>NC_091142.1:29304954-29998344 GCF_041381155.1 Argopecten irradians | reverse complement strand
TTGGTTAAACACGTTGCGTTAACATTGGTTCGATCACATCAACTATGGGTTTTTCTGACTGTTAATCCACAACAGGTACATAAAGGGATGCTAATTAATAAAATCAAGTCCAGGTTAATAAAATAATCTGATAATTAAAAAGCTAAAGACCGAAGGACTGATGTATCTGCAGCAGTTGTTTCATAGGTCACTTTGGTGGCAAGAAATTGTGATCTGGTGAATGTTGCTCGTGGTCAAATCAGGGGTCGATGGATAGTGTTAATTAGATGGTCATTTGTACTATGATAATTGCATGGCAAAATACAGAATAGCAGGGTGGATGTAATACTGAAACAACCATTACAAATTAAGACATTTAGAGAAAAAAAGTTGGTACTAAAAACATGTTCCTATAACAGCGGGTGGCGCAATCTTGAGGTGGTCCGAGTAGGTGAGTTTTCACTGTAAATTCTTCCTACAGTAAAAGATAAGACACATCATCCTATTTGGACGTATCCCCACATAATTTACAATAAGGTTAACCTACGTATCATAGTAAATGTCAATGTTTTGATTTGTTAAAATAATAATTAGCATGTTTACACATTTTTGCTCATGTTCTTCGTTGTCAGACCACAGTTTGATATGTAGCTTTGCATTGCTCCATTTCCTCTCCTGTGACAAGTCCCAGAACCCTCTTGCCATCTCCCACCATATAAATAAGTATCTGAAAATAAATTGTAGGAATATATGTCTGGTGTCAGATAGTTACATGTACACGGTATTTCATTATTTTATCCGAATAGGAATTAGTTTTTGTTTGGGTTTCAACTCAGGCGATGAGTCCAACGGCAAGAGTCAATTTAATATTAAACCGCAAAAAAAAAAAAAATTGCCTCTGTGGACACAATGACCTCCATGTATCAAAGTACTTAATTTGTTGGCTTTTGAGTTTTAAAAGAAAAGAAAATAGTATGGAGCGAGTAATTTTTTAATTACATGACATGACCAATCATGTGTTTCCCATGCCAGAGGCTTCAGGAATGGTTTGGCAGTATTTCAGTTTTCTCAATCCCTTGAATGTCATTTGTTTTTCTAGAACTTTCAACTTCCAGGGATGAAGTATGGTACAAACCACATCTTGGCAGAATGAACTGAAGGCTGTTAAAGTCCTCTAAGAGAGTCAAATTGAAGAACCATTGGGTATGCCATATATCTCGCCTTGAAACATGTTTTAGACCCTTCAACATGATGGCGTGTTTACAGCAGCCTACCAACCAGTCCCTGTCTCATCCAGGTTCTTCATGGACTTGCTTGCTGGACCTTGGCAGCTTTCACCAATGGCTTTTCTCCACAAATACCTCGAATTTTCCATATGAAAAGAAAAAAAAAAAAAAAGAACAATGTGTAATCTATCTAATGGAAATATCGTAATCTAGATTCCAATGTTTTTACATGTTTTTAGAAAAGAAAAAAAAAATCCGGGTGATACGGGTGTGTGTAGCTGGTTAAGCCATTTGCCTAATCCACCTGTCCATCCGGGATTTGATCTCCGGCACAGAACTTGAAAATATTATGTGGTTATTGGTCACACAGCAATGATCGATCGTGGGTTTTCTCTGGACACTTCTGGTTTCCTCCTGCTCTAAAACCTCTTACAATCTGGGCCATTTGGAAGTGATTTTTGCATAAGTTGTAAAACTTCTTTCCTAATTGATGTAAAATTAACAAGCTTGCACCTGCCGCCAATTACATTTTCTAATCTATGGAAATAGTTTTATTATCATGACCAGATTTATAAAATGGCTTTTTTGTATGGGAAGTCATATGATAAAAATTATACAGGTATACATAGCTCAATTCCCCCACTTTTGACAAACTATAAGTAGCTCAGATAAATGAACACAGGTAAGCACAGGTAAAAATTAATATGGAACTGACTATACTGGTAATTGGTTTTCCATTGTTCTCCTATACCAACACTTTTCTTTGTTCTCTAAAAAGTAGGCAAATGGAGAACACACCTCTGGTAGTAAGAGTTTGACTAGAAAAGCAAGTAAGAGAGGTATTCATGAAATATTTTACTTTGGTTGGAAACTCATTTGTGAAGAGTTTAGAGTTTGAATCATAGAGGTTTGATTGTAAATGCGATTGCTCTTGGGACCTATTGCAGGATAAATTTCACATAATAGCCAATATACACATGGGAAAACTTATGAAATGAATCAATCTTTATATACAGTCAAGCTTGCAGTAAGCGATCACCCAAAGGACTGACAGAAATATAAGCTGCTTAAAACAGGTGTCTGTTAAAACCAGGTTCACTTGAAAATCACAATAAGGAATGTTTAAATACATACATGTACATATAATGTATTGATACACTGTAAGTCTGTTTTGTTTTGAAATACTCATCAATTGGTGTTTGTTTACTACATTTTACATGAAGTTTATCATAAAGTGCAGATTCAGCTTGCATAATAACACTCAAAAATTTCAGTGTGACCTTTAAAAATTTCTGACAATAAAAATAAAAATCTCAAATAATAGATATCACATGATAGCTTATACATGTATATACTGTAGTCATGTGATCATGTGGATGTCAACTTCCGAACCAAATGACTGCTGAATATGGTTGTCGATAACAAATCTAAGCAAATTATAGTGACCATTGGCCATATTAGAGATTTTACGGCTTATTTAAGGTTCATTATATATTATTTTGCTTTTGGTGGACCACAGCTTGGCAGCATAAAGGAGGTGACTATTTACTTCAGGTGATTTGCTCAAGCAAGTTTGACAGTAGTTTCAATTTTGGTACAGATGTTTAGTAAATATTCTAGTAGCCAAACCTGCCTAGTAAAGGTCGCCAAAAGGACTACAGGATGTAAGACTACATGGCTAAAGGGTCTTTATTCACAGGGCACAATGGTTTTAAATTTGGTCCATTTATTGATCCTAAAAGAGAAACTTGGTAAATTTACATTGTGGAAGAAAGAAAATCGTTGTGATAGAGAATCATTTTCCCTTGTATCATAAATCTTTTGTATAATAACAAGTGGACACTTTTTGTTGTTTAGAAAAGTATGAAATTGCAAACCTTTCAACTTTAAAAGGCCTTTCTACTTCACTATTGAAATAAAAACAAAGACACACAACATGCAATACCTGAAAAACTGTATCACTTATTTCACCAATTTCATCCCAATTTACCAATCAACCATAATAAAGACTTATGTGAAGGTAGATTTTCTTCACTTGGCACCATTTATAATATCAAAATGTAAACCACGTCATTGTCAAATCTGACACTTCTTAATATTAAAGCTCTTATGTTTGTGTTGAGTTCAATTAACTTTAAGGTTATTTCTACATCTGTGTGTCAGTCACTTAATAATTGTCATCTTTTTTTTATTGCCCTGCTAGATCTTGGATTTATAATTCAAAATTATCAAATATGTAAAAAACCTGGCCATTGCCAATGATATGCCATGTACGCTTGGATGACCCAAATCATTTTCCATTGTAAATAATTGTAGTAAGAATGTATAGATCCATTTGTGTCTATAGAGGTTAATTGTATTGATCTTGCTGTATGGAATTGCACAAATGATTATTAGTCCTAAAATCCTTATATTGTCCTCTTACACAGCTCTAGTTTTGAATCGATAGAGGTGTCTGTATCCCAATCCTAAATGTAGCAGCAAGACATGAATTATCAATCGTAAGAAAAACAAGCTGGACAAAGACCAATTTACTCTCTAGTCTTTGAAATTTTTCTCCAGTAATTCACTTAGATTTTGCATCTTCTGACACACTCGAAAAGAATGCAGTTGAAAAATTCTACTTTGCTGTATATAATGCTTATTCAGTGCAGATCTGTAGAACATATGACTATGTATATCATATGCGTCATACCAAACATTATTTGGTCGGTCAGAAAACAGATTTTGTCGTTTTGCCAAGTAAGTCAATCTGACATTTCTCGGAGGTTTTCACAAAACTTATATGTTTGAGACACAGAATCTCACATTTTCGAAATACATATTTTCATTAAAAATGTTGACATCAATTAAAATTGTACGAAAAAAGAAGTGAATTTTATACACATTTTGGTCAATTTAAATTATTTTTTTTTCTTACTTTTTAGAATTTACATGCACATACACTGAAAACATTCTTAAGATATCCAAAGATATCTGATAATTTACTCCAGAAAAGCTAGGAATAAACTTGAGTTAACCCATTCCCTCCTCTCACCATTCCCCCGACCAGCAATGGTCTTCTGTCAGGAAGAAATTCCCTGTATGGACAGTCATGTTTAGACTATAGAATATACGTCTTGTACTGTGTAGACCCTCGCCACTCACCGAGCGCACTTGCATCAAATGTGAACTCATTTTTTTTAGTTTTAGCTATAGATGATTTAAAACATTTTGATTTTTATATCAGGTTTAAATTGTTTACCTTCATACAAGGAGATTTTGAGAACACTGCCGATTTTGGGAATTACAAAGTCACAAACTTACAAATGTCACTAGAAAATCTTACCCTTCCACGGGTGATGACATAAATTGTAGCGATGTCACCTGAAGATGCCTTTACAGACAATCCTGATTTTTTTCCAGCTTTAAGGAAATCAAACACCAACAAGTCTCTGAAGAACTTTACGTCTCACTAAAATATGTACATTCCTGGAAAAAAATAAACACAAAAAAACCCTGTACAAATGTGACAATAAAGTGATGTAATAAGAAAAAAAAGTGGAGGGTAAAATATAGTTGTAATAAAACAACTCAACGATCAAATTTCCTCGCATTAGCAATCATCGCCATGTCTTGATGAGTAACTCTTCAGGAATGTTTTAAACATTAAAGATGATTTGACTTGCTTTCAGAGATCTTACAGATTACCAGGTATGCACTTCACATACTATTTCATCACATTCTCCAATATTTAACTAATTGTGTGGAAAACATTGTGAGAAGATATTATAAATTCTTTTTGCTTTCTGTATTTCTAAAGTAATAACAAAAATTGGAAAAAATAATATAGTGGACAGTCAATCCAGCAAGTTTAACAATTAGATAAATAACCGTGGTTTAAAATGAAATGTACCAGCATTATGATATAAAGACCGCATACAAGGTGGCAATATAAATGCTTTGTGTGGTGTACTGTATATAGTTGATAATCAGTATCAAAAGATAGATGTAGCCCGCAACCCAGCTATTAATAGTTTATTGCTCTCTGCATCATTTATTAAGCATAAAATAAAATTTAACTAACAAGTGTTATATGTAATATCTAACCACATACAGGAGGTAAACATGATAACAGTGGCTGAAAAGGAAGGATAACCATAAAATATGCAAAATTTTGTAAATTATATATGACCATAACAGGATCCAATAGTGATAAAACAAGCCCATTTTTTTTAAACATTGCAAGGTATATTATATTTAGAATCTATTGATGCTTGAGTATATATTCGATAACAGACACTTCTAAATTACAAAATCGTCATTTAGTTTTGAATTCCTTTTTCCATTATCCGCATTCCAGATATAATATGAAGCCCTCTTAAAAATTAAATATTTTAAGTTATAGGGTAGTAAGCATTGTGGTAGTAATGAAGCAATAGCATGCTAATATCTAGTACCGTTAACTGGGATAGAAAGACTGTATAATAATAACAATACAAACCGTCATGCATTCTTGCACTACCAGGCCAAAATCCACCAGTAATAATGTCCTCAGTCTGGGGTGTTAAGTCTTTGTTGCAGTGGGGGTCAATTCACAAAAGTGCAGCAAAATATCATACCTCCCTAAAACATTAATAAATCTGAATTAACATTTATCTTTTAAGTAATTAACTCTTCAATGTTGACTTAAACGTGATGTTCCAATTGCTCACAAGATAGGACATAATTTCAAGGATCATTGTACGGGAGTCATTAACAAAAGTTTCACATTGAAAAAGTTTCTGTTTGTTCTATATAATGCCATATAATATTACGAAACCCTAACTGTACCAAGCAGACAGAAGAAGATGCACATTTTCAAAATAGTTTAATGTATGTGTTCTTGAATTAATAAAATGTGACTTCTGAAAATATGCAGATTTTTATGAATGTATGTGTGCATATACCATTAAGAAAAGTTAATAAAAGCCAGTCTGGTGTAAAAATAACAATATTCTGCAACTTAATCACACCTAATTCAGTTTACTGCAATGACTTTAAAACGCCTGGTGATAGTAAAGACTGTTCAATACTGTCTGCTGTTCCACAGGGGCACACTTTAGGAAACACTGGTAAAATAGCGCTCTGGAATGAAAGTGGAAGAACTTCAAATTGCTTTAATCTGTACATATTTCACACAAAATTAAATTTTTTGGCTTTAAATTCATTAAAGAGTATAGTTAAGTCCACCCTACATTTAAAATACATTGCAAAAGAAAACCCTTTTCAAGGTTAAAAAAATATCATTATCAAATACCTTCTGAACAATTTGATACAAAAAAAAAAATTAAATGTTAATTTTCATATAGCGGCTCATCTTATGTTCCCGCCATTGTCCCAAATGTCAGTGCGCCAGACAACAAAACTACGAAACTTCATTGTTAACATACATCATATAGGGAATATTATACATATTTGATTGGTGTTGCAACCTCAGCTTAAGTCATCTGTATCAATTTCATTATGCTTTGATTATTTTTAAGATATTTTTGGTTTTGTTTTTGGAATTCTAGTGGGACTTTAAATGATATTTTGTTGACAATAGATATGCAAATTGATTTTCTGTTTGACTCTTAAAAAAAAATCACAATACCCCTTAATCTGATAAAGGTCAATTTTTATATGTTATTTAAGACTTATATAAATAATAACGAAAAAAAAACAAAACAAACTAAAATAGTTTTCTGTTGCAATTATCTTTGAGGTTTTGCCATTTTTTTCGCATAGAGTGACTAGACAACATGCCCTTACATAAATATAAATATATAGAATAAATTAATTATAGAATATCCTTGTGAATGGAATTAAAAATATCAAAAAACAAAATGAAACAGTTCTGCGATCTCAAGCGCTTTCAAAAAATGCTTCGCAGGAGAATCTGTTTTAATTTTGGTTTTTTAATATTTGATATACAAAAAAAAAAAAATGTATATAAATATATATATAATTTATATGTTAAAGCCAAAAATCAGAGAACCAAGAAACCTTTCTATAGGTGGGGAGCACTCAATTCACTGAAGGCAAAATATTTTGAGACAAGCAGGGAGACATTCAGGAAGAAGAAAGACAGGACAGATTATTAAAACCTAATTAATAAAGTGACCTTTAAAGATCATGCAGTATGGGGCAGCAATTCTGTATACCCAGCAGGCAGAATACAAAGTAAATATACTTTTATTTCCCCCCTTATTCTTTTATACAAACACCGAAAGAACAACTTTCCAAGTATCCCTCCATTCTATAAACTCCAATATTAAAGAAGCAAGCTCTGTTTCGTTCAAAATGAATAATAGAGAATAAACATAGCCCATCAAGAAATTTTGGCAGATAACTCACCTTTTATGAAGGTGGCAGAAAAAATTAATTTTAACTTTACCCAAATATATTTATTGAAAAGAATTTATGAGTGAAAGTACTTGTATGGCTTAATATTGCAGTAATCTCATGATGGATTGTGCATGGGTCATTGAAGTGATTCTTTAATGTCCCAGTTCCACTCACATATGCTGGATCTTCCTATTTAAAGCCAGCTACTACTTAATATTTCCATCAAATTATATTTTTCTTTCATTTTGGGTGTTATTGACATTTCTCAAAAATACATTTGTTTTATAATAATAAAATTTACCAATGGAATGTTTTTTATCTTAATTGGTAAATAACGAAACTCATGAAATGAAGTACACATATTTGCCCAAGAGAACAACTATTTATTTTCAAATCTTACCAACTTCCTACTATCCGTGGTGGTCCATTATCATTGGAGATCCTTGCAATGGTTGTCCATATGCCCAATCTGGCCAACAATAAATTCCCTGTCCATGCAATCCATTGTAGATATGCTGTTCATTGTCACACAACACTTTGACACAGAATTTGCTCTACATTGGGGTGCATCTGCAATTGCATACAGGCTTAATAAAATGGAAGGAAGCAATTAATTAGTGTTCTGGTCTCTTGAACAAAATACATGCTTCTCAAATTCGCTTAAACTTTAAAGACAATTTATATGACTTCCGGTACTGTGTTGATGTTCCCTATTAAAATTACCGCCCAGACATTATCAATAAATATATGTGAAAGCATTTGGGTGCATAGAGGCTTTCTTAACAGCTTTTTTGGGATCCCACATCCTTCTCATGACCATTTTCGTAATTTATGTAATTTGCCATATTTAATGTTGCTCATCACTATGAAACGTGTAAATATTGATCAATTTGATCATTGCACTGGTGACATCACAACAAAATCATCTTTAAGTCAAATGTCCAAATAAGTCATAAATTGAGGTAATGAAATCCATATTTAAGTGTGTGCTTGTAAACCTGTCATTATGAGGTTTATTTTCAGAATCAGACATAAGGATAGTCTCAAATTAATAAAGGGGTATTTAAAGAAAAAAATCATAGAGAGAAAGGATGGGGAAAAAAAGCACCAAATTTTGCTAAAAAAAAAAAACAAAAACAAAAACCAAACTTATAACCACCTACTACCAAAGTTGAGTCATGATTGTATATCACTGTATATGTAGCCATTTTTTAACCTCACATGAAAATAAAATAAAACTAGTGTAAATCTTACTCGGACAAATTTGGATCACGTGACTATATAAGTACAATAAAATAAATATTTATCTTGTTTCTTACCTGATAGCAGCAGCTGTCACATTTGCAGCATTCCAAAGACACATTATTAAATGGTGAAAAAACTTTTTTTAATCTTGCCCTCAAAAAATGATGTTGCGGCATTTCTCCCAATTGTCAATCTCCTTTTTTCCTTCCTTCTTTCCCATAATGTAAGGTGGCCAGGGGGAGTAATCAACAGAGGTCTCCAAATTTTATAAAGCCTCGTTAATTTGATCTCTAAGTTTTGAACTGAAGCATATAAAAAAAACAACAACACATGTTTGATATATGAAAGTCTCACGAAAGGGCTAATTGTTTAGTAAGTTAAAACCTTGTAGTTCAATCTTATGACCCATGTCATATATATATACATATATAGAGAGAGAGAGAGATACGTTACACAAGTTGAGGTTATTGAATATAGAATTTATTACACACATGTAAGTTAACTGTATGTTTCCATTTCATTAACCTTGAGTTGTAAATGTCTGACAGGTTTTTTGCCAGCTGTTTTTGGGAAAAGAGCCTAAGCAAAAATTGTACTAATATTATCTGCATTAATTTGTTTAAATTTTCTTCACAATTTTATTGAAAATAATATCAAAATGGCGTATATTTGAATAAAATTAAATAAGATTATTTGAAGTTTTTAATTTTAGTTGTACTGCAACTGGGAAGATACTGACTGAATTTGGGAAAATACGACCAGTACTATTTTTCAATCCGGAATAGGTCCTTCTACCGGACCCTATAAAGTGCATTGCAAAAACCTTGACTGTCTGACATGTGTTCTACCCACAATAAATAAACTACAAGAATGACAGAATAAGATTAACAATATTTGCTAAACGTATGCAAATAAGGTGGTAATGATATCATCATAAGCAAGATAGGCACTTACAAATATTAAACAAGAGATCCGAGAGGAGGTCTTGGCGCCCACCAAAGGCTGATCTGATCTGACAATTGAAGCAGAGGGATATTTTTTCTGCTTTTCAAAACTTCAACTATTGAAATCTAAGAAGGGGCCCGCCTGGTGGCCTTCTTGTAGACCAAAATGCAAATATGCATGCACAACTAGGGCCCCAAAGGGACCTTACATATGGAATTTGAGAGAAACCTATATTTGAATTTTGAGAACGATCCCAGCACTTTTTGAGAAAAAGAAAAGTGCTAACAAGAAGATGACCATAGATTAAAGGCAATTGGAATACAAATCGT
Organism: Argopecten irradians; assembly: GCF_041381155.1. Taxonomy (NCBI): domain Eukaryota; kingdom Metazoa; phylum Mollusca; class Bivalvia; order Pectinida; family Pectinidae; genus Argopecten; species Argopecten irradians. The sequence goes on along the minus strand of NC_091142.1, from coordinate 29,988,272 downwards.
GAGTTGCAATACAGAATATAACTATCAGTATTTATAGCAATAGCAGTTGAATTATAAACAATCTTTCCATGCTTTCCTATTCTTACTGAACACCTTTTTGGTTTCTAGATTCCTATAAGGTACTTGTACTTGAAACAATTTTCATTGTTTCCATTTCAGGCAAGAACTCTAAATTACAAAATTCACACCTGAAGTTAGGTTGTCCCTCTGCAGGATCATGGATAGCTTGGTTATTTGGATGGTCTTGAATGCATGTTTTGCTGTTAAAAAATATATAAAAACATAAAACAACTAAAAAAAATATTAATATGAAACCATGGCCATTTCATATATTTATCATCCGTGATTAACTGATATCAAAGTAACATTAAATTGAGTTCTAAGAAGTTTTGGTGTCCTCGAATAACAAGTATTACCACATAATTTGTAAGTCTCGCCTGTTCGAATTGTCTAATTAAATATTTCCACACGTAATTATCTATATACCATCAATATGTTTATACTTACTTATTCTAAAAAGGAAGACAACCTTTTTTCCTTTTTCTTTGGTGGATGGCAAATCAAATTTCCCTTTAATATCCATGATTGGATTTTCTAACCCATTCCTTCCTTTGTCGCTTCCATGGTTTTGGCTGGGTCAGTTTTTTGTGTAGACTTTGTGCTTCTTGTTTAGCTTTTACCAGTTTCTTCCTATCATTTCAAGATGAATTCATTGCTAAACTGTAAATAACACCAGTTCATTAGCTAACAAAATAATATAACTCTTTATAATACATGTATTTAAACATTCAGCTGCCACTTCCTACTCTACTATTATTTAACCAAGGGAAAGGGTAAGTCTATGGAGATCAAACTGACCATTCCAAAACGTGATCATTAGGACGTCAACAAAGTGTTGACATGGTAAAACCGTCTACTGATCACCGTTCAAAATGGCTGTTTCCATATATGAGGGAATTAGTCATCAATGTTTTATACATGATTTTCCTGGCCAAGCTTAACTTACGGGTAAAACAATATTTTAATACAGAGACCCCAAAGATGGATAAAAATGTAAATATAATAGTTAAACTATCTACCTATGCTTCCTTGTTTTTTGAAAAACAATGTCCACTAAACCTACCCTATATTATTAGGTTCTTTTTTTATATTTTCAAGTTTGTGGAGTTTAACGTTTTGCAGAATAGACTATAGTCTTATCTTCTGTTATGGGACTAATTCCCTAAAACCTCAACGCATATCCCTGAAAGAAAGGAGTTTCCAGTGCCGGCTTTTTGATAACGGACTATAAGCAGTTTAAATGCTTGGTTGATGTGTGTGTGTGTTTAACGTACCTGTAGCTAATGTAGTTTTGTAATAAGTGTTAATCCCTTACTTAAGTACCGTCAAAGAAAACAAAAGAGAGGAGCTTATTTCATCCTACAATTCTGAGCAAAAGGTTCATACAATAACTGGAACATCGGTGAAAAATGCAACGCCAGAGAACCTTAGAACTTTTTTCAAAAGTTCCTCGAGTATCTCGCGGCAGAGAATTAATGAACAGCAGGTGTTTGGGTCTATGAAAGACAGTACAAAAATCCTTACAACTGAAAAGAATCTCTATGGGTCGAATTTTTACCTCGTTGGAAAGGGAATTAAAATCTGAATTCAGACTACATACAAAAATAATTGAAAACCACACAATGGATCGTCCTTTACCATTGTCCATTTCCAACCCTAAATGAATAATTTACCTACTCTTAGCCATCCATTTCATCCAAGCATCAGCTCTTTCTATTTGTTGTCAACTCAGTAGCTACTTTTCCTCAAGCTTTAAGATTTCCCTCGTCTTCGTCGCCATTTTCACGTAGTAATGCAAAATCCACCTTTAATCACGACGTATTGCTATATTTTTTTATGGTGGATTTAATAGTCATTTGTTGAATAGACAAAGGTTTAGTGGTGCTTCTCTCGGTGTCCAGTCTGAATCAGAGATGACGCTAGGCCCTGATACCTAAACGTTGTCGAGCTCTATTCTACAGTTTTGCTCTCTTGTTATTCCCCTCCTTTTTGGCCCTATAAACAGCACATCATATCAGTTCATAATGTCCTAAGTTCTGATGTATCTGCGGGCTACAATTCGTCTATACGGCTTAAAAATTGAAATGAGTGGAAAAAATATTATAAAGGCCTATTTAGATAAAAAAATAAAAAAACGACATTCTATACGCCTGCCTAGTTTAAACATCTTAATAAGGTGCAACATATCCAATTAAGGGCGCTTAAGTGTCCATGTAGCACTAATTTTAAGAGAAAATTATAGGTTATTATTTACCAAATTTCCTTTGTTTTATGCAAAGAATTATAAAAGACAATCCATAAATGTCCAAAATATCTCCTACAAAGAATTAACCTTTAAATGTTCTGGTTTCAGCAAAAACCAGTCACTCTTCAATTTTCAATTCTGAGATCTCTAGATTAAATAATAGCTCTTGGTGGACATAGTATTACTCCGGAGAAGGTCTTTCTTATAAGAACCACGGTCAAGACTAAGGTACCATTATTTTTTTACCCACTATCCAAACAGCCTTATAACATTCTCGTCATTATGAAATCTGTATAAGGTTTCTCCGTTTCTAAAACAATGAGGTCAATCCTTAGGAGAAGTATTGATGTTTACCAACACCCTGTCAGTGGTAATGAGAGCAACACCAACTAAATAATTTTTACATAGACCACAAAGGTGTTAAACTTTGTTAAAGTTTTTGTACTGTATTATTAAAACAAAGGAATATTAGTTAGCTATTGTGTTCTATATAATTAAAGTCTAGGTTCTCATATAACTCTAAATAGAAAAAAAAGGTTTGGGTCCTTCTGCTCAAACCCCCAATCTTAGGGTAGCCTTTATTGAAATCTGGCGCATTTTGCACTAAAAAAATCCTGAAATTCTAATGCTTTTAAACCTATTCATTATCAAAGTTGAATATTTTGAACCTAAATCGCAATATGAATTTCCAAAATTCATATCATGGTTATCTAGGAATAAATTACCTGTCAGAAAAAACATTTTTACTTTGAAATTCAATAATTAGCCAGCACCATCAGCGGCCGGGTTAAATTTTCTATCCTGGGCTCAATCTTGTATTTCACAGGGGCCATTTCGAAGGTCTTTTTTTTTTATTTAGTTGGTTTGACCCCTATAGGCAGTAAATTAAAAATTTCCAATACTCACCAATGATGTAAAGTGTATTCCGGCTGTATGTCAAATTCTGTAATATGTACTTAATGCGTTGATCGTTCCAAGTGTGTTTGTCCAGGACAGGGCAAAAGGTTCACCTTCGGAACAGTCACCCAACGCACGCCGCGGACAACTCCCACCCGCCCACACCGAGAAATTATTCTGAAAAAACATGAATATTGAAACTTACACACTTTGTTGATTAATTGCAAATTATGTATTAAATATTGAAATAGTATTAATGTTGTTTAAGTTAATTATTGGTTACAAATCATTAAATTTCTTTCTCTGAATATAATAAACTTCTGAAAAATTAGGAAAAGTCCACCAGCCGGAAGGGGAGATACTCCATTACATAATCAGGTATCCCTATAATATAGAAAATGAGTCAAAGATTTATGGAATAAAACCAGATATACCAAACCTTTTATATAATTCAAATTTAACCAGGAAACATTGGTTCCACCAGCCTTTTCTGTTTAAAAAATAAACAAATAAATACAACCATAAAGATCAAACCCAGTAATGAGCACAAAAGATGCATGTCTTTGTCCGTAGGACTGAAATCTGTACATACGAACCATATGTTTCCAGAAATCTTGAATGAAACCAAATAGCATACACCATTCAATATGTTTCATCTAACAGAAAAAAGATATTCACAAAATGGTTTTTTATCATCAGTATAACATAAAAATGGCATACTTTTTTAATAACCATAATTAGACCCTAATATTACAATTAACTCAATAACATTTAGTTTACAATTGGCTTACCTGAAATTGAACTCGTCCCGGAACCCGAAATCCCGCATCCTAATCTGGATTGGATGTCAGCGCAGTCCCCCCTCCCACCAATTATAACTGGCAGGTTATAAAGACCACACCCCAAACTAGACCTTATTTAATACAATGGTTATTGTCACCCTTTGTTGATTCCCAATATCCAAATGTATAAGCTGTAACATTAGGTTTTTATAAACCTTATAAGGCTTTCGTCACTCCAATATGACAGAGGACAGACTGACCCCCCCCCCCACCCCCCCCATTTTCTCTTGATTTGATCCGCTAATTCCTGGTTCTCCTTAAACCGGAAAATGTTACAGTTCCGTGAACCAAATTTGACAACTGAGGAGACCTTGCCACCGCGCACCCTATGTGATTGTACCCAACTGATGTTTAACGCACATGTCTCACATTATAGCCGTGATAAGTACCTGGTAATCTACGTTTTATGTACTTTAACTTACTGGCCAAATGCTATATAAACTTGCATGCATAGTCACAGTGACACGTTTATTTCTAAAAATGGCGGAACTTACCTTTGATATCTATGGACCCACTCAGCTCCAGTGACTGAATCTTATACTTCAGGTTGAGTTGCTTAGAGAGCAACCAACTAAATAATTTTACATAGACCACAGTGTTAAACTTTGTTAAAGTTTTGGAATTATTAAAATTAAAGAATATTAGTTAGGTATTGTGTTCTATAATTTAAAGTCTAGGTTCTCATATAACACTAAATAGTAAAAAAAAGTTTGGGTCCTTCTGCTCAAACTCCAACCAGGGTAGCTTTATTGAAATCAGGCGCATTTTGCACTAAAAAATCCTGAAATTCTAATGCTTTTACCTATTCATTATCAAAGTTGATATTTTGAACCTAAATCGCAATATGAATTTCCAAATTCATATCATGGTTATCTAGGAATAATTACCTGTCAGAAAACATTTTTACTTTTGAAATTCATAATTAGCCAGCCAATCAGCGGCCGGGTTAAAATTCTATCCTGGGCTCAATCTTGTATACACAGGGGCCATTTCGAAGGTCTTTTTTCTATTTAGTTGGTTGATCCCTATAGCAGAAATTAAAATTCCAATACTCACCAATGTGTAAAGTGTATTCCGGCTGTATGTCAAATCTGTAATATGAACTTAATCGGTCAAGTGGTTTGTCCAGGACAGGGCTTCACCTTCGGACAGTCACCCGTGGAGTAATTCTGAAAAACATGAAATATTGATTACAGTTACACACTGTGTTGATTAATTGCAAATTATGTATTAAAAATTGAAACAGTATTAATGTTGTTTAAAGTTAACCATTGGTTATACTCAGGGGCCATTTCGAAGGTCTTTTTTTTTATTTAGTTGGTTGATCCCCTATAACAAATTGTGAGTTTTTTTTCAAGTGTAGTTCACAGTCTACCAGTTCCAAACAAAAAACCTTAAGATTAGAGAGGTTATATGTATAGCACATTGACTTACTATTAGCACATTGACTTACTATATAATGTAACTACTGCACAAAATACTCTCCTCATTGGACGGGGGGATAAAGATTGATGATGATATAATATCATACATATAGGAGTATTTATTGCTATCACAGGCCAAGTGTAATTGAATTGCCACCATGATCTGGTCTGACCCATATAAAAGGTCAGTTGACATTTCAGACTTTACCTAGGCCTATATTTATTATATTAGGAACTGTATACATATATACCGACCTGTTTCACACGAAAGGTCGGCTATCAAACGGTCAAATTCCTATTTCGATCGACACGATCTTGCCGAAGTGCTTAAAAAAACAGTGTTAAACAAAGAATATTGCGTTGCAAAACGCATGCTCCATACTGAAAAATAGTCAACTATTGACTGTTGAATTGACATGGTCCTGTTTCAAATAGTAACCCCATGTAGGTCACTATCTAAGGAGAAGTTCTTTCGATACCTCTCGGATCAATCTTATTCATACCGATTCATATCGAGTCCTTTCCGTAATATATAGGTTCCGAACGTGTAGTCGACCGCCATTTTTGACCACCCATTAACTTTTCACTTCGGCAAGATCGTGTTCGATCGAAATAGGAATATGACCGTTTGATAGCCGACCTCTTCGTGTGAAACAGGTCGGTATATATGTAGGCCTAATATAATAAATATAGGCCTAGGTAAAGTCTGGAAATGTCATGACCTTTAATAATGGGTCAGACCAGATCATGGCGTCAAATCCTGGTGATAGCAATAAATACTCCTATATATGATATTATATCATCATCATCAATCTTTATTCTACCCCCTCCAATGAGGAGATATTTGTGCAGTAGTGGAATTATATAGTAAGTCAATGTGCTAATAGTAAGTCAATGTGCTCATACAATAAACCTCTCTAATCTTAAGGTTTTTTGTTTGGAACTGGTAGACTGTGAACTACACTTGAAAAAAAACTAAATTGGTTATATGGGTGGATCAACCAACTTTAATAAAAAAAAGACCTTCGAAATGGCCCCTGAACATACATTAACTTAAACTGATTTCAATACTGTTAATTTTTAACATAATTTGCAATTAATCAAACACAGTGTGTAAGTTCAACATTTCATGTTTTCAGAATTACTCCGCGGGTGACTGTCCGAAGGTGAAGCCCTGTCCTGGACAAACCACTTGACCGATTAAGTTCATATTACAGATTTGACATACAGCCGAAATGGGGTACACTTTACATCATAGGTGAGTATTAGAATTTTAATTTCTGCTATAAAAAAAAAATATAAAGAAGGGATCAACCAACTAAATAAAAAAAAGACCTTCGAAATGGCCCCTGTGTATACAAGATTGAGCCCAGGATAGAATTTTAACCCGGCCGCTGATTGGCTGGCTAATTATGAATTTCAAAAGTAAAAATGTTTTCTGACAGGTAATTATTCCTAGATAACCATGATATGAATTTGGAAATTCATATTGAGATTTAGGTTCAAAATATCAATTTTGATAATGAATAGGTAAAAACATTAGAATTTCAGGATTTTTTAGTGCAAAATGCGCCTGATTTCAATAAAGCTACCCTGGTTGGAATTTGAGCAGAAGGACCCAAACTTTTTTTCTATCTAGTGTTATATGAGAACCTAGACTTTAATTATAGAACACAATAGCTAACTAATATTCCTTTGTTTTAATAATACAGTACAAAACTTTAACAAAGTTTAACACTGTGGTCTATGTAAAATCATTTAGTTGGTTGCCTCCTCTATAGCGAACGCAACCGGAAGTATAAGAGTCAGTCACTGGAGCCGAGTGAGTGGGTCCATTGATACAAAGGTAAGTCCGCCAAGTTTTAGAATAATACGTGTCACTGTGACTATGCATGCAGTTTATTTAGAATTGGCCAGTAAGTTTAATGGTACATATAACGTAGATTCAGGTAATTAGCACGGCTATAAAAACGTGTGACATGTGCGTTTAACATCAGATGGGTACGATCACATGGGTGCGCGGTGCATGGTCTCCTCAGTTGGTCAGAATTTTAGTTCACGGAAACTGTATGCATGTTCCGGTTTTTTAGATGAACCAGGAATTAGCGGTCAAATCAAGAAATTGGGGGGGGGGGGGTGTCAGTCGTCTCTGCCATATTGGAGTGGCACGCCATAAGGTATAAATTACGTTACCAGCTTTATACTTTGAAATGGTACATTATGGTGGAGACAATTACATTGTATTACATAATGTTAGTTTGGGGTGTGGGTTTTTATACTGCCGGTATATTGGTGGGCGGGGAGGGGGTGGGGGTGTACCTTCCTAGGTAAGCAATTTCAAGAAATGTCCTGATTATTGTAAGTATTAGGCTAATACGATTTAGTAAAAGTATGAATTTTTGTTATAATGATGAATAATACATTTGTGAATATTTTTTTCTGTTAATTGAAACATATTAATGGTGTTTCAGGGTCATTCAAGAATTTCCGGAAAATTATATTGGTTGTTGCACAGAATTCCAGTCACGGAACAAAGACATGCATATCTCTTTTATTTGAGCTCGATTACAGGTTTGATCCTTTGTTTTTTTTATTTTGTTTATTTTAAACAGCAAAAAAGGACTACTGGAACCTTGCATGTTCCTGGTAAATTTGAATGATATGTAAAAGGGTTGGTATATTGGGTTTTCTCCTATCCAAAATCTTTGACATTTTCTATATAATATAGGAGGGTACCGTGGATATGTAATCAATGGATTATCTCCATCCCCTTGGCTGGGGGACTTTTCCTATTTTATTCATTATATTCAGAAAGTTTAATGATGTAACCAATAATTAACTTAAATACAACATTAACACGATTTCAATATTTAATACATAATTGGCAATTAATCAACACAGTGTGTGTAAGTTCAAGATATTTCCCATGTTTTCAGAATTACTATACGTTTTTTACTACTACTCCCGGGTGACTGTCGAAGGTTGAAGCCCTGTCCTGGACAAAAACCACTTCCACCGATTAAGTTCATATTACAAAGATTTGACATACAGCCAAGAAAATACACATTTTACATCATAGTGAGTATAGGAAATGTTAATTTTAACTATCCTTCCTGCCTCTAGGGGAAAAACCAACTAAATGAAAAGAACGAACCCTCCGTTCTTGTCTTCCGCATATGGCCCCCCCCCCCCCTGTGTGTATAACAAGATTGAAGACCAGCAGATAGAATTTTAATGCCCGGCGCTGATTGGCTGGCTTAAATATGAATTTCAAAAGTAAAAATGTTTTTTTCTGAAGTTAATTAATCCTAGATAACAATGATATGAATTTTGGAAATTCACATTATTGAGATTTTAGGTTCACACTTTCACCTTAGATAAAGAATAGGTTAACATCATTCAGGATTACAGTATTTTATAGTGCAAAATGCGCCTGATTTTCAAATAAAGCTACCCTGGTTGGAGTTTGAGCAGAATGACCCAAAAACTTTTTTTTCTATAAATTAGTGTAATAAGAGAACCTAGCCTTTAATTATATGAACCACAACAGCTAACTAATAATATCTACCTTTGTATTAATAATACATTTACACAAACTATTAACAAATGGTTTCACACTGTGGTCTCTGTACAATCATTAAGTTGGTTGCTCTTATAGCACGCAACCGGAAGTTATAAAAATAGTCAGTCACTGGAGCCGAAGTTCTAGATTCATGATTGTATATGTTTGTTTAAGGGGCCAAGTTTTAGAATAATACTTGTCATGTGACCATGCAACCAGTTTATTTATAATTGCCATTTTTAAGTTGATGTGAAAATAACGTATGTACCAGGTAATTTTGCACGGCTTATCGTTGTGGCATGTTTTAACGGAAGATGGGTACGATCATTTTGAAATCGGTTTGCAAGGTCTCCTCAGTTTGATCAGAATTTAGTTCAACGAAACTGTACATGCATGTTCCGGTGAAGGTGATGAATAGGTTGGGGGGAGTAACAATTGGTGGAAGGGGTGGGGGTTGTGTTTCATTAACAACATGGCATTTTTGCCAATTTTCATTAATTGTACTGATAAATTGTAAAAATTAAATAATAAGTATTTAAGCAAATTTTATGTTTTATATTATATGTAATAAAAAATTCATTTGTGAATATTTTTTAAAGTGAAATAATATATTATTAATGATTTTGGTGGCAGGGTAATTACTAATCGAAATTTTTGATAAAACGTTTTGATAACAGCGTTTTTATGAGTGGTGGTTGTAGCACGGATAAACATTTTTGTGACAACTACATACATTACCATCCATGCAAATCATTTAAAATGCCCCACATTTTTTTCATTTACATAAAAAAATACCAAAATTGTAAAGTTTATTTGATACCTCACTTTGTACAACATTAGTCAATTGACTTCCAAGATTGGGGTTGATCAGATTTCGGCTTTTTCTTAGATAATAGTTTCTTTTATAGGCGGGGGGGTTGGTCATATAACAGTAAAAAGGAAGATAGTTTTAATTAATTATACAGGGGATCAAAAAATCGTCGTTAGTGTGGGGAGAATTATTTTCAATTTGATAACAAATTTCTCTGACAATCGGGTCACTCAATCGCGCTTTTGAAGATTATTTTACTACACAATTAATTGTTGTAAAAAGTCAATATTGATAACCAGTTGTTTACGGTTATACTGTCCAGAAGGTTTTGAAGTTCTTCTGGACAGATTTTTTGTTAACAATATTGGTAAATAGTTTAATTTTTGAACAATTATATTGAGAATGCTAATCAATTTTATAATTTGAATAGAGTTGCTGTCAATACAAGAGGTAACTTTTTAAATGGTAAAAGTCTATAAGTTGCAGTAAAGCTTTATGGGTTACTTTCAGTAGTATTTACATTCAGGAATTTTATTTAAAATTATCATCCATTAAAAATTATCGAAATGTCTCGCTGTCTCCGCGTCGGCTTATCTCTCAAGGGGGACAATCGCGGTGACATGTCACCATGAATCGTCACCGAGAATCTTCAAAGCGGCGTCTCCGCGACCCATCGTGATCACGGTGATCCGCCATGTCACCATGATCCGCGGCGATCGTTTCATCGCGGATCTTCAAAGCGGGCGGTCCTCCGCGGATCGCGGTAGCACAGTCCCTGAGTGTCACGGTGTCAGTGTTACGCTGGCAAAGATTACCTGAGATATGTGTTCCGTCGGCAGACGGTGAAAATGTTGAGTCATATCGAAAATATAGAACAGTTCATTATAGAATACGATATGAATATAAATAATTGATAATCTTTTTCATATTTTAATGTGATCGTAAGATACTTTTCAATCAGAAATTTCCAATGTTTTTAAAGCTTTTGTTTTTCTCTAACACAAGTGACCGATAACTTGGACACGCTTGTTCATTGGTGGGCAATTTTATGAATATTAATCCTGCAAAACTTGCAATATTTATTTAGCAGAACCTGTAACGGTAAATAACTTCTGTCACTAAAAAGATTCCCCGTCTTCTGGCATATTTTGTAACGACATTGAGAATGAAACCAACTTCATTTTAAGCGAACCGTTAACTTTACAGCGAGAAAAATTCTTTTAAAATTTGGAACGACTTTTGTCTTCTAATGATCTACAATTTCTACAGGATTTAGGCCTCTTTATTAAAAACTCTGAGGAAAGCGGCCTTGATAATTGTTTAACTTGTTGTTTAAATATGTACTGTGTGTTCTATATGTTTTTCATTGCCCTTTTGTATGAATGGTTAAGGGTTAACCTAATCCTAACCCTAACCCTAGAAAATAATAAAGCTGTTTTTATGTCCCACACTGATCGGTGACACTCAGTGGAAAACATTTTTTTTTTTTTGATTGGCTGACCAAAGCAAATCCTCTGTCGATAGAAAGCGTTGCTGTAACATGAATATATGTTTTTCAAAATCTCTTTTTTATTAATCAATGTATTCAAGAGTCATAAAAACGTATTCATATACGTATAAAAAGACAATCGTACAAGTATTTGCTTGTCTCATGAAATACATACATGTTTAGAGTATTTAAGGTGAATAATCGACGACTTTCTACATTTGTATGTTACCGTACTGCATAGCTGTCCTAATTCGAATACAGCGTTGATAAAATAACTACCGCATTGTTTACATTAAAGTTTTTTTTTACTTAGCGATGGGTTTAATTTCAATGTGGCTTATCTGAATGATCTTGAATTTTATAAGAAACCGAGGATAAGAGATATGAAGCTTCAGATAAATGTGTTATAGATGTAAAATTGTAGTATTTAGCCGCTAATGCTTCATATAGTTAGCGATGCATATGCCGTAAATCTCTAAATATTTATTATAAATATTTCAGGCAAAATGGATATATAATAATTCAGGATTGTAAGATTTTCATGATATAAGATGTGGGAAATTAAGTTACGTATATTTTTGGTATAATAGATATGCATGTTGATAATGTGATTTTGAAAAGAAAATGTAATAAAAAAGTCAGAAGAGTACTAATGTTCTTGCTGTGACTTTATCGCACAGGTGTTTCACTGGTAAATCGTTTTCTAAAAGAGACTATAACTTACCTGTAATTAGCCCCTATTGTTCTCTATTCGTCCTTATTAAAATAGGATATAGCTCGTCATTTACCTGTACAACATCGATCACCATGGGATGTGTTAATTACACGCGTCCTAACACCCCTTCCTCCTCCCGACAGAAATAATAAATGTATTAATTATCAAAACTACAAAACTTAATGTGATTTTCACTTTTTTATTATTATTATCAGAAGCATATATCATATATGTATATATGTTTCTGTTATTATTATTTCTGCGAAAGCAATTCAAATATTAACGAAACTGTCTTACAGAACATTAATGTCCAAAGCAATTTTTTAGAAAAAATCCACGACAATTGAAAGATTACTCACGAAAATAGCTAAAACAGATAATAAAAATATATAAAAACGATATTACAGACACGCTGGGTAATATTGTTCTTGTTATGTTGAAAATTATCAACGTACGAAGAACGCAACTCGGGAGATTTGTAAATAAATTCGTGAAGTTTAAAAATCATTAACATGACGAGTTTGAACACGGAAAGAGGTGAGATTTGGCATCTACATGTAAATATTTTTAAACGCAATTATTTATATATTAGTACTTGTATTTATATGAAAATGGAAAAGGGAATAAAAAGATGTAAACGTTTGCATTTCTTCAGATACAAGAATGTCCGTAATGTACGAGTATACCTACATCTACATGTAGAACACGTGTTCAGAATTCGAACTGAGCAGGTACGTTATATTGTAAGCCTTCACACGTACTGTACGCGTGTCAAATCAGACACGGATATACGTTTTTGTTCATATCAATAAAAAAAAACCTGGACAATTAACTTCTCACACGTGTTCGTTGTTATTTGTACCTTGAATCTCTTCAATTCCCAGCGTGACGCGCACGGGTATTTTACCTGTACAGGTATAAAGGTCACGACAGGTGTTACCTTGTGTCGACCCTCTGTCGCTGGCCACGGGCGGAGTTCACCTGTAATTAACACCTTCTTGGGAGGGAGATTAACTCTATACCCAACTTACCTGTGCCCCGTACAATGTGACAGTACATTTCACGTACTGTCGTATTTCAAAGTTTTGATGTTTACAATATGCTTTCTTATATATTACGTTGGAATGAATTAGCTTATCACACTTATACATTGTATGAATAATTATTTGTTTGTAACTGTAAATTGCAGAGTTGCTTGATGTGATATGTGATCAAATAACTTTGTTTCTTACACCGGTTACAAATATACGTAGAAAATTGTCGCAATGCAATTTTACAGTAATCTTCAGTGTACATCTGCATCACTATCTTCATCGTTGTTGTCATCAATGATTTTGCATAATTGACTTAATTTGAATATAGATAACTGGAAGGGGAATATTTTCATTCTTTATATCTTGACTATATGCATGAAACTATATAATGAGAGAACTGCAAATGGCGAAACACGAATTCAAATGTTTAATCTTTATTACAGTAGCTGTACTGTGGCGTACATGTATGTACATGTAGTACGTACATTTTTAAATGTACATGTGCGATCCTAAAATCGATGCCTAGTCAATTGTAAGCAATGAACTTTTATGTACACATATACTGTATATCTATAATTATAAATGCACACCCTAGTAATACAATGTATAATCCTTTATGAAAAATATTCCGAGAATACGTTTTCCATGGTAAGCGGAAGAGCCTTTCGACAATCTGAAAAATAAAACAAACGTAAACTTGTGATTGATGCGGGAAACACTATAAAATGTTACTTATTACAATTGTTGAGTTATGAAATATCGATAATAGAAATCAAGCATATAGATGGAAATTTGATGTAATGCATTTTAAATGTGTTTGTGTGAAAATCGTTTATTCGTCATTTCGACACCATGATACTATTTAAAGTACCGGTATACGCCTGATCGCTTCACTAAAATTATGACATTGTGACGATAATATTATCAATAAAGTGTTGTTGTAACAATTTGTTTGTTATTTCTTAAAATATCGGATAAATATGACCCTTACAATAATACAATTCTCTCTTAATACATACGGTTGTACACGTAATTTGTAAACGTACACATGTACGTGTAAAGTGGAAACTTCATATCGAGTTCAGTCGTGTTTGACTTCATTGTGTTATTATCAGTAAAGAGATGTTGTAATAATTTGTTATTCTTAAAATATCGGGTGAATGAGACACTTTAGAATAATACCATTCTTTCTTAATACATACAGTTGCACATGTAATTCATTTTGTAAACGTACATTTTGTACCTGTAAAGTGGAAACTTCGTATTGAGTGCTGTCGTCTTTGACCTCATCGTGTCCATATAGTTTTCATAGGCAAATGTTTATATGGTATACAGAAATTTTAATCCTAAACATACTCCCGTTTTTTATACTTTCGTTTGTATTTCAGAACGTCAAGATCCGTAATTTATTTACCGTCAAGCCATTTCCGTGATTATAACAATGGTATTTCCGGTCTATGCTTGCCGATCGTTTAGCGTTTTGCGTAAATCGTTATTGCGTTAATCGTTGATCGTTAATCGTTAGCAATCGTAAGCGTTAGCTAACGGACGGATTTTTTGAGTTACGTTTGCGTTAGGCTGGGAACGTTAAACGGTTCAGGTACTGTAACTATCTATGCAGAAATGTCAGCAAAACTTGGAAGACAGCATTGGAAAGGGAATAATCCAATCTCCATTTTGGTGTATGACATTTAGGATCGGTCGGTAAATAAAGAAGAAATCGTGAATTAAAAACTTTTTACTTTACGATTGCGCTTCTCAATTTTATAAGTTATTATTTTAAAATGAATCTTTCCGTCCTTTTGTATGGGCGCTGCTTAAGCATTCCGTGTAAAATGGAATATTTCATACTATTGATTTTGATTGATACATAACTCTATTTACCATATACGTATCGTATAGATTATAGATACCATATATCACCATGGGATGTGTTAATTACACGTGTGTCCTAACACCCCTTCCTCCTTCCGCGGTGAGTTATGTACCTGTATACTTCACAGCTGGTTGCATGTGTGGAGAGTAGAGCCATATAGTGAGTAAAATACAGGTAAGTTGATAACTATCGATACAGAAATGTCAGCAAAAATTGGAAGACAGCATTGGAAAGGGAATAATCCAATCTCAATTTTGGTGTATGATATATTTAGGAAAGATCGGGAAATAAAGAAGAAATCGTGAATTAAAAACTTTTTACTTTACGAATGCGCTTCTCAATTTTATAAGTTATTATTTTAAAATGAATTCTTTCCGTCCTTTTGTATGGGCGCTGCTTAAGCATTCCGTGTAAAATGGAATATTTCATACTATTGATTTTGATTGATACATAACTCTATTTACCATATACGTATCGTATAGATTATAGATACCATATATCACCATGGGATGTGTTAATTACACGTGTGTCCTAACACCCCTTCCTCCTTCCGCGGTGAGTTATGTACCTGTATACTTCACAGCTGGTTGCATGTGTGGAGAGTAGAGCCATATAGTGAGTAAAATACAGGTAAGTTGATAACTATCGATACAGAAATGTCAGCAAAAATTGGAAGACAGCATTGGAAAGGGAATAATCCAATCTCAATTTTGGTGTATGATATTTAGGAAAGATCGGGAAATAAAGAAGAAATCGTGAATTAAAAACTTTTTACTTTACGAATGCGCTTCTCAATTTTATAAGTTATTATTTTAAAATGAATCTTTCCGTCCTTTTGTATGGGTGCTGCTTAAGCATTCCGTATAAAATGGAATATTTCATAGTATTGATTTTGATTGATACATAACTATATTTACCATATACGTATCGTATAGATACCATATATGTACCTCACAAATTACGCAGTGTTTGTGTGAGCATATACACTTAAACACAATACAAAGTACTATTTTTTTTTCTTCGATTTGGTCTTATATTTATGGAAAATTGATCTAATAATTCTGAACAAAATTGTCTAGAAATACATGCCATAGTTCGTGTACTAATTCCCAAACCCCCTATTTTTTGATG
Organism: Argopecten irradians; assembly: GCF_041381155.1. Classification (NCBI taxonomy): domain Eukaryota; kingdom Metazoa; phylum Mollusca; class Bivalvia; order Pectinida; family Pectinidae; genus Argopecten; species Argopecten irradians. The sequence goes on along the minus strand of NC_091142.1, from coordinate 29,972,186 downwards.
ACATCAGTCTATATAGAGACCGTCTTATTTAAGACTTCGTGTCTAATTTGGTGACCGAGTCGAATATTGCAGCGGTGATCTAATTTTCAGTGGCGGGTCTAATTTTGATGACCCAAGCCTAATTTTATAGTGGTGGTCTAAGTTTCAGTGACGAGTCTAATTTTTAGCGACTGGGTCAAATTGTGATGGCTCAGTCTAATATTACAGCAATTATCTAATTTTAACGACCGGGTCGAATTTTGATGACCTCAGTCTAATTTTATAGTGGTGGCCAAATTTTCAGCGACCGGGACTAATGTTGGTGACATCAGTCAAATATCATAGAGACGGCCTTGGGTCATTTGTCTAATTATTCAAAGGAGTTCACTGACATGTCCTTATTTTGTGTTTTAAAGTTTCTCTACTAGTTTGAATTTTGACACCATTTTCTAAAAAAAAATATCACTTATTATCTATGTCTTAAATTTATTCGACGGCCGAATTACGACGACCTTATCTAAACTTGCCATCACTAGCTAGTATAGTCTATTTCATCGTGCACCTGTCTTAAATTATAGCCAGGTCTAAAGAAAATAGTTTGAGGTCGATAACTAATTTGTCATGACTTACGTTTTCATAAGAACGGTCTTGTGTATGTATAGTGTATCGTCTCTAATGTAGCTTACGACCGCTTTATAGCTATACCAATATACTTCCAAGAATTCATGTTTACAAGGATTGATGTTTACAATAAGAACTTAAAATAAAATCGGTTTCTAAATATAAGTTTCATACACATTGTGAAATGAAGATGACTTTTATTTTAAGATAAATGTGTGCAACCCTCATCCGCAGACTACACTCTTCAGCCTCCCGCTGTGATAGACAGATTTACCTGTGTCCGGCCAGCTAACTGGTCATCGGAAGCAAGGACGAATAAATCCATGTCGGAAGATTATCCAGAAGCCGTCAGTATCATCTGTCTCTGGCGTTAAGTTATACGTAATGTTGTTCATTAATAAAATTCTTGCAATATTCCGGACGAATTTTACGTAGGTATGTCGTCACGTGCCGAAAAATGTCCAAATATAACCACTACAGCTTGACACGTATGTGTTGTCATAGCGACGGCTGCCCCAGATCATAGCCACGGGCGTTTACCTGTAGACTTTTTTTCAAAATGTAGGGTGTGCAGTCAGTTATGGTTTTTGATTATCGATAGACATCATGTCTGTGAACATTTAGCAGCACCATTGAAATTTCGATGATGAGTTTTATTTATATATTCGTCCTTGATATATTATTATATATCGTGAAGTATTATTTCGTATTATTTACAATAATAAAATTAACCAACCTTGTATACAGGCGGAGGAAACTTTCAAGCTGTGACAATGATTTTATTTTCATACATGTAAACATACCGTTGTGTAAATATTACGAACTAATATTTCTGCTACCGATCTTGGTAATTAAGGGAAAAGTCAATTGTTTTCTGTAATCAAAAGTGATTATTATTTCTTTGGTAAAATTCCAATATTCCCAGTGACTACACATACACATTGAATACATGTATCATATCAAGGACTGATACGTCCTTCATTATGTTATCCAAGACCCGACCCGGGTAAGCTGATGTCTCCTAGTTCTTTCATGATATATGGCATGATTCTAAACAGAACGTTTTGTATATAAGTAATTATGTCTAACAATATATCTTGAGAGCAGATTTATTTCATTTTCGTGAATTGGCGGCTTTAATTATACATATAAAGTTTTGAGAACCGCCATAACACAAATACATATATGTATCATTTAGTGGAGTGATATATATATCGATCCATTTTTTCTGACAAAAAAAAAACATTCAGCTTTCATACTGTACATGACTTGTTCATATTTTTGCTGAAATTCATTCATTAATTAGTGTCTTTATTTATAAAACAGATCATGCACGGATGTGAAGAAAAAACTGAGACTAGAGACTTCTTAGCTGATGTCACGCTGTGTTGTAATCTCTAACTGTATACTTCGCTGGTCAACATCGTCTCAATACGGTCTCATGAGAGGGGCCAGATTACGTAAGAAAGAGAAACTATCCACGGGAGTGAGCAAATTGACCATCATGTAATTTCAATTCACACTGTACACAGGTCTTGGCCCAATTTGTACATTACATATAGCAAGTGTATCATGTGTATGTATTTTTCAATCAGATTGATGTATTTTTATACTAGAAACAGTAATATTATTTACAATGGCATATCGAAAAAAGAACTATTCAAAAGCAAGGATTTATAAGTGAAAACTAATAATTCCTTATCAAAAGTAATGCATAATGTCAGAAATGATATTTCTGATAATTGCTAGATTTCGGATATTCAATTCTTTGTGAGTTTTGGTCAATATCGATCATTATTTGATATACATATGATAATAATGATAATTCATATGACCAATAAACGTACTGCATCACTCTGTAGATGATTGCTTAAAACAGATATTTAGAATATTTTGATATACTATCCAAATCTTTGCTTTAAAGAAAGAAAATCACGTATATTGAACAGAACATATTCAAATGAATATCAGGATTACGAGCCGCACACATCTAATACGTATACAAGGTGATCCCTTTAGACTATTATTTTAGCATTAGTTCAAATGCAATACTTCGTAATATATTCATATAATCATATCATCATCCTAATTGGTCAAGAAGCTTATAGCTTAATCATACCGAGGATCAGGTATAATTGTGTGTGTGTATATATATAGTTGTAAATTATCATAGCCCCATATCAGACATACATTATTTGTACTTTACACTACAAAACAGCCCACTGCCGGTAATGACGTCACAAGTTCGGTTATTCCCCCAAATCAGCAGTCGCATGAGTCGTTATACAGGTACAAATTGAGCAATTTTGAGGGAGGTATCTCGGTATAGCGGCCGATTTTTATGCGGTTTTGATATCATTGTCAGGAAATTTAACAGAATAAAATATCAAAATATAATTTTCCTTTCCGTGTACAACATAAGCGAGTCAACATGAGCCATATGAGCGAGGTACTTCGACAGCGGTATCGTTGCCAAGACCAAGGACGTATATGAGACTTATAAATCCTTGCCCAGACGATTTTTCCTGAGATGTGCATAAGGCCATGCGATTTTTACGGGTTTTTTCTTTAATTAATTTAAACGGCGCTTTAATTTCAGCTAAATTTAAGTGTCCGAATGAGAACCAGAGAGACAGCGATTGGCGATATATGACTGTTAATTAACTAAATCTGCCGATATATTTGAAATCTTCTGATCCATGTTACGTGTTTAGTGAATAAAAGGATAACATTAATTTATTAATTTTTAATTCATATATATCTAGAGATTCTGCACTATATGTGCACTACCTGTGATGTCAAATACCAGTACATGGTTTCGCTGGTAGATCGTCGTGTGACCAAGACAAGGGTCATACCTCTTAGCACAGGGAAATACCTACCGTGATCCAAGATGTCAAGAGTTTTTACACTTGGATACAATTGTAAGTGTAACAAGAAGTGAAATTATTGAACCTGGAATATTAAGCATGACATGATGGATGATTAAAAATACCTTTACCATACATATTGTTGTTGAACACCAAAATGTGCTATTCTAACAATTTAAACTAGATCATTTAAATAAGTAGAGATAATCACTCACCGTAGTCCACACCAGAATTACAAATCGAAACAAATTTTTTACAAAATTGCATCAGCAAATCAAAGTGTGAATTTTTTTTCTATACAGAGACATCATCTTGTAAATCCTTGAGACATAAATAATTTAATTACTATTTAATGTATATTTTTTATAATATGATCATGTCCTAGCTATTATGTACGGTGTATTACTACTTACCAGAATACATCGTCTAACCGATATAAAATTATTTCAAGGATGTATATACATAGAACTCATCATCACAATCTTTAATTGTGAACGAAAAGTTGTATCTAAATTGAAATCATAAATGTTTATCTGTACATTCGTACATCTGAGTTTAATGTAGCAGTGGAGCTCCGATAATCTGGATAATACCACATGTACAATAACCGTACTAAAGTTTGATCTTCTATCGAAAACCAATGTACCATAACTGACTGCACACGCTACATTTTGAAAAAAAGTCTACAGGTAAACGCCTGTGGCTATGATCTGGGGCAGCCGTCGCTATGACAACACATACGTGTCAAGCTGCAGTGGTTATATTTGGACATTTTTCGGCACGTGGCGACATACGTCCTTGCTTCCGATGACCAGTTAGCCGGCCGGACACAGGTAAATCTGTCTATCACAGCGGGAGGCTGAAGAGTGTAGTCTGCGGATGAGGGTTGCACACATTTATCTTAAAATAAAGGTCATCTTCATTACACAATGAGTATTGAGAAACCGATTAAGTTCTTGTTGTTCACATATAGCACCATAATTAGAGTTCAGCGAAAACCTAAATTACTAAAACAACATGTCCCAACCTCTGACACTGGCACGTCATTAACGCACCGATTACATAAAAGGAATTTGTGGTAATTGAAACTTATTAATGGCCAGTGTCAAGCTATCTTTTTTATCGCTATTATGAATAAACACTTAGATGTCAATTGATTTCGTGAGAATTTAGGAGGGTAATTATTGGTCACAAATCTAAATGATAATTTATTTTATTTCGTAATTTACAAAATTAATCTAAAAGGTTTTCAATAGTTACATAGAATTGTAAAGCATTCTACCCTTAGATTATGTACACTAGTACAAATACATGTACTTTAACTTAGTAGATACTGTGTTTCAATCGAGTTTGTAATAGCCAAAGAATATCTTCTCACTGGCGAATGTGGGTGTGAAATCATCTCTTTTTGTAATATAAAGTATATTTGAAATGTTGTAATTTGCACTTATGGACCGTAAGGTCCACGGAATAAATTGAATTAAATAGGAGAATTGAAAAGGGTGAATTTAGTGCTTATTAGTGGTCGTTGGGACGATGTTCGATATTTTCGGTAACATTACGCCAATATAAAATAAGATACAATGCAAAATATTTTCAGATTTTCTTTTACTCCGAGACATTACGATAGCAATATTTAGTGCACTCAATCCAGTGACAAAGCGGGGAAACCCATATCGATCGTAAACAATCGTTAAGCAAGATGAATAACTTATAATCTTTTGAAATTCTCTGTAATGTGCACAACTTTTATGACATACATGTTAATACAGAAACAAGACCCGAGTGTGCTTGTATTACAATGGAACACATTTTGTCAACATCGCTTATAAATATACAGTTAATATTTGAAATTAAGAAATACAATTCACTTATAGTTATAATAATATGCATATTCAGTACATGTATTTAGAACCATGCATACCGGTAAATATTTTGTTCAATCTACTATACATTTTGTGGATTTAACTCGGTATATTCATTTGTTCACAGCACGTTTCTATGTCATCATCTGTAAATATTTTACGATGATTGGATAAGACGTCATAAGTTGTAATATCTTGTGCCTAATCCCTTTGTATTTATCAAGGTAATACAAAATATGTAATTCCTCTGTACACCAGAGCGAAATTCACAAATAATTACAAATGTATTCATCTTTCAGTTTCTTATAATTAAAGTATCATTTTGTTGGCTGCTACTGTATAGGATGCCGAATTTACGGCAGTGTCTAACTGAAAATCGAAAATCAAATAATAGATTTAAAAACAATATACCGTATTTCTGTATTATCTGTTACCTAGTAAATGGACAAAAACGAACGATCAGTAAGAAAATGTCAGTACAGATTCAGCTCAGGGAGGTTGACACGTGCAGTAAAAACTTATTTCTGCCATTATAACACACATACACACACACATATATATATACATTAATAATTTATTTAGGTCAGTCAACAAACATTTTTGACAGAAATTATAACAAACAGTATCTCAAATGAATCAATACCTTGCCAAAACAAAAAAAAACAGTTACAAATCAGCGAACATACGACCGCTGCCGACAACCAACTTTACAGGTAAATTTTAGCCATTCGCCATGATCCCTGCTGACACTCGGTGACCGATCGTGCTACGATCGCGGGGGATCGCGGAGGTCATCGCAACACGCGATGGTCACGAGGATACTCGGTGACGGAACCTCGGTGATACATCGGCCCATCGCGGGGGATCATCGCAACCCTTTGATGGTGACGACGCGTCGCGCCAGATCACCGTGATGGGAGGATAATCAATGATCTCAGAAGTTCAGCATACCAATGTGAAGCTGTTGGTCGATACCGGAGCTACTGTGACAATCTTGTCACAAGAAGTGTATGAGAGAATTCCACAAGAGCGGAGACCAAAACTCAGAGAAGTTAAAAAGGAGATCTTGGCAGCTAATGGTAGTGAACTCAGAGTCCTTGGTCAGGGAGGTTTTATGATAAAACCTGAAGGCTGCAGGGATGTTTACTTTGAGGCAGTAGTTGCACAAATAAGTAATGAAGGTATCCTTGGCCTTGACTTCTTGAGATCAAGAAATGGTCTGATTGATCTGAAGCGTGGATCGCTAGTTCTAGATGATATTCCTGTTGACACAAGGTATGAGGGAACACTTGGATGTTTTCGAGTTGTCGCTACTGAGAAAATAACCATTCCTGGTAAGAGTGAAATGATCATTACCGGACAAGTGAATGTTCCTATGGGTAAACAGATGGAGGATGAATCACTTATTATAGAAGGTACCAACTCCTTTCTGAAGAATGAGAAAGCTCTGGTAGCCCGATCCTTGGTGAATAGTGAGACTTCTGTTCCAGTGAGGCTCATGAACCTGCAGGAGGATCCACAGACCATTTACCCAGGAACCAATATTGCTCATGCTAGTCCTGTATCGAGTGTGATCGAGACAGTGCAATCCTCTAGTGATGCACCATCAGAAAAACTCAGAGAAGATTTGGATCAACTATTAGAGAGATCAAAAGAACATATTCTGAAATGTGGAATTGAAACTATGGAGAAAAAGACCTTGTCATGCCCAAAGTGCAGTTACAAAACTTTTAGACCTACTAATATGACCAGGCACCAGAAGCGCCATGATGCGGCAGGCGATGTTCCGAAAGCTGCTGGAAAGAGTCTGAATACTGCATTATCTTCTAAGAACTCTCCGAAGGCTCAACCTTCTACTTCAGGCGCACTTAGCAAAGCTCACTCACCAGAGACCGATGTGGAGAGCTGGAAGGGACAAGACCCTGGTGATCTTCTCGGGGAAGTTTCAGATTCATCCGTTGTGCATGATGATTCATCCTCCGAGGATGACTGCCTCTTGGCAGGACGTGCAATAAGAAAACCTACGAAGCCGATTCCTGTCATGGCACCAAAGAGAAGGGTGGACCCTAAGGATCCGATCAATATGGTTCCGATGCCAGTTGTTTCGAAGAAGCTACGTAGTTCCATCCCTACACAGACCGATTTTGAAAGAGCGGATGCATCAACACAGACTGATCCCTATGAACCAGAGCTAAGACAGCAGCCTGTGAACAGAAAAACTGTTACGAAGACCACCAGATACTCGGACAACGGCCGAGATGTCGAGCTGGTGGAGTATTGCGAATTCTTTGGGGCAGAGGCACTGGATAGGTCCTACTGATTACCCGCGACAAATTGATCGTTTTCTTTGTCACAACCACCAATAAATCCTTTATCTTTAATCTATTTTGTATCTTATAGTTATCTGTAATGGCACGTGAGGACACGTGTTGCTCGGAGGCGTGGGTAGTGTGATGAAATACGGTTGTATTACCATGCTATCCGGAATCGCTGTCTGCTCTATTTTTGTCTGTTAGTTTCGCCGTCAAGTAGACGCTTGTAATGTTAAGCTATATGTGAGTTAAGCGTTCTAGAGCCTAGGATTATTGTAAATAGATGGCGCTAATGTCGTTGCCCGGCAGTATATAAAGCCGCGGTTTTCAACGAGATTTTTCTTAGTGTTGGACGAGCTGCTGCTGAAGTGAAAGCACCTAAGTAAATACAAGGTAAATATAGATGTGCCTGAACAAGGCTTGCCTATATACGTCAGTTGATAATAACTTACGGTAGAGTTGAGATCGGAGATTGACGTGCCTGAATAAGGCTTTCCTCCTCCGCGTTATATACTCTGGAGAGTAAGTTGTAAACTGAGCCTTGGGATTGCTCGTTGAATGATTACGTTTACATGAATCATTGAGAGTACTAGTGATTACTCTGTGAGTACTCGGTAATATGTAATGATTGTGTGTGAATCATTGCTGGAGTGATTACTCTGAGAGTGCTCGGTAAACGTGAGTGCTCAGTAGCAGTGAGTACTGTGAGTGCACAGTGATTTTGAGTACTCGGTAGCTCGGTAGTGTTAGGCCTTAGGGAAAGGTTCTTAATAGATAATATAACATTGATTTTATCGTAGTCTGGTTATATATGTACGAGTAGGGATTATCGAATACACCCGAGGTAGGGGAGACTACTCGCATAGGCTTATAGATAATTCAGTAGTTGTTGCTAATCATTTAATAATTATTCTGATCTGTATGATTTATGCTGTTTGTATATTTTGAAGTTAAGTTATCACGATCACTCAGAGGCACTGAGTGATCAGTAGGATTGATATTGTAAATCATAATATTTAGGGATAGATAGAATCACAGCTAGATCAGCTGTGTATTATTTGTATATATTTGCACTGAGTAATTTGATAGGAACAGTACATAATATAGACACTATAGATCATCAGTTCATTGTGACTGGATCGGACCCGGTAAACGTCACACTACCTCTCTAGGGACAATCTTGGATTTATTTATACAATGTGCAATATCATTCAACAAGCCAATGGGATTTAGGTGAAATTCTTAAATATTGTTGAAACAATATCAAAATAAGTATAAATCTACAGTGTAGATGATTGGGAAATTTTAAATCAAAAGTGGTGCACAAAAACAAGGTTTCAAAAAGCGGGCTTTTGAGTTAATGCATTAGATAAGTGTTAAATGGTGAATTCATAATAAGGAGGAAAACTCTATTTGGGATATATACATAAACTCTGTGGATGTGTTTAATTGCGCATCAATAGAGGATTTAATTCTTTTCATATTCATTGTGAGGGATTTTTTTTTTTTTTTTTTTTTTTAGTTTGGAATTAAAAATCATGGAAAATTCCGGCAGGTTGTGTGTTGTGTGTTAAAATAATTATGGGATTATGCCCGGAGACATATACTCAACCGTATTGTGTAACCTCCCATATGCTACCTTTTACTGTCTTATAAGTGACTGTCTTACATTAGAGTCACTTATAAGACAGTAAAAGGTAACATATAGGACAGTTACAGGTAATGGTCCGATAATTCGGGAGTTAGAGCACAGAAATAACAATAGATGACATCACAACTATGTTTTAATAATCAAAAGACCACGATTGATGTTGTTGGCAAGTTTACAATTCTCTGATTGGCTATCAAATATCGAGTACTGCCAGTGGATAATACCTTTTACCTGTTCGCAAATTTCCATGAAAGTGTAGGAATTCATTCGAGATACTCGATTCAGATTTTTATTTAATCTTCATATTCCTGAGACTTCACTACAAGGGTAATATATCATTGTTTTAGTACAGGAAGCAGTCTGATGCCCCAGAAAAAGAACGCAGACAGTTTAGAACTTATTCGTGGAAAATCTGGAAGACTATTTGGGAAGGTAAGCAACTACATGTATATGTAATATAAACTACCAATCACAACTATTTAACGCTGTGTCCGTATTGATATTCGATATTTGTATTTGCTCTACATACCGTTCACGTACTTATTTTGACGCAATCAAATTAATGCAAACGTTATCGTTAACAGGTCATCGCAATGATAAATTTGTCGTAAATAGGTCATCGCAATGATAATTTCGTCGTGAACAAGGTATCGCAATGATAAATTTGTCGTAAACAGGTCATCGCAATGACAAATTCGTCGTAAAAAGGTCATTCGCAAAGATATATTCGAATATCATATAAATAATGTACATAAAATATAATTAGTGCTACCATATTTCAGTATAGCGTTTCTAGCGTAAAAATAGAATAACAGCTCAATTAAGCAAGTTCAAAGTATAACTTCAGAACAATAAAGTCTTTCGTCGTTTTTACTCTGATTAAATTGTTTCCCTTTAATATCGAGGTGATAAGTGCCGTTATATGTCTGTTGTGTCATTGTTCAATATGAAACAATGTCCTCTATTTATAAAAAGTTCTCTTAGTTAAAAAGTTCTGCATTATATTTTTATTTGTTTACATTATTTGTATCCGACATTTTATTATTATATAATTATAAATATATTTGTTAATTTTTGTTATGCTATATTTGATGTTTCAGTGCTCTGGGTTCATGATGACACTAAAAGGTATACCTAGCACATATAACAAAGATCTACAGGTAAGCTCTTTCCTCATTTGCCTTAAATTTCTTTCACTCAAGTCTTAAGGTAAGACAAGTAATACGTTTTATATTATTGCGTAGAGATTTCTCGTGGTTGCTAACTTGCCATGGATTTAAGAAAAGGAAAGACATATTTTTTAGTAATTGATATGATAGTAAGTTAGTTCATTAACAGCAAGCGTGTTTGCTTGCAAAATAACTCGAAAACATACTCTATTCTACAAAAGGCCCACAATGACTACTGTACCTAAAAATATTAAAAACACAATATGCATTGCATTGATTGACAATAAGTGTTAAGAATGAATACATGATATTATTTACCATTTTTACATATTTTAATGCATGAGTTGTTTGTATGATCTCTTTTAATTTGATAACAAGAATCTACAATCTCCCGTATTTACCTACAGGAGGATAAAGAGAGTATGTTTGATACTTACGACACACTAAGTGGTATACTAAAAGTGTCTACGGGTGTGTCATCTACCCTTAAGGTGAGTACAAATACCGCATCATTTCATTTAAGCATTGATGTCACTATTTTTTAACTCAATCGGGGTATGAAAGAAATTGTGTTTGCAAACTGTGTGAATCCGCGTAGCGGATTCTCACAAAAGTTTGCAAACAAAATTTATTTCATAATCCGATGAAGTTGAAAAATAGTTCATCATTACTTATAATTAAGTTTTTTAGACTACTTGATGACATAAAATACGTTTAAACGTACTATTCCATTGACATTTCCATGGATTGTTTTTTTTCTAAATCATTACGCAACATCGACGTCGAGTTTTCGGCCATTCTCGGATTTTTTTTCATAATATATGAAGAAAAAATATCTCTCAATCAGAAAGTTGGATTTAGTATACAAATAAATAAAAATTAATTATACTGCCAACAAGTAGAGGCCTTACATTCATTTATATAAATGTATGTGGGTTTTTTTTCGTTTTTTAATTTTTTTTTGGGGGGGGAGTGGGAGGGGGTTGAAGGGTTAGGGTGGTTAACCTGTTGTTGTACAGCATTGTAAGAGGATTTAAAACTAATTGAAACTTTTGAAATCTTCTAAAAGTCTGTAATATTATAGATATTACTATCTTTCGTACTTCTGTAAGGTTTTCTATTTCTCTTTTCCGTATTAAAAAAAATGTAATCTGGTTAAATTTTAAAACGTACTCTTTTTAATAATGTAAATGTTTAGTTTGTCATAAAGATCAGGCTGGAAATAGTAATGTAAATACAAGAGAGGTACCTGTTATTGTGCGAGGAGGCATGGTAACATCTAAGAGCGGATATATATCGTCGTCATTTTCTAAGAAACACTGCCGACATATGTAGTGTTTCCCTATCGCTACCATCCAACTCCTCTAGTTATCCGTGGTTATTTAATGTTTTCACCTATTCCGAATTTGCATATTACAGAGTTATCTGCACTTACGGGTAGGTATTGATTGTGACGTCATACTTTTCGGAGAAAGCGACGTGAATTGCGCTCACAAAACAATGACGAAACAATCGACACCTACCCGCAAGGGAGCTAACTCTGTAATATGCAAAGACGGATTTTTTATGTGTTTTGACAGATCGATCCCGATCGGATGCGGGGCGCATTAAGTCCGGACATGCTGGCTACAGATATTGCCTATTACCTGGTTCGGAAAGGGGTGGGTTTATGTTTTTGTTCTGTTAGTTGCATATGATCAGAAAATGTATGCCTTTCTCATTATTTCGACCAATCATCAAAGATCTATTCAAAAAATGTTGCTAAAACAGTTATTCAGCTTTAAAATGATAACTTGATGATTTTTGTGATTTTAAATATTTCGTAATTTCGTATATTGAGCTTCTCTTGATTCCAGTAATCTCTAAAAACACCCTTGCGTGATTTTAATACAATCGTATTTGGCTGTACCAAATTTGCATAGAGTGTTTACGGCAGGTGTTTTTCTATATGTTCCCAATGCTTTTTTAATGTTTTCACTGAAGTCTCAACACAAAATATATGTTACAGTTGTACTTGCCGTTCGATGTTCTGTACCTGAATTTTGTCGATAACGCCACACTATATAATTTTAATTAGGTTGTACGTAGATGCGGCAATGTGAGTATATTTTACCTATCAAAAAACATTGTTTTCACTTCTTAAACGTAGGACCATTGCTTATACAATACCCCTCTACTCTTAACTTCTTGTTAATTGGTATGATCATTGAATACTGTTTAAGGTTCCATTCCGACAAGCTCATGGCCTTTCTGGCGCATGTGTTGCAATGGCGGAGAAAAAGCAATGCCTGCTGCCTGATCTGTCGCTTGAAGATCTACAGAGTATCAGGTTTGTAATTGAAATGTAAACCAGCAAACAAGGACTTAGAGTGCACTCCGCCGGGGATCGAACTCGGGATGTCGGCATTGTATTGACCAAGTGGTTGATGTTGTTTCTTCGGGTACCGTACCACGACAACTGTTGTTGGTATTGACCCAAATATCCAAACAACTAGGAAGTTACGAACAAAATAAATTCGCACGAGTTTCGTTGATTACCTTTTTTGCGAACATTGCAAGTAACTGTTGCATCATTGTATTTTGATTATTTGATTAATTAATAGAATGTATCAAATTGGAACCATGTTTGTTTGAGAAAATACTTTATTCAAATGAAAAACTGATTCCGTGTGTTGTATTCGTATTTTCTATTACAGTTCACATGTCGACAGTGATATTGCTGATCTTTGGAATTACGAAAACTCTGTAGACCAATACAAAGCGTTTGGAGGAACAGGAAAAGTCAGCGTCCTTCAGCAGCTTCAGAAACTGAACACGTGGTTAGAGGGGATACCTTGATGTTACTGTGATTGTTTAACACTTTTATTATGAAAACGAACAAGGAACCAGCAAACTTCCTGTATGACAGAAGTTATGTTTGCAAAGTATACTAGTACTTATTATAATAGGAAACAGATATGCTTGGTTCGTGGATATATAAGTTATTGTAAGTAGAATTAGACAGCATAATTATTTGGAGGATATTCATAAAAAAAATATGAAGCATAAACATTTAAATCCCTAAAATGTCAGTCAAGCTGTATATTTTCAGAATATTGTGTCATGTTTTGCCAGCCAATTTATGTAATAACAATAATCAAAAGACTAAGAATGTATACAATCTGATTTAAAACTTATCTTTATATTCATGCTCCTGTAAATCTACCCCCTGTTTCATCGCGAAGAAGTGGCATATGAACGAATCATGTTTAATAATATGTATATTTCAAAATGCAAAACACTTTTGCTCGTGGAGCTTCAGAATCAAATAGCCCTCTAGCGAAAAATGCCAAGTCTTGGTTCTTGCGATGCTTGCAGTATTAGGATACTCAGTAACTGCTCATTAACCTTACCAGTCACTCTTTCTCGTATAATAATTAATAATTCATATAATACATGTATATACACGATTGTCTTTGATCACGATTCGTTTTAGCACATTTAAACTTTAGCCCAAATGCGTAAAACTGTAAGTTATAATTTATTAGCGCAATTCGGTGGTTTATTACTTGAAATACACTTTTTTTTTTTTTTTTTTTTTACAAAATTAGCACTATACATGAAATAGAGCTTCAATTTCAGCGCGAAAAGCGCTAAAATAAGTAGGTTTACAGTGTTCGCAAAAATGTTGAAAATAACAAAGATCGCAATATTGTATACGCAAAAATCTAATGGTATTTAATTATCTTTTTCTATCATTTTGGATAGACTCTGGATTACATATCTCCCACATCGGAGTATGTCCATCTCTACCTTCTCGTGACACTTATCTAGCAAATCAGTTCTAGTATGTAGCTGCTGATGTAGCCTATTAGGAAATTATTTCCTTAATTTGATAATTTATTGTATATGTTTTGATAATTTAAGATGTTAATAAATATGTATATTCGTTTAAAGTTGCTTTGTTGGTTTATAAATCATTGGATATATAGTTGATTGCCTTATTCTTGTCGGTTATTTAACCGCCTAGTATGTAGTTTCAGTTTTACTTTGGTAATCAAAGAACACATTAGCACTGATTCAGTGCATATCAACGCGGCAGAAACTCCCTCCACTACCAAGCAAGCATTTGCGAAAGTCTGGGGATTTGTGAAGTCTACGTTGAAGGATCACCATTCCAAGACATCGCTAAAATTACAATACACATACGAGAAACCCTATTACATAAAGGTCACTCATGCTGAACAACAGCTATGGATTCCCCAAACGGGCAAATATGGCAATAATAAAAAAAAATGGGTTTTTACGGGTAGTACCACTGCAAACAAACAGATGCCAACAGAATGTACTTGTACTACACTGTCCATGCCTGTAGCACAAATGGGAAAAACACATGTTGTGGTGTCACGTCTATGTCATAATCCTGATTTCCATGGACATCTGGAGGGGCTGTAAGTTCCATTTGTTGGTTTTGTGGCGAAATTTGGCAACGGCGCAACTTAAAGTATTGTGTGTAGAGGTTTAACCAAACGGTTATCAACGACTATGAAAGATATCGGGCTCTCTAATTATTAGAACGGATAGAATTACATCAATAAATGGGAATGCACGTAAATTTTTCCGGCAGAGCCTATTCCACCTGGTTTCCAAATAAATATAGTCAGCGATTGGTTTGATATGATACAATTAACATCAATACCATTCTTCAACTCTTCATACAGCATTTTGAAAACCAGTTTGCAAATATCAGAACATGCTCCAAGTTAAGCAGTCCTAGTTTACCCACTGTGGGCTCATCCCCAAAACCCCGAAATTTCATTGCTTATATAAATAAGCTTAAGAAACATTCCAACGTAATAACTGTAAAATTTCCAATTGATAAAAAAAAAATCGTTACTGGTTATCCTCAACTCCAGAAAATAGATATTGTGCTAGGCACCGACACCTGGCTAGACTAAAGCTTCCCATCTTATGATGTTTTCTCCAAAATAGAGTTCTCAGTATCAACGTTTACAGAACTGATCGAACCCCTAACAAAATGGGTCAGTGTCGTGGAGGTGTACTGATTGTTAAGTTGAAAACTGCGAAATCGTATTGGTCAAAATTGACATCACTGGATCCAGAAAATTGGTGATTGGCAGCTGCTATTGACCACTCTTTTGTAAATTTATTTCTGTGAAAAAATCTCAAATCATGCATTGAAAAGTTAAAACACAACTCAAACTCTACCGTATGTCTTAGCGAAGACTTTAACCTTGACTGGGGGTAAATTGTTCCACATTTCAGGTAGGCCCTCGTAGACCTTCATACCACACTTCTCGAGTTGGCACAAGATCAGGGCCTTACTCAAGTTGTAGACAAAACATCAGGACAAGATAAAATTCTGTTTTCATCAACCATAGTCCTACAAATCATCTGATGTAAATAAAGTCAGTATTGCACCCTCGACTGGTAACGCAGATCATGACATGGTACACATGCATCTTTGACATCTGGCTAAGGCGAATTAGAATTCAGCTTAAAAATGCCCCAAGGAAGAATGCCCCAAGAAGAATGCCCAAGAGAATGCCCCAAGGAAGAATGCCCCAAGGAAGAATGCCCCAAGGAAGAATGCGCAAAGGAAGTTCTTTAAGGCGAACTGAGTTTGAAATAAAAGATGATCTAGATAAAATTCTTAAACCTATGAATGAATCGGTGATTGAAGCATCATGTTTCGATCTACGGAATATTTCTTAAGAAGTCAGTTTATATATTACATAGAAAAAGACAATCCTACCGAAATGCTCACATACAAACAAACACAAACCCCAGGGTCACTAACACCATATAAAGACTAATTAACAAGAAAAGCAATCTAGACCAAAGAAAACAATCTTGTCCATTAAAGTATAAAGAAATAAAACAAACAATACAGAGGGAGTTAAGACAGTCCAACTAGAACGCATTGAACAAATCATATGTGACCTTCTAGTAGATCAAATCAAATCCCAAGAAGTTCAATTCTTATAAAACAAGTATGGTGTCAAAGGAAACATTTATTCCACCACTAAAACACGCAGGCCTTGTCATCACCGACAACACCGAGACAGCAAACATTCATAACCGTCACCATTCAGACTTTACAGCTGAATCTGCCTTTACCAGACAAAGGTCCAAGTCGCCCCCCCAACCCATGCCTTATGTTAGCATCTGTATAAACGCATCATAACCTAAATCTTCGTTAGACCAGTGGGCCAGATACATGTAGCATCAGTGGTCGAATACGTGTTTAAGGAGTTAAAATATACCAGAGCCCCTATTCTACATATTATATTTACCAAATCTCTAAGCACTGGCAAAATACTCTCCGATTGGAATAAAGCAAATGCGGCACCCACCAGTCTATAAAAAGGGTTAAAAGTACACCCCAGGAAACTCTCGACCTATATCCCTCGCCTACATATGGTGTAAGATCATTGCGCACATCATTACTAGTAATATCATGAAACGTCTCGAATAAAATAAAATTATCAGCAATCTACAGAATGAGTTCCGCAAATCCCGATCATATGTGTCCCAGCTACTTGATTTTATCCATCACCTCGCAACAAAGAACGACAAAGGTATTCAAATTGACCTATACTGATACATTTTTCAAATACGTTCGATAAAGTGTCGCATAGTCTCCTTTTATACCAGCTCGAATTTTATGGCATCCAGTCATCCACCTTAAACTGGGGCTCATCCTTCTTACACAACCGCTCCCAGTCAGTAGTGATTGATGGTGTCTCCTCCGAAAGCATCCCAGTATACGTAACACCAGGGGTTTCACAGGACACACTCTCCAGACCTGTCCTGTCTCTCATTATATCATCAACATAGTACCCTCCGTTTGTTTGCTGCTGATAGGATCGTCTACAAAGAAATACGAATCATATATGATTGCATAAAACTTCAGTAATTAGACCTTGACGCTGCAGCCAGATGGGAAGCAGATTGGTTTATAGTCTTCCATCCAGAAAAATGTCTTCCATGGCAGTTACCACAAAAAGAACTCCTATAAAACATCACTACATCCTACTCGACAACATCCTAGAATCTGTATCATCAGCAAATTATCTAATCCTCCGATCACATTTGAAATCGAACATCCACTGCAACAACATGACATCTAATGGTAACAAATCCTTTGGTTTCATCAGGAGAAACTTACAAATTTCAAATACCAACATTCAATCCAAAGCCTACTTTTCACTTGTAAAACCCAAACTTGAGTGCGCTGGTTGTGTATGGGATCCCCATACAAAACATGTTATATATCCTAAAAAAGTTCAAAGACGAGCAACAAGACATGTTTTAGCTAAATAATAATCGAACAACTGAGAGTGTAACAGATATGATTAATACACTCCATAGGTCATTCCCATCACAAAGGTGTTTGAAACTCCTTCTTAGTTTTCTAAAGTCATTCACTGTCACTTAGCAGTTCCTACCACAAACGCTCTAGATTTCGTTGCTATCATCAGCAGCGCATGCAATAAACAATCAAAGTTTTAGGCTAATACCAACTTCTACTGACACTCTTAAATAGTTTTACTTTTCGCACACCATAGCCCAATGGAACGCCCTTCCTGCTTCCATTACATAGACATTGCTATAACGATAATATAGAAACTACAATAATGGTTTCTCCCCATAATAGACACTCCCTTGAAAATGGTACTTCCGGTTTATGATGTCACCGGTTTTGTGTATACCATGTGCTTGTTATGATGGAGAATGAATACAGTCAAGCTGATAAGTGCGTTGGGTTTATGTCGATCACAAACATCATGAATGACGCTACATGGTGTCAGAAGTGGTAAGACTGGGAGATTCAAACGAAGTGACGAATGTCAAATAATGAACACAAAGTGAAACGGTAAAACCTAACTCAAGTGCAAACATCACCGTATCCGTAAAAATGGCGACTGGTAATACAACACAACCTCCAGTACAATTCCCATGACTTCCCATGCCAAAATAAATGCCGTTGCCATTGTCGTACAAGCTCCTGCAAACCTTCCCGTTCCCACAGCGCTAAACTTACGAGGCAATTTATGTGCTAACTGGAAAAAATTCCGTCCTATTTGGGACAATTATGAGATCGCGAGTGGCCTAAAACACAAAACTAAAGAACTGAGAAATACTACTCTGCTAACTTGTATAGGGCCAGGTGCATTACAAATATATGATGGCCTCACATTTGACAACGATGACGACAAAACAGATGTAGACAAAGTGTTGGACAAATTCGAAAAGTTCTACATTGGACAGACTAATGAGACTTATGAACGTTACCTCTTTAATAACAGGAGTCAGGAACAAGGGGAAACAATAGATGCGTATGTCGCAGCATTAAGGTCCCTTGCAAAGACATGTAGCTATGGTGCATAAGAGGAAAGTCTTATCAGAGATCGGATCGTTATGGGGGTTCGGGAAAATGCTACAAGAAAAAAACTCCTGCAGGATCAGTCACTGACATTGCATAGGTGTATTGACATTTGCCGTTCATTTGAGAAATCAGTTCAATACATGAAAGACATTACAAATGAAGAGGTTAAGGTATGCGGAAAGAAAGCAGCTGATAACGCTCAACCACAGAAACGTCCGCAAACGAGTAATGGAAAGAGAAATTCTCAAAAACAGATAATGAATTGTGGCAATTGTAGGTACAATCATGTAAACGAGCGCGAACGGTGCCTGGCATGACAGAAACGTGTGCGATCTGCGGAATGCTGAATCAATTTGCAAAGAAATGTAGGTCAAGACCTCACCAAGGTCAAGGTCAAAGACAAAATCAAGGAAATGGACGTCCTGGTCGGAGATTAAAACCAAAGGTATATTACGTGGAGGCTACAAACGAGAGTTCAGATGATGACTTTTGTTTCACAATCGATCGAAAGGAGGTAAACACCATAAAACATGAGGAGATACCAACCAAGTTATATACCATAATTGAAACAAAGGGCATTTTAATTGAATGTCGCGTTGCCCAAATCTATCTATATGGAAGTCTTTGAGGATCCTCAGTTGGAACACTTAGTAGAGACAGGTGTAACGCTTGTCATGTTCAATAACTCTGAAATGTCTCCAATCGGGGCCCGACGAGTTCAAATCATCAACCCAAAAAATGGGAGATGGTATTCGGTCGAGTTTGTAATTGTAGATGCAAAAGTGAAGCCAATTTTAGGGTCCCGCGTTATACAAGCAATGGACTTAATAACACTGAACACACAAAACCTATACTCGAGGGCTGAGGTTCCAAAGGAAGAAGTTCTACAACTTAAGTCATCCGCTCACGTGCCGATCGTCTCCACATCAAATGCTTCGTTGCCAGTGGATAATGAATCACAAGTCACAAGTCAGTTACCACTGACAACGGATTCATCGACTGAAAATGTGTCAAAAGTGAAAGCTGACAGGACAATTTTCGAAGGACTCGGAAAGTTGAGAGGAAAACTGCATCTTGAAGTAGATCCTCATGTTACACCTTCGAAAATACCTGTGCGCCGGCCCCCTGTGGCGATAAAGGATGATTTTCGAACTGAACTCAGTAGGCTGACCAATATTGGTGTGATTGTGCCTGTAAACACTCCAACAGATTGGATCTCATCAATCGTAATCGTGAAAAAGCCGAACGGAAAGTTGAGACTTTGTATTGACCCCAAACCATTAAACCAGGCACTTAAAAGGAATCATTATGCTATGCCAACCATAGAAGACATCCTTCCCGAGTTGAACAAAGCACGCATATTTTCGGTAGTTTATGCAAAGGACGGGTTTTGGCATGTTGAGCTAGACGAAGAGAGCAGTTATTTGACGACATTTGGAACCCCTTGGGGCCGGTATCGATGGCTCAGAATGCCTTTTGGCATCTCACCTGCCCCAGAGGAATTTCAGCGGAGATTGGACGAGGCACTTGAAGGATTAGAAGGAGTTAAGGCGATACACGATGAGATTGTTGTGTTCGGATGTGGTGACACAGATGAAGAAGCAAAGCATGATCACGATCGAAAACTTCAGGCTTTATTTGACAGATGTCGTGACGAGAACATAAAAATCAACAAAGACAAGTTAAAGTTGCGCCTAAGCACTGTGACGTATTTGGGACATGAAAGTGAAATCCATCACCGAAATGCCCGTTCCGAAAGACAAAGCTAGAGTACAACGCTTGTGAGGCATGATAAACTTTGTGCAACAGTTTGCACCGCGAATGTCAGAGATGAGTACTCCATTACGTGACCTTTTGAAAAAGGATTCAGAATTTATGAGGGACGCGACTGTTCAAGGCAAGGCTTTTGATGAAATCAAGGAAGCATTATCCGATGCGCCGGTATTGAAATTTTTCTTTGAAGAGTTTTTTCAGGCATGTGACACGTGCAATGCGTATTCGCAGGAGAATAGCAGAGAACCTCTGATATCGCATTAGACACCAAGTAGACCATGGGAAAAAGTCGGCGTTGACCTGTTCTACTCGGATGGGGAAAGACTTCCTTCTAACCGTTATCCATTATTATTCATATTTTTTTAAGTCGACCGTCTCCATGACAAGAAAGGCACTGAGGTAATCAGAAAGTTGAAGGTTGTCGTTATGTCTGATAATGGGCCACCATTCAACGGGAAACAATTTTCTGACTTTGCAAAGGCCTATGAGTTTCAACATGTCACTAGTTCGCCAAGATACGCGCAATCTAACGGGAAAGTGGAAAACGCGATCAAAACCGCCAAACGTATTCTTGACAAATCCAAGAAGGACAAGACAGATCCCTACTTGGCCATGTTGGATTGGAGGAACACACCAGGGGAAATTGTCAAGTCGTCCCCTGTCCAACGGCTATACGGAAGACGCACCCGTACGCTGTTACCGCTAACAACAAAGCTGTTGGAGCCTAATGTGGTTCCAAACTCGCAAACTCGGAAGGAAATTGAGTGAAGGAAAAAGACAAACAACAACAATATTATGATAAAAGTATCAAGGCATTGGCTGAACTAATGCCTGGTGGACAGTCAGAATTAAACCAACTGAGTTCGGGAAGGAATGGACAAAAGCAAGCGTGCAAGATAAGGTGAAAATTAGATCATACACAGTCAAAACTGAGGACAGGTCAGTATATCGTAGAAATCGGCATCATCTCAAGAAGACCCCAGAGGTCTTCACTGAGGATGACAATCAACCCATTTTGGTGTCTGAACCAGCGATGACGAACGTCAATGAAGGAGATGAGAGGCCGCCACAAAGGACGCATGAACAGACAGTCGTAGAGGTTCCACTAGGGAGATCGACTCGAGAAGTACATCGACCAAGTTACTTGAAGGACTTTGTGTGTCTCATGAAACGTGCCACTATCCTTGAATAATATGTTTACTTTATGCGCAAGTGATAAACAGTTCAGTAACTAAGTCTGTCAAGTCATTCGATTGAAGGGACAATTTACCAAAGACTTTTCTTATTTTGTTCTTTTTGTTTTAATAGTTTATTTGCTAATGTTAATTTCAGCGAAGACTGTGAATTAAGTAAAAGTGGCACAATCGCGAAAGAGACTCTGATCTTGATGAATATAGTAAGTTATGAACAGTGTTAAAGAAAGGGGATGTAACGATAATATAGAAACTAAAATAATGGTTTGTCCCCATAATAAACACTCCCTTGAAAATGGTACTTCCGGTTTATGATGTCATCAGTTTTGTGTATAACATGTGCTTGAATGACGCTACAATTGCGATGCCACTTCTCATGATCATTCCGACACAGAACTGACACCTGTTGTCCTCACATCTATCTACCATTAACTCTCTATAGTATTGTATTAACTAATAAAAAACAACTAAGTTTTGATTTCTTATCCCGGATTGTCCATCCACTCTGGGCAATCGTCTCCGTCAAACAGGTCTAAATATGTAGATACAGAAAGAAATATATATATGGCGACAATATATTTCTATGGAGGATGTTTCTAGTATTTGCGTCACGATTTCTGTGGTTTTGAAAGGAAAGTTTCTGGCACAAAATCTGCAATATTGCGACATTCTAGCTGCAACAAACGATTCTTCTTCTAAATTCAGTCAACCCGTTACATGTAATACCTACGATCTCTCTGTATTCACAATAGACCTAGTGCCAGAATGGCCATGGTGCTCAGAAAAGTAAGTTAACATTATTACCAATCATTAATTCCCATTGGTAGCATTAATTACCATTAGCACAATTGGACGACTGATTTATTTCAACATTTCAGTTTCCCGTTTATGATAAAATTTAGAGGGAAAACTGACACATCTAGACGTGGAGGTCGCCATCTTGAAATTACGTCAATATCCGAACTTACCAACGCTCAAAACTCTAAAGCTCTAGACCGTCAGCAAATGGTGTGCCAATGGTAAAATTAGTTGGTTGACAGTGGCACCAGTGGTAGCTACAAAAATGTATTTTACTAATGGTGTTAAACAATGGATGACTGTACGCATGTATGGCTTTGGAAGTTGCGCGCGCTTTTTACATAATCATATAATTAATTGTGATTGGACAGTTTTTGTTTCTCCTTAAATGCTTTCATTTTACTATGACTAGGGGTTAATATGACAACTATCGAGGATTGGTATGTCTCGATTATTATACATGTAAAATACCCTGAAATCTCTGAAAATACACATTTTCCTATAAGTTTTCGAAAATTTATCAGTCTATCCTTTCAAAACAGCTTTGAATTAGAAAAAAAATTAAATCTGTTGTGGATATGTATGTCAATATAGCCTTCAAATGTAAATCTTGTTATTTTTGCTGATTAATTGTGTTTAATTTATTACTGTTTATGAAAATTCCCCTTTGGCGCCTCTTATGGATAGGTTCCTGGTTTCTAATACGCTTGAGCATGCGGCGCTTAGTAAGACGTTCGATTGAAGTGTACTGATGACCACGATTATTGACGTACGCGGCATTGGTGACAATTGGTAACGGGAAGGAAGGTAGGATATGCCAATTGAACCGTGACCGACTGTTTAAACGTTATTTAGGAACACCTTCCTGTAAATCAGTGTCAAGTGAGGACATGGTGTAATAATTCAGGTAAACCGACCCTTAAAATGACATTTTGAGTTCATCTTTCCGCCACACAAATGTGCTTTTATCCAGGTTAGCATTCTTTATTTTGTTATTTTTTACGACAAGTCTGTGTCGTGTGTGTATTTCTGAGTACGTGTGTTTGTGTATATATTCGCAAATGTCTGTGTATACATATAGAGAACGATCCAACGATTAATGCATATATATATATATATATATACATACGCGTAATGCTATCAATTATATATCGTTCATGACAGGTTATGTACATGACACATTGTCTGGTGACCGAAGAATATGGGCTTTCTGATGTCCTAGTTATAATTGTTAGTGCACTTGTTTGTGTCTAGTTCAGCATGAACCACTAGATATAACCTATATACATTGTATATGCTTACTAATTATAACATAAGACATGTTTAACCCTTTCCGAGAATCTATATTACTTTCTTGGTTATAGAACATGACTGTGTTTGTACATGTAGTATTTAAAAGGATGTTATATTAAAGGCTCATCATTATTAATTGGTAAGTACATTTTAAATAAGAATAGGATATTATCAAATTGGCATGTCATTATTAATTGGTATAAAAAACATATAAATAATGTAAGTAAATGTAGTAAGAACAGGATGTTATCAAATTTGCTTGTCATTATTGATTGCTATTGAAGTAAATTCTAGAATGTGAAAGGTATACACATATTTTTGGTTTTATTTTCAGGTATGAAAAAGGATCTCATAAATTCAAAATTACCATTAAGGCATTATGAATGAAATTATTTTCGTATATTTTTTTTTACCTCCATAAGACTAATTACCTGAAATACAATATAGGTTAATTACAGTATTACAACTGTAGATATTGATTGCTCATATGTTTTCTCTATAGTTCTTATCATGAAGCCAAACCCTGATTGAGTCCAATACTATGAAAAAGCTTCTTTTTTTTTTGCTGAATAGATAATAGTCATAAGTGTATATCTATAGGGTCTTTTTTCAGTTTAATTTGAGTATAAAACTAAAGAATCTTCTGGCGTCTTTAAATGACTTTGTACCTGTAGTTTAATGTAATTTATGATTATTTGAACTAAATTCTGATATATTTATAAATTATACATAAGCCAAGGACATCAATAACACATATACATGTAGTAATACATCCTCGATATACAAGACCTATACATAATTTCACAATATTAATGTTCATTTCATTATGATAAAAAGAAAGGCTTTTCAACCATGTGTATAATGTTTACAAGTTAGATGTGTGAAGTTTGCTATGGCACATGCCTATTGCATGGAAGGTATACAGTAAGTGTTATAAATTTATTTGTATTGTTTGTACAAGACATGTTTAGATTTGAATAAATAATATATGTAGGTGTAGAACATTGTAATAAGTGAAGGATTTAGATAAATTTACATCTATCAACATAGAAATCATTTAAATATTGGAATGCTAATTTCAAAATATATCATTTAACATTTGATGTGACGTTTTGGTTTTACAACAACGTGAAATCACAAAATGATCTATGTGCCATTTTACATGTATTTGTTTGTAAAGTATACAAAGGTATACTTCATATTCACTCAATCATACTATTATTTAAACATGCAGTTTACAAAATGATTTCAGGAAGAAGGAACAAGTCATATAAGGATATTTATTTCCTAGGGCACGTGGAATTTTCAATAAATTGTCATCCTTTGTTAAATTGTGTTTCTTTGATATGAATATTTATTTCCTGTTTCATTGTAGAAATTTAAGCTTTTGTATAATTTCTCTGAGCGCTGTTTCTTTAAAGTGACATGGTGTAATATTTGATCCACTTGTTTAATAAAGACAGCAAAATTAAACGCACTATAATTTCCATAAGAAATGGTTAAAGTCTACTCACATGGGCTTGTAATACCCGTATGGATTTTGGGGGATCTGCTGCTATGTGCGGTACAGTTGACTTGTATATATAGATATAGACTTGCATATCAGCACCCCAATCTCATATACATGTGTCCCTATGAACAGTAACTTAAAACTACAAATATATATTTGTTACCAGCATTTTTGACAACTGCTAATTTCTAGACTATATCATTTTCATACTTCTGTGCTTCATTTTTTACTGTTCTCACAATCAACTCCACAAACATAAAAATACATACTGTACAGCCGGTTATTTTTGTGGGGATGCTATTTTCCCTGCACACTGCTATAAATGCTATAAAATTTAAATTGTTAACACATGATTTTCTTTATTTTAATTCAAATTTGCAAAACTTTGGTCCACGAAAATAATCAGCTCTTTGGTATTGAAGTTTTGGTGTGGGGATAGGGTTGGGGATATGGGTGAGGATAGGGGTGGGGGTGTTGAATTGATCAAAAAATTTTATATGTAAATTATTCAGTTATATTGATTTTACTTGGCTTTATTAATATAGTTATGTGTAACATGAACAATGAACAATCTTTGTATTTACCTGTTAATTAGCTCAATTCTTGTTTTTCCCCTGTTAGATGATGCCATTGTGAAGTTCCTAACTGCTGAAACTGTACTTGTGCCAAAAACTTGCGAATACCATAAAGCTGAGCAATACAGTCCTTTACCCAATTTTCTGAATGACCTTGACATATTTGCCTGACCTTGAGAGTTTGACCAGATGGGGGCAGCTGCAGTTCGAGCCCAGAATGGCACAGCGACTTTCACATTCCATCCGTCGGGCTACACTACAAATGTGAACTTCAATCAGGGCCAGCAACAACATTCAGCACCTCCTACAATCATGTCTTGTGAAGCCTGTCAGACAAATTTTAATCTTTTCAAAAGAAAGGTAGGTTTGCTGCAATTACTAAAGCATTAGAGTGTGTTCCGTCAGTGGATGACTGATGGTCAAAGTGTGAATTGAGGACAGGCATCATGCCCCGATTTCTCGAAACAAACTCCAAAACTGACTTAAGTCTAAAGTTTTCATATAAGTTACATAAGGAGAAAAACTTAAATTTTGACTTAAGTCCGCACTGTTGTTTCGAGAAATCGGAGCCATATCTGTCGTTATCACTTTGAATTCATTAGCTAAGACAAGGATATAGATGAAAAGGATAACTCAGGGTTTTGGAGTGGTGAGCGCTTTTGTGTTTGGATACTGAATGTAACATTGGGCTGAATTTCCTTTGATAACCGCTGGCTCAACCTTTGATGCAGGTGCCTGGCATACTGTCTTACTGTTTTAAGGGGGAAGTCATTTCATGAGCTGTCGTATTTTTTAATGAAAATTTATGACATTTCTTCTAAATCTTCCGTCCTTAAAGCAAGGATTAGATGTTGTGAAATTTATTAAGCTTTATATTGGTGTTTCATTTGACTCAATAAGACAAGTATTTGTTGAGAAAATTTCAGGTTCATTGGCGTCTTGCGTGGTGCTTAGTAGTGTGAAGAGACGTTGACAAATCCTTCTCATTTATAACTTCTTGGCTACTATCCACTTCTACTTAAAGCAGTTCAATGTTTTTGTTTACATTTTCTGATAGTTTTTTTTTTTATTTTAAGGAAATTTACTAATATTATCCAAATACTTATTGCTATAAAAAAAGTTTGAATGCAGTATGTAAATGTTTAGTCCAATGTAAATATTTAGTCCTACTGTAACTATATGCTTGACACTGTAACTTGGAAATTTGGCATTATATATCAAGCTCTATAATGTAAAGAGTCTTGATAAATTGGTGAAGAGGAATTCTGAATACAATATTTTTCATTTTTGTAAAGGTTTACTTATTGTAATGTGTTTATGATATATATAAAAATAGTTTTATTTGTCTTTTTTCTCTCTTTTCTTCTCTAGAAAATATGTAAATATTGCGATAGGATTTTCTGCTCGAGTTGTGTACATCGATACCGAGATCCAGACAATAACAGAATGACATATAGACAATGTAATACTTGTAAAGTGCTAATGTCAGGCAAGTTTACCCGCTCAGACTTAATGAAGTGGAAGGTCAAGGAATTACGAATCTTGCTCAATAAACGAAATGTCTCAACCAGCACTTGCAAGGAGAAGCATGACCTCATAGATCTGCTGTTTATCAACTTTGCTAAATCCCCTCAGGAGTCAGCAGAAGTTGAAGATTTGGTGAGTTTTAGATTAGCAATTGATCACTGCAGTACTAGTGTGCATTTAGGATATATTCTTTATGCACTTTATTTTTGTAATAATACAAATTTTTGCATAATTTTGCGATTAGATTGGACTATGAATTCAGATTCAGTCTGACCTGTTAAGGGCACTACGTTAAGAAAGGTGCCCCTTCCCTTTTCCCATTAAAATTACTTTGGTGGAGAATAAGAAAGTTAACGCCAAGAAATATGTAATGTTTTATATTTTGTTAACAAGTTTCAGATCTGTCCATTGAACCAATTGTAGCACTATAGACAAAATAATGCTATTTAATATATATTTAAGCACCAACTTCTCTAAAAGTAGACCACATAAAGTCCTTACAATAATTATAAGTGTATACTTGGTAGCCTGTTTCATCACACACAGAATAGATAAAGATGGGAAATGGATTTACACTGAATGAATATTTTGCTGTATATATATGTATAAATTAATGAAATCTTTTCTACAATGTTCAGGAGTCTTTATCTAGACAGCCTAGCAGTTTGTCTGGTAGTACTGTCAGTAGTGGTGGCACTCAGGACCACAATAACCAACCCCAGGGATCACAAAACACTAGTCCACAGGAGCCAGGCCCACCCCCGGGGCCAGAGACCGAGGCTGATCGGCAGGAAAGGCTGAGACAGAGGCAAGAAGAAGAGATGAGACGAGCCATACTTAGGCAGGAAATACTTGGGGAGGAAGAAGAGGAGGAGGTGCTTATTTTCTTACCTTTTGGAAGCATATAATCTATGATTCCACACACAAGGATTGTCCTATATTGCTTAATAATGTTCAATAACGATGAAACTTCAAAATGCTTACTTAAAAGACCATCGGATATTAGCTAACAGTCTTAAGATAGGGCAGTGGAAAGAATAATCACATTTTGATTGCATTCTTTCACAATTATTGAAAACCACAAGGTTGGTATTTGAATAATTTTATTTGAACCGAATTAAAACTACAGGCGCCCCAGGAGACGGCTACAGCTCGTGTGAGGATGAACCTGGGGGAAATAAAAACACTAGAGGATGTAGACAGCCTCACAGTCCGGCAGCTAAAAGAAGTATTAGTTACAAACTTCGTTAATTACAAAGGGTGCTGTGAAAAACCGGAGCTAGTCGACAGAGTGAAGAGACTTTGGAAGGAACACAAAGCCAACGAACAAAAAGGTATGGCAATTACCACAATAGATAGGTGGTTCAGGACCAGTGGGGAAAAATGTAGTTTGTTCATATTTCAAACAATGGCTTTTAATGTAACAGAAGATGACTTTAGTTCACAAAATAATGTTTTTGTTATGTTTTTGATGCTGTTTCCCAGATTGTATAAGATTGATCAATGAAATACAAAATGTACTGTATAGCGGATTAGTTTAAGTTTAAGGGATGATATTTTAGTGATTTTGCCAACCATGTCTATAATTTTTACCTATTATTATTTACTTATCATTCATTATTTACTTTTACATTACAGTTAAGGATATAGATTCACCAGAAAGTAAGTACATGTATTCTCTACCAAATTTAAGTAAAAGGGGGAAATGGAATAGGAAAGAAAAAGTTTTCAAATAAAAAAAAATATCCAATTTAGTTAAATATTAGTTGAAATTTGTTTAAATGATATGCCCTTTTGCTAACAAGGATATAAAAATTCAGCTGTATTTTTCACCGTTATCCTCACTTTCCCATAACAACCTGAGCTACAAATGCTCCCTAGACAAATGAAGGATTTTTTTTTGTGCTCTGTCTTTTATTTAGGGGTACTTGAAAGACTGTAAACAAAAATTCTCTGACCCAAAGGATACTTTAGGGAACTTTAAAGACTGAAAACATTCCTCTGTCCCAATTATTGCCACCAACTGACAGTTATCATTAAAAAAAAATTTAACCTATACAATGTACATATTAAAATGAATATTTTTTTGATAGCTGCAGACGTGAATGGAGAAACAAACCCTGGAGGAGAAAAGGGAGAAGATGACATTTGTAAAATCTGTATGGATGCTGCTATTGACTGTGTACTTCTTGAATGTGGTCACATGATCTCCTGCACACAATGTGGCCGTCGTCTCAACGAGTGTCCAATCTGTCGACAGTATGTGGTGCGAGTTGTTCATACCTTCAAGAGTTAAGGATTATTATGGATAGGAACATCCTGTGTGTAAGCTGTTTGTTATAATTCATTCAAGAAACATTTGTACCTGAAGTCATGGAATCACAAGTTGTAATAAGGATATGGCTCTGGTTGGGATGAGTATGTAATAGCTGTAGAGATGAAAACAGTGGTTCGAATGGTTAGAGGTTTGATATCGACTGTTTACTGATAATATACAACTTGTCTCATTTTAGCCATATTTTTTCCTCAAAATGAAATTAACATATGGTAAATATGATGCTGTCTCAACCTTCCTTTAGATTATTATTAATATGTGTGAATTTGCATGCCATTCATAAGGAGGGTTTCAAGTTTGAAACATAGGAATTTATTTTAGATATAACTAAGAAACAATAAAATATGTTACCAAGTGAAGATATTTTATCAGTAGACCCTTAACACTTCTATAGGTCCTGTTAATTCACACATTAAACAGGTGCACAACAATTTATCTTTATATATCAGAGCCAGATTTCTCAAAACAAACTTGAGTGTAAAAAAAAACAAAATGTATCATATACGTTACATATCAAGGGGAAAAAATAAGTTTGTTTCCAATAATCAGAACCAGGGATGTGGAAAAGTTGAGTTTTTTGTTTTTGTGTAATTTTGGGTGAGCAATATTTGTCATATGCTTACTTGATTAATGACAATTATACTGTTCAGCAAAGTATTTACTTTTCCAGTAGTAAGATTTACTGTCCTAGCTAGGTTCATCTACATCCGTAATAACATGTGTCATAGATAATAGACAAAACTTCTGTCATTATTCCTAATAACTATGAGATTTACTTCCCTTTTAATTTAAACTTATTTCTTTTTCATATTTTATATACAATGGTTTTCCAACTTGTGTAAAGCTCGTTCCCCTTCAATTTAACATGGCATGTATATACTGTACAGCAAATGACAATCACTTGATGTTATAATGACGTCATCAAGCACCTGTTGGATATAGCAGGTGGAATATAGATTTATTTAGATACATGTATTACCTGATGACAACCGTTGCAGATTTTAACACAATCAAGTACAGTTGGACCCAGCTGTATTGAAATCATTAGGAGAGACAGAACTACATGTATAAAAACTTAGGATAAGAGATTATTGTTTAATTTCAAATTAAGTATTTTAACATACCAGAGTTGAAATTAAGCTTTATATTGTATTCTAGCTGTAATAAGTGAGCTCCACCTTAGATATTTTGATGTGGGAAAGTCTACTGTAAAAGAAAAGAAAGCAATAAGGTATTATTTTATGAATTATGTTTTATTTTGAGAGAAAAAAATGATTATTGATAAATTATTGATATGGAAATAATTGTGTTCTCCTGATACAATGTTTGAAAAAGTTCAATCCTCATTATTCAACGTAACTGCCTCCCTACCCCACCCTACCCCACACCAAGGCCTACCTACCCCGCCCCCTCCCAACCACGCCCAACCTGTCATGTTCATTCTACTTTATCCTTTATTTGTTGTCGCAGTGCCTGTATTTGAAACATGATGAAAATTTCCATAAAATAAGAATAATCAGAAATTGTACAAAGTTTCAAAAAAGGTGGAACAGAAAAACCCCCATTAAATTTACTAGCCATGACTAGTTTGGTTTCCTCTTCATAATGCTGATGAATCCTGTATTTATATACAATGTATTTATGGTCATTAGCTTAAAAGCTTAGCAACCAATGTTTGACATACAAGTAATAGTAGAATAACTGAATTCTGAAATCATACATCTGGTTAAACAGATTCAATAATCAAAATAATAGTACTGAGGTATATTATGATATGTCAATTAATTTGAATTTATTGATCTATATACATCAGCTGTTTCAATCATTAAGTTGTATTTAAGATCGACTGTTTTATAATTTGACTACATTAATTTTGTATTTTGGTAAATAAATATTATCATAGATTATGATTAAAACGTAGAATTATCAATCAAAATCTGAAATTTGATTTTTAATCAAAAAGTGTGTACATATAAGTAATCAAATCTGCAATTTCATGTCATGTTTCATCATTATGCTATTTTTCTTGAGGATGCATCATTGATAAATTATAAGGACATGATGTCACATCTTTTGAATGATATATTTTTGTAATGTATTTCATTAATATTTATTACATCCAGTTGAATGTGATAAATTCATGACATCTTTTAATTTCCATATAACATGATATGCTGGACAAATCAATGAAGTCATAGTTTGTATTTTTTTTTTTGGGATTCTTTTTTACTTCAGTATTTTCGAAGATCCATTAATACCATTTTTTTCAATGTGGCCATAAAAGGGGAAAATACCTAAGGTAATTGAATTCGACGGTTTCATGGTGTGGAATATTTCTTTGATGTTGTTTGTAGATTTATTTATGATAATTGGATTTTCACAGAACAGTAAAACATCAATATATACTGGAGAGAACAATAAATCTTCACTGTTGGCTTGAGGAAAATAACATTTCTGTTAATCGGAGTTATGTCCCTTTGTTTTTGCTCCTGAGTGTCAATACGGAGAATATGTAGACTGCTCTTTGACTGCACAGAACAGGTTTGTTATGTTTGAGGAGTAAAGTAAAATCTTTTCAATTTCTACTCAGTTGAAGGCAAAGCCTCTGTTCTTCTCTGCTGTTGTAAAGCCTCTGTTCATCTCGGCTGTTGTAACTAGAGGGAGACAACTTATACTCTTGCATCAATGAATAAAAATATGTTCTGTAGATAGAGTGTGTATTATAAGCTCCAAAAGTAGTATACATGTGTTGAATACTAGTGTAAATACACAACCTGACCGGGCTTCATTTCTGGGACCCTCTGAACATTTGCTAGCATTTGAGTTGCCTGGTCGCCAGCGATTGATCCATTCCTGGACCGTTACTCTAGAATAATTTTTTCTCTGATAAAAATTATTGCGATCAAGTTGATCACCCGCGAAATCATGAAAATATTGTCCCCACGAAAATAACCAGGTATTCAGTACTGTATATGAAAGTCGTGTGCTGGATACAGGCTGGTTTGTCATACAATGTATATGTGATGGAAAAATATTCTAAACTAATCTTGATGTGTAGATTAGCTAATTTCATCTATTAGTAAAAATGATTTGTTGAGATTCATTTAATGTCCGATGTAATGTGATTTTATGTTGTCTATACGAACTCTTGTGTAACATTGATTTAATGGAGGATAGGATGATATAATGTGCCATCATGTTTTAGCAAATTTTATGTTTGTTTATGTTTTTATAACGAGTCAGATGCTTATTTATATTTTTTCTTCTTTTTTTATACAATGAATCTGTTAAAGTATTAACTCAACTATGTTAGTATTTAAAAAGAATAACATATGATATTTATATAATTTTAGTGTGTTTCTTTTTCTTTTGTTTTGGGGTACCAAGTACTATTTGTACATACCATGTATTATAACAAGTTGACCTTTTCTTTGGTGAAAAAAAAAATGAATTCTTTATATGTTACTGGCGAGATATGTTTTTCTTGATGAAAATCTTACATAATTATTAATACAGTTCAAGAATGATGTATTACGAGTTTGAAACCCACATATAGATTGCTAAGTACTCACTGTAGGTCTGTGGATTTTCTCCAAGTACTCAGGCGTTCCTTTATCTCCAATGTAATATATAGTAAACTAACATTGGCCCTACATCATTTAACATAGCCCAAATGTTTACCCTACCCAAAGACCTGTTTAACGTACACTCAGCTGGTGTAGATGTATTGGGTAATGGATTTTGTGTTGTGTTCCTCTATGCTGCCATCATTGTAATGTCAAAATAGATCATATTAATATTTTTATAAGATTTTGACTACCGATGAAAAACATTTTAGTAATGTGCATAAAAATAGTACATATTCGTTCATCACACACGTCATCTGGGAGCTAAATCTTGAAAGATATAACTGTATTATATGCTACATACAATGTACATGAACAAATGATCTAAAAACTGAGGTAAAAGTTTCTAAAAGTTTGTCATACTTAGACCAATGATTCTGACCGCTCACTTAGGTAAGGATGGCGACTTGTTTCATTGGAAAAAAAATAGGTCACTGTTACTTACAGTGTGACATTTTAATGACACCAACTATTAGAGAGCTTACTCAGTTTTGCTTGTTACACAGTTATCTGCCCTTTTGGGTATAGATACTGATTGTTATCATAAATTATGTGATTGTAACCGTAGCGTCATAATTTTGATTAAAAAAATGATGTAAGTCTCTCAAACAAACTCTTTATTTATGAATAGATCAAACCTATGTTGAGTGTACTATACCTATAAGGGCAGATAACTCTTGTAATATGTAAAGAAGAATAACCTTATATTACTGAGTGGTGGACACTATGTAATACAAAGATGTGTTAATAATGATTTTAGTATTGAAGTAAAATTGTGATAAATTTGATTTTAACTTCATATTATTATTTTATAATTGCATGATATAAAATTCTCAAGATAAACTCATGTTTTGTAATCAGACAAACCTCATTGACTCAGTTCGAAGGACCATGGACAAACCTTGAATAATCGCTGTTTTTAGAGTTATGTTTATTTTGATAATTATTTAGGTTGTCCAGGACCAATAAATGTTCTTCTGAATTAAACATGGTCTTTGAGCCAATTAGTAAATAGGTTCAACTGTAATAATGTTGAAATGATTTTTTTATTCAATCATTAATGATTTATATCATTACATACATTATGTAAATTTTGTTTTTGTGTCTGTGTGTATCATTTTCCATTTTCCTGGTAACAATATTTACGAATAGTTTATATCTTGTGTTTTTTATTTCTGATCTTTCATCATTTTATTTGATTTTAAGGATAATTGCAGTTCAACATTTTTCTATGAATTCAAACATTCCTGCAGTGTTAAACAGTTAAATTTTGTACTTCGACTAAATGTGTGAAATTTAATTATTTTGCCCAATTTTCTTCTGAAAATAAAATATACGTTATGATGTAGATAAAACCATTAATATTCATATTAATTCACTAAATATAAGCATTTTTGATAAATTATTTTTAGAGCAATTTCAAAATGGGAAAATCCATTAATATAAGATAGAATCATTAATGCAATTAGTTTTCTTCAAAAATAAATATCATCATATTTGATGAACATTGCACTCTATCATAAAAAAAGTTTCAATTCTTGATAATTTTCTATTTCATACTCAGAGTGGGCCAATTATCAAAGTTGATATAGAGAGGCTGGATAAATACTGCTGTAAATTCCTTTGTGCAATTTTTAAATTATTTTTTCCCAGTGATTGTGCCAATCTTATTTTATAAGTGATTACAGAAATTGTGTAGACGCACATTGTGTAAGTTTGTGTGTAATTTCCTTATATACACTAGCAGGTGACCAATTCTCACCATCACATGTGTATTTGAATGGTTATAAAAAAATTTATAGTCATATTCTGATAGAAGATGCTGCCATGCAGGTTTCCACCAAATATTGCATGAAAAGTTGTGTGAAAAAACACAAACACACATGCGATGGCGAGAATTGGTACTTGGTGAGACTGAGTCTCTGACCTGTAGCTGTGCAAGCATACCTGGTAATTAGTAAGATCTTGCAATCATTTGTGTTGGAATTTATCGTTAATCGTTCATTAATTTCATTGTCACCTCTTGGATAAAACCCAGGACCTCAGGTTTTAACATCAAAATTGACCAATCCATTTCTAGAAGATCTGTCAGTAGTCGTGGTATCCTCCACACTATTTTGATTACTGTATTCGATCCAATAAGCACGCCTTCCCCTTTTGATTCCTCAATTTTAATTGCCCGGGCGTAAATAAAGACTTAAAAGTATCAAAACTGTATAGGTTTGCACTCTGTTTTTGCAATAATTTCATCTTAGTATGCATCTTTTCATTTTTTCAAATTGTTAAACGCCCTGGGCGCTAATTTGGTCGAATATGGTAAGTTTCCTTTGAGAAAGTAATAAAATTTCAATATTTGAACAAACCTGATTTACAATTACATATATATATAGTTAATTACTATTGTCTGCTACATCTACTGTTGACTATATACCTATAATTTATAATGTTCTGTTTAACATGTACCTATAACTAAAGATTTTCTTTTAACTATCAGGTCTTCAACTGAAGACATCCTAATGAAATTAACATTTATAGTTACCGTATTCGACCAAATAAGCCCCAAGTGTGCTTAAAAATTGAAAAAAGTAAGGGGGTTAATAGAACTAAATTTCATAGAATTGATCAATTCACAAAAGAAACCATATAAAAAATATACTACACAGTTTTCATATTTGAAATTTTCAGTTTGCATTTATATTGAATTACAATTGTAGTGGGGAAAAAAAGTGAAATAGAGGCCTCAAAAAAGGGGAGGGGCATTTATACATGGACTGGGCGTTTATTGGGCCGAATAAGGTACCCATTAACCATAGCATCTTGTAGATGTATATTTGTACCTGTGTCTATCTTATCCAGTCAGCGTCCAGCATTAATTACAGCTAGTTTTGTTTTCATTGTTATAGTCACATTATAGGTCATGCAGTGGTATTTGATGTAAAATATAATTTTTCACAATAAAAAAAAAACTGAATTCAAAATTATATTTTTTGTTATCTTTTTGCTTTAAATTCATGTTGTTATAATATGGAAGCAGAGGAGACCGAATTGAAAGAAACCATTGACCAATGGTCAGCACCTGGCAGCTGTGACCACATATAGTAGCTAAGTCTCAAACTTGTAACCCAGATGTTGAGGGATATAGAGAATGATAAGACACCTTAACACCTTTAGTTCTTCTCAATACCGCATTATTGTCCTTCAAATGGTCCATTTGGAAATGTAGAAATGAAATTAAGTATAACAAAATAGAAATTGCTGTTGATCATATATATACTAAAGTCCAATACCTATTTCAAAGTAATTTAGAAATATTTAAATAATCAAAGAAAAAGAAAATTGTATCAATAAATTATGTTCAGAATATTTTAAATAGATTTAAGAATTAAGGAATTAGCTACAGAATTCGAGGATGAATTACGAATGAAAGAACTGTAATGAGTATGAAAGATTCACAGAATGAATGTATTAATGAATAATATAAAGAATTAGAAAGAGTAAGTGAATGATTGGAAGGTTAGAGAGAATATAGGGAAATGAATGTTGAATGAAAGCCCTCTTGCAAGAGGACAATTATGTACGGATGCTGAATCCAGGGTCCCAACCCTGGCAGTCATCTAATTATAAGCTTATCATGTCTGGGGAATAAAGTATTGGTTTTTTTTTTTTTTTTTTTTTTTAAAAAGACACCTTAAACACTGCAGTCAAACCACAAACGTTGACAAGACTTTGGTAACACATCAAGTTATCCAAGAACTCAAATTAGTTAACTTGAATATACTAAACCTGTCTATAAAGATCAGCCAAGAGAAAAGTAAGCCAAGTGGTCTATACATACTACTAGAGTTAAATTGTGTTGAAGTCATTTGGGACCCTACAAAAGTGGTCTTAATAAGTAGTTGGTCCTTATACAGAAGTGGTCGCTATGGCAGGTTTGTCGTCTCCAAGTCAGATTTTGTTGAATGAAAGTTTTAAGTAAAGATAGACCAACACACTACATTAAAACATGCATTCTTCAAGTTATATGAGTTTGAGATATGGAGGTTAGACTCGTCTTCATGTAGAAAGCGAATAAACAACAAATGTAAAATATTTTGTATCAAGTTTAATAGGATTCACAAAAACAAGAAAAAATTGTTAACACTGAATCCATTTCCACACTCTCAGCTGGAGTGAAATGGACAAGTTGTGAAGAGAATACAGCTATACATAGTATACCAAAAGTTTGTTTTTGGTGAATAAAGGTAATCTATGGTGAAATCTATCACAGATAATATACAATAAGCTGGTACAAAAACAATATAAAAAAATATAGAAAGTCCAACCCATAAACAAACAACGTTGTGTGAAGTTGGCTCGATATACGACATTCGACATTCAACATTCAAATATCGTTGGCCACCGACGGCCTTTTGAATGGTGTGCAGCTCGACATACGACATTCAACATTCGGAACCTATATATAACTGACAGACGAACGGACTTTTGAATGTTGTGCAGCTCGACATACGACATTCAACATTCGGAACTTATATATAACTGACAGACGAACAGACTTTTGAATGTTGTGCAGCTCGACATACGACATTCAACATTCGGAACTTATATATAACTGACAGACGAACGGACTTTTGAATGTTGTGCAGCTCGACATACGACATTCAACATTCATTCGGAACTTATATATAACTGACAGACGAACGGACTTTTGAATGTTGTGCAGCTCGACATACGACATTCAACATTCGGAACTTATATATAACTGACAGACGAACGGACTTTTGAATGTTGTGCAGCTCGACATACGACATTCAACATTCGGAACTTATATATAACTTACAGACGAACGGACTTTTGAATGTTGTGCAGCTCGACATACGACATTCAACATTCAGAACTTATGTATAACTGACTAACGAACGGACTTTTGAATGTTGTGCAGCTCGACATTCGACATTCAACATTCAGAACTTATGTATAACTGACAAACGAACGGACTTTTGAATGTTGCGCAGCTCGACATACGACATTCAACATTCAAAACCAATAACTGGCCAACGACAACAGAATCTGAATGTTGCGCAGCTCGACATACGACATTCAACATTCAGAACTTATGTATAACTGATAAACGAACGGACTTTTGAATGTTGTGCAGCTCGACATTCGACATTCAACATTCAGAACTTATATATAACTGACAAACGAACGGACTTTTGAATGTTGTGCAGCTCGACATACGACATTCAACATTCGGAACTTATATATAACTGACTAACGAACGGACTTTTGAATGTTGTGCAGCTCGACATTCGACATTCAACATTCAGAACGTATGTATAATTGACAAACGAACGGACTTTTGAATGTTGCGCAGCTCGACATACGACATTCAACATTCGGAACTTATATATAACTGACAAACGGACGGACTTTTGAATGTTGTGCAGCTCGACATACGACATTCAACATTCGGAACTTATATATACATGTAACTTACCGACGAACGGACTTTTGAATGTTGTGCAGCTCGACATACGACATTCAACATTCGGAACTTATATATAACTGACAGACGAACGGACTTTTGAATGTTGTGCAGCTCAACATACGACATTCAACATTCGGAACTTATGTATAACTGACTAACGAACGGACTTTTGAATGTTGTGCAGCTCGACATTCGACATTCAACATTCAGAACGTATGTATAACTGACAAACGAACGGACTTTTGAATGTTGCGCAGCTCGACATTCGACATTCAACATTCAGAACTTATGTATAACTGATAAACGAACGGACTTTTGAATGTTGTGCAGCTCGACATTCGACATTCAACATTCAAAACCAATAACTGGCCAACGACAACAGAATCTGAATGTTGCGCAGCTCGACATACGACATTCAACATTCAGAACTTATGTATAACTGATAAACGAACGGACTTTTGAATGTTGCGCAGCTCGACATACGACATTCAACATTCAAAACCAATAACTGACCAACGACAACAGAATCTGAATGTTGCGCAGCTCGACATACGACATTCAACATTCAGAACTTATGTATAACTGATAAACGAACGGACTTTTGAATGTTGCGCAGCTCGACATTCGACATTCAAACATTCGGAACTTATATATAACTGACTAACCAACGGACTTTTGAATGTTGTGCAGCTCGACATTCGACATTCAACATTCGGAACTTGTATATAACTGACTGACGAACGGACGTTTGAATGTTGTGCAACTCAACATACGACATTCAACATTCGGAACTTATATATAACTGACCAACGAACGGACTTTTGAATGTTGTGCAGCTCGACATTCGACATTCAACATTCAGAAGTATGTATAACTGACAAACGAACGGACTTTTGAATGTTGCGCAGCTCGACATACGACATTCAACATTCAAAACCAGTAACTGGCCAACGACAACAATTTGAATGTTGCGCAGCTCGACATGCGACATTCAACATTTGGAACTTATATATAACTGACAAATGAACGGACTTTTGAATGTTGTACAGCTCGACATACGACATTCAACATTCGGAACTTATATATAACTTACAGACGAACGGACTTTTGAATGTTGTGCAGCTCGACATACGACATTCAACATTCGGAACTTATATATAACTGACAGACGAACGGACTTTTGAATGTTGTGCAGCTCAACATACGACATTCAACATTCGGAACTTATGTATAACTGACTAACGAACGAACTTTTGAATGTTGTGCAGCTCGACATTCGACATTCAACATTCAGAACGTATGTATAAGTGACAAACGAACGGACTTTTGGATGTTGCGCAGCTCGACATTCGACATTCAACATTCAGAACTGATGTATAACTGATAAACGAACGGACTTTTGAATGTTGTGCAGCTCGACATTCGACATTCAACATTCGGAACCTATATATAACTGACAGACGAACGGACTTTTGAATGTTGTGCAGCTCGACATACGACATTCAACATTCGGAACTTATATATAACTGACAGACGAACGGACTTTTGAATGTTGTGCAGCTCGACATACGACATTCAACATTCGGAACTTATATATAACTGACAGACGAACGGACTTTTGAATGTTGTGCAGCTCGACATACGACATTCAACATTCGGAACTTATATATATTTAAGTGACAAACGAACGGACTTTTGAATGTTGTGCAGCTCGACATTCGACATTCAACATTCAAAACTTATGTATAACTGACCACTGAACGGACTTTTGAATGTTGCGCAGCTCGACATTCGACATTCAACATTCAGAACTTATGTATAACTGATAAACGAACGGACTTTTGAATGTTGTGCAGCTCGACATTCGACATTCAACATTCAGAACGTATGTATAACTGACAAACGAACGGACTTTTGAATGTTGCGCAGCTCGACATTCGACATTCAACATTCAGAACTTATGTATAACTGATAAACGAACGGACTTTTAAATGTTGTGCAGCTCGACATTCGACATTCAACATTCAAAACCAATAACTGGCCAACGACAACAGAATCTGAATGTTGCACAGCTCGACATACGACATTCAACATTCAGAACGTATGTATAAGTGACAAACGAACGGACTTTTGGATGTTGCGCAGCTCGACATTCGACATTCAACATTCAGAACTGATGTATAATTGATAAACGAATGGACTTTTGAATGTTGTGCAGCTCGACATTCGACATTCAACATTCAAAACCAATAACTGGCCAACGACAAAAGAATCTGAATGTTGCACAGCTCGACATTCGACATTCAACATTCAGAACTTATGTATAACTGATAAACGAACGGACTTTTAAATGTTGTGCAGCTCGACATTCGACATTCAACATTCGGAACTTGTATATAACTGACTGACGAACGGACTTTTGAATGTTGTGCAACTCAACATACGACATTCAACATTCGGAACTTATATATAACTGATAAACGAACGGACTTTTGAATGTTGTGCAGCTCGACATACGACATTCAACATTCGGAACTTATATATATTTAAGTGACAAACGAACGGACTTTTGAATGTTGTGCAGCTCGAAATTCGACATTCAACATTCAAAACTTATGTATAACTGACCACTGAGCGGACTTTTGAATGTTGCGCAGCTCGACATTCGACATTCAACATTCAGAACGTATGTATAACCGATAAACGAACGGACTTTTGAATGATGTGCAGCTCGACATTCGACATTCATCATTCAGAACGTATGTATAACTGACAAACGAACGGACTTTTGAATGTTGCGCAGCTCGACATTCGACATTCAACATTCAGAACTTATGTATAACTGATAAACGAACGGACTTTTGAATGTTGTGCAGCTCGACATTCGACATTCAACATTCAAAACCAATAACTGGCCAACGGCAACAGAATCGGAATGTTGCACAGCTCGACATACGACATGTTTTGCAGTTCGAGATTCCACAATAAACATTCTCCAATCAGTTACCTTCCTTCAATGTATTAAACACACTATAGTGTAGGCTTCCGTATCTTATGTATGCGTATGGATATTGTTTTGTTCGTTTAATTAATTTATAGGCGACAGGATTATTACATATCGAAAAGCTCGCGAGATTTCATGAGAGAAGTTTCAACAACGTACATTACAGGAATCCACAATTCAATCGGAATGGAAATATTGGCAGACACGAACACAATATACAAATGTATATAATCATATAGTTTATGCATATGGTCCTATAGCTCATATTATAAGGATTAGATAAATATCACATTAATTTTGTGTTTTCTATATTAGACATTTGTTTATGTGACATGTTTTTATTTAAACCCTTGTCCGTATTTGACGCCGTTCGACGTCACGCTAGTGTAACGTTAGGTATCAAAAGTATCTTGTGACC
Source organism: Argopecten irradians (assembly GCF_041381155.1). NCBI lineage: Eukaryota > Metazoa > Mollusca > Bivalvia > Pectinida > Pectinidae > Argopecten > Argopecten irradians. The sequence goes on along the minus strand of NC_091142.1, from coordinate 29,929,787 downwards.
CATCTATGTTTTCAAATTTGTGCAGCTCGACTTTGGTAATTCTTCATTCAATCAATGTCATCGTCTTATCAGCAGGATTTTGTTTTAATATTTTGCATTTTGACATTTTCAATTCATCAATCAACATTAAGTGTTATTGAGCTTGTAATAACCCATTCTGATTCACAATGTACAATGTTTATATCTAAGTCTAAGTTTATATGTACCAGTTCAACTAAATTTTAACATTGTGGAGGAACTGGTGGGCTTTTTGTAATGATGAAATCGACAGAGCTCGGCTAGGGGTGAATATACATATTGTATGTCATTCTTCATACATAGCCTCCCAGAATGGTTGCCTGATACTCCTTGGGTAAAAGTGTCAGGGTTAAATTTGGCCAACTTGTCTATATTAGAAAGTACCTCTTCTCTGACCGCTAAGAATGAATATAGTCTAATCTATAATATGTAGCAGACCGAAGGTGTTGTGATTTGAATGACATCATGTGTATCATGGCATTGACTAAGCAGGGGATCAAGAAATCGGACCACAAGAATTCAAACAGGTTATTTGGATATAAACGACTTATCTGAATGTAAGGAATGGATATCTCTCATATTTTATCAATGCATCCCCAAAGGATGGGTATTCAATATTGCTAAATAGATAGTTGAAAAAATATTTTGATTTGCTTCATGATAACTGAATCCATAATTGCAATACCTGGTACTGCTGAATCAGTTCCAAACTAGAAAATAGTGTAACTAAGATATATTTTTTGTGTAACTTACTGAATTTGAGAGGCCAAGGACCAGTTAGAGTCCACACACGCTATTACAAACTCAAAACAGTTCTGGTTCCTTATTTTCATCAAGTTCGTCATTTATTTTGCCATGATTGTCGTCCATTTCATGTTTCGTCTCTTTGAAACTAAGGCGACCGAGATCAGACATGACAAATTACTTATTCGTTTTGTAGGTACTAATGGGTATCACAAATTGTTCAAAATGCATTATTAAGCATCGAAATGATCTATTTAACCTTTACTTCCATATTAAGAGCTTATAAAGTATCACAAGGGCAAAATGGCTGGGGAGGAAAGGGGAGGAAAGAGAAGGATGGGACTCCATAAAGTTATGATAAATATTACATCATGAAAATTGGTTTTACATAGCAAAAGCCTCAATTTTCTTTCAGTAATACATTTCCAGCCTGAACTACCCCCTCCCCTCCCCTCAATAAAGGCAGACAAAGAGGCGGATGATGCTACCTCCGGTCTATCATGACAATAGTTCTGCGATAAATTGCATTATCTAAACAAAAAGAGAAGGAAATCAGCAATGAGCTGGACAGAGGCCTTGGCCGGATCCATCCTTCTACCGATTCACCAGTCACAGAAAATCTTCGTGACTGGTAGACGCAGAAGAGGAAGACATAATTGATCGGGTGGTGATAGGTGACACGTCCGAAGAAAAACCTGCCTGAGCGAGGCGTCTTGAGATAGCTTCCGCTGTGTGAAGGTGGAGGTTCTCGGGACTTGAATGCATACTCCTGGACCGTGACTGGCGCAGGATATTGGTTTGGGTGGGAGAGCTAGAGGAACATCTACCAAAAACTACAAGAGCTCCGGAAATCAGAGTTGTCTCACCCAAAGGGGCAATATCAGAAGGAGAGCAATAATCCTCCCAAAGCTAATGTAGAACCCTGCATACCTGGTTATATGGAAGGGAAGCATAATAATGCATCCGTCCCAATCCAGATACAGTGCGTCCACAATTATTTGGTCTGTTACCACCGGATAGACAAAGGTTGGCAACTAGTTGTTCAGGAAATTTTGGCGAAATGGTCTATGTGAGGCCTGTTCCACATCTGAAAAATGCCCGCGAAGATCGAGGGATTTAGCTGCCATTCTGACAGAACCGGCTGGCGGCGCCTTGAAAGAGTATCTGCTAGAACAGTCAACCTGTCCGGAAGATGCTTGACTAAAACAGTGAATACAGATAGCGAGGGCACAAAGGACTGGCGATGGCCACCCAGGTAGTAAGCCCTCCGCCCTTTCATTTACGCATCCGTGAACAAGGTCATTCGTGAAAGCTGTCGTGGACAACTGAATCCCCCATAGAACATTGTCTTTTATATTTAACACCGAATAAATCCTTCTCCGACTGGTTGAGAGGAAGCTAATTCCCTGATGGCAGGGACCCAGTTCGCAAGGAAGAACATCTGGGGAGGTCTGATATAACGTCTCCCTAGAGGGACTAAATCTGCCAGAGCATTGAGGTAACCCAGAAATCAAGGAACCTAGACGTGGGACGAGCCGATGGAGGTCAAAACAAGATCTTTAGCCTTCTCGATCTTCTCCTACGGTGGAAAGGCAATACTCTGAACCGTGTGGAAACAGTTTCCCAGGAAGACAAAGTCTTCAGAAGGGGAAACCTCGGTCTTCTCCCTGGAAGGAATGAAGCCGACTTTCAGGACCAGACGGGTGTTCTATTCTAAAGAATACCACACTAGCTGGAGCATGAAAGAATCGTCGAAATAGATGTAAACATCTATTCCCCTGAAATGCAGAAATCCGTTTCCTCTCCTGAAATCTATTCCTCAAAGAACCAGAATCTACAATTGGAGGAGCGGAGCCCTGCAGAAAAGAACTTTCGTCTGGAACGACAAAGGAAAGGGAGAAAGAGTCAGGAACTCTTCGTATTGCCCCCAGGAGGGGTTTTATCTTTATCAACCTTTCTCTTGTTGCCCTTCAACTAAGGCTTCGATTTCGGCTGCACAGCAGACTGGGGAGCTGAAGTTCCAGCCATCTTATCAGGAGGCGCTGACCCCTGTGAGGTACTGGCCTTCCCGCATTATCTTCAAACGAAGGGCAGAAGTTACCAAGGCCTCCTTCAAATCCTTTGGAATAGAAGAAAGAGTCCCTCGAAAAAGGTTGGACCCATACAAAGGGGCAGTCACCAAACGGGAACGACAAGGTTCCTCAAGTAAGCGGGTTTTTTTCAAAACAAAAAACGCCTTGCCAACACGATATTGACAAACAATGAAGCAAAAACTCTCAATGCCCTGGTAAGGGCATATCTGTCATGTATGTTGGCTTGCTCTGTCTCAGATATCCAACCCTCGGGCACATACCCTATATAGATAAACCGTCTATGTAAGACAAAATCTTGATGGAAAGCCGCACCAGCCTCTCCATCTTGTGGTGCCTCTTGGCTCTGAACACCATCTAATCCGGTTAGTTGGAATCAAAGTATAAGATAGTGCATCAGAATACATACAATGCATTTTAAACCATTTATGATGTTAATAAGTACCTTGGAGTCGAATAAGTAAATAGGAAATCGAATAAGAAATCAGGGAATCGAATAAGTAATGGAATAAGGAAGTGGAATCAACTTCACGGAGGCAACACTCTCTTCTGTGAACACATTCCTAAGCTTCATGCAATACTTTTGCATACGAACACAATATGAAGCAATATACACACGCAAACCAAAACAATATTCAAGTGAGTATTCAACAATTCTGTTGTTGTGCCCCTGCCTTTCGCATGTTGGAATTCAAAAACCGAAATTAGTATTTGCTACTAATGCTTGAAATAAGTCAGATGAGTTTGAAAATCACTGTCATATATACATATTTGTTAAGTTAAGAGACATGTTTTACTGGATAATTTCGTTCCAACAATTCTTGCATAAAATTGATTTACATTTGAACAAATAGATCTCTGTATATAAACCTCATACCACTTACATCACTAGAAAATTATGCACTAAAGCCACTGACACTGATCAACATTTTTCTTTCTTCAAGAACATTGGTTTAGGTGATATTTATACCAGTAATTATATGGTGATTAAGTTTATGATCACCAAACATGATGTACAGGTTCTGTAAAATGTATAAAATAGATATATGAGGAATACCGAACAACACAATAAATATGCATCGTGCTGACTTGGAGGTGTCTCGATCCTCTTAACCTAACGTTTAGTCTTTGTCATTCCTTTCTCAAAAGTGTAATTTATCTAAATTTAAGATCACAGTAGTCTATTAATTAAGAATAAAAATCTAAATTCTTCGGAGACCTGCACAGAGGCACACCTGCATATAATCACTGTTACAATAAATAGCAATTTCTCGTGAGATTTGACTCTTTGAAAGGATAATCGATTTGGTGTCATAAAGCTGTTGGAAGTCCATGCAGTACCATTCAATGGAGAATATATAGCATGATGATACGCATTTCAAGATGTTGGTCGTGATATGCATACTGAAAAAAATAAGACATTTCTTCATAGTTTGATATTCTACAGAAACGGCCCTGATGTATTTCTGACAACTTTTAATAATTTTCATAGCAGGCCACATACACGACCGGTGCTACCTTCAAAAACAAATGCTAAATTTCACACCATCAATATCTTATATCTCTTCGGTCATTAACTGATTTTTTTCTATCATAAGTATGTACTAATACGAATCCCAAATAATTAGATACAAATTATACCATAATTACTGTTGTTACAACATTTAACATTCAGCGCATTGTCGCTTTGTCGTAAGGTCGCATTCTTGCACAATCACAGGAGCGCCAAGGCGACAATATGATATATGATTACGCGATAAGAAAAAGATATAGTGACAACGCGACAAACTCTAGGTAAGAAGACGACGAAGTGGTATTCCTGTTGCTAATTTGGTGTCTGGTTTTGCCATCTCATGTTTTTGGCGTATTGTCTCACATCTATCTATATCCATCTTCATTGCGCCTATGTGAGCTGGTAAAAATCAGCTAACACACAAAATAAAGAAGAAAACAATCTTCGAAATTGTGTTGGAGAAAGATTCCGTTATACATATAAAACACGACATTTGATTTCAACAGTCACATTCTAAATGTTAACTGTCAAATGTCGAAACATAAAACGTCAAAATGAAAATAACGTGTTGAATGTCAAGCTAAACACCATTTAAAATTCCGCTCATAGGTCAGGTATAGTTTGTGTACGTTAAATGTTGAATATCGATATGCAAAACATTTAAAACTCTGTTCGTTTGTCATATATATAAAATTTGAATGTTGAATGTCGTATGTGGAACTGAACAATAATCAAATTCGGCATGTTGAATGTCGTATGTTGAGCTGTACGACATACAAAAGTCCGTTCCTGTTGGCTATCTATATATGTTTTCAATGTTAAATGTCGTAAGTCGAGCAACACGACATTCAAAATTCCGATCAAGCTTGAATGTTGATTATTATATGTCGAGCTGCACAACATTCAAAAGTCCGTTCATTAGTTAGTTATGTATAAGTTTCGAATGTTGAATGTCGTATGTTGAGCTGCGCAACATTCAGATTCTGTTGTCGTTGGCCAGTTATTGGTTTTGAATGTTGAATGTCGTATGTCGAGCTGCGCAACATTCAAAAGTCCGTTCGTTTGTCAGTTATATATAAGTTCTGAATGTTGAATGTCGTATGTCGAGCTGCACAACATTCAAAAGTCCGTTCGTTAGTCAGTTATATATAAGTTCCGAATGTTGAATGTCGTATGTCGAGCTGCACAACATTCAAAAGTCCGTTCGTTTGTCAGTTATATATAAGTTCCGAATGTTGAATGTCGTATGTCGAGCTGCACAACATTCAAAAGTCCGTTCGTTTATCAGTTATACATAAGTTCTGAATGTTGAATGTCGTATGTCGAGCTGTGCAACATTCAGATTCTGTTGTCGTTGGCCAGTTATTGGTTTTGAATGTTGAATGTCGAATGTCGAGCTGCACAACATTCAAAAGTCCGTTCGTTTATCAGTTATACATAAGTTCTGAATGTTGAATGTCGTATGTCGAGCTGTGCAACATTCAGATTCTGTTGTCGTTGGCCAGTGATTGGTTTTTTGAATGTTGAATGTCGAATGTCGAGCTGCGAAACATTCAAAAGTCCGTTCGTTTGTCAGTTATACATACGTTCTGAATGTTGAATGTCGAATGTCGAGCTGCACAACATTCAAAAGTCCGTTCGTTTATCAGTTATATAGAAGTTCCGAATGTTGAATGTCGTATGTTGAGCTGCACAACATTCAAAAGTCCGTTCGTCTGTAAGTTATATATAAATTCCGAATGTTGAATGTCGTATGTCGAGCTGCACAACATTCAAAAGTCCGTTCGTTTATCAGTTATACATAAGTTCTGAATGTTGAATGTCGTATGTTGATCTGCACAACATTCAAAAGTCCGTTCGTTAGTCAGTTATATATAAGTTCCGAATGTTGAATGTCGTATGTCGAGCTGCACAACATTCAAAAGTCCGTTCGTTTATCAGTTATACATTAGTTCTGAATGTTGAATGTCGTATGTCGAGCTGTGCAACATTCAGATTCTGTTGTCGTTGGCCAGTTATTGGTTTTTTGAATGTTGAATGTCGCATGTCGAGCTGCGCAACATTCAAAAGTCCGTTCGTTTGTCAGTTATACATACGTTCTGAATGTTGAATGTCGAATGTCGAGCTGCACAACATTCAAAAGTCCGTTCGTTAGTCAGTTATACATAAATTCCGAATGTTGAATGTCGTATGTTGAGCTGCACAACATTCAAAAGTCCGTTCGTCTGTCAGTTATATATAAGTTCCGAATGTTGAATGTCGTATGTCGAGCTGCACAACATTCAAAAGTCCGTTCGTCTGTCAGTTATATATAACTTCCGAAAGTTGAATGTCGTATGTCGAGCTGCACAACATTCAAAAGTCCGTTCGTCTTTCAGTTATATATAAGTTCCGAATGTTGAATGTCGTATGTCGAGCTGCACAACATTCAAAAATCCGTTCGTTAGTCAGTTATATATAACTTCCGAAAGTTGAATGTCGTATGTCGAGCTGCACAACATTCAAAAGTCCGTTCGTTAGTCAGTTATACATAAGTTCCGAATGTTGAATGTCGTATGTTGAGCTGCACAACATTCAAAAGTCCGTTCGTCTGTCAGTTATATATAAGTTCCGAATGTTGAATGTCGTATGTCGAGCTGCACAACATTCAAAAGTCCGTTCGTCTGTAAGTTATATATAAGTTCCGAATGTTGAATGTCGTATGTCGAGCTGCGCAACATTCAAAAGTCCGTTCGTTTGTCAGTTATACATACGTTCTGAATGTTGAATGTCGAATGTCGAGCTGCACAACATTCAAAAGTCCGTTCGTTAGTCAGTTATATATAAGTTCCGAATGTTGAATGTCGTATGTCGAGCTGCACAACATTCAAAAGTCCGATCGTTTGTCAGTTATACATACGTTCTGAATGTTGAATGTCGAATGTCGAGCTGCACAACATTCAAAAGTCCGTTCGTTTATCAGTTATACATAAGTTCTGAATGTTGAATGTCGTATGTCGAGCTGTGCAACATTCAGATTCTGTTGTCGTTGGCCAGTTATTGGTTTTGAATGTTGAATGTCGAATGTCGAGCTGCGCAACATTCAAAAGTCCGTTCGTTTGTCAGTTATACATAAGTTCTGAATGTTGAATGTCGAATGTCGAGCTGCACAACATTCAAAAGTCCGTTCGTTAGTCAGTTATACATAAGTTCCGAATGTTGAATGTCGTATGTTGAGCTGCACAACATTCAAAAGTCCGTTCGTCTGTCAGTTATATATAAGTTCCGAATGTTGAATGTCGTATGTCGAGCTGCACAACATTCAAAAGTCCGTTCGTCTGTCAGTTATATATAAGTTCCGAATGTTGAATGTCGTATGTCGAGCTGCACAACATTCAAAAGTCCGTTCGTCTGTCAGTTATATATATATGTTCCGAATGTTGAATGTCGTATGTCGAGCTGCACAACATTCAAAAGTCCGTTCGTCTGTCAGTTATATATAAGTTCCGAATGTTGAATGTCGTATGTCGAGCTGCACAACATTCAAAAGTCCGTTCGTCTGTCAGTTATTTATAAGTTCCGAATGTTGAATGTCGTATGTCGAGCTGCACAACATTCAAAAGTCCGTTCGTCTGTCAGTTATATATAGGTTCCGAATGTTGAATGTCGTATGTCGAGCTGCACAACATTCAAAAGGCCGTCGGTGGCCAACGATATTTGAATGTTGAATGTCGAATGTCGTATATCGAGCCAACTTCACACAACCATAAACAAACAACGTTAGCACTGTCATGTGTGGTTTTTATTATATCAATCAGCAGCTATATACAGTATATAAATAATTGTGACTTATAAGCAAACGTTAACGTTATACATATACATTTAGTTGCTGTTCTGTACCAGTATGGAAATGAAAGAAAAGATAGTTAGGTTTCCATGGCAACCTTTCCACTTCAGCTGCGAACCAAGGTTAACAAATATATTGCTGTGTCAATTCGTCATTTGAAGGTCAATAGTCTAACAATAGAGAATAAAGATTCCAGCACTAGATGAAGGGATTTACTATAAATTGTATAAATATATGTATGTATAAAGTATGAACATGACACTACATTCGTTGATCTATACGGTGAATAGCTTGATAACATTTCAGAAATTAATGCATATTCAAGTAGCAATGAAACAACGTAGCAAGTATCTTTTGTATCCTAAGCTTACATACTGTACGAAACTTGCGGTAGTCATTGCACGCCGACTTTGCATGCTTTTATGTCTCGTTCAACGAGACGCTTGATACGCAAATGTCTGTAGTAGTCAACAAGACTCTGGTTGAACGAGACTACTCATGAATGGCGATTGTTGTAAGGAAGCATGGTTTCTCCAACCGATCGCGAACTAAGGTACGTTACGTTAATAAATAAACATATTTGAAAATGCAAATGCTTTAATTAGATGTTTGAGTCAGTGAATATACTAAAGTTATGATCAACCGCTGCTGATGTAAATCGTAACAGCGTCGAATACCTTTGCGGATTCATGCATAAAATAACAAGCCATACTATAACGTTAATCTGTTACCAGGATGATTTCTAGTAAAAGCGAAGTATCTTGAAACATATATCGGCGAATTTCGCTAAAAATATATTGCAACATTGAAAAATATTCGATTTTATTTTTAGAATTTCCCAAATATTTTATTCAAATAACCGGAGGTCATGTAAAAGTCTATGCAAATACACGGAGTTGAAAAACAAAGATAAAGAAGGAAAAAAATCGGGACCACAGAATTTTATGCAAATAACCGAAATATTCGAATAACCGTTATTCGATTATGTGGAGTCCTCTGTATAAAGTATGAACATGACACTACATTCGTCTATCACATGTATTATAACTCTCATCACTAATTGCACTTGTAATATAACCGCCCTTTTACATTTACCCTAAGTACGTTACTATAGTGATAAAGAACAAATGTAGTCACACGATATGAAAAAAAATTTGCATATAAATACAATAAGAATACAGAATAATTATAAAGGATTCCTCGAAATGCACAAAAAATACTCACAACTCAGTAAAAATCATAAAGAAAGATCATCATAGAAAATATTAAATTATGCATAAGAAATCACAAAGAATGGGGTTTGATAAATATCATTATACATTTTCTTCATCAGTAATGAAATGTACAAGAAACGATAATTTAATATGAAATAATTTTTTTTGTTCCTCAGCGTCCTTGATCCCAGATATTAAGATATAAATATTTGAAGGCCATCACCTGAAGTGTTCTCCATAACTCCCATCTCTGGGATGTAAAATGGTCACATGTCAGATGTATATACAACCTAAATATTTGATTGTAAAGCACAACATGTAGAACTAATATAAATCAACCACAAGACTTTCAATCACTTCTACTATGCATCATAGACACTTCCAAAATACAATCTCTATGATTATGAGTTATCTCCCTTCTAGTTCACGGACCATTACACAGGAGTGATCTGCCCTTCAATCCGCGGCAGATAACTTGAAGTTGTTTGCCCTTTAATCCTCCTCATCGGATTCAGCATGACGGCGTTTAGATGGAACCAGCTGACCGCCAATCAATCCATTGGCGGTGTTGAACAGGTTGATGGGACTGCTGCCATCGGTAATGAGTGTAGATTTCAGTCCAAGGGCGGTCAACATCTTGACCTGCATCTCTGGCCCAGACACAGCGATAGACTGGAGTGTGCTGGCTCCGATAGCGTCCACCATGTTCTTGAACTTCTCCGTTTCGATGGCGGACATTTCTTTAGATTTGCTGAGCTCCATATCATTCTGTTCACGAATGTACTTAAGTTCAGCCTCCCGAGCACTGGTCAGTCTCTCCAGCTCGGATTCCTGAAAACCATGAACAAATCTATGAATTGAAGTTTTTGAGTATCAACTTCCTATAATTAATTTTTATTTGTTTTCTTACTAAATCCGACTTTCTGATTGGCAGATTCTTTTTCTTTATATACTATGAAGAAAAGACTTAAGAATGGCACGGCAACCCAAAGTTGTTATGACGTCACATAGAGATTTCAACATTTTGTATGATTTAGAAAACATGATCCTTTGGAAAACCAATGGAATCGTACGTTTAAACATATTTTGTGTCATCAAGGAGTCTGAAAAAATTAATTATAAGTATTGATGTAACTATTTTCATTATTTCTAATTGAAACAAAAAAAATCTCAAAGGTACATAACATGGTTTTTCAAGAACTCACAAACAAACGCCAAAAACAGACCATAAGACCAAGTGATTCTGGCTTTTGTTTTGTGATTTTTGAGATTAAGGATGTTTGCAGAATGCACTTCAGAAATATGTGTTAAAACAAAAGCAGAAATCACACATTTGCCAAGTCTTCTTAACTCCAGATATGTTTTGTTCTTGTTTCCTTTCTTGACATTTAAAAATCACAGCAATAAGGCTATTCTATGGGGCTAAATTATCAAACTTACAATGACAAACTGATATTTTTACTTACAGCTTCAATCTTCATGGCCTGGGCCTTGAGTTTAGCCTGCTCCACGGCAGCTTCTCCCTCAATCCTCGATGCCTCGGCACGAGACTGAGCCTCCGCCTTAGCTTGGCCAGTACTCTCCACAGCGGCACTGTTAGCCTGGAGTTCCAGCAGTTCTTTGCGAGACTTCTCAGCCTCAGCTTCGTCACTGATCTTCTGTCGCTCTAACCGACCCTTAGCCTCCTGTTCGAGACGTTCGGCCTCGTGTCTGGCCGTGGCCTCCTGGGAGTTGGTGGTGATCTCGATGGCGAGCTGGACAGACTTCTGTAGAGCGTCGCGTGTTCTCTGGTCAACTGGTTCCACAGACTGGATATCAATACTGGTGATCATCAGACAGTTCTGGTTAAATACAAACTGATCTCGCACCTTATCCTTCTCATCAAAGCCAAACACTGAAGATCTGATAATTCTGGCAGAGTTCTGTAACATAAAGTATTAAATAATTTCAATTTCAGAAACATTTGGTGTAAAATGACAGTTGTCATCTGTCATCAAAATGTCAGAACGATTTGAGCACTTCTAGACAAAAGTACATGTGTAGCATTACTCTACGAGCAAGGGACAGGGTTCGGCATTCAAGATGTTCGACCACAATGTGTAATGGTGGACAGCGAATGAGTTTGAACACTCCACACGCATTTCGCCACCATGGGTTTTTCTGGCATGCCACAGTAAAACCGACTGATCTTATTTTCATTAGAACTGGCTTTTTTTCGGTATATGTACAAATTTTAATGTTCTCTTAGGCTGAATTGTCCCTTTTATGAACTAGAAATGTCTTTAAGACTTAAATGTCATCCACTGCGATAAAATAAACTTGGATATGACGCAACAAGACAGGATGAACACGGGTGACAATCTGTCCGCTTCATGGCTGGCATATAACTAACCACAAATGACTTCCGCAAGAGATTTTAATTCTAAATCCAACAGGATAAAATTACTAATGCTGAACACTCACCTTGTGGAAGTCATCAAACTGTACTTGGGCAACTGCTCCTCGCACTCTGGAGGCGATTGCCTTGCAGGCATCACCAACGAAATCAGGCACACTGAAGATTTTATGGGCGTCAGAGACCTGGGACTTGTCCTTAATCTCAAAGTGCCAGTTGTATGACAACTGAAGACTGAGTCGTGCGTGATCAGCTGTTTCCACGACGATGATATCTGTCATGAAGTCTGGGCCAAGCAACAGGCAAAGTGATTTGATAGTGTTAGGTTTCTTTGGTTTGCCACCAGACAAGCTGAGCTGTGTGAATTGTTCATCAGGGCCAAGCATAACCAGCTCTGGGCCAAACACAACTCTAGCTTTCTTCTCTTTGTAATCATATATCTGTACAGCTGCATTGTGGGGCACACGGAAGGTCACAACCTTTGTCTTGTCCCGACCCTTTGAAGAATCACTGCTCTGTCCTCCTCTTGTACCGCGGTCAGCCAAGGGATCTTTACCCTGGGCCAGGAGGGTTTCCACAGCAGGAGGGAGTTCTTTCTCCCATAATTCCTCATCATGGTTCAACATGTATGTCTCAGCAGTGACAGCACGAACCTGAAAGGATCACGTTATATACTCCTTTGAATCTTTTGTACAGAAAAACAACATTGAAATGCATTAAATTTTGAACAGAACACTAGACAAGACTTTCGATTTTGCATTTTTAGTATGAATGATGAAACATAGTCATTTAATATCCAGCATTTTACTTGTGATTGGAAATTCATAAACTGTAATTACTCTTGACCCCTTGATCTTCACAAACCTCTTACCTTTCCAGTTTTGATATCACGGACGTAGATACCCTCATTCTCGTCCAATGGAATAGCTCGTCTCTTCAGGACAACTTCTACCTCAGTGACTGGTACATATTCTTTTGGTCCACGGATCATCCATCGGTCACCAGGACGACGGTCCTCCTTCGCGTCCTCATCTGTAAATGTTTCTGTCGCCTTGAGGATCAGGCCCTCCTCTTCACCAAGGACGTAAATGTTCTGAATACCTCGTTCTAAGCGCTCACCAGGCAGCAGGAAGAAAGATTTCTCTCCCTATAAAAGTTAAATATACATATAAAAAGATCATATAAAAAGATCTTAACAAATAGAGGTAATTCAAAAGAGGAAAATATTTTATTTTTTCACTAAATTTTATGTTCAAACATACTTTTACCAAGCAGCCACAAAACAGACATAGGAAGATTTTGCTCCGAGACAATTTCTAGTCAATGATCTTGGTCCGTAATTTGCATTTGGAGACGAAATAAACTTTAAACTACACTGTACATAATTATTCACTTCCTATTACAACAAATATATGACAGGCATGTTTAATATACATGTATATATATGTAATATTGTTGAAATTTTTACATTTATTTTTCACATTATTCATTTACAAAAATAAACACCAGTCAGACTAAACCGAGTTCCTTAACTTTGGTGTATACTGACCTTGACCAGCTTCTTGCGTCCCAATTGTGGACGTCCGGAATCATCACAGGGATCCAAAATTACACAGTACTGACGGGACGTCAAAGTTGTGATGGAGACCACACCCACAACCTGTAACCATGGAAACAATCATGCAATCATGGAAATACATGGCTATATGTAATTTATAAAAAAATATATTAGTAGAAACAAACTAAGGAGCCAACTATTTATACATGAAATCTTTGCTGACATTGCCAAAGAAGTTAAAGGTTTCAATGAAAATCCAGAGGAGATTTGGTGAAATTTCACCTCTTTGACAGTCTTGTGACAGTAAAATGTTAACACACTAACCTCCTCATAGACATTTGGGATATGTGTTTCTGTCTCTGACATTGTTATCAGCCATTCCTCTCCATTCTTCCTAACCACTCCGAAGTCATCCTTGAATGTTCTCAGGGATCTCATGTGAAGAGCTTTCTGTAACAACATCAGAAAAAAAAGATGTACATCTCAAGTTAAAGTACCAATGCATGGTAAGAAAAGAGTTCTAATTTAAAATATGATTAAAAACTGTTCTTAGGAGTGGGACAGGAACTTACAAGGGAAGAGGCACATAAAGAGGGAGGGTGTGTTTAGGGAAAGAGGAGTTAGAGGAGAAGGGATCTTAGAGGCAAAGATAACTTAAAGGGGAAGGGAGCTTAGAGGAGAAGGAAGCTTAGAGAGGAAGGGAGCTTAGATGGTAAGGAGGCTTAGAGGGGAAAGAATCTTAAACGGAAAGGAAGCTTAGAGGGGAAGGGGTCTGTTAAGTGAAACAGGAGCTAAGAGGGAAATGGAGTTTAGAGAGAAAGGGAGCTTAGAAAGGAAGTGAGCTTAGAAAGGAAGGGAGCTTAGAGAGAAAGGGGTCTGTTAAGTGAAACAGGAGCTAAGAGGGAAAGGGAGCTTAGAGGAGAATGGAACTTAGATAGCAAGGGAGCTTAGAGGGGAAAGGAGCTTAGAGGAAAGGGAGCTTAGAGGGGAAGGGAGCTTAGAGGAAAAGGAAGCTAATGAAGGAAGCTTACAATAAAGGAGGAATAATTTTAGCAAATACAAAAACAAGAAATGATGTACTTTTCTCCTTTCAAAATTCTTTTTCAATTCTAAAAAAAAGTTCATTAATATTTCTACTAAACAAACGTACCTTGTCTGTGAGAACAAAGGCGTTGACAATATCAACAACTTCCTCGTAAGCTCCAGGGAGGTAAGCTCCGGTCTTCTTAACCAGCCATTCCTCTCCGGTCACTCGGGGAGTTCCCTGACGGTCAATGGTCTCTTTACGAGCCCGTAGACGTATAGCCTGGTTAGGACGGATCACCGTGGCACGTATCGTCTCATCAATGACCACTTCCTTTCGTGGGATGTAGGTTCCAGGGCCCTCAAACAGCCACTCATCTCCAGCTGTTCTCTTCTCGTCTCCTTCTCCCACAAAGTCGAGAATGGATCTCAAACGCAGTGCCGAGTTGGCATTCACAACTTTCAGGGGGGTCACAACCTACAAACATAATCATATAGATGTATTATGTGACTAACACTCACTGTCACTAGATTTTAGTGAATATTTTTTGTTCATCTTTGTTTTTCTGGATTAGCTATTTGTAGTCATAACACCTGCATACTATCATGACAGATTATGGAATTGTTCAACTAAATCTTTAATACCCAGTATATCTGAAAGTCACTAAGGCCATGACACTAGTTTATATTTCCTCAAAACAATTCCTCATCAAAACATTTAAATTATCTTTTCCAAGTTTTAAGATAATAAATTTTGAATACATTGTATTGAATATATATTTATACAGTATGTATTTGTTCAGATATTATCCTGGTTCAAGACCACAAGTTACATTATTCAGACTCTCAGGGCTTATAATAAAGTTTGACTGTATATGATATTTAATAGATGTGCATGTATTTACCTGTTTCAAGACCTCTCCTGGGTAGAGTGGGAAAGGGTCTTGTGCGAGACGAATCTCCTGGTCAGCATGGAGAAGCTTGGCTTGACCACTGCTGTCTAGAACAACTTTGCTGTCCTTGTCACGGACATGGGGGTTCTCAATCACACAGTAATGCCTTGGGGGCACTGTGATCATCTTCTCAGGGCCAAACACAACCCTGTCAATAAAAAAATATTCAAATATTAAAATCTGGTCTAATACCCCAAACTATATCAATACCGTTAATATTTTCAATTTTTGAGTTTATATAATTCATAAATCAAAATAAGAAACCATTGGGTTTTTTCATTAGATTAAAAATCTCCCATATATTCTCCATATTGATAATCTTTAGAAGTCAATATAGATGTTTGACTAATAACTTTTAGAGTGGGGAATTACTCACTGGAATCAGCTCAGATTTACAAAAAAAATCAAGAAAAATTACAAAATTTCCCCTGTTTACTCCTGATAGTACTTTCCTTTCAAATTCACTCTTTCCGAAAAGTTACTTGCAATTATGGTTAAATTCCTTACCAGTCAAAAATATCTTATATTAATCATGAGTACAGCCCGATGAGACCCTGAAAAGTGTCAGCAGACCACTGGACCTTTTCCAGCACATCTTATTGTTTTTTACCTTTCATTGTCCTGTCGGATGTATGTTTGGGGCCCGATCTCCAGGCGGGTGACATTGAGATTCTGGTCAAGGACATGGAGGTAGTAATAGGGAGGAATCCTGAACAGGGAGAGCTCCTCCCCTCCACGACGTGAGGTTGACATTTTGATTGATTATCTGAAACAGACAACAAATTCTGATTCGTTACTTCAATTAGCAAAATATTTGAATTATTAGCTATAATCTTACATCAATATCTTTTAATTTCAGTAAATGGACAGCTGAAAAACACTGACAAGCAGTCAGTACCTGGCAGGTATCCAACTTTGGACTTTAACTCCTGACCCAGAGATGAATTAAGATGTATGGATATATATGTCAGCAAACTCGGAGTAGATCTCATTTGTCATCATGTAAATTACGCAGAATCGCTTCACATTCACTATGGTATTATAAGAATTATCAATCACTTTATGTAATTTAATGAAGTATTCAGCAGCTACTTCATATTACATATTGTATGTATATCAAAATCCTCATGCTAAATCCCTCTGGCTGTCCATATTATACTGAAAAGAAAGGGATGTAACTCTGACGGATTTAAATGTGTACACAAACAGTTAGAAAACAAAACTTTTCAAAACATGTTTATTTTCAGTATAGGTAGAATGGCTTGGGTTTTATTTTTCAGTGAGGATTTTGTGGTATTTATCAGACAAAAACCTGTAAGCATTCAGTAGGGATTATAATTGCTTGTTAATATACCCATGATATTACACAATATCCCTACCAGTCAGAACATTCAGATCAAAACACGAATGATCTGAAGGTCAGTGAAAAATTGGCTTCTGTAATGACCCTCTATATGACTATATATCATATAAAGTGTGTAGCTTACTGTATCAACTAAGTACAAGGTCTACTGAACATGGATACAAAGGATTATAATGTAGACTTCAATTCTACTGTGTATTTGGTATGTGTACCCTGGATCTGTGCCAACATGTTCAAGTATTACATGTACCTGTAGGCCGGCCTCTGTAGCCTATTTATAGAGCATTGATTACTTAGATATTGATGACAAAGCACTATCAGGTACCCAATTACACACAGTCGATCAAAAGAGTTGAACATGTGATTCATGTATACAACATATTACAGCACAAATCATACAGACCAACTTCAACTTTAGCAATCCTTTTCACATTTTGATAAAGAGTAAAAACCTCAATTTTACATTTATTTTTTTATTTCACGAACATGTTCAATAAAATCTTATCTTAGTGCAATAGTTGCTGAACTGGTTTGTTAAAATCTTTCAACTTTGATAATTTTATGTCCCTTAAAAATAATAGATCTTGTACGAAACACCTTGCTTTATTATATTTTTTTAGTACAAAATGGACAAGCAGGATATAATACAGGAAGACTTTAGATTGTACATGATACCATGTACTTGACACCTTACAAAAAACCAACACTACACACACTTCCTTGTAGAGTGACAGTGAGATGCATGGTGTACGCACCCACAGTATAACAGTAGATAGATCACAGGGGTTTGGTCCGTTACCAATTATGACTGCAAGCCACATGCTTATAATAATTATTCTCAAATCATTGCTTTAAAGTTTTAGAAAAGAAACTGATATACATTCAGTGTATGTTACATAAAAAACATATATGTCCTTTACAGTCGGGCCTCTGATCAGTACATTAATACTATTTCATGATATTTCATCATGTAATCCTTGATCTTACAATTGCAGAGTAAATCAATACTATTGCTTTTCAATCTTAGTCACAGGGGCTTGTTACAAAGTTCAAGCCTATTTCAGTATATATGTTAGTTCATTGTGTAAAACAAAACACAGGTAAAAATGCCCAAGAGCTCCATTTCTGATTATATATATATTTCAATTTGCATGTCACACAAATTATAATTTGATCTTTTCCGACAACTAAATAAAGGTACTAAAGAAATGAAATAGAAAAAAAATGTTCAGCTCTACATGGATACATGCTGCAAATAAACCAATCCAGGATGAAGAGATATAAAGTTTGTACATTTAGGTAACTTCAGATATAGATTGCTTAATTTTGAGGCATGATGATAGTAAATGTACATTTACAGAATGTATTTAATTTTCTGAAGATAACCATGTTTAGTGAATAAGAGTGCCTATAACAAATGTATGTTGCATTTGAGTCATACATATACACATACTGTCTAAATGTATATACAATTACTCATACCCTCATCATTTAGTAATAGAAGATCTTATCATATGAAAAACATTACACAATAAACTGCATCACAATAGAAAACAATACATAGGGTTTTATCTGAAAAGCATTATGCACTTAGCTTTTATATATAAACTTGTATCAGGCTATGAGACTGGCGTATTGCTTAAAATCACTAAAACATTGAATTTGTTCTAATAACACTAATATATAAGTTTGATATACCTGATACATTATTATTATATTAAGTTTCAATTAGCGTAACAAAGGAAACAAACAAATATAGCATACAGTCTTACCTATGTGGAGATAAATAAATGAATTTAGCACCAAAGCGTAGACTGCCAGGGTTAACAGCCCAAGCCAAATTAAAAGTATGGCAAGATATCTTCAGTCACAACCTGATGGTCTGAAGCAACTATATTCACACCAGCACATGTTTATCCATGGAACTGACTTATACACTGACACAGGCTTGGTTTTATAGGGTAAAAGTGCTGCCCTGTCATTGGTGACTAACAATGCTTTGTCGGCAACGCTTTGTAAACTTGTCTATTGGCTGCTAAAGTGTGTATCATTAGGTTACCAATAAGACTTATCATACTGAACCTTTTATGAGTATATCTGGCCAACTGTATTTCACAACCACATAGAAATCCCCGAGTACTATCTTTGTGTCTGCAAGACTTTGTTTGGTTGATATTTGGGACAAACCCATGTTTAAAAATAGCCATGATTACCCTTTGACGTCAAACTATCTTTGATCAAGCGTGTACATGCACATTTGATCGGTTTACATTACACGTATGTGTGCTTTTACGTTTTACCAAAAAACATGGCATAAATATTGAATTTGATGATATATGTACGTATAAATAATATAAAAATGGACATTGCAATCGATTCCAATAAATAGATGAATGTCTTACTACCAACTTCCCTTAGGAAATGTTGTGCAATGCATTATTTGGTCTAGCAAAATATTTATTAGCTTTCATTGCGATTTGCGTATTAGACGTCAATTTAGATAAAGCAATTACAACATTACTTTGACAGTCAGTTTTCTATGGTAATATCAAAATTATTTTGCTGACATTGTTAATTTTTAGTGAACTGTTGTTTTCGTCGCCAAGATAACCCCAATCAACAGGACTGTTTGATCGATCTTTTGTAAGCGGAAGTAAAAAAAATTGTGAACTTTGCATTGTTTCATGCAAATTTTGATAATCTCCATGAAGTGACATCATGTAAACGTAGGTTTAGTGTGAAATATTTGTATTGATAAACTAAATTGTGTCGATTTACTACGCAAAAAACAGAGAGAAAAGTGCTTACCTGTTCTTCTAGGTGCGTCAGCAGAGTTTCTGAATGTTGAGCAAGATCCTGCAAGCCGGTCAGGTGGGCGTGACCTTTCAGTTGTCCAATCGTATGGTTTCTATTTTTATCGATGACAGCTCCCGGTAAAAGGGAAATAACTCGTATTCGAATGTTTTATTACCGGTATCTAAAAATATCAATAATCACTCATGCGTCTTCGTTTTATTTGCGTAGTAAAGCAAGAAAATATTTCATCAGAAACACATTTAAAGTGAATAGTCGGGCAAAGAAAACCAGTCTAAATGCGTTCATTGGCCTTCCAAAAGTTCTCACATATTAATACGACGGTCAAGTTCTGCTTAGTTTCCCAGTTCTGACCAGTTGAAAGCAACCACGGACATAGTGAGCCGGGATCCGAGGACGTTTTAGAATTTCCATACTTTAAATTAATTTCTTCGTACGCAGACAGATTTTGACGAGAGAGATTATTTTTCCATTTCATAAGAAATTATATTGTATACATTCACACTATTTTTACCGACTTTAGCCATCCTTGCCCGACTGTTCACTTTAACGATATGTGATCTCAATTGAAACAACTAATTAAGAAGGTTTTTTTTTAAATGAATATGCATATCTAATAGATTTATTTAAAACATCTTTTAAAAGTACATAGGGCAAAGAAATCACTGAAAGTACATTTGATACTTTACTAGACCTGAATCCTGGTCTACCTTTATCGATATAATACACAAAGAAATAAATGATCACATACCAGAGTGTAAAGGAAAGAATAGGACCTTCAGAACACCATGGATGACGAATGCTAGTATGAATGCCATACGTGAGAAAAGAAGAAAATGGGGAAAAAGTACAATCATGGTGGGAATCCTACAAACAAGGAAAATTACACCCGGGCAAAAAGGTTAGCAAGTCTCGAAGTAAAGCTAACTAAAAGAGACTATGAGAAACAGCTAGCAGATAATGTTAAAATGGACAGTAGGTAAATCCTTCTGGAAATATGTTCAGTCTAAAACCAAAACCACCGGAAATATCAGTAACATCAAAGATGACGAAGGAAACATGTATACCAGTGACCGCGATATATAGCAACAGCATCGAATAACCTTTTCACCCGTGTTTTCACCGAGGAAGATACAGTTAATATCCCGCAATTCAGAGAAAGAACAATTCAATCTCGTCTTGAGAACATCATTATCGATCAAAAATCAGTGGAGAAACTGCTAATGAACACCAAGCCTAACAAATCTCAAGGCCCCGATGGAATACATCCTAAGATTTTAAATGAAACATCTCAAATCTTATCACAGCCACTAACCACCATCTTCCAAAGATCATTGGATGAAGAATGTGTCTCGAAAACAGCAAATATCACAGCCATCCATAAAAAATATCACAGCCATCCATAAAAAAATATCACAGCCATCCATAAAAAAGTTCCCAAAAACTTAGCGAGCAACTGTAGACCAATCAGCCTCACTTCAGTTACATCTAAAGTAATGGAAAAAATTATACGTGATGAATTATGAAACATATGGAAGCAAATAACCTATTCACCAAACATCAACATGGCTTTAGGAAAGGACACTCCTGTGTAACTCAACTCATTGATGTTTTTAAATATTTGGACTAAGGAGCTGGATAATACAAATATAATTTACTAAAGAGCAACTGTAGACTGGATATTAGAAAATACAACTTTTCACAACGCGTCATCGACAGTTGGAACACATTACCAGATAATATAGTCGATGCTGAAAACATCAACTCTTTCAAGAGCAGACTGAACAATTTCTGGCTATCACAATTCAAAACATGAAGACCTCTACGACAGGTAACAGATATTCCATTTCACATATGTAAGTAATGATATTTCCCCAATCCCTTGAAAGCGTACCACCCCGCGTAGAACACTATAAATATTTTTTTATGAACAGGAAAACAACGGTATTGCAATACATATGTTGGCGCAGTGTAAACAGATAATTAAATCATTCATTATACAGGGGCGGATCCAGAAAATTAGAAGGGGGCATATAGGCTCCCATGGTGGCCGCAGACCATCGCTTCAAGGCTGAGACGGGGAGATCACAAGAGGGCGGCGATAGCCCCTTCTCGTAAGGGGGGTATGGGGAGTCTCCCACAGAAAATTTTGATATTCTAGATACTTTTAGGTGGCATTTGGACACTTTTAATTGCTAAAATCAACTATTTCTTAGCTTATAAAATCGTCAATTAGCCATTAAAATATGCTAACTCAGATCCATCCAATAATGGCTTTAAGTCAATTATGTTTAAAACATTTGTCATCTGAAGCACACATTGTGGACAAATTGAAGTTCAAGAACTCTTGTATGGGGGGTCTGGGAGGTATCACCCTGAAAATTCTGAAAAATTAGATGCTTCTAGATGACCATTACTGAAATAATTATTTCTCGCCTAAAAAATAACAGAATATTATTTTTTTTATAGATTGGACTGAGGCTTGGGTATTTGAGTCCTTCAAATTCCATATGAAACCGAATGTTTGTTAAATTTTGCTGAATTTTTCTTTGGCAATTTAAACAATTAAGATCTGGGTTTACCAACCAGCAGATATATTTAATAAGTTTACGAATGAAAAAGTGTTAAATTTCACCATAATGCTGCGTGGTTTGACACCTATGTCTAGTAAAATGAAAGGAGGTAGACAGGTTATATATATAACCCAGATTTCTATTTACATTACGTCTGTACAGGTATACTGTACAATGCAATTAGAGCTATGGTTGTTAGAGGATTATTATCGATTTTCATAAAAAAGATAAACATACAAATCACTGATTAGGTAAAAAAAATATAAACCTCTATGGTCTATCATTAGAACGAATATGTAAATACCCGGCCTACTATATGTTTTCCGGCCGGCTTCAAGTTAATGAAAATGATTTCGTGATTGTCAGTGTGCGAATTTCATTTCCGATTTGCAAACTTTCAACATATTATTAACTTTCAGAATGACTTAAGTTAGTGTTCATATGTGTGTAGAATGATATTTTATTGTATTATAGGCGCGATTATGCACGCAGAAAACTTTTATATATGCTATATATTATTGACAAAACGTCAAACTCCTGTGCTCTGAGCTAGCAAAAGTGTAGCAAAATATTAAAACAAACCCAATGTAAGTGTTTAAGCTACTGAAATGGCTATTTTCTCTTCAAAAATAGCCGGCCTTTATCAAGGATCACGAATTTTAACATGATCTTTGATAGAGACGATTCTCAAAAAAAAAAAGGGGGGGGGGCGGTGGAGCCGGGTCCACCCCCTCTAAATCCGCGCCGGTGATAACATGTACTGTATATAAGACTTATTGTGTTACCTCGTTTTCTAATGACCAAAATCACGGGCGCTTGCAGACCATACATATAAAGTTGCTGTAAAATATAAAGGAAGGGGGCTACTAGTAAACTATGTGATGTAGATTTACCAGTAACCTAGTCCGTTAAACCTGCCTTAATTATTAGGTCTTTGTTTATTTTTTTTGTCTAACATATATATAAGGCAAAAAAATTAAAGTAGCCTAGTAAAATATAGGCAGGTTTAGCGGACTACCAGTAACCCTATTCTGTTATGTGACCGAAACGTCTAGTCAAGGACATAAATGACACTCATCAAAAAGGTGACCGCCTTATATTCCAAAAATAGGCCCAGCAGTTCAAGAGTGGCCCTTTTATACATGTAGGACTTCAGAAGGCCCACTAGTCCGAAGGTCCAATAGTCCGAAGGCCCGATAGTCCGAAAATAGATATGTAACTGGACTTTCGAAATATGACACGGAAAATGAAAACAAAAATTACAGTGTACATAAGACTTATACTTTTTTATTGCAAGATATTTCATAGAATTATGTTTATGAAATATCTTATAAAATGTAAAATATTTTCTTTTTTTATGATTTCATTTTCTTTTTTCATTTTTTTCCTCTTTTTTTCTGTAATTTTGATGTAATTTTGGTATATATACAAACATGAAGAAATGACAACTTGCCGTCCATAGAAATTATAGCAGTTAAGGACTCTAAGAAGTCAAAATTTTCTTGTTTTAAACTTTTTTTCTCACATAGATATTTGGAAATAGGAGTTCATACCATTACATAAAATTGAAGAAAAAACATTTGTCCATATGCTCGTTTTTGAGCTATTGTTACTCAAAGATACCTAGTTGACAAAATATTGGATTTTATGGGATTTTTGTCGTTTTGACCATTTATACAAGACATTAAAGCCATAATTTCCTAACGAGATGTTTGATATGTATGAATGTTTGTAGAATTTATTTTTCTGTCTTCTTTAATAATATACCAGTTTTGATTAAGAAGACTCATATTTATTCTCAAAATAACAAAATAACAAAATATGCTACCCCTACCCTTTAATTTTGAGCTATAAAATACACTATTTCAGCCATTTTCGTCACATTTAACCTTTAATAGAAAAGGTTGTTCTTTCTAAATTAGGCTGAAAAATGGGGGGGGTCCGTGTGCTTACTTTTTTGCAACATTTGAATATGTTATTTTTCAGTATTTAATAGTAAAAAATAAAGTGACAAAAGTGTATCATTTCACGCAGTAATGCCCAATATTTTAATTACCACGAACCTAGTAAAGATTTACAGCAAAAATCAGCTCGATACAGCTAAAAATGCTGGCGGAGTGATGATTTAAGTAAAAAGACACAATTTCAAAATGGCCGCCAAATGGGCAATTTCTTAAAATCCGTATTTTAAAAAAAATTGACAAAATTTCATCTGGCAACTTGCTGCAGACATTGATAAAATGTATTTGAAAATCTCATAACTTCTTCGATCTTTGTCGAAACGAGACTTCAACGGGACTGAAACCTCAGAAGAATACATCCTGAAATAACTTTAAAGCAGTACCGAAAAATGTATACATCAAACTCATCATCGAAGTCATATCAAACTATCAAAATTGCATGAATTATATCTTTATAATAACTATAAAACTTGTAATACTTACTAATTTGCGGACTAATGGACATTCGGCTTTCGCCCGTTGTAAGTATAATGTGACCAGGTGGGGTGTGTTGCTTGGTGTCTTCGGCGGCATGCTTCAGTGATATAGCACTATAAAAAGGGCAACAGTTCCACTATACAAGAAGACACAACACGAACATACCGCAGTCTCCCAGTACACTCACCTCGCACAACATACACGCAACACACCGCATGCATGGGAGGCCGTCCTTACATGACCATAGCTGTTAATAGGACGTTAATAAATCAAACAAACAAACAAACATTCGGCTGGTATAGAAATCCTTGTATTGGTCTGGTTTTCCAGTTAGATTAATTTAACATTAGATAATATATAAATTATAATCTAACAATCTGGGATCATAATTGTTTTTGATGAAAGCGTTTGTTTTTGCAAGTTGTAATAATAAAAACATTTTATCATGTCGATGTTCCTTTTCAGAAAAAAAGCAATAGCGACATTAGGCGTACATGTAGGCCTAAAATGTATGTAGAGGTCTAGGTCTATGTGAAAAAAAGCAAAATGATGTCCCATATAATTGAACATATGTGCATTGAACAAAAGAAATGAAAAAGACATTACCAACCGCAAGTCATCTTTTAGCAAGAAGTTAAAACATTAGATATAATAGGATCAGGAATCATGGGAATGACTTTGCAGACAAGTGCCAATTAAAAAAATCCGCCAAATACACTGGCTTTATCTCCCTCTTTCTGGGTCATCCATGCGTTTGCATCGGGGGAATCGACCGCTAATAGTTGATGATGCACTAAATTCATCTTGATCAACAAAGTGCTTGAATTATCACAATACACACACGAAGAGAGACGCTCCACCACGTCCCGTACATCAGCCAATATGTACGAATTTATCGGGTAAGGCAAACGAAATATGTTCCGTTTGGTGGAGTATAGGGCCTAGTTTGTGGTTTAAAGACAAACAAAGCATCAAGAGTTTGCGTCTGATTTTCCGAGCTGAACATTGTAATTACTGGCCACTTCCGTTCGGCATAGCACTTGTAAACAATTCATTCACGACCGAACTTGACCTTTTCTAAGCATTGTTTATAATATTAGAATCTAATACATGTTGATTATACAGCATATTTCTATGGTGATTAATAAGTATGCGTTGACTTCGGTTGTACAGTGGCTACATGCCACGGCATTTATAGACTTATTTTCAGTGATCGAGGCGCCGGTCACATATAATTTTGACTCATTGTTTTAATTTTTTGCCGTATCTGATTACTGATACATATACACATGTTAATGCAGCATAACTGAATACTGAACTTGTCCTTGCAAGTTATGCAGTGTTAAGAAAGAAAACATAGGTGTAAAATAAGCCGCATTCCCCTATCAACAAACCACGGTTGTCATAAATATTGATTGGTTTTAATATTACATTAGTTTTCTGAAAAAAATTACCACATAACAATGCATAAATCATCCAGCTTAGCATCAATAGAAATATTGTATTGACAATCAATAACCCTAGTAATCATAGTATTTGCTTGGCTGGCGTACATATTACAGTATTATCAACAGCTGTTATCACTGAGTTAATATATACACTGAAATAGCATTACCACCCTTTAGACTGCCGCTAAATTACTTCCTGATATTATTCAATATCATGTAGTATGTTATATAAGTGTGAGTCATACCTTAGGTCATCAGCTTAACATGTGAATTGATTTTCGTGCAAGGTAATAACAATTAAGTTTTGAAGTATTAAGAATCTAATTTCAGTTAATGTATATAGTGCTATTAAGTTTCTGACCCATCCTATAGAGTATTAAAAGTTATTTTGTTGTACATATATATATATAATAATTATAGTGCTAAAGAAAATGTTAAATCATCTGTCAGGCAATACAAGCTCATACAATATTGCCAGCAGGTATATGTAATGGTGATGGTCAAGCTAAGGTCGAACATCAGTGACCAGGTAGCTCAATTTGTATAGCATCCAGCTAGTGTTCAGATGTCCGCAGTACATATATGTAACACATAAGAATATTGCAACCATTACAATAACATATTACTTAATATTTATATACAATATTCATAAAGTTTCAAAAGACTGTCAAGAGCATACTATTTGAATGATGATAACATACATTGTACCCTAGTATCAAAAATCTGAATCATGATATTACACAAAGAGATACACTAGCAAATTTTTTATTTTATTTTTTTTCAATATTAACTCAAGAAAACACAGCTTTTGTCAATATCAGCCCAACTGTGTATGTCAATCCTTTAACTCTTTTGTAAATAATTGCAACTGTCGACAAATTTTCCTTAATTTGCATTATTTTTATATAAATTGACTTGTTTTTATACCATTAAACATGATGCTAAAGGATGTGAAAATTAGAAATCATTACAGTCACCATCTTATGTGTTTTTAGTGGGTGACATTGAATCTGTCTCCTATCTAAAGCAAAATTAAAAAAAAAAGTTCTGTCATGTTTCCTTATACATTATGTATCACAATACAATGCATGTGACACAATATGTACCATATTCACTGTGATTAGCGCCCTTCCCTGTATAAGCGCACCCCCCTACCCTACCACCATTTCTGGAGAAGGAAGTGAGGTTTGATAAATACCCCAACCCATGGATTTAACAATGTTTTACAACATGTGATGCATCAAAAATATTTTCAAAAAAATACCCCATATTACATGAACTTGCAAGTCTTTTATATGAGAATCACAACATAATAATGCGTCACAAAGTTTAAAAGACATACATAAAATAATATTTTATTCCAATTTTACAACTATGATATCCCTCCATTTTGAAATAAGGTTTAATTAAAACTGCGACTGCAAGTCAATTCTCCATACAGTGGAACTCGGTTGATACAAACTCGAAGGGACCGAAATAAAACTTTGAGTTATCCGAGTGTTCGAATTAAGCGAGTTCTCTTGTCTGCTGATTATGTCTTTACATGGTGTATATATAGACTAGTTCCATGTCGAAAATAGTTGCAAAATTATAACAAGAAAACCTAGATATATATTTTGAAATGACGTTCTACGGCAGATTTATGAAAAAGAAATCGGCATTTCGGCGATCTAGTTGTCCAAAAAAAATCTCATTTCCAGTTATAAGAACATTTTATATATGATTTTGTCTTTTGGACCCAAAGTTCACTTCGTATTATCCGAGTTTTTCGAGCTTTCCGAATTCGAATTACCCGAATTCTTTAAACAAAGATAAAGAGGGAACTCGGTTGGGACCGTCAAAGTACTTCGTATTAAGCCGGGTTGTCGAATTATTCGAGTTCGTATCAACCAAGTTCCACTGTATATGAAAATTGTGTGATTTTTTCAACACAAATACATTTAATTGCATTTAACACAAATACCGTGAATTGCATCTATTATAGTAAAATCTGTCTTGTTTCTGAAAAAAATGTTTAAATTTTACTGAGAAAATAGTAATTGGGTTACTTATAAGGCTGTGACTTCACAAGGCTGTATTGCATGGTTAGCCATGTAATACAGCCTCATGCGACATAAGTGTATTACACTAGACCAGCCAGTATTACACTTGTAGGCATGAGAGAAAATAAAACCCCTGTCAATCTTGTTTCAGATTTTTCTTTTGTTATGCAATTTTACCAAATATTGTATAAAATATGATAAAGCATTTTGAGCAAAGCCTTTCTGAGCATAATTGTTGTATCGGTTTATTTTTACAGATGACCTTTGAGGAATCAAGTAAAAAGATCTAGAGAAACCTTTAGAATATGGCAACATCAGATTCAACTGTAGAAAAGTCTGGTGATGATGTCAAGGAACCAATCACTGACGGGAAATCTCCTGCTGAGAAAGCTAAATCTTCAGCCATGGAGGAACCTGAAACTGACCAAGGCAGCGTCTCTGGTGCAGAAAAAGAGATGAAGACTGTCGATGAAAGTAAGGATAAAGTGCCTGAAAGTGCTAGCAAAGAGGAGGAAAAGGATCAAAAACAGAGTGAAAACCAGAAACCAGGGGATGAATCTTGCTCAGTAACTGGGACAGATCCAAAGGTCCATTCTGAGGAAAACATAGCAGAAACCAAAGAATCACCACCATGTGTGGCGCATTTAAACAAGACTGAAAACTGTTCAAATGATCAAAATTCCCAGCAAAGCAATACTTCTGTAGACAAATCTGAAACATGTAGTAATGAACAAGAGGATATTTTGCTATCAAAACCTGAAGATGTGGAATCTTTGAAACTAGACAATATAGAATGTCCAAAACCAGATGATATAAATTCTTCAAAACCAAAAAATGTGAATTCTTCAAAATTACAAGAAGGAACTGCATGTAAGCAAGATTCTCAAGAAGACAATTTAGAGGAAAAAACCTCAGCTTCAGCACAGGATAGTAATGAGGAAATGAAAATACCAAATGAAACATCTGAAATACAATCACAGACAGCTGGTGATGAAAACGAAACAGCTACAGATAAAACAACCACAGAACAATTGAAACAGAGTACAGAACCAAAGGACGAACAAAACAGTGTGATTCAGGAGGAAGAGTGTACAGACAAAGAAAAGAATGTTGAAGAAGAAAAATCTGAGTCCAAACCGCTAGATACTGATAAGTTAAAACTGGATCAGAACAAGGACGTTACAAATCGTGAAACATCTGAAAAACAAACAGAACAACAAGCTTCTGAACAACTGACAGCAAGTGATGAGGGGAAAAATGAAACAAAAACTCCAAAGGAATGTGATATTCAACCGGAAGAGAGGAAATCAGGTCGACCTGGTAGAGGGCAAAGGTCAAGGACAGTTTTGGATTCTAAAGGTCAAGGACAAATTAAATCAGAACCCTTAACTTCAGTTACTAAATCTATGAACGATGCTTCAAATCTCTCAATGAAAGATGAAAAGACAGTGAATACAGTGGAGTCTGCTGTTATGGTTGATCAAAAAAGTGAAAAGTTATTGAATGAGGAAAACCCAAGTGATGCTGAAGTGAATATTTCTGATAATTCCACATTGGATGATTCGGTGAACACAGATCGTGGACGCGTCGCTGGATTCTACAAAGCCTACAAGTGTAAAGGTTGTAAGTACAGCACCCACATCAAGACTAACCTCAGAAGGCATGCCTCCATCAACATTGACTACAAACCTTTTCTCTGTAACCTGTGTGGTAACAAGTTCACGGATAAATCAACACTGAATTTTCACAATAAGAAAAGACACAGTGGCGCGGAGGAGTTTGGCTATACTCCCGAAAAGGTGAAGGACAAGGCTTTAGATAGGTATTTGGAAATGTGTACCAACATTGAAGGAAAGGTTAAGTCTCCTGAAATGGCACTGAGAAATCCTGCCAAGTACAAAGACTGCAATCTTGTTACATTTGACTTATTTAAAGATTTTAAAAATGCAAACTCGAAGAAACATAAAAGAAAGGAAGGTACAGATTCTGCTGTAGATGGTGATAGTGGGCCAGTTATGGATAAGAATTCTATAAAAAAGACTAAAATTATGAAATCTTCACAAACAAACACTGATGATTCCTTGCTTGAAGCAAGCAGTGATGTGAGTAGTCCTGCCGAGCCAAGAAGAAGAGGGCCAGGTCGTAGGAAAAAGATGGAGCTTGAATCTTCGCCGGTTGTTTCTAGTACTGGAAGTACAACACAAGTTAGTCCTGGTAATGTTAGTCTAAACTCTCCAGTCATGAACCAAAGTAGTCCAACTCCAATGCTTACTGTTCCACATCCTGGCACTGTCATGTCCTTCGGTGGCATTGCAATCCCTGTACCAATGCAGATGCCCATGCAGATTCCCATACAGTTATCGGCACAAATGCCTACCCCACTACCTTCACAGATTCCCCTCCAACCACAGACACCAGATCAAACACAAATGGCATCCACAGCATCTCAGAGTCAACCCACTATGATTGAGTCAGATTCATCAAGACGGGTCATTGAGAATGATAAAAAGAAAGGGAGGAAAAAAACAATACGAGAAATTTTGAATCTAGACAATGGTGTGCGTCGACAAAAACTTACTCATGGTCAAATACTGGAAGCAAAATCCTCTGTGAGAGGTGCAAAGTTTTTCGGTCTTAAGGCTGGCCGAGGTCGAGGTAGAAGAAGAGGAAGTTCAAGGAGCTTTGCTCAAATAGAGACTGATCAGTCTTCAACTGATAATTCTGTACCAGAGAGTGAAGTTAGTGGGTCCGAGGGAGACCCCTCGTGGCCAGAACCAGTGTCGCGGAAAAGAGGCCGACCGCCAGGAAGGAGTCGTGGGATAGTGCCATTGAGGAGGAAATATATGCGAATGAAACTTGTTGGGACGCTGACCGATCATTACGCCGTTAAATCCAGAAGAGGTTCAAATACTCAAGGTCATACAGAAAATGAAGAGACGTTGTCGGAGACAGAAGAGAAAAAGGTAGAATCAGAACTGAAAGAGACTGTCAGTGAAATTGGAAGAAAAAGAAAGATAGACTGTGTAACTGATCCTGTAACAGGCGGTATAGAGAAGCAAAGGAAGATGGCCAGTGAAACTGGAATTCTCACAGAGGAGACTATCAATAATAGTCTACTAGCTTTAAAACGACGACAGGACAACATTACTGCTACAAGTGACCGGGTGAAAAGGAAATATGTTAGGCGAACAAAAAATATTACAATGCCAGCGAAACGCACTAAAACCCGTGCAACTTCCCATAGTGAGTCGTCATTGCTATCCATCAGTAATAGCAGCAGTACTATGGAGGAACAGCGCGACCTTAACGAAACAGGAATGAGTGCTTCAGCCATTCAAACTCCAGAAAAACAGGAGAAACGCAAAAGAGGAAGACCACGATCAGATAAGAAAGAAGAAGTAGAAAAAACTTATATAAGAGGACAGTACAAGAAAAGGCTTCCAGTTGTATCACAAGAAAATGTAGGTGAACAAGTGGTACATTCACTTGATTCAGAGTGTGATAAAACTCCATTGGAAGAGATTTCTGTTGCTGGAAAACGAACTAAGGTTATCGCCGACTCTGGGAAAGCTTACTGTGAAACTAATGGTGATGAAGATGATGGAGAAAATGCTGAAACTTCCAAGACGTCGATGAAAAAGCCAACTCATCTGAAATCTACAAGAATGAAAAACTATGTAAAGAAGTACAGTCAGAAATATTCTAACCTGGCGAAGGCCAAGTACCAGGGCAAAGCAATAACAAAATCTAAGGATCAACATATGATCAAATGTCCCCTCTGTGAGTATCAGTCCAAGTCAATCAATGGAGTCAGGCTTCATGCCTTCTGGGTCCATAAGATGTGCAAGTACACGTGTACTGAATGTTCTTACTTCACCTTGAACAGATTTGAAGGTCTTGCCCACTACAAGGAGGAGCACCCTGGGAAGACTGTTGCCTTGGTGCGTAGTTTCTGTGTGTTGAGAGACTTAGAAGAAGACACTACCCCAGGCCAAGAGGGTAAAGTCTTAACTCTGTCATTCAGCGAATCGCCATCTAAACAGCCAAACCGCGAATCGCCATCTAAAGAGTTAATCAGCGAATCGCCATCTAAACAGCACACTCTGGCTAAGGCTGATGTTTATGATTACAACGAGTCTTCAGAATCCTCGCCTTCCAAGTCACCCGGAGCACCTGACATCACTGGTACAGTAATGGAACCTCTTTCTATAGATAGAGATAAGATGTTAAAAGCTCGGTGTCCAAAATGTTCCTTTATTTCAACAGTTCGTGGTGTCGGAAGGCATTTAATGATGGCTCATGACACTGAAAACTGGGTATGCAGGGAATGCAAGTTCATGTCGCCTTCAAAAACCCTCACCATTCAACATGCCCGCCGTAATCATAAAGGCATGCAGCCTAAAGTATGCAGGACGGCCATATCAGTTGAACCTGATCCTGAGCTCAACTTGAAAATTTCTACACCAAAAGGTTGCTCGACACCAAAGGCCTCTAAAGACAACACTGAAGTGAATACAGACAATTCTGATTTGTCACCAACTATGCCAAAGTTGAAGAAATTTCCCAAGACATGGCAAATGAAACTAGAATCCATCAAAGATAGAGAAAATCTGCAGCAGCTGATTGCCAAGCGGAAGGGGAAAATTGGGAAAGTAAAGACAGCTGAGACACCAGGTAACTGATCACAGACACTAAAATTCATTATTACTTATTACCACAAATTACCACAAATCACCATATATTACATTATTATGTATGGTTTTCTGTAAACGTAGAGAAACAAACTGCCACATTTTCATCAATATTCCTTCACATACATGTGATTTGTGATTAATATGTTTGATATGCTCAACTCACCAGATGTACATTTATAGTGTACTCCTGACAACCTGAACACTTGCGACCTCAGCCAGATTGCTAAATTTTTGAACTGTCGGATTCTGTTTACTTGGTTAATAATCTAGATCTCTTCTGAGTCTCATGTTCATAAGTCTCTATACTTATGCAATACCGTGTCGTCTGTCAACAATAGACTTCATAACTGCAGGCCAAAATTGTAAATTTTTGCTATTTTCAAATTGTAAAATATTTTTTGTGGTAATTACTGAATAAACCACGTCAGTGATACAGGCCCTCTAGACCACTTGTATGTTTAAAGTTTAGAACCTTTATTACTCTGATATTTTCAATTTTATGTTAATTCCTTTGAAAATGATTATGACTTATGGTAATTACATGTAATTATAACTGACTCTTTTTCTTCCCAGGTGAGGATTCTTCACCATCTTACACATTACACCCAAGGAAAATGGAGTCCCTCAACCAGGGATTCAGCTGTGTGTACTGCTACTACGCTGCTCCACTTCGACATCAGCTTCATCTTCACTGTTATGATAAACATACGAATCACCCGGCATGTCTCATGAAATTTACCAAGGATTCTACCCTTATGGACTACCTAGGAGAACCTACAGGTGTAAATGTGGCTGAGAAACTGTTAAAATCCGACATATGCAAGAAGGAGACTGTTACAGACAAAGAACGTGTTCAGAGAATAATAAAATGGAACAATGACCAAGCTTTAGATATCAAGGACAGGATTTGTGAAAAAGGGGAGATAATGGAAGGGGGAGATAACTCACTTGATATTAAAAATCAAAATGTAGAACAGGTCATGGAGTCTTCAAAAGAGTGCAAGATAAACCCAAATTTTGGTGTACTTTCCTTGAAGCCTCACAAACAAATTCTGTCTCATCCATCAACAAAGTCTGACAATTCAGACCCTGCGTCGACAAAAACTGATTGCCCTACCAGTAAACAGATGATGTCTAGCAAGGCGGCTTCTAGCAAGACATTCTTGAATCCTCTGACCCCTCTTGTGACCAGTCTAGGGGCTAGCCAGGTCAAGCTTCACGACACATTCCACTCGAGTCTGGATGAACTTGACACTGTTCTATCAAACTTTGGTGTCCGAACCTTGAACATGGACATGCTGACCAGGAAACAGTTCACGGATTTCATCCACAGATTTGGCAATAGTCTTCAACAAATGTGAAGTTGCTTCTGACATATTTCATGTGATGCCTCAGAAATCCTTTGATGATTATGAAATGTCATGTTTGTAAAGAAATAGTCATGATATGACTAGGTACTGTAAACCAACTTATTTTTGTGGCGACGTAATTTCGCGTTTTCTTACCTAACGACATTTTCCAGACAATTTGATTTCACAAATTAGAGTTATTTAGTTCTACTAAACCTGTGCTCAGATCTTTTTGTGGTTGGCAATTTTCGTGATTTCTTATTGCTCTGGAATGACGGGTACCTGGTAATTTAACTGCACACAAAAAAAGTTGGTTTACGGTATAGTAATAGATATATTGTTGGTTGACTTACTGTCATACATCATCAATACTACAGGGGTTACTATCACTGATGTTATATCCTCGTCATTGATAGTAACCCCTGAAGTATCGAGGATGACTGTCATAGGGCTTATGCAAACTCGAAATGAGTAAGGAATCTCCTCCTCACACAAGTTTTTGTTTCAATTGTGTATATACAGTGAACATTGGTTGTAGAACAAGGTTTATTGTCATGTCTCACAAGTATTAATTTCATTATTGCATGATCAAAACCAAGGCTGTAAGATTGATTTTCACAATATTATGTCTGGATGGGATATGATATAGGACCGGTGTACTATGAGACTTGATGCAAAAAATTTGCTGATCAGGCAATTCCATGTCAACAATTCTCTTTCGTTTGTGGACCGAAAATTATAGATTAAAGTTACGATTGTTAATGAATGGTATGAAAATGTTCACAACCTCTACTTGGTATTTTTATATCATTTTGGATAATAATTTTTTATTGATACGAAGAAACATACACCATACCTCAGTGCATGGCGGAAATTCTGATATTATTAGCAGGTTTCATGTTCAACAAGCAGGCAAAGCTATGGTACATTAATTCTTTAAAAAGTATTAAATATGTTAATTACATGTACTGTTACCTACATTTAGTGAACAAATGCGATTTTTTTTTCTGTATTTTTTTTTTTTTTTTTTTGAAATGTAATGCGAAAATCAAAAAGTTTTGTTATGTTACAGTTTAACAATGTTTTTGTGTGTTGATGTGTTTATAAAGGTCTGATCATGGTATTGTATTTACTTTAATTAGCACATTGGTATATCAGTATGCTGTCCACTGGAAAAAAAATTCAGATTTTTATAAGGATTATTCATAGACATAGTTACCAATATAGAGACAATGAAATCTTTCCTTTCCATCAGTCACTCATCCACCACGAACTGCCAACCCTTACATTTCCTTGCCACCAAAATTACCCAATCAGAGACTGCCATAAATATATAAATCCTTAATATATTGCCATCTCGATATACTGTTTTAAAATGTGTGAAATAGTGTCGGCTATCCAGAAGACCGTATCTAGCTACCAAAACCTTGTAGTCTTGACCCTTTTGAACGCCAATATAATGTAATACAACATCAGAAAACAAAAATTGTCCCATATTGAAATTATACCGTTTGAATACTTTAGTAGAGCAAAAAAATAATATGTCTGTTTAAAGTTGCCCGACCGACCTAATTTTAACCATTGACCCAAATTTTTTTCTCCACTTTTCTACGAAAAAAAAAGAAAAGTTGGGATTTTGATCTCAGACTCCAGTTCCGGCCATTATTTTAGAGTGAAAGACACTAAAAATAAACTCCCGACCTACCGACCTTATTTCTTTTGCCAATGTAACCCTAAACAGGCATTTTTTTTGCCTAATATGGCAACAATATCACATGCACAACAAGATTGATACTTGATACTCTGGTTGTCTCTCCTTGAGCGTAGGGGTTTACTGTTTTCAACTGTATGAGTGTTGGGCCACTGCCCCAAGGGAGTGTTATTTATCACAGTCCTCTGTACAATGTATATAGGTTTTTTTGCTGTAGTTCAATTTATTTGAATATTTATTTGCAAGTGTTCTTTTCTCTATTTTTTTTTCAAATGTATTTCTACTGTTGAATTTAAGTGCTTGATTTTTTTCTTTCATTGAATTTACTTACTATCGTTGAGCAATGAATAGCTCTGTTAGCATTGATATGTGTAAAATGTCAACTACCATATATAGCGGATTATATTTTTGAGTCGAATTTTCTTGAATTAGAACATTGCCAGATTTAATAAATTCACAAGTAAGGGAATTTTATTTCATTAATTTATCCGGATCTGTATTTCCCAGATACATGGATATAATTTCAATCTGATCAAAATCATATCTTGATTTCCATGCCATTCCGGCAAACCTCCTCTCTGTTACATTATTGTACTGGAGCGTAGGGGTATCGGAGCTTTATCCAAAATCTGGTTTTAAACAGATTGATAGAATTTTCATGACATTATCAGCCTTTTTGAAGATGACAAAGGAACAAATAGGAAAAAATGTTACAAATATTCAACATAGATTTCTATATAAATGTACAAGAAATTTTTGTGAACATCAAAAACCCACTGTTGATCGCACTGCTATGCACAGCTACACTTATCATGATGAAGGTAGCGTTACCATGGGTCTCCTACAATGCAAAAAATATGATTTAACTAACTACATATTTCTGTTCTCAACACCAGAAAATATAATTTGTCTTTAATTACTTTATACTGTACCCTGTACTGGATTCATCTTTAGTAGCATTTCATGTATACAGTATTGAAATTTTTAATGTGTGTGTTTCATTTAAATGTTATTAAAAATATGTAAAACAAAATAAAAGTCAAACTTTTAATTAATCTATACTCATGGAAGACGCATTCCAAATCTTCTTGCTTTAGTAGGATCTTCGATTTCTATTCTTCAATTTTGTTTAAGATTTTTTTGTCATTCAATCAAGGATTTATAAGTGAGAAGGATTCGTGTCTGTCTCTTTACATTACTAAACACCACGCGAGACGCTTATGAACCGGGAATAAAAACCGTTTTTCTCAACAAATACTTGTCTTATCGAGTCAAACGAAACACCAATGTAAAGTAAATTAAATTTCACAACGTTTATAACTTGCTTTAAAGACGGAAGATTTAGAAAAAATGTCTTAAACTATCGTTAAAAAAATACGACCGCTCACGAAATGGCAGCACGCTTCAGAAAGTAAGACGGTAACCCTCGCACCCCCATGCTACATCAAAGACTGCGGCGGCGGATATCAAAGGAAATCAGTCGTCGCCCAACGTCATGGTCAGTGCACAAACACAAAAGCGCCTGCGCTGTCTTTGCCTAAAACTCAGTGTGACTTATCCTTCTCATATACGTCCTTGTTTTGTCATACAATCTCACATTTTTTTTCCGTCCTAAAAATTTTTACCTTGAAAGGGAGATTACTCTTTCAAATAAATTGCCTGGATAAAACAACAAGCATTCCGGCTTGCACAAAAATGTTTCATTTTTCATATTCCCTTGGTTCTTATAATGACCACTTTCATTGAGGACTTTCCATATTTGTATGTACTCCCTCTATCTGGTACTTTCATATTTATGCTTGGATACAGTATATTTTCTTAGGTATTAAAAGAGGGGTTCTCTGAAATTTTAAGTTAATGAGCTTGCCATTTTTCCTTAATTGTGATACACACTCTTCATCCATTTATTTCATTTTTATTCAATCACTTAAAATTCATCGATAAAGACTACTAGGTAAAATTTCGCCCCATGACTGCCCTTCTAACATATAAAAATACATTTTTACATTAAAAGCTGTTGCATTCACTTGCCAATTAGGACATGTTCTAGGTGAACTGTCTATTAATTGAAAGCTACGCAACAGTCCATTTCCTTCAATTTCAGCATTGAAATACAAATGTACTTCTATTTTTTTTTTTTTTTTTTTTTTTTTTTTTTTTGTGAAAACATTTTTTCAGAATTACTTAATTACTGTAGTTTAAAATGTAGTTTTTCAAGAAACTATATGAAGGACTTTAAACTTAATGTACATTTTATTTGGTGGAAACAATATTTCCTGATTTCGCTGGACATTGCTACGGTCTCGAAAATTTGATTCATGTTAATAACAGCTATAAATTATATAAATTACCTTTGTATATTTACTTGATCTGTTTTAGTTTTACTGTGACCATATTTTGTCCATTTATGCTGTTGACCTTTTTGATTTTTTTTCTTTCTTCATTATTTGTTTTGGTTTTTTGGCTTCATAGAAGTACGTGCATAGTAGCTACTACTAAAGTGTTGTTTTTATGAAACAGTATTTACATGTAATTATACATGCAATCTGTATATATTCATCCCATTATTATATATATATATATATATTCATTGTTTGTGTTATCTTGTCAAGTGCACATAAAACCATCGTTGCCATATATTTATACCGTACAGTATGTTTTTGTATTGTACCCCATACCATATAGGTATTTAGCAAGCCGGTAAATCAAAGACCTACTATCCACTAGTATTAAACTGTATAATGGGTCTTTTGACTTGCCGGTGTGCTAAATACGTATGCCACATACTAAGCATTCTTGATGTATGACATAATAATTTTAAATATTATGTTTTCTTATTTTTCATCTGGAAAAAACCCATGTCTTCTACTATTGTCACAGGGATTTGGTACAAATACCAAATATCTACCAGTATATTTACACAGGATTTTGAATCATTGGGTGGAAATACATGCCAAATTCCTGTGAAAAGTACTATGGTATCTGAAATATTTATTGAAAAATAAGCCTTGTTATATCCTAGAAAGTTCTCTGGCACAAGTGCTAGAATCAATATACGACCGTAATATAAAATCAATATACGACCGTAATATAAAAGTCCTACACCAGTCTCCACCCCTGTTTACAGGCAATCTGATATAATGCATATCTCTGTTACAAGTAAGAGCCCAATGAGTTTCATATAGTGGTGGGACTTTCTTTTCTTTGTTCTTTCATCCATCAAAATTCATCTTTTATACGTTTGCCATCATGGTATATAGACATGTACAGCTCTCTAGATTTTGACAGTTAATAAAAGCTTCATATACTAATTTACTAAAAGTTGGTAAGGCTGAACTGCATTTGTTAATTGAAGTCATCTGATTATTGGAGCAGGACCAGATCAGTAGGCAAACCTCGTTGATATATATGCTGGCTAGCTTTTCGTTTATTTCAAGATCATTTTAAAAGGTACTACATCATACAATGTCACTCTGAAATTTATACCAGATTCTTTATTAGGCTTGGGATATTTTAATCAAAAGCCTGGAAAGTAGTGTTAATGATGTTTTTAATTACATGTATGTAATACATACCACAAGTTATATCATGCAATTTGGTTTTATAATGACTACGCAAGTACTTGTGCACTTACCATAATGCCGTCATTTAGCGCCCAGGGCACTTAAAAATAGTATCAAATTTACATAATGTGTTTATTATTGTTACGTGTAAAGGTCAGAGGATCATGTTGACTTAACTTTATAGCTTTAATTGATTACACATCTGGCATAACTTAAGTTATCATCAATCATTTAAAAAAATTATGCAAAGTTTGTGTTGTTACCAATGGCAAATGTAGATATGACCAAATAGAATATTTTGAGGTCTTTATCATTCAACACCATGTAACTGGGTGTGATTTGCTAGAAAAACCATGTTACTCATATGTAAATTGTCATATTCATCATTTTGGATTTTTTTTTTTTCATTCATATTTCTTTGTTTTTCGTTCAAACCTCACGTTAATTTATTATTTTTTCCGGTGTAGTATTTAACTTGTTTTCTTTTTTTCTATCCAGCTTCTACATCTGATAATGGAATCTAAAAATCTGTACACTAATGACGTAAACAGTTTTGTTGTGAAATTTGACCTATAGGTGTTGGGGTCAGATGAAACTTGGTCTTAGTTCAAATCAGTTAGGCAGTGGAAAGGATAGCCATTCAATTTTAAGGTAATCGACCAACAAATGACCAATACACGATATGGAGACTTGGCTCAAAAAAAAATAAAGGGGTCGCGGTGGCCGAGTGGTTAAGATATCTTAATACATTTCCACAAGCCCTCCACCTCGAGCTCTGGGCCGTGTGTTTGAATCCTACGTGAAGCAGTTGCCAGATATACTGACCGCTGGTTGATGGTTTTTCTCTGGGTACCACCAACAAACCTGGCACGTCCTTGTCTGACCCTTGCTGTTAATAGGA
This sequence comes from Argopecten irradians, assembly GCF_041381155.1. Lineage (NCBI taxonomy): Eukaryota > Metazoa > Mollusca > Bivalvia > Pectinida > Pectinidae > Argopecten > Argopecten irradians. The sequence continues at coordinate 29,889,557 of NC_091142.1, read as the reverse complement.
TGTTAAACTAATAAAAAAGCCTTGTTCAGAAATTTCCACAAACAACAGTCCAGATATTCCATTATATTTCTGTTCTTGCAATGGGTTCAAAATAGGTAAAAATACACGTATTAATTTACTGAAATGCCACAAAACATGTTTTCAGTCATACAAATCATTTTCAGTCATGAAAAACATTTATCAACCTTTTATATAATGTTAACATTGTTTAGTGACCATAGGTCTTGAGTTGTGTTTTAATGTAAAAAGTATAAAAAGTGTCATTTTGAATGAAAATGCCATGCATCATCTAAGTGATTCATATCCCAGATGGAGAAGACAATTAACGCATTACTTGTGCCAACACCATAAGTACATCAGCTCGTACATTTTCATGTTGTATGTCTATCACAGAAGTATTGTCCTCGTTTGTTTGTATCAAGGAGAAAAAACTTTCACCTATTAATAATTTGTGTTCATATTAAACTGTATTCAAAACAAACTATATGTTTTTTGTCTATCATTACTATCATTACTATTTTGAAGGAAGAGATGGATAGAGTCAACGCCGTTTTTTTTCTAGGTTACTCGTAGGGATCTTCACTCATCAACTGCATACCTGATCGAGAGTATGTAGGGCAATTGGAAAATGGTGAAAATCGAAAGGTGGCAACTATCTCAACAGCTTCAGAGGACTATACACAGACGGAACCGGCAGACAGTTGTAATCAAACCCAATCTAATTGAAATTATATCTTTAATGTTGCTCTGAATAAGTAATTACTATATATATATATTTTATGTAAATTTCAATATATTTTCATTTTCGTTGGTTTACAGTATAGGGCCAAATCATAGAAATTCTGACCTGCAAAAAGAACCGTCCATACAGTACTTATCTATTTGTAGGTTTATACAGGTCAGTAGAAGACATAAAATGTACTTGGCACATGTATATCGCTTTTAATTTGCTGAACAGTTTTATAAATTAATTTCTCCACACTAGTCAATAATCAAGTCTGGTGTAAGATGATGATATAAAAGCTACCACAAAGAAAGAAATAGCCCAACTTTACTTAACGGGAAACATAGTAATTCCACATGCCATTAGGCATGCTTATGCTACCTAAAAAGGCTCAAAATTTTACTTGTACTCAAAGTGCCAGCCAGGAATTTAAACTTGTGAAAAATTTACACGAACTTTGTTACAAAATATTAAAGAGATTTGCCTTCCATACCAACACTATTATATGGAAGAAACTAACACACTACAGATCTAGAATAAAGATTACTAAATGAGACCAAAAAAAAAACATGTCTGTTTAGGGCGACATAGGCGGAAAAAAAATAGGGCCAGTAGGTCGGAAGGATTTTTTTTTAGTGACTTTTACTCTAAAATAATGGCGAAACCGAAGTCTGAGAATGAAATCCCAACTTTTAATTCTTTTTCATTGAAAAATTGAAATAAAATAGGGTCAGGGTAAAAATTAGGGGTAACCCTTAACAGAATTTTTTTTTTGGCCTGATAATTATAACCTTATCCTGTACACATAATCAACACATATAATAAGAATACTAAATAATAACATCATCATGTACATAAAATCAACACAAAGTATAATTTTTTTCATTTTAATCTCTCATAAAAATATATGTACCAATAAATATGTGATGAATTAAATTACATGTATCATATACCCATAGCACTATGATAGTGAAAATACAGTTTTCAGTCAAGATAAAACGAGCAGAATATATTTTTGTTCAATCTGTACAAAGTGTATATGTACCCATTCATTAGAAATTTTTTTAACAATACATCAAGTTATACATGTAAGACCATGTTTTTCATGGTTTGTACACCCTCAGGATATAGAACATTTCCAAAAATACTTTCAGAATTTGCTTTGAAGAATACCACTTTTTTATTAATACACCAAGTTTTGGGGTGTTACTATGTGACCAAAGTGTCAATACTTAATTAACATTGTGTATACAATATACAATACATGCATCATTGCTACGCCATCTGAGGTGTAGCATTTAGATTCATAAGCAAATCACGCCATCTTGCAATTTTGTGCAGGATAGTCACGTAGCAAGAACGCTTGAATAATATCTTTGATCATTCTTGCACAATTACATTCAAAGATATCTCAATTCAATTTTTAATCCGCTAAAACTTAATCTCTATGAAAATGTTTTGAACCTGAAATTAAGAAATTTAGTAACTGTGAAATAAATTTGGTTAACAGTAACCTGTAAATATTAAAGGGACAATTCACTCAGGCTAATTCTTTTACATAACCAAGAAGTGAAATATGGCATAAATGTATTGTTCTATATTTCTTATGAAACAAATAACGTTAAATATTGACAAATTCCACGTCATTGTTAAGTATTTTAATTAATATCGTTGAAATATCAAATCATTGATCAATACAATTAAGCAGGTACAATATGGGCGCTGTACCTATACCCGAGCCAAAGTCACGCACGTTAAACAAATGAACTACATAACCACTGCGGAGGTGATAAAATGATTTTGAGGCAAGATAATTCACATAATAAGGTTAACACACTATTGTCAGAGCGATTTGAGCAGTTATAAACAAACGTTTCATTACTCTACGAGCAAGGGACAGGGTTCGGCATACAAGAAGTTCGACCACAAGTTTGAAAATTTCACACACATGTCACCACCATGGGCTTTTCAGGCACATCACAGTAAAACCGACTGATCTAAATTCCATTAGAACTGGTTTTTTTCCGATATATGTACAAATTTTAATGTTCTCTTAGAATGAATTGTCCCTTTAACTTTTTATGTGAATTGCTTTACATTTAGTCTATTTTGAAGCTTCAAAAACGTCTGCCTATCATCTTTATCCGATCTGTGCTTGTGAAAACTCAAATCCTGGTTTTGTAAGGTTTGTTGGCTTAAAACAATAAACAAAAGCCAGAAACCTTACAATTATCAGAAGAACACTGCCGGAGATCAGGCCGATAGATCTGTCTGATAATTAGACTTTCTGTGATGAGCAGGAGCCTCTTCTTTTTGAGTGACAGTTGTAAAGGGTGGGCCATCAATATGTTTTCGGCTTTCATATATGCATCAAGTCAATATTTTTGCATACTTCTGATTCCAGCAGATCCTGTAAAATCAATTGAATTCAATAATAATAAATCAAAACAATAGATCTATGGTTCTTAACGGTCACCTTATTTCTCAAATATTAAAAACAAAGTGTTTAAACTTTTTTGCCTAATCTATTAATCTCTTACAATCAACAATATGTACAGTGCCATGCCAAAAGTATCAGTCACAATGAAGGCGTGTTTATGTCGCGTCAATAATTTTGATGAAAATGGCCTAGGCATTCTTTTTAAGCTTCACTGATGATGATGTGCGATGTTTTTAGGTTTGCGTATGACGTGATGTTACGTCACACAATATTGTTTTGTCGTCTGCTTTCTGGTTTTTCCCGTGGATGTGTATTGGCATGATGTGCCGAAAAGGGACAGAACTGTTGGTGGGCGTTAAAAATATTATCATAGGGATGTTATGGAGTGGATATTCACGAAGAAAGATAGGTAAAAAATACAGTCTACAGTTATAGACTTTGTTAACAAATTTTGTACATGTGGTTCAGTGGAGAACAGGCCAAAAGTATATGACCAAAGTTAATAAATTTGCGAGATTATTGTTCTTTGGAGAGGACTGTTAAAAACAATAGGAGGGAATCCCTTAATAATATTATTGTTAAATACAATGAGCGAAGGAATGTTCAGACTTCTTAAAAAACCCTTCAGTGCCATCTAAGCCAACATGAGATGGACAATAAATAATTGGAAGCGAGTGATTTTCTCAGATAAAAGCAATATAGTTATTGGACAAGACTACAGGGTTTTTATATGTAATCTAATGATCATGCTTCAATAATACTCTATAATTAATATTAAAGATTTTTTAAGAATATATCAACACCTACCACTTCTCTCTTCAGTTCTTCCAGCTTTACTTTTGTCAATGAGATGTGTCCTGTAAGAAAGATCAGTAAAGCTAAAGTCTATTGTTAATGCCTCGATCCAGACAATTTATTCTCTAAGTAGACCACACCATTATTAGAATAGTTGAACTAGCTTCAAACTTATCAACTCATGGAAAACAAGATAAGTAAAACTAAATTAAGGGAGAAGACCTATGTAGGTAATGCTCGTTATCTGATCCCATTGTCTTTTGTGAACAAAGTATGTTTGAAATTGTAAAACTAAATTTGTTTGTTAATGCCTCCAGACAAGCTTCAAACTAAATGGAAAACAAGATTTGTGAAACAATTATAAGCTGAAGTTTTGTCTTTGAGAACACTGAACAAAAATTTGTCACTTGTAATATATTATTAATAACTTGTAATTAGTTCCTCTTAGCAATATCAAAGTGAATAGTCAGGCAAAGGAAGGCTAAAGTTGGTAAAAATGCTGTGAAGGTATCCAGTATAATTTCTTATAAAATAGAAAATTAAATCTCCCTTTAAAATCACTCTGCATGCGAAGAAATCAATTAAAATTATAGAAATCCTAAAACAAAACATTCCAGCTAGCTATGTCCGTGTTTACATTTTCACGCAGCCTCACTTTCAAAGAGTTAGGCAAATTTCGTCGTTTTGATTTGTAAGGACTTTTGGAAGGCTAATGAACGCATTTTGACTGGTTTTCTTTGCTCAACTATTCACTTCAATGATACTTTACATACTGGGGGTAGGCTATGGTAAGTCTGTAACTTTCCCTTGAGTGGGGCCATCTGCTCCTTCAGCTTCTGTAGTTCCTAGAAATCACAAGGTAGAAATCTGTAATATATACTGCAGTTTGAAAATACAAAATATACATATCCGGTACTGTATATCAAATTGATATATTTTTTTTATCAGCAAAGTTTGAAAGAAAGAAATATTAGTTTGCCATGAAATTTAATGTTTAGGAATATTTTTGTTAGAAAGGGAACTGAGATTTGTGGAGATATTTACCTCTGACTTTTGAACAAGTTCTCTATGATATATGGACGAATCAACTCCAGTACTGGATAAAACTTTCTGTACAAAAAAGAAATTTATATGTTCAAAACACAAATCACTTTTATTTCAAACAATTAAAAGTAAACACAGAAATGAGATAAAAAAAAAAAAGAATGATAATTCTCCTCAAAATGTAATTTGCTAGATCTAAACAATAGATTTTAACTCCTGAAGTATTCAAGATGTCATAACTAATAGACATACTCAAACAAGAATTACGCGTAATTATAAGTATCAACCGTACCGCATTGTTGATTTATAAATGGAATATTTAAAAACACCTGAAAGTAAAACAAAATCAAGGAAAAGAGAAATGCAGCATAAATGTGTCATACAACAGCATCTGAATCCCACACCCTGAAATGAATCCTGCAACAATAAGATATGTTGAGTAGATAATGATGGCCTTCAGCTATATTCAAAGATTTGTTAGGATAAGACTTACGCTTTTTGAGAAAAAAAGTTTGGTTAGGATTCAACTTTTTGAGAAACAAAGCTAAAACACAAAACTGTAAAGTGAAATGTTGACGACAACGCCGCCGCTGGAAAAGTATCACCATAGTATCTCCTTCGCGATCTATCATCACAGGCGATACAAAAACATCTTTAAAAAGGTGCATTCATTCATGCAAAAAGAGATTTCTAAAATTCAGATTTTTTCTTATAGAGGCCCAAGTTCCATCAGACCAAGCATGGGTTTGCTATACAATTTTGCCGTGCACACTACTGAGAAAGCTAAAATATAGTTCACAGAAATTACCTGAAGTTGAGCAATTTTTTCTTTGTATTCCTTGGCTTTTTCTCGTGTGAACTTTGTTTCTTTGGCCTTGCCTTCCATCTCTGGATGCTGAGTCTTGGCTTGTTGTTGTAGCATGGTTAGACTTCTGCTCAGAGAAAGAAAAAGAGTCATCTAGAAGCTTAAGTTTCATACCAAATCAAGGTGGCATTCATCTCAATGAAATTAAAACAGAATATAGCCAAGTTGCCTTTTTACCAGACCCTTTTGCTCTCAGTGCACTATATGTGGTCAGTTTCATTCTAATGAGCACTTTCTTTCCCCATCAAATTGACCTTTTTTCTGTGCACCAAGATCCCTAGGGGTACTTAGGATTGCCTTCCTGTTTCGTTCTTAACAGTACCCAACCTTAGTAGTTCGTGGCATGGAATTCTACAGGATTATCTTATTCAATTATCAAAATCCAATCAAATAGTTCAATTAAAATTAAGATCATATTAAAGAAATGTACCTTTTAATGGTGTTATATTTCAACAGAGCATTTTTAGATTTATCCCTGAGATTCTGCAGAGTTGTCTGTTCTTGGTGATAACTCTCCTCTGCTTGGTACAGTTCGTCCTGCAGGGCTTGTAATGCTAACATGTAACTGAAATAATACATTACACATCCATTTCAGATGTCAGAGCATGTTTAAAAAATCTGTTTTTCATATATGTCCCAGATACTTTAAAAGATACCACCTCATATAACATTTACAAAATTTGAAACTAAATCTTTTACCTCATGTATCAACAAAACCTATAACAAATTTTAAATGCCCACATTCCTACAAACAGAACATAAAATATTTCAATTGTAATTACTTAATCATAAAATTCATATTCAACAAAAAAGAGATAAGTTAGTTAAACAAGCAGATGGCAGATGGTAATTTCCAATATCTAAAATTCAATATTATGCTCTAATTTTTTCTATCTTTTTTCTGTATTTTTATAATAGGATTTAATTGGGAAAAAGTTGCACTTACAGGAATTGGGCCTATATTCAGCCTAAAAAGACCACAAATATAAAGAAGAAAAGAAGAAATCAGTCACATATCCATGTACACTGCGAACTACTGGGTATGCGCCATACATTAACCAGATGTGCACTAATGGGACTAATTTATGTACCATGTGATACCCGAAAACGTTTGTGTGGGACTAGAATCTCAAGTGGTGATTGAGCGCATGTATTTGTAATCTTCCTTTTGAAACAGTGTATATCATCTTTTGATGTCATTCCATCACCAATAGAAACAATAATCCCGCAAAAATCTTACCGGTATCACATGGTACGTAATTAATCCCATTGGTCTACCTGGTCATGATCATCAGCAATCAACCTGATCCAGACCCAGTACAGAATACCTCAGTATTTCATGCTTTTATTCCCTTATTGACCATCCTCTTACTTGGTATCTGATACATCCTTGATCTGTAGTAGTAAGGCGACGTTAGCCAGACTTCTCAGACTCATTACACCCGACTGTGATAACACTGACGATGTCAGGCCGACTCCTCTCAGCACCTGCTCTAACCTTCCAGCTGGAAACAGAAACAACCAAACCTCTATCATGTATTACTATTAATGTACTATTCAAATCTGAAATGCTTTAAAATTTTAATAATCCAGTATTTAATAGTATAGAAAATTCAAAATTGAATAAGTTATAAGTAGTGTAATTAGCTACATATGTAACTGAACACAACTTCCCCAAGTACAGGAATATATTTTACTTCTGGATTAAATATCTCATTATGGACAGTGGTATGTCATGCCTGAATAATTTCAACTCAAGCAAGAACTTTCTGACATATATGTTTTATCATCTAAGAGTATTAGAGAATTCAGATTCAATGGTTTAGCCGTTTCCACCAGAGCTCAACACGATTTGCGCTCTACTAATAACAGAAGTCTTCTCAGAAGATCGTCAACCACATAGATAGAAGAGCTTCCAGAAGCAGAAGAGCTACAAATCAAGTGAACAGAAGTAGAAGAGGTTAATCGAGTTATAATTAGGATAAGTACTGACAGAGAGAAACAAAGGGAAGTAACTCTGATAGATCAGAATGGCCTACTGTTTTTTTCAAAATTGCCAATCTGGTGTCAAGATCGTATATTTGTGACTTGTGCTTTTATTGAATATTATCCACTGGTAATAATTTCTAGATACAAAAAAAAATGTAGTGGTGGTGTTTGATTTTTCTTCAACAGGGCTAACTTTATTAATTCCTGTACATATTATTATTTAGACATAACTTTTGTGATATCCAGTGATTCAGATTAGGACTAAATTTAGGCCATTTTGCCAGTACTCTTCCAAAATGTCCTTAAGTTTTTGAAGTCAGTCTGAAACACTGAATGCCACATGTACAATCACCGGCAGGTAGCAGACTAGCACATAGTAAATCATACTTAAAGATGCTCCACCGCTGACAAATAGTATTATTTTACTATCAAAAACAGGGGCAGATGATTTAGTATTTTTCTTCAGTTACAAAAGTTACTTACTTTACACCATTACATTGAGAAGTTTCAGCTTACAATTTTACTTTAAGTTAAAGATATGAAAAATAACTAATTGCATCCCGAAAAAATTCCATGGCACTATATCTTATACGGAATGAAGTACAGATTGCGCCTGCACCAAAGGCAAAATAATCTTTTTTAATTTTGTTTTTGTTTTTTTGTGTTAATTAGACATATATATACACACGAATAAACACCAATTATTGTTCAAATGATGAATATCTGTCGGCGGTGGAGCACCTTTAAGTTCACGGATATTGTTTTGGTATCTTGAAACCCACATATAGGAAATTAAACCCTATTTTTTAAGAAATTATCAAGGTAACCTTCAGCATTGTACTCTTGTGTTTTCTGACGTAAGTCTGCTATAATAAGTTGTTTATCCTCATCAATAGACCGATTCTTCCTCATCAAGTCATACAGCACACTAATTGTTGTTTTGTTCAGTTCGTATGACGGTACTGGTTCTCCTCCGAAAACATTCTCCAGCCAAACTTGAATCTATAAAAAAAAGTGTAAAAACAGACCAATGATTTATATGCTATTGTCAATAACATATCAATAAAACTAGTATTTAAAACTAGAAAACATTCCTGTCCAATCAAAGACATTCAAACCATCTTCCGAGGATTAATTATATTAGTATTATTTGTCACGAGTCAAAATTTTCACAATTTTAACTAAAGACATGAAAATTTCAGCTGGTTTAAATTTTCTATATTTCCATATACAGATACGTTTCAACCATGTATATTTAGGGATCAGAATTTTGCAATCATAGCAATGTCCTGCGAAAATACCATTATGCAAAAAAACCTAGCTAATGGTAATCTGGAACCAGAAACATATATACATAGAGATTGGCAACTCCGCCATTTTTACGATCGGCAGATGTACCTCTGTAATTCCCTAGGGGTTTTTATATAAACTCTTAAATAGTTAAAACAGCAGAATAACTTTGATTTGTTATAAAAGTTCAGTAATTTTCAGATGGTTTGAGTACGATTTTGGAAAGAAAAAATGATATTTTAACTTCTATCTTAACAAAACAAAATGCACTTCCGGTTTTGAATGTCTGATTTTCAAAAAACCAGGTAAAATTGCTTATTTTCATGCTTTCAAAAATCATATTAAATAACATCAATTTATAAAACTGATCTCATTAAACCTTAATATAATGTTTAAACTTTGTATTGATACACAAATATCATGTTTAAAAGAATCAATACACTTAACAGTAGTTAGTCAAGGGAACATGCCTATAAACCGGAGGTCCCTCTGCCTGTCAACAAAGACAAAGAAGGAGTTTCCAATCTCTACGTATATATGTTTCTGCTAGAACCATGCAATTCCAATTACTGTTTTAAATGTTGAGAACAGAGAAAATACTTTCTAGTCGACTGCACCCACAAGTAATCGAATGTGGGTGCTGATCATGACACCATGTTTATCATAAACCCTAGATTCTGTGGAGAAGCCAAGGCTCCATCCATCAGGAGTTATGTACATATACAGTGGCTGTGCCTATATATATACTTAACACTATATAACAAAAATATTAATATATGTACAAGCCAGAGAAGCTACATGTTCTTTAGGGCGAATTTGTTTCTCTAAATTATCCATCAATTAAAACTACATGTGGGCCTAAACATTTTCTCTAAATTATCCATTAATTAAAACTACATGTAAACATGTACAGTTTATAGTTTCAAACCCATTTTGAAAACTTTCGATTTGTTACACAAATCAGTTTTAAACTAAAACTCATTAACTGGTTTAATTTGCTGAACTCATTCAGCCCTGAAGACTTATTTAAGGTTCTTTGAAATCAAAGAATCATAAAGGCATGCAGCCTAAAGTATGCAGGACGGCCATATCAGTTGAACCTATCCTGAGCTCAACTTGAAAATTTCTACACAAAAGGTTGCTCGACACCAAAGGCTCCTAAAGGACAACACTGAAGTGAAATACAGACAACTTTCTGATTTGTCACCAACTATGCCAAAGTTGAAGAAATTTCCCAAGACATTGGCAAATGAAATAGAAATCCATCAAAGATAGAGAAAATCTTGCATAGCAGCTGATTGCCAAGCGAAGGGGCAAAATTGGAAAGTTAAAGACAGCTGAGACACCTGTAAGTGATCACTAGACACTAAAATTTATTATTACTTATTACCACAAATTACCACAAATCACCAATATATTACATTATTATGTATGGTTTTCTGTAAACGTAGAGAAACAAACTGCCCCATTTTCATTCAAATATCCTTCACATACATGTGATTTGTGATTTATATGTTTGATATGCTCAACTCACCAGATGTACATTTATAGTGTACTCCCGACAACCTGAAACACTTGCGACCTCAGCCCAAACCATCCAGATTTGCTAAATTTTTGAACTGTCGAATTCTGTTTACTTGGTTAATTATCTAGATCTCTTCTGAGTCTCATGTTCATAAGTCTCTATACTTATGCAATACCGTGTCGTCTGTCAACAATAGACATTCACAAACTGCATTGTAAATTTTTGCTATTTTTCCAATTGTAAAATATTGTTTTTGTGGTAATTACTGAATAAACCACGTCAGTGATACAGGCCCTCTAGACCACTTGTATGTTTAAAGTTTAGAACCTTTATTACTCTGATATTTTCAAATTTTATTTTAATCCTCCTTTGAAAAATGATTTATGAAACTTATGGTAATTACATGTAATTATAACTGACTCTTTTTCTTCCCAGGTGAGGATTCTTCACCATCTTACACATTACACCCAATGGAAAATGGAGTCCCTCAATCCTGGGATTCAGCTGTGTGTACTGCTACTACGCTGCTCCACTTCGACATCAGCTTCATCTGTCACTGTTATGATAAACATACGAATCACCCGGCATGTCTCATGAAATTTACCAAGGATTCTACCCTTATGGACTACCTAGGAGAACCTTCAGGTGTAAATGTGGCGGAGAAAACTGTTAAAATCCGACATATGCAAGAAGGAGACTGTTACAGACAAAGAACGTGTTCAGAGAATAATAAAATGGGAACAATGACCAAGCTTTAGATATCCAAGGACAGGATTTGTGAAAAAGGGAGATAATGGAAGGGGGAGATAATTCACTTGATATTAGAAATCAAAATGTAGAACAGGTCATGGAGTCTTCAAAAGAGAGCAAGATTAACCCAAATTTTGGTGTACTTTCCTTGAAGCCTCACAAACAAATTCTGTCTCATTCATAACAAAGTCTGACAATTCAGACCTGCGTCGACATAAAAATGATTGCCCCTACCAGTAAACAGATTGATAGTCTAGCAAAGGCGGCTTCTAGTAAGCCATTTCTTGAATCCTCTGACCCCTCTTGTGCGCCAGTCTAGGGGCTAGCCAGGTCAAGCTCACGACACATTCCACTCGAGTCTGGAGGAACTTGACAAACTGTCTATCAAACTTTGGTGTGTCCGAACCTTGAACATGGACATGCTAACCAGTGAAAACAGTTCACCACCGGATTTCATCCACAGATTTGGCAATAGTCTTCAACAAAATGTGAAGTTTGCTACTGAAATATTTTCATGTGTTGCCTCAGGATTATCCTTTGAATATTATGACATGTCATGTTTGTAAAGAAATACGTCATGATCATGAACAAGGTACTGTAAACCTACTTATTTTTTGTGGCGACGGTATTTCGCGATTTTCGTACCTAACGGGACATTTTCCAGACCAATTGTGATTTCACAATATTAGAGTTAATTCGTATCATACTAAACCAGTGCTCAGAAACTTTATTAGTGCGTTGGCAATTTTTTCGGTTATTTTCTTAATGACTACTGGAATGACGGGAAACTTAGTAATTTAACTTGCAGCACATAAAAGATTGGTTTTACAGTATTGTAAATAGATTATTGGTTGGTTGACGTTGCTGTCATACATCTTCAAGACTAAAGGCGTTACTATCAACTTGACGTTATATCCACGTCATTGATAGAACCCCTGAAGTATCGAGGATGACTGTCCCCTAGGTGGCTTGATGCAAACTCGAAATGAGTAAGGAATCTCCTCCTCACAAAAGTTATTGTTTCAAATGTGTATATACAGTGAACATTTGGTTGTAGAACAAGGTTTATTGTCATGTCTCACAAGTATTAATTTCATTATTGCTTGATCAAAACCAAGGCTGTAAGATTGATTTTCACAATATTATGTCTGGATGGGATATGATATAGGGACCGGTGTGTAACTATGAGACTTGATGCAAAACATTTGCTGATCAGGCCAATTTCCATGTCAACAATTCTCTTTTCGTTTGTGGACCGAAAATTATAGATTAAAGTTAAGATTGTTAATGAATGGGTATGAAAAAGATTCCACAACCTCTACTTTGATATTTTGTATGTCATTTTGGATAATAAATTTTTTATTGAAAACGAAGAAACATACACCATACCTCAGTGCAAGGCTAGAAATTCTGATATTATTAGCAGGTTTCATTGTTCAACAAGCAGGCAAAGCTATGGTACATTAATTCTTTAAAAAGTATTAAATATGTTAATTACATGTACTGTTACCTACATTTAGTGAACAAAATGCGATTTTTTTTTCTGTATTTTTTTTTTTTTTTTTGAAATGTAATGCGAAAATCAAAAAGTTTTGTTATGTTACAGTTTAACAATGTTTTTGTGTGTGTTGATGTGTTTTATAAAGGTCTGATCATGGTGATTGTATTTACTTTAATTAGCCACATTGGTATATCAGTATGCTGTCCACTGAAAAAAAAATTCTGATTTTTATAAGGATTTATTCATGGCGACATAGTTACCAATATAGAGACAATGAAATCTTTCCTTTCCATCAGTCCACTCATCCACCACGAACTGCCAACCCTTACATTTCCCTTGCCACCAAAATTACCCAATCAGAGACTGCCATAAATTTATAAATCCTTAATATATTGCCATCTCGATATACTGTTTTAAAAATGTGTGAAATAGTGTCGGCTATACCAGAAGACCGTATCTAGCTACCAAACCTTGTAGTCTTGACCCTTTTTGAACGCCAATATAATGTAATACAACATCAGAAAACAAAAATTGTCCCATATTGAAATTTATACCGTTTGAATACTTTAGTAGAGCAAAAAATAATATGTCTGTTGAGAGTTGCCCGACCGACCTAATTTTAATCATTGACCCAAATCTTTTTCTCTCCACTTTTTCTATCGAAAAAAAAAAGAAAAGTTGGGATTTTGATCTCAGACTCCAGTTCCAGCCATTATTTTAGAGTGAAAGACACTAAAAATAAACTCCCCCCGACCTACCGACCTTATTTCTTTTGCAATGTAACCCTAAACAGGCTTTTTTTTTTTGCCTAATATGGCAACAATATCACATGCACAACAAGATTGATACTTGATACTCTGGTTGTCTCTCTTGAGCGTAGGGGTTTACTGTTTTCTACTGTATGAGTGTTGGGCCACCGCCCCAAGGGAGTGTTATTTATCACAGTCCTCTGTACAATGTATATAGGTTTTTTTGCTGTAGTTCAATTTATTTGAATATTTATTTGCAAGTGTTCTTTTTTCTCTATTTTTTTTTTGGCAAATGTATTTCTACTGTTGGAATTTAAGTGCTTGATTTTTTTTCTTTCATTGAATTTACTTACTATCGTTGAGAAGGGGGGGGGGGGGGGGGAAAGGAGAAAGGGGCAATGTGTTAATAGTTGAGCTGAATTAGTTTAGCATGTGATATGTGATAAAAGATGTCAACTACCATATATATAGCGGATTCGGCAGTATTTTTGAGTCGAATTTTCTTGAATGAGAAGGAACATATTGCCCAGATTTAATAAATTCACCAATGTAAGGGAATTTTATTTCATTAATTTATCCGGATCTGTATTTCCCAGATACATGGATATAATTTCAATCTGATCAAAATCATATCTTGATTTCCATGCCATTCCGGCAAACCTCCTCTCTGTTACATTATTGTACTGGAGCGTGAGGGGTATCGGAGCTTTATTCCAAAATCTGGTTTTTAAACAGATTGATAGAATTTTCATGACATTATCAGCCTTTTTGAAGATGACAAAGGAACAAATAGGAAAAAAATGTTACAAATATTCAACATAGATTTCTATATAAATGTACAAGAAATTTTTTGTGAACATCAAAAACCCACTGTTGATCGCACTGCTATGCACAGCTACACTTATCATGATGAAGGGTAGCGTTACCATGGGGTCTCCTACAATGCAAAAAAATATGATTTAACTAACTATATATTTCTGTTTCTCAACACCAGAAAAATATAATTTGTCTTTAATTACTTATACTGTACCCTGTACTGGATTCATCTTTAGTAGCATTTCCATGTAATACAGTATTGAAATTTGTGTGTGTTTCATTTAAATGTTATTAAAAATATGTAAAAAAAAATAAAAGTCAAAACTTTTAATTAATCTATACTCATGGGAAGACCAATTCTAAATCTTCTTGCTTTAGTAGGATCTTCGATTTCTATTCATCAATTTTGTTTAAGATTTTTTTGTCATTCAATCCAAGGATTTATAAGTGAGAAGGATTCGTGTCTGTCTCTTTACATTACTAAACACCACGCGAGACGCTTATGAACCGGTAAATAAAAACCGTTTTTCTCAACAAATACTTTGTCTTATCGAGCTCAAACGAAACACCAATGTAAAGTAAATTAAATTTCACAACGTTTATAACTTGCTTTAAAGACGGAAGATTTAGAAAAAATGTCTTAAACTATCGTTAAAAAAATACGACCGCTTACGAAATGGCAGCACGCTTCAGAAAGTAAGACGGTAACCCTCGCACCCCCATGCTACATCAAAGACTGCGGCGGCGGATATCAAAGGAAATCAGTCGTCGCCCAACGTCATGGTCAGTGCACAAACACAAAAGCGCCTGCGCTGTCTTTGCCTAAAACTCAGTGTGACTTATCCTTCTCATATACGTCCTTGTTCAATCTCACATTTTTTTCCGTCCTAAAAATTTTTACCTTGAAAGGGAGATTACTCTTTCAAATAAATTGCCTGGGATAAAACAACAAAGCATTCCGGCTTGCACAAAAATATTTTATTTTTCATATTCCTTGGTTTCTTATAAAGACCACTTTCATCGAGGACTTTCCATATTTGTATGTACTCCCCTCTATCTGGTACTTTCATATTTATGCTTGGATACAGTAATATTTCTTAGGTATTAAAAGAGTGGGTTCTCTGAAATTTTAAGTTAATGAAGCTTGCCATTTTTCCTTAATTGTGATACACACTCTTCATCCATTTATTTCATTTTTATTCAATGACTTAAAATTCATCGATAAAAGACTACTAGGTAAAATTTCGCCCCATGACTGCCCTTCTAACATATAAAAATACATTTTTACATTAAAAGCTGTTCCATTCACTTGCCAATTAGGACATGTTCTAGGTGAACTGTCTATTATTTGAAAGCTACGCAACAGTCCATTTCCTTCAATTTCAGCATTGAAATACAAATGTACTTCTATTTTTTTTTTTATTTTTTTTTTTTTTTTTTTGTGAAAACATTTTTTTCAGAATTACTTAATTACTGTAGTTTTAAAATGTAGTTTTTCAAGAAACTATATGAAGGACTTTAAACTTAATGTACATTTTATTTGGTGGAAACAATATTTCCTGATTTCGCTGGACATTGCTACGGTCTCGAAAACATTTGATTCATGTTAATAACAGCTATATTTGATATAAATTACCTTTGTATATTTACTTGATCTGTTTTAGTTTTACTGTGACCATATTTTGTCCATTTATGCTGTTGACGTTTTTGATTTTTTCTTTCTTCATTATTTGTTTTGGTTTTTTTGGCTTCATAGAAGTACGTGCATAGTAGCTACTACTAAAGTGTTGTTTTTATGAAACAGTATTTACATGTAATTATACATGCAATCTGTATATATTCATCCCATTATTATATATATATATATATATATTCATTGTTTGTGTTATCTTGTCAAGTGCACATAAAACCATTGTTGCCATATATTTATACCGTACAGTATGTTTTTTGTATTGTGCCCCATACCATATAGGTATTTAGCAAGCCGGTAAATCAAAGACCTACTATCCATTAGTATTAGTCTGTATAATGGGTCTTTTTGACTTGCCGGTGTGCTAAATACGTATGCCACATACTAAGCATTCTTGATGTATGACATAATAATTTTAAATATTATGTTTTCTTATTTTTCATCTGGAAAAAACACATGTCTTCTACTATTGTCACAGGGATTTGGTACAAATACCAAATATCTACCAGTATATTTACACAGGATTTTGAATCATTGGGTGGAAATACATGCCAAATTCCTGTGAAAAGTACTATGGTATCTGAATTATTTATTGAAAAATACAGCCTTGAAAAATATAGAAAGTTCTCTGGCACAAGTGCTAGAATCAATATACGACCGTAATATAAAATCAATATACGACCGTAATATAAAAGTCCTACACCAGTCTCCACCCCTGTTTACAGGCAATCTGATATAATGCATATCTCTGTTACAAGTAAGAGCCCAAAGAGTTTCATATAGTGGTGAGACTTTCTTTTCTTTGTTCTTTCATCCATCAAAATTCATCTTTTATACGTTTGCCATCATGGTATATAGACATGTACAGATCTCTAGATTTTGACAGTTAATAAAAGCTTCATATACTAATTTTACTAAGAGTTGGTAAGGCTGAACTGCATTTGTTAATTGAAGTCATCTGATTATTGGAGCAGGACCAGATCAGTAGGCAAACCTCGTTGATATATATGCTGGCTAGCTTTTCGTTTATTTCAAGATCATTTTAAAAGGTACTACCATCATACAATGTCACTCTGAAATTTATACCAGATTCTTTTATTAGGCTTGGGATATTTTAATCAAAAGCCTGGAAAGTAGTGTTAATGATGTTTTTAATTACATGTATGTAATACATACCACAAGTTATATCATGCAATTTGGTTTTATAATGACTACGCAAGTACTTGTGCACTTACCATAATGCCGTCATTTAGCGCCCAGGGCACTTAAAAATAGTATCAAATTTACATAATGTGTTTATTATTGTTACGTGTAAAGGTCAGAGGATCATGTTGACTTAACTTTATAGCTTTAATTGATTACACATCTGGCATAACTTAAGTTATCATCAATCATATA
This sequence comes from Argopecten irradians, assembly GCF_041381155.1. Taxonomy (NCBI): domain Eukaryota; kingdom Metazoa; phylum Mollusca; class Bivalvia; order Pectinida; family Pectinidae; genus Argopecten; species Argopecten irradians. The sequence continues at coordinate 29,871,981 of NC_091142.1, read as the reverse complement.
AAAAAATTATGCAAAGTTTGTGTTGTTACCAATGGCAAATGTAGATATGACCAAATAGAATATTTTGAGGTCTTTATCATTCAACACCATGTAACTGGGTGTGATTTGCTAGAAAAACCATGTTACTCATATGTAAATTGTCATATTCATCATTTTGGATTTTTTTTTTTTTTTCATTCATATTTCTTTGTTTTTCGTTCAAACCTCACGTTAATTTATTATTTTTTTCCGGTGTAGTATTTAACTGGTTTTCTTTTTTTCTATCCAGCTTCTACATCTGATATTGGAATCTAAAAATCTGTACACTAACGACATAAACAGTTTTGTTGTGAAATTTGACCTATAGGTGTTGGGGTCAGATGAAACTTGGTCTTAGTTTCAAATCAGTTAGGCAGTGGATAGGATAGCCATTCTATTTTAAGGTAATCGACCTACAAATGACCAATACATGATATGGAGACTTGGCTCAGAAAAATAAAGGGGTCGCGGTGGTCGAGTGGTAAAGATATCTTTATACATTTCCACAAGCCCTCCACCTCGAGCTCCCGGCCGTGTGTTTGAATCCTACGTGAAGCAGTTGCCCGATATACTGACCGCTGGTTGATGGTTTTTCTCTGGGTACCACCAACAAACCTGGCACGTCCTTGTCTGACCCTTGCTGTTAATAGGATGTTAAACTAATAAAAAAGCCTTGTTCAGAAAATTTCCACAAAACAACAGTCCAGATATTCCATTATATTTCTGTTCTTTGCAATGGGTTCAAAATAGGTAAAAATACACATATTAATTTACTGAAATGCCACAAAAAATGTTTTCAGTCATACAATATCATTTTCAGTAATGAAAAACATTTATCAACCTTTTATATAATGTTAACATTGTTTAGTGACCATAGGTCTTGAGTTGTGTTTTAATGTAAAAAGTATAAAAAGTGTCATTTTGAATGAAAATGCCATGCATCATCTAAGTGATTCATTATCCCAGATGGAGAAGACAATTAACGCATTACTTGTGCCAACACCATAAGTACATCAGCTCGTACATTTTCATGTTGTATGTCTATCACAGAAGTATTGTCCTCGTTTGTTTGTATCAAGGAGAAAAAACTTTCACCTATTAATAATTTGTGTTCATATTAAACTGTATTCAAAACAAACAAATGTTTTTTGTCTATCATTACTATCATTACTATTTTGAAGGAAGAGATGGATAGAGTCAACGCCGGGTTTTTTTTTCTAGGTTACTCGTAGGGATCTTCACTAATCAACTGCATACCTGATCGAGAGTATGTAGGGCAATTGGAAAATGGTGAAAATCAAAAGGTGGCAACTATCTCAACAGCTTCAGAGGACTATACACAGACGGAACCGGCAGACAGTTGTAATCAAACCCAATCTAATTGAAATTATATCTTTAATGTTGCTCTGAATAAGTAATTACTATATATATATATTTATTTAACGTAAATTTCAATATATTTTCATTTTCGTTGGTTTACAGTATAGGGCCAAATCATAGAAATTCTGACCTGCAAAAAAGAACGTCCATACAGTACTTATCTATTTGTAGGTTTATAATTTGCTGACGACAGTTTTATAAATTAATTTCTCCACACTAGTCAATAATCAAGTCTGGTGTAAGATGATGATATAAAAGCTACCACAAAGAAAGAAATAGCCCAACTTTACTTAACGGGAAACATAGTAATTCGACATGCCATTAGGCATGCTTATGCTACCTAAAAAGCCTCAAAATTTTACTTGTACTCAAAGTGCCAGCCAGAAATTTAAACTTGTGAAAAATTTACACGAACTTTGTTTCAAAATATGTAAGAGATTTGCCTTCCATACCAACACTATTGTATGGAAGAAACTAACACACTGCAGATCTAGAATAAAGATAACTAAAATGAGACCAAAAAAAAAAGATGTCTGTTTAGGGCGACATAGGCAAAAAAAAAATAGGGCCGGTAGGTCGGAAGGATTTTTTTTTTATAGTGACTTTTACTCTAAAATAATGGCGAAACCGAAGTCTGAGAATGAAATCCCAACTTTTAATTCTTTTTCATTGAAAAATTAAAAAAAATAGGGTCAGGGTAAAAAATTAGGGGTAACCCTTAACAGAATTTTTTTTTGGTCTGATAATTATAACCTTATCCTGTACACATAATCAACACATATAATAAGAATACTAAATAATAACCTCATCATGTACATAAAATCAACACAAAGTATAATTTTTTTCATTTTAATCTCTCATAAAAATATATGTACCAATAAATATGTGATGAATTAAATTACATGTATCATATACCCATAGCACTATGATAGTGAAAATACAGTTTTCAGTTAAGATAAAACGAGCAGAATATATTTTTGTTCAATCTGTACAAAGTGTATATGTACCCATTCATTAGAAATTTTTTTAACAATACATCAAGTTATACATGTAAGACCATGTTTTTCATGGTTTGTACACCCTCAGGATATAGAACATTTCCAAAATTACTATCAGAATTTGCTTTGAAGAATACCACTTTTTTATTAATACACCAAGTTTTGGGGTGTTACTATGTGACCAAAGTGTCAATACTTAATTAACATTGTGTATACAATATACAATACATGCATCATTGCTACGCCATCTGAGGTGTAGCATTTAGATTCATAAGCAAATCACGCCATCTTGCAATTTTGTGCAGGATAGTCACGTAGCAAGAACGCTTGAATAATATCTTTGATCATTCTTGCACAATTAAATTCAAAGATATCTCAATTCAATTTTTAATCCGCTAAAACTTAATCTCTATGAAAATGTTTTGAACCTGAAATTAAGAAATTTAGTAACTGTGAAATAAATTTGGTTAACAGTAACCTGTAAATATTAAAGGGACAATTTCACTCAGGCTAATTCTTTTACATAACCAAGAAGTGAAATATGGCATAAATGTATTGTTCTATATTTCTTATGAAACAAAAAATAACGTTAAATATTGACAAATTCCACGTCATTGTTAAGTATTTTAATTAATATCGTTGAAATATCAAATCATTGATCAATACAATTAACCTTATTATGTGAATTATCTTGCCTCAAAATCATTTTATCACCTTCGCAGTGGTTATGTAGTTCATTTGTTTAACGTGCGTGACTTTGGCTCGGGTAAAGGTACAGCGCCCATATTCTACCTGCTTAACACACTATTGTCAGAGCGATTTGAGCAGTTATAAACAAACGTTTCATTACTCTACGAGCAAGGGACAGGGTTCGGCATACAAGAAGTTCGACCACAAGTTTGAAAATTTCACACACATGTCACCACCATGGGCTTTTCAGGCACATCACAGTAAAACCGACTGATCTAAATTCCATTAGAACTGGTTTTTTTTTCGATATATGTACAAATTTTAATGTTCTCTTAGAATGAATTGTCCCTTTAACTTTTTATGTGAATTGCTTTAAATTTAGTCTATTTTGAAGCTTCAAAAACGTCTGCCTATCATCTTTATCCGATCTGTGCTTGTGAAAACTCAAATCCTGGTTTTTGTAAGGTTTGTTGGCTTAAAACAATAAACAAAAGCCAGAAACCTTACAATTATCAGAAGAACACTGCCGGAGATCAGGCCGATAGATCTGTCTGATAATTAGACTTTCTGTGATGAGCAGGAGCCTCTTCTTTTTGAGTGACAGTTGTAAAGGGTGGGCCATCAATATGTTTTCTGCTTTCATATATGCATCAAGTCAATATTTTTGCATACTTCTGATTCCAGCAGATCCTGTAAAAATCAATTGCATTCAATAATAATAAATCAAAACAATAGATCTATGGTTCTTAACGGTCACCTTATTTCTCAAATATTAAAAACAAAGTGTTTAAACTTTTTTGCCTAATCTATTAATCTCTTACAATCAACAATATGTACAGTGCCATGCCAAAAGTATCAGTCACAATGAAGGCGTGTTTATGTCGCGTCAATAATTTTGATAAAAATGGCCTAGGCATTCATTGTAAGCTTCACTGATGATGATGTGCGACGTTTTTTAGGTTTGCGTATGACGTGATGTTACGTCACACAATATTGCTGTTGTCGTCTGCTTTCTGGTTTTTTCCCGTGGATGTGTATTGGCATGATGTGCCGAAAAGGGACAGAACTGTCGTTGGGCGTTAAAAATATTATCATAGGGATGTTATGGAGTGGATATTCACGAAGAAAGATAGGTATGTATAAAAAATACAGTCTACAGTTATAGACTTTGTTAACAAATTTTGTACATGTGGTTCAGTGGAGAACAGGCCAAAAGTATATGACCAAAGTTAATAAATTTGCGAGATTATCGTTCTTTGGAGAGGACTGTTAAAAACAATAGGAGGGAATCCCTTAATAATATTATTGTTAAATACAATGAGCAAAGGAATGTTCAGACTTCTAAAAGAACACTTCAGTGCCATCTAAGCCAACATGAGATGGACAATAAATAATTGGAAGCGAGTGATTTTCTCAGATAAAAGCAATATAGTTATTGGACAAGACTACAGGGTTTTTATATGTAATCTAATGATCATGCTTCAATAATACTCTATAATTAATATTAAAGATTTTTCTTAAGAATATATCAACACCTACCACTTCTCTCTTCAGTTCTTCCAGCTTTACTTTTGTCAATGAGATATCCTGTAAGAAAGATCAGTAAAGCTAAAGTCTATTGTTAATGCCTCGATCCAGACAATTTATTCTCTAAGTAGACCACACAATTATTAGAATAGTTGAACTAGCTTCAAACTTAATAATTCATGGAAAACAAGATAAGTAAAACTAAATCTAGGGAGAAGATCTATATAGGTAATGCTTGTTATCTGATCCCATTGTCTTTTGTCAAGAAAGTACCGGTATGTTTGAAATTGTAAAACTAAATTTGTTTCTTAATGCCTCCAGACAAGCTTCAAACTAAATGGAAAACAAGATTTGTGAAGCGATTATAAGCTTAAGTTTTGTCTTTGAGAACACTGAACAAAAATTTGTCACTTGTAATTTAATATTATTGTTAACTTGTAATTAGTTCCTCTTAGCAATATTAAAGTGAATAGTCAGGTAAAGGAAGGCTAAAGTCGGTAAAAATGCTGTGAAGGTATCCAGTATAATTTCTTATAAAATAGAAAAATAAAATCTCCCTTCAAAATCACTCTCCATGCGAAAAAATCAATATAAATTATATGAATCCTAAAACAACCATTCCGGCTAGCTATGTCCATGTTTACATTTTCACGCAGCCTCACTTTCAAAGAGTTAGGCAAATTTCATCGTTTTGATTTGTAAGGACTTTTGGAAGGCCAATGAACGCATTTTGACTGGTTTTTTTTTGCTAAACTATTCACTTTAATGATACTTTACATACTGGGGGTAGGCTATGGTAAGTCTGTAACTTTCCCTTGAGTGGGGCCATCTGCTCCTTCAGCTTCTGTAGTTCCTAGAAATCACAAGGTAGAAATCTGTAATATATACTGCAGTTTGAAAATACAAAATATACATATCCGGTACTGTATATCAAATTGATATATTTTTTTTATCAGCAAAGTTTGAAAGAAAGAAATATAAGTTTGCCATGAAATTTTATGTTTAGGAATATTTTTGTTATAAAAGGAACTGAAATTTGTGGAGATATTTACCTCTGACTTTTGAACAAGTTCTCTATGATATATGGACGAATCAACTCCAGTACTGGATAAAACTTTCTGTACAAAAAAGAAATTTATATGTTCAAAACACAAATCACTTTTATTTCAAACAATTAAAAGTAAACACAGAAATGAGATTAAAAAAAAAAGAATGATAATTCTCCTCAAAATGTAATTTGTTAGATTTAAACAATAGATTTAACTCCTTAAGTATTCAGGATGTCATAACTAACAGACATACTCAAACAAGAATTACGCGTAATTATAAGTATTGACCGCATTGTTGATTTATAAATGGAATATTTAAAAACATCTGAAAGTAAAACAAAATCAAGAAAAAGAGAAATGCAGCATAAATGTGTCATACAACCAGCATCTGAATCCCACACCCTGAAATGAATCCTGCAACAATAAGGTCAGTTGAGGAGATAATGATGGCCTTCAGCTATATTCAAAGATTTGTTAGGATAAGACTTACGCTTTTTGAGAAAAAGAGCTAAGTATAGTTTAGCATCACTGCATCCTGCAACAATTAGGTGTGTTGAGGTGATAATGATGGCCTTTAGCTATGTTTAAAATTTGGTTAGAATTGGAATTATAGTTTATTTACAGTTTTTGAGAAACAGACGCAAAACTTTAAAGTCAAGTCTTATGAATAGTTTAGCATCCCTAAGTTTCACAGCGACTGAGCCTCTACATCCCACGGCCTCCGTAATGAATCCTGCAATAATTAGGTGTGTTGAGGTGATAAGCTATGTTTAAAGTTTGGTTAGGATTCAACTTAAACTTTTTGAGAAACAAAGCTTAACACAAAACTGTAAAGTGAAATGTTGACGACAACGCCGCCACTGGAAAAGTATCACCATAGTATCGCCTTCGCGATCTATCATCACAGGCGATACAAAAACATCTTTAAAAAGGTGCATTCATTCATGCAAAAAGAGATTTCTAAAATTCAGATTTTTTTCTTATAGAGGCCCAAGTTCCATCAGACCAAGCATGGGTTTGCTCTACAATTTTGCCGTGCACATTACTGAGAAAGCTAAAATATAGTTCACAGAAATTACCTGAAGTTGAGCAATTTTTTCTTTGTATTCCTTGGCTTTTTCTCGTGTGAACTTTGTTTCTTTGGCCTTGCCTTCCATCTCTGGATGCTGAGTCTTGGCTTGCTGTTGTAGCATCGTTAGACTTCTGCTCAGAGAAAGAAAAAGAGTCATCTAGAAGCTTAAGTTTCATACCAAATCAAGGTGGCATTCATCTCAATGAAATTAAAACAGAATATAGCCAAGTTGGGCCTCTTGTTACCAGACTCTTTTGCTCTCAGTGCACTATATGTGGTCAGTTTCATTCTAATGAGCACTTTCTTTCCCCATCAAATTGACCTTTTTTCTGTGCACCAAGATCCCTAGGGGTACGTAGGATTGCCTTCCTGTTTCGTTCTTAACAGTACCCAACCTTAGTAGTTCGTGGCATGGAATTCTACAGGATTATCTAATTCAATTATCAAAATCCAATCAAATAGTTCAATTAAAATTAAGATCATATTTAAGAAATGTACCTTTTAATGGTGTTATATTTCAACAGAGCATTTTTAGATTTATCCCTGAGATTCTGCAGAGTTGTCTGTTCTTGGTGATAACTCTCCTCTGCTTGGTACAGTTCGTCCTGCAGGGCTTGTAATGCTAACATGTAACTGAAATAATACATTACACATCCATTTCAGTATTTCAGATGTCAGAGCATGTTTTAAAAAATCTGTTTCTCATCTATGTCCCAGATACTTTAAAAGATACCACCTCATATAACATTTACAAAATTTGAAACTAAATCTTTTACCTCATGTATCAACAAAACCAATAACAAATTTTAAATGCCCACATTCCTACAAACAGAACATAAATATTTCAATTGTAATTACTTAATCATAAAATTCATATTCAACAAATTTAATAGAGATAAGTTAGTTAAACAAGCAGATGGCAGATGGTAATTTCCAATATCTAAAATTCAATATTATGCTCTAATTTTTTCTATCTTTTTTTCTGTATTTTTATAATAGGATTAAATTGGGAAAAAGTTGCACTTACAGGAATGGGGCCTATATTCAGCCTAAAAAGACCACAGATATAAAGAATAAAAGAAGAAATCAGTCACATATCCATGTACACTGCGAACTACTGGGTATGCGCCATACATTAACCAGATGTGCACTAATGGGACTAATTTATGTACCATGTGATACCCGAAAACGTTTGTGTGGGACTAGAATCTCAAGTGGTGATTGAGCGCATGTATTTGTAATCTTCCTTTTGAAACAGTGTATATCATCTTTTGATGTCATTCCATCACCAATAGAAACAATAATCCCGCAAAAATCTTACCGGTATCGCATGGTACGTGAATTAATCCCATTGGTCTACCTGGTCATGATCATCAGCAATCAACCTGATCCAGACCCAGTACAGAATACCTCAGTATTTCATGCTTTTATTCCCTTATTGACCATCCTCTTACTTGGTATCTGATACATCCTTGATCTGTAGTAGTAAGGCAACGTTAGCCAGACTTCTCAGACTCATTACACCCGACTGTGATAACACTGCCGATGTCAGGCCGACTCCTCTCAGCACCTGCTCTAACCTTCCAGCTGGAAACAGAAACAACAAAACCTCTACCCTGTATTACTATTAATGTACTACTCAAATCTGAAATGCTTTAAAATTTTAATAATCCAGTATTTAATAGTATAGAAAATTCAAAATTGAATATTAAAGTTATAAGTAGTGTAAATAGCTACATATGTAACTGAACACAACTTCCCCAAGTACAGGAATATATTTTACTTCTGGATTAAATATCTCATTATGGACAGTGGTATGTCATGCCTGAATAATTTCAACTCAAGCAAGAACTTTCTGACATATATGTTTTATCATCTAAGAGTATTAGAGAATTCAGATTCAATGGTTTAGCCGTACACCTTCCACCAGAGCTCAACACGATTTGCGCTCTACTAATAACAGAAGTCTTCTCAGAAGATCTTCCACCTCATAGATAGAAGAGCTTCCAGAAGCAGAAGAGCTACAAATCAAATGAACAGAAGTAGAAGAGGTTAATCGAGTTATAATTAGGATAAGTACTGACAGAGAGAAACAAAGGGAAGTAACTCTGATAGATCAGAATTGCCTACTGTTTTTTTCAAACTTGCCAAGTGTAGATTTGCCAATCTGGTGTCAAGATCGTATATTTGTGACTTGTGCTTTTATTGAATTATCCACTGGTAATAATTTCTAGATACAAAAAAAATGTAGGTGATGTTTGATTTTTCTTCAACAGGGCTAACTTTATTAATTCCTGTACATATTATTATTTAGACATAATTTTTGTGATATTTAGGCCATTTTGCCAGTACTCTTCCAAAATGCCCTTAAGTTTTTGAAGTCAGTCTGAAACACTGAATGTCACATGTACAATCACAGACTAGTACATGGTAAATCATACTTAAAGATGCTCCCCCGCTGACAAATAGTTTTATTTTACTATCAAAAACAGGAGCAGATGATTTAGTATTTTTCTTCAGTTACAAAAGTTACTTACTTTACACCATTACATTGAAAAAATTCAGCTTCAAATTTTACTTCAAGTTAAAGATATGAAAAATAACTATTTGCATCCCGAAAAAATTCCATGACACTATATCTTATACGGAATGAAGTACAGATTGCGCCTGCACCAAAGGCAAAATAATCTTTTTTAATTTTATTTTATTTTTGTGTTAATTAGACATATATATACACACGAATAAACACCAATTATTGTTCAAATGATGAATATCTGTCGGCGGTGGAGCACCTTTAAGTTCACAGATATTGTTTTGGTATCTTGAAACCCACATATAGGAAATTAAACCCTATTTTTCAAGAAATTATCAAGGTAACCTTCAGCATTGTACTCTGTGTTTTCTGACGTAAGTCTGCTATAATAAGTTGTTTATCCTCATCAATAGACCGATTCTTCCTCATCAAGTCATACAGCACACTAATTGTTGTTTTGTTCAGTTCGTATGACGGTACTGGTTCTCCTCCGAAAACATTCTCCAGCCAAACTTGAATCTATAAAAAAAAGTGTAAAAACAGACCAATGATTTATATGCTATTGTCAATCACATATCAATAAAACTAGTATTTAAAACTAGAAAACATTCCTGTCCAATCAAAGACATTCAAACCATCTTCCGAGGATTAATTATATTAGTATTATTTGTCACGAGTCAAAATTTTCACAATTTTAACTAAAGACATGAAAATTTCAGCTGGTTTAAATTTTCTATATTTCCATATACAGATACGTTTCAACCATGTCATATTTAGGGGATCAGAATTTTGCAATCATAGCAATGTCCTGCAAAAATACCATTATGCAAAAGTAACTAGCTACATGGTAATCTGGAACCAGAAACATATATACATAGAGATTGGCAACTCCGCCATTTTTATGATTGGCAGATGTACCTCTGTAAGTCCCTAGGGGTTTTTAGATAAACTCTTAAATAGTTAAAACAGCAGAATAACTTTGATTTGTTATAAAAGTTCAGTAATTTTCAGATGGTTTGAGTACGATTTTGGAAAGAAAAAATGATATTTTAACTTATATCTTAACAAAACAAAATGCACTTCCGGTTTTGAATGTCTGATTTTCAAAAAACCAGGTAAAATTGCTTATTTTCATGCTTTCAAAAATCATATTAAATAACATCAATTTATAAAACTGATCTCATTAAACCTTAATATAATGTTTAAACTTTGTATTGATACACAAATATCATGTTTAAAAGAATCAATACACTTAACAGTAGTTAGTCAAGGGAACATGCCTATAAACCGGAGGTCCCTCTGCCTGTCAACAAAGACAAAGAAGGAGTTTCCAATCTCTACGTATATATGTTTCTGCTAGAACCATGCAATTCCAATTACTGTTTTAAATGTTGAGAACAGAGAAAATACTTTCTAGTCGACTGCACCCACCAGTAATCGAATGTGGGTGCTGACACCATGTTTATCATAAACCCTAGATTCTGTGGAGAAGCCAAGGCTCCATCCATCAGGAGTTATGTACATATACAGTGGCTGTGCCTATACTTATACTTAACACTATAACAAAATTATTAATATATGTACAAGCCAGAGAAGCTACATGTTCCTTAGGGCGAATTTGTTTCTCTAAATTATCCATCAATTAAAACTACATGTGGGCCTAAACATTTTCTCTAAATTATCCATTAATTAAAACAAGGAGTATATATTATCCATTAATTAAAATTACATTTAAACATGTACAGTTTATAGTTTCAAACCCATTTTGAAAACTTTCCATTTGTTACACAAATCAGTTTTAAACTAAAACTCATTAACTGGTTTAATTTGCTGAACTCATTCAGCCCTGAAGACTTATTTAAGGCTCTTTGAAATCAAAGACTGTCTAGCTATACTGAATGTAGTACATTATGAAATTTCAGGGATGAATGAGTTACTAACCAATTCATGGCTTCAGTTTGAAGGTTTTTTGTATAGCTAAAAGGGACTTTGAGGTGCAACTCTGTTGGGCCTTCTCATGATTGGATAACCCTTAGAAGACATAGTGGAGTTGTAATTCAGATTGTAACTTTATACGATCTAGATTGGACCTAAAAGTAATTTTGAGTCGGGAGGGGGGTTATAATGACAAGTTATGTGGTTATAATAATCCACAGGATTTCAACGTCAATATTTTGTATCTGCTTTGTCTATAGCAAAGATCATAAGCTAAGCTATATGGGCGCGACTGAACGTCTACCGTAGGCCTAGGTCTAACAGGTATACTACTGTAGCACTTGGCATTTTTTGTATTGTATGAGGGCGAACTGACGTCACCTAGATAGTTGTGCTGTTTACGTTTGAATAATGGAATGCGTGCGTTCACCCTAAGCAATAATAATATCAAAAGGAGCACCTAGCATAGAATTGAACAAACACTATCGATATTCCAGATAATTTACCTCTTGATGTCGTTCGTTAACTTTACTGGAACGACTTGACATCTCTTGTTTTCAAGTTCGAGCTAGCCACCATTGAGATTCCCGCGGAAAAGTGTTTTCGGAACAAAAGAGATGTTCCGAAGGAAGGATGCCCTAAAAAAGAAGTCAAATTTTGTCCGGATTTGAAGTGGATTTAGTATCAAATTATTATCAACATTTTAATTTCACTAAATAAATCCTTGCTATATGATATAATAAAAAAGCTCATTAATGAATAAATTTTGATTAATTGGTTAATTAAAATATTGCTATAATATTTCAGTACAAGCTAAGGATTGTAGATCTAGATTATATACTATTTTTATAAAATAGATAATTTCTTTATGAATCAAATACGATTTAATACACAGATACATCGGTTTTTTTAATGTCGCCTTATCAAAATGTTGTGTAGATATTTTTTCAGGATTTTAAATAAGTTGATTTGGTCCTCTGTTTTCCCTTGGTGTTCTTAATGAGGGTTTGATATCTGTAAACGTTCCGATGGGGTACGTTTTAAAAGTTTTTTCAAGAGTTTCTAAAATGAAAACTTATTCAGTTAAAAGAAAAAACACCCGTCACGCAACTTTTAGTTGAAATAGCATGAACTCCATCTGATTTGAAATAGCATGAACTCCATCCTGATACTGCATGGGTTACTATATAACTGACGTTATATCCACCCCATCTCATGCATATATATATAATAGCCTCTGGAGTATCGAGGATGTCAGCTTCGCTAGCCAAGGGTATTCAATCCCATACTCTACTACTGTACCCTTGGCAAGCGAGTTGCGAGGATGTATGGACGCGGGGATTTATTTAGTAAACTTCAGGTCCTTTTACAAAATAGCAATTAAACCAAGTGTTTATTCTTTTGCAAGAATTTATAAGCGATACCCTATAAAGGCGTTTCACCAATGGACAGCATCGGTTTTCATACATTTTTTTTAAATTTTGTAACCATTATAAAAGAGTGTCAGAGAACACATCAACATCATGTATATGTTAACATACAGAGTGTATTGTAGGTAGCTGAGCTAAATGGGTAAAACCCCAGACGATCACGATAATAAGGTTATCAAAAGGGATGTAAATCACTACTATACTGGTATTTGTTTACACATTCATGATGTAATTTATGTTATAAAAACGCCCACAAAGGAACTTGATTTGGGCAGTGACTATATAGTTTCCGGTGAATTATATCATGTAAGTATACGTACGCGTATATGTTTATCTTGTCTTCATACACAAAGTAACTGATTTACATGTATACATTATATAGTGTCATCGATTGTTTGTTATCAGCTGTTACCCGAGTTATCGCGTGGTTGCCTCCCTTGGAACGTTATTTTGACGAGACACCAACTTGACAGTACAGGTATGCTATTTATGTTCTTTCTGCTTTGATCTTAATTACTAAACCAAATCACAATTTCTGAATTAAGGCTGTATATAAACCTCAATGCAACTTTAATGGTAGATGGCAACGTTAACATGGCCTCCTTGACTAATACCCACAGTATAGCTAGCAACGAGACAGAGACGAAATCGTCTAACAAACCGAAGCCAGGTAGAGACTAGGCCTATATTTTATTCTTGCAGTTGCAGGCAAATTGACAACCTTGAGCGACTTCAATCGGGTGTTGGTAATTACCATGTCTATAACGTATTATATATCTTGGTCCTACTGCTTCCCTGGTGTCATATTTCTCACGAAAATCATTGCATTTTCGCTGTAACTCGTTGCATCGTCTATCACCGAGTTACGTCCCCTAGAGACCATTCCTCAAGGCAACGTTGAACGATTTATTCCCCTTTGAACACAAATTGAACAAAATAGGCATACTTTATTTCAGTTTCCTGTATTAATTCAATTCAATTCAACTTTATTGCTCCTTATATCCATACGAAAGGAATCGATAGCAAAACATACATATACATAACACACAGTAGATCAAAACAACAACTTTAAAAACATTTATCAAGCCAGCTTTCCTCAGTTCAAATGACTTTCTAACAAAGAGTCCTAAATCCTGTAGAAGTTTTAATCAACATATATATGTATATATTTCTGTTAAAACACTAGAGTGGTATCAAATTTTCAAAATCTTTTAGATGTTACATCTTTATGACTATTAAAGAAATTGTTCTCACTGTTGAGTTAACGGAACACTAAAAATGAAGTGGGTTTCATCCTCAATTTCATTACAAAATTTGCATAACCGCAAAAAAGCTTGGCCTTCAGGACACTAGATCAGATATGACATTGCACTAAAATCATTTTCATTGGTATACTGCCAAGATTTGGTTATCGGGACGACTTCTATGAAAGAAAATGACAGGTTATACTACATATGCGAGTAACACAATTACACATTCATTTACCGTTAAGTTAGCAGCCAGAATTTTAATCAAAAATAAATATTTTCAGTCTTCGACACATCAAGCTTTTCGAAGCAGTGTGTGCTTATGTTTTTTTTTTTTTTTTTTGTTGAAAATGAATTTTAATACACTATAAAACAGCACTCCCGGCTTGTGTTGAAGATATCACTGTTTTCAAATGTGGTGGTATTATGCCTAGTTAATAATGCCTCACAGACCTTCAATGTTCTTTGGTGCAAAAAAACTTTTTTAAATGGTTGTTTTTGGTTGCACTGCATCAACAGCTACACACTGTCACTGTAGTAATCAGCATATATCTACTTATGATATTGAAGATGATGTCGAAAATTGTGCATGTCTGTACGCCGTGTTTGTTTGTTTTATTGATTAATCCATCTTATTACCAGTCAAGATTATGTAAGTACGGCCTCTCATATATGCGTTGTGACGCGTGTATGACGTGCGTGCTATTGGAGACTGCAGTATATTCGTGTTGTGTCTTCTTGTATAGTGAAACTCTTTGCCCTTCTTGCCCTTTCATTGTGCTGTATCACTCATGCTGCCGAAGACCCATGCAACATAATCCACCCGGTCACATTATACTAACAACTGGTGAACCAGTCGTCTCACTCCCTGAATGCTGAGCGCGGGAGGCTTAGATAAGCGCCAAAGACATTGGTCATTTAATCTTAAAATATGCAAAACAGTCGTTTCACATCTTTGATTTAAATGTGAACGCTAAGCGTTCCTTACACAGATACGAGGCCAGTCAGGAGAGAAGTTAGTAAGAAGAGAAAATTAATATCCCTAATTTAGTCGCCCTTTTCAGTCATGAATATTACAGATATAAAAGGATTATTTAGGAGAGTCACTTATAAGGAATTTAGTACGAGAAAGGACGTGAGTGTAACTGTTGGGTCAGGTACTTTTATTTTCTTATTGCTACTGTGACAAGCCTGTTAAAATTAGTAAATCTAAAGATCCGATGAACTCCTTTTTTTCGATACGAGACTTTATTATATTACGGTTTGATCTTTTTCGTTGTCGTCGGCGGCATGGCATGGTGCTTCGGTGAGAAAGCACTCTAAAATAAAAAAAGAGAGTTCCACTATTACAAAGAAACAAAACGTGTATGTGTCACAGTCTCTCGTGACATATAGACATTCACCCACGCAACACATTCCATGCACATGGAGCATGTGCAGTGGGAAGCGTAAAATAAAGGTCTTACACAGTATCTGTCACCTATTCATGTCACGATAATTGGAAAATATAAATGAAAAATTTGATTTTCCATTTTCGATATTTCACAGCATTTTATAGTAGTCACAATGAGCCAATCTTACCTAGTAAACGTGGACTGGTTGAATGAAAGAATCACCAAGGGAGACCTGGACAAGGTGGTCATCTTGGACGTTTCCTGGTCAAGCAGTAAAGACATGAAAGAACACTACAACACGTAAGTAGTTCTTCTTCACTCCATGTATAGTTGTCATCAGCCCACCAAGTCCATCACGTGGACTATCACCCATCCTTCCATCTCTTGCTAGTTTTCCTTACTAAATGCTTCGATCCGTGGAGTTTGTATGCCACTAACTGTTGATACTGAAAAATATCTCAATCCGAGTTGTATTACGTCTCCATGTGTAAGATTAATATGATCTTTTCCCTAGTAACCACGGGAGTATGGGAGAAAATATACCCACTCATTTCTTTATTAAAATTCAAGCATGGATGCTACAATTAAGTCTATTACACGATGTCATTATCCAATTTCATCAACAACTCTAAAGAATCCTGTATTAACTTGAAATTGTCCATATGGAAAGACATTACATAAGTTAAGGGGGAAAAATAAGGTAAGAAAGGTTCCTTACCTTCTTTAAGTCTTTTCTTCTCCCGTCCTAAACATACAGCAGACGCTCCCTTTTTGCTTTTCAGGGAACATGTTCCCGGGGCGTCATACCTCAGTGTAATGGAAGGGAAACACACGGACATGTTTCCCCGTAACATCCCGGATGTGGAAGCCTTTCAGGAAAGCGTCAGAGCTGCTGGAGTGGACAGTGACACTCACGTCATCATATACAGCGACTCGGACGCATGTGGATTCTTCCTCTCGGGTCGTGCTTGGTGGACATTTAAGGTGCTATACACAGTCCGTGTCTATTGTTGTTATGAATAGTCCCACTCTTGATTATTGTATCTAGTCTTCTAGAGGAGATGTCGTTCTTTTTCTTTGGGCTATACTTTTGAGTGGCGCATGACATCTGCAAAGCACTGGAGCATAGAAAGATGTCGTAATTGTTTCAATGTTAACTTGTGTACATTTAATTATTGATTATTGAAGATCAAAGAAGCAATCGAACAATTAGACATTATGCCGATATGTTTTATTTTTCAGCTTTTCGGCCATAAAGACGTGTCCATCCTGAACGGTGGTTGGCAGAAATGGAAGTCTTCAGGCTACCCTGTATCTACTGAAATACCTACCCCGAAGGTAGGTTAGCGGAAATGGAAGTTAATATTCCACCGTAGAACACTCTGTTGTGAAATAATTTCATTAATAAGTCTGCAGCCATTCTGATTTAATAAATGTGAGTACATATGTAAAGCAAAGGTAGGTTTTGAAAAATGGAATTCTGCAGCTCATGCTGTGTCTAGTTAGAAGGATTTCTCTTGTCAAATACATGTCTTATTCAGTGACACCAATGAAGGTTGTACCAGAAATAAAAGTAAGTCAACCTTGTCTTAGTTGATATGTAAGACTCCATATGGCATTGCATCTAGTGTAAAAACATGTGTCTTAGAGATACAACCTTTTAAACAACCCTATATGAGATTATATTTGGGTTTATTATTTTGTTTGGCTGCCTGACAAGAATATTGAAGTGAACATCAAAATCAGTCGGTTTATTACCGAAGCATCGCCCTGTGAAGCGCTCGGTTTTTACATGTACTTCAACTGTTAGTCAGTTAATAATACTTTCTTCATTCATTGTCTCACATTACATTGCCTTTTCATACTTTATATTGATAATCGTTATGGGTACACTTTAAGTAATTACACATAGGGTAGGTTGATAGAAACAGAAATCTATGTACTTCATTTTGCCCAGTGACCTTACTTCCCCGAAAGAAAAGTCTGCAGCCATGAATCTGATGTGGAATTGCAAGTAAGGTTTCAGTCTTTGTTGACAAAATACCATAGATAGTAGTGCTTACAAAACTAAAGAATAAAAGCACAACTGTAATGTATATTTTATACGTTTTCAATGTCAACTTTAACTAATCTGTGTGTAAAACCGTTGACTATGTTTGTAATGGAGTGAAAAGGGGAAATAAAATGTGTGTGAGGAAATGCATTACTGAGAACATGAGTTTATCACATTGCTTTATTTTCAGAAAGGAGACTTCACCTGTAAATCTGATGATAATATACGACTGACCTTTGACACGATGGTCAATAATTTGACATCATCAGACCGTCAAGTGTGTGACAGTAGACCGTCCTCTAAATACTCCGGGCCAGGTATGTGTTCCTGTTAACCACATGTAGGTGACCATATCTGCAGTGCCCTGTGGCTTCCTATGTACGGTGTTACCATAACCTTCCATGACCACTATGCTGTCCAGAGGTCAGGGAAGCCCTGTCAAATGATATTCATTTGAGGTTTCTGACGACAACTACGGCCACTATGTAATCATATGTGTATATACCTGACACATCTTAGCGTCTGATTAGTCTTTCTTGATTTAATACCCATAAAGCTTGTTTTCCAATTTAAAGATAACATTGAATAATTCAGTCGTTAAATCTTATTTTCCAATTTTAAAATTTCAACTTTTCATTAATGACCAGCTTCATGTTGCAGAATTATCACATAATAGAGTGATTTTGCTGCATCATTGATTAAACAGGCCCCAGGATCATGAAACACTGTTAGACTTAAGTTAGCCAATCAAAAAAATCACATTTTGTAACATCATCTGTGATTGGCTAATAGGTATAAACTTAGCTGTTTTCGAATTCAGACCATTTCATGATCTTGGGCCATGGTCTTAAGTAATACTGTTCATTATTAGCTGTAACTAGCATAATACAATACATTGTAGAATGGTTGACTAGTGTTTGTCGTAGGGGTACTCGCCATCATCAAAATCGTGTGAATGTTATGTTTATTTTTGATATTAATTAAACTTTATTTCAGTAATAAATTGGAATATCATTGCTCTTAATTTTCGTTTATTTATTCTATGTGAACCAGAACAAATCTACTTGTGTTATAACATTCAGTTCTGACTCTTAATAATGTTCACAAAAGTCTCAGTAAAATTATGCTTTCATTTACTACATATACACATGTACCTATAAGAATGGATATTACAGAAAAATCATTTGAAATACCTCTATCATATTTAGAATTCGTTCTTCAGCAAAAATCAGTTCTCATTATTAACTGCTTCGCGCGTGTTTTGTGTTAAGAACCATCTATTCGGTCAGATCCTTCAATATGTAACAAAGATATAAAAACAACAAAAAAAGAAACAACGAAACCGCTAACTAGGATGGAAGTCATTATATGAAGCTATCTCCCGGTAGTTTGATCTCTTAACGCTGAGTATGACGAAGGTATTATTATTAAGGTATTATATCACATTTACTTATTTAACAATTTTTATTGTTCAGACATTCTTAACGATCATAAAGTATTGCAATCAATGTTTGTAAGAAATGATTTTATTTGAAATTTATTTTTTGCAGAAAGCGCTGGGCACATAAAAGGAGCAAAGAATCTACCGATGTCTGCCTTACTTAATACTCAAAATGGGACACTGAAAGATTTAGACGGTCTTAAAAAAGGTATTCACGTGGTGTTATGACGACTTCAAGTTATAATTTCATTTTAATACCATGCTTTAGGCGTTGATGAATCAAGGATACTTGTAATATGCTACTTATTGGGAAACAAGATTTGAAAAATGGGGAATTAAGGTCAACGTTAAATTGGTTCTTAATCCAGTACACGTTAAATTGGTTCTTAATATTACCTGTAACCTATCGTCGAGGTCTTTTTATCGGTTTTCAACGCTCTGTTTCATCACAGTATTCGTTTCCGGGTTCCGATGGGTTTAGGTACATAGAGTAGCTAGCTATATAGGCTACCATACTGTCATGAGATCTATGAAACACTAGCTATATTTCTTCTAGATAGATTATTATCATAGACAAAAATTATACAAACTCATAGATGTTGACTAATTATAAATGAATCAGCATTGCATTGATAGCCAATGTGAATTAGCACTAAATTCATGACATTTTTGTAAAGTGTTGAAGGTGCTCTTTGAATGTTTGTTTTAATTGTCTGCAGAATTTAGCACGGCTGGCGTAGACCTGTCTAAACCCATAGCCTGTTATTGTAACAGTGGCATGTCATCGTGTACTTTGGCCTTCACAGCAGCTCTTTGTGGTAATGACAATGTTTCTGTTTACCACGTAAGTATTTATACATGTGGTATTTATCGAGTGCTTTGACATTCAGACTGACTCTTTGTGGCAATAACAATATTTCGGTTTACTATATATGCAAGTATTTATACATGTTTTATTTATCGAGTACTTTGACCTTCAGACTGACTCATTTTGACAATGACAGTGATTTGGTATTAATCGAGTACTTGGACCTTATCCATTACCTTTTCAGTATCTATAACCGTGATATTCATTCAAGTACTGCAATATGAACTAGCCAATGTCGCCTCACAATCTCTAGACATTTAGTGACTAACATGTATGTACACTATTGACATGAATTGCAGTATATTTTTAATTTTTCTTTGTGTCCATTAAGTATACTTATGGTTTCTGGTTCTAATAGAGGCTTCATATATTTTTTTGTCTTCACGAACGATAACACTATCGAGATAAGAGATTCTGTCATATTGTCCAGATTCATAATGGTGTTCTTGATGGATAGGCAGCTTCTCAAATTCGATGTCGGTGTTCATTTTCCCTTTCATATACATGTACTTGTAATCCATCTATCTAATCTCCAATTAAAGTCAAAGTACTATGTTGGTAATGTGAAACATCTTACTGTTCTGTGTAAGAAAACCGATAGATGTCCACATTCTATTTATGCAATCGCAGCACCTCGGATATGGTGCAGTTTTCTTTTTATGCTGTATGAAAAGAGTCTATTGGTAACTGAACTCGACAACAGAAACTTTTTTACCGAATCTCGTCAGGACCAAGCATCACTAATATCAGCTATTAGATATTACGTACAATGTAGCTTTGAGTTGGAATGAATGAATTTTGGTTGATAAATTGGTGACATAGGTTGTCATTAGAAGCAGAAAACATGGCTATCATTTCACTGTGATTTCCATTCGCGTGTTATTGATTTCTGATTTGAATTGGCTTGGTGCAGACGGAAAATCACTCAGTTAAGTCAAATGAAGTTCTGCAGGATGAACATTGACAGACGAATTCAGTGCCGCTTCCGTCAGCTGCTCAAAACACTTATGTGTCGGTTGTACTCTATACAGACAAAGAAGAGTAGAGTTTCTAAGATTTCACTAAACCAACTCCATTTCACTATTGAATTTGCATGATCAATGAGAATGGAGTTGGATGAATGATTTAACACCCATTCCCTATGATTTAACACTTATTCCCTATAATATCACTATCGAATCCTGGTTCAATATTCAATGTACGTATTCATATAATGTGATGAAGAATTTACACAAAAATATCTACTTCACAGTACCATTCGGAATAATACAGGAATACAAATAATTGCTGCATGTATTTCAAACATGGATGCAACAATAGGGCTTACTGAAGAAAGCTACATTAATTCTGATCATATAGAACATTTTTCAATGCGTAAGGGGTTAGAATTGGATTCTACAAAGGGGTTTAAAATGAAAGAAATCCTGGATTACAGAGAAGAAAGAGAATACGAGCGCTTCAACGTCTGCTTCATCCGCCATTGACGCATTTGTCATTTAGACTGTACGGCTGTACGAATGTTGTGGTATTGGTTGACCGCGGTCGAGTTTCATTGTGAGCTGGTAGACAGACGTAGCACTGCTCTGTTAACTCGAGATATTCTCTATACTACAACACACAGACACAGACATCTACACACTCCCCTACAGCACACGAAGTGTTAAATGTGGTAATAGCCGCTTTCTGTTTCCGAAGACAGTGTTGGGGAGAAAGCTAATGGGAGAAATCTTATACAAGCGTCTATTGCTTTTGATACGCCGTACCAATAATACCAGTTGAAAAGAGTCTTCTACAATAACCTCTGTCATTATACTTGATTATTCTGTTTATTAAATACAATAAAGCCTACCTTAGCGACAATCTCTGTGTAAAAAAACCATCTGCTTAACAGAAGGGGGGGGGGGAAAATGGGTGTAAAAAAACATCTGCTTAACAGAACAACTTTGTTGGAGTCAAAATTTCCAATTATAATGCAAGTTGACCTACATTTACTGGACTACAAGACTCATTTCTTTGTCCCATGGGTTCTTTCTAGACAGGTTGACTTATCATGTGGATGATTATTAAAATAAACTTGGAAATTCGTTGGATTATTTATCTCATTCATGCCTAGTGCTTCCCTTGAATTATTTCTTCTTGTTTTAATATTATAGTTTATCAACAAATTAGCTAGGCTTCACATGTTCTGAATAGCATTGCGATTTTTGATACATGCTTATATCGTTAGTCATACAATTCAAATATGTTATTTAACTAAAATCTGTTATTTAAAGATGCTCCACCGACAACAGAGCATAATTGATACTCATCATTCGAACAATAATTGGTGTTTAATCGTGTATACGTATGTCTAATTGACACAAAAATGATATAAAATATAAAATAATTAATATTCCTTTTGGTGCATGCGCAATAAGTACTTCATAATTGGATATAGTGTCACGGATTTTTTTTCGGGATGCAATCAAAGTAAAATTGAAGCTCAAACTTTTTAATGGTGGTAATAGTGTAAAGTAGGTAACTTTTGTAATTGAAGAAAAATACTAAATCTTCTGCTCCTGTTTTTGATAGTGAAAAAATAACATTTGTCAGCGGTGGAGCATCTTTAACTAAAATCTGTTATTTTAATTACAGGGAGGATTTACAGAGTGGGGGAAGAGATCAAAGGAGGATCAGATCGAGAAGTAGACAATGATTTACTTCCGAATGTCGACTCGCATGGTTAACAACTCACCTCAACACATCTAATCCAGCAAAATCATACTGCTCTGTGATTCTCATTGTCACGTCCAAAATATATTTCACATAAGTCAAAGTAACCAACGAACACAAAATGATATTTTTTTAAATCCAGTACTCCTTAAAATAATATTCTCATCAATACAAGTTTAGTTAATGTTTACTGAACTCGTATCTCCGAAATTAATTTCTTTTAGATACATATTTTCAAAATGCATTTGCGATTGATTTCAATTGTGAATGCTTTAAGTAATCACTACTTCATCTGAGCTTTAATAAACATGTAATACCTTCAATAAAGTAACTATTGTAAGGCTGTTGATAACATCTACGCGTGATTATTAAAAAGGGAATATTAGGTTTTACAGGGATTCTATTTCGTATAAATCTTTACGTGTATTGAATTGAGGGAAATGTTACAGATTGTAGAGATATCATGTGTTGCTGGTATTTTATAGAATTTGTATTTGACTATGCTTTAGTAGGTTATTGATCATTTTGCCGGTGAAATATCAAAATTAATTCAAGTGATGGAGAGAAGATGAAGACTTTTCAAGTGCTGGTATAGAATTTTTCAGTGATGTACTGTACAACCCATCTTTATTTTTGATCAATCAGTATAATCTTGTTTATTTCAGTGACGATAATAGTTCGGAGATGGTTTAAATAGGCCATGCATGATCAAGGCTAAATTCTTGTGGCTTTCGCAAAATAATTTGTTGAAACGAAAATGAACGATCATAATGCTTTATACATGTATTTGCAAATACAATCCAATGAATATAACAATCTTTACACTCTACAATGTGCATCCAATTTGGCGTTTGTTGCTTTAAGGTTGATACGACGATTGATTTAATCATAACGTTTTCTTTGTTTTAATTGGTTGCGGCTTTTGAATGCTTCTGCGAAGGTCATTATAAGCAAAATGTATAAATTATGTAGAATCATGGTTTTTTTTTATTCGAGATTTGAATTAACGATGATGATGCCAAGAACAGAAACAATGATTTTGTAATACACATGTCAAATAATATTTACTTATAACTAAACAGAACAAAGATTTATGAATATTTTATTGAAATGATGTAGCAGACCTACTTATCAACCAATCACTGTAAACTGACTTATTTTCAAGCGCAATTGAAATTCGTGTATGCGCCGGCGATTAGAGATCGCGAAAAGCACAATGTCGCAAAACTCTTTCAACGTAGATTGAGTAGAACCAAATGACTCGAAATCGCAAAAAAGGTCGACTGGAAATCCATTAGCATTGGAAGACGCGAAAAGTCGCTTGGAAAGCCATTAGCATTGGAAGACGCAAAAAGTTGCTTAGAACAGCCACCGGCATTGGAAGACGCAAAAGTTTCTTGGAAAGCCATTTGCATTGGAAGACGCGAAATTCGCTTGGGAAGCTATTAGCATTGGAAGACGCGAAAAGTCGCTTGGAAAACCATTAGCATTGGAAGAAGCGAAAAGTCGCTTGGAAAACCATCAGCATTGGAAGACGCGAAAAATCGCTCGGAAAAGCCATAAGCATGAGAGACGCGAAAAAGTCGCTTGGAAAACTTTTAGCATTGGGAGACGCGAAAAGTCGCTTGGAAAACCATTAGCATTGGGAGACGCGAAAAGTGGCTTGGAAAACTATTAGCATTGAGAGACGCGAAAAGTCGCTACGAAAACAAGTTGGTTTACATCATATATAATTACACGATTTGTTAACAACTATAGTGCCATAACCTAATCACGTAATGGAACGGGTAATTATGTTTAATATGTTTGTTAATTATTATTTTTTGATTGATTGAAATATATATTGGTAATACATGTAGATGAGTTTGTTTTAAATTTTGACTTATGTATACCATCATTTTATATTCCCTGCAGAGGAAGCAGTCAAATGGATGAATATGGAAATATATTATAATGAATTAGTCTTGTGTACCATTCGTTTTAAATGTTGTCGGAGCACCCTGTGGAATTCTTTGATTTTCATCCACTGATTCTGTGTGAATGTTTTTAATG
The DNA here is from genome assembly GCF_041381155.1 of Argopecten irradians. Classification (NCBI taxonomy): domain Eukaryota; kingdom Metazoa; phylum Mollusca; class Bivalvia; order Pectinida; family Pectinidae; genus Argopecten; species Argopecten irradians. The sequence continues at coordinate 29,847,582 of NC_091142.1, read as the reverse complement.
GACAAATTCTTACACTATAAACAATGGCCAAGATAGATATCAGTAATATACTGTATACGTGGAAATTAACGCGAAGAGGAATTTTCGCTAATTACTTACGCGAAGAGCGTTAATTTCAGGGTGAAACAATCTCCCACACGTAACCGGGTATATAAATCTGTGTTACAAAAAGTTAGCAGGTGTATTTATCACAAAACATAATATCGCGAAACGTTTATTTGAGCAAATTGCGAAATTAAACCCTCGCGCAACTATCCACTTTTACAGTAGGTAAAGGATACTTCATATTCATATATATAATGCCCTGGATATGGATTTTTGAACCAGTTCCAAGTTCTGTTTTCCGTCGGATTAGCTGGTCAAAAGGTCTTATTAAATACTGATTTAAACCATGCATTTCCATCTGCGTTAAAATCTTCACCAAGCATTTACAGTGTATGTACCATTGACACAGCACGGGCCCGGCCGTCTGGCAGTAGTGCTGCTGATTTCCGCGACATCTGTGGATCCTTACCGGCATGATTAAGCAGTTTGGCCTCAGGAGATTACCGCGAATCTACGCTAGTTAACTGTGGCCTGACAAGACGAACGATGGCTGCAAGTACTCGTCACTGTGACTGTCTAGAGCAGATCGAATGCTGATAAAGAGCTCCGCTCTTTTAAACTAGCATCACAACAGAACAAAAAATCCTGCTTCGTCCATCTCGTTCTGCTAGCTAAAGAATTTTGCTTATAAATCATTTCCCAGCAGTTTTTATTATACCCCCTACACACATGTGTTCCATTTCGGAGACATAGTGAATTGTTTAGTTTATCATACAATCTGACACATCATGCTGTACTTCACTGCCGTTACTAAACATGTATGTGTGTAGCTACTACTCGATACATGCACCACACATGCCATATGTTACAGACTGAAGTAGAACTTCTCACCGTCTTATCCGGATGTTTTAGCGTTCAGTTAAAGACCAGACTGTCTCCGGTGCTTCACAATTTCGTTTCGCCCGATTGACATGGCCTGTTTTGCCTATGCTCGAAAACACTGCATGATCTGGACCAGTTTCCTTATTATTTCTTCACGTGTGTAACTTTTAAATGTTAACTAACTTAAGAATTATACGGAATTTCAATGATACTTTACGATGGAAAATTTCCTAAAATTAAGCAACATTTGTGAAACTTGGGTCTCAACAAATTGTGAAAAAGAAACATTTGGTATCGTATTAAAATGAAATTTAATAGTAATAAAGAAGATTTGCATTTCTTATGGCCAATTTTATGAAAAGATATGACCAAAATGGTCACGTCTGAAGATAATTTGAGACCTAGGACATCACGTACTGTGAAATCCATAACGCCGACATTGAACCATATCAGTCAGGAAGACATTTTTAGTGTAACCATGGAGGATTGCAAAGTCAACTTACATAATTCGCCAAGGTTAACTAAAACTGATAAAATGTCTGGTTATACCAATATCCGGTTGTTGTAGTATGTATAATTTATATGATAAAAGTGTTAATAATGAAAGAAGATAACAAATCGCTTGCTGTTAAGTCAACGTAAGTATGAAGCCCTTTGAAACATTGAGTTGCGGAACAATTTCTTTACAAAATATATTTTTGTGGCTGATCATGTATGTCAATGACCCTTTAAAAATTTACAGCATATTTACCGACCTCCGTGTCGGTACATTGATACTGAAATAAAATAGACTTGGCGTATTGTAATAAATAATTTAAAATATCGACGACTAGCTCCCTCGTTAGATTTTCTGTATATACAATGTGAGAACTGATTTCTAATCAACATCTTTTTTTCTCAAAAAATTGCATTTTTGCCTACCAAAGAAAGAAACATTCTGTCAGGTGTTTGTGATGCTTACAATAAGGAAGGGTTTCTAACAATGGTATTGGCCATGTTCTGTACCAAACATACAGTAACACATGGGCTCGGGCTATTTTGCGGCGGATTTTCACAGTAAGACGACCTTATAAACATCGCTCTCCTACATAAGGCGAACTATCGGTTGACAAGCATACAACAATCATACGAGTATATATATTGCCCGTCAACCCATAGATAACCCCTATCTAATGGACACCCATGAAATTGATTACATTACAATTAATGTAAATGTAGTCAAATTCAGAACGTAATAGTATTACAGATTCATTTTAGGGTAGTACTTGTTAGGTTTCTTCTGTTTTCCTTATTATTATTATATTTACATTGCCATTACACATTTATAAACCCTACGTATGGACAGTGCCTATTATCTAGCCTAGTTTGGTGCATCCTTAAGATCTCTTGAAACTACACCAGCTTTTTAATTGGTCAATTGTTTGTGGGTTGTTGGGGGTTTTTTTTGGTGTGTTTTTTTTTGGGAGGGGGGATGGGAGGAGGCGGTTCCCAATAAACGATTGTGTTATTTGTGCCGTTTAGAAGATATATATTTCAAATTAGTTCGCGTTAGAAAAGTTGTAAGCATATTTTTCTGTTTGAACGACGAGGGACAAAAGACGATTCATTACGTCACTAGAATCTCGGTTAAACCAAACAACAAGCCATCGTCAACATTAACAATTTAATAACATTTGTACAAAAAAAAAAGAAAAATAATGACTTCAGTTTTCCAACAACAAATTAATTGTGTCCATGATTTCAAACGGTCGTTCTGTAAGTTTTGGCCATGTACATATATGCTTTCAAAGTATAGAGAATTGTTTATACAAATGCATGCAAGAGAAACATGATCTGAAGAGATTCAATCTAGTAGAACATTTTAAATTTATCCATCCTATCCTCAGAAGTAAAAGCAAATATAATAGCATGCTGGTTTCATTCATGTCTTTTATAAGCTATCTAATCTAGTATTCATAGGATTTAATGCATTTCAGAACATCCAATCCGATTAAAGCAAAGTTTCCGTGTTGCGTAGCCAGAAGGACGCTTAGATAAAGTAGATAATTGTTATCAGATTACAGAATAAATATTTCCCAATGCATTCAACGTAGTCATCGTCTGATTTACAAGAGCTGTTGGAGAACAGCAAAGCTCGCCTATTCAGAAGAAGTTAAGCTTAAACAATTGACGAAACAGAAACTTGCTCAAAAACTTTAACGTGAAATGGGACGCCAACGCTGACGCCGACGCCGGGGTGCCAACATTAGCTCCCCCTATTCTTCGAATAGGCGAGCTAAAAATGTTGAAATGACCCCTGGTTATTTTAGATACCGTTAGATTTGCATTGTCTTGGAAGGTTATGTTTCTGCATGAGACTGGAATACAACCGGATGCTAATCGCATAATTATAACCAGTCCCTTGAGAACGTATTACCTTCATAGACTGATGGCTAATTCGTACCCCCTTCAAATCATCTTGCTAAAATAAAAAGACCTCACCCAACAGACAAAAGAGTTTTGACTTCCTTTAAAATTCATTAAAATATATCATGGTTTTCGCTTTCTGGAGAAAATCTAAACAATTTGTAGAGAAATTATTTAGCATTGGAAAATAGCACCATTCATAAAAATACGCCCTTATACTGCGAAAAAAGCAAAACAGAGCTGACTGTTCGAGTAAATGAAAAACAAAATAAAATATCAATTTTTACCAGAAATCACACAAATAATTCCTTGTTTTTAACGACATTACGCAAACGCAGCGCTACTACGTAAAAATATTTAACATTAGCATACTAGTATACAATGTGTAAGATTTTGGTACAGATACTTCAAATATTTGGATAAGTTTTGGTCGTTGCTGAAGTAGACAAGGGCACTACTTCTGTTTACCAGATACACAGGCAATTGGACAAACTAAAGCACTATGCGTAACAATGGACTGAAAAATATTTCATATGAAATTAGTGAGATATATACTGTCATGATAATTCTTTTTGTTGGCTAAAATAATCTCCAGAGAAAATCCAAAGAAAACACATTTGAAACTGACACAACCTCATGATCTGCTACAGAAGTGGTAGTTTAATAAAAGTACTAAGCTGAATAGCTCCTTCATAAAATTAGCTATGAATAAAATGCCTATAATTCATTCTTATCACATAGATCACATGAATATAACGAAAAGGCAGCAGCTGATAGGATTATTGTTCGTTACATCCAACATCCTATTTCGTCAATATCTGGACATTCTAGATATTTTTAAACAGTTTTGTTTTCACGTCCCGATGCAGCACTATTTACATGTAACAATTGTAATACAAGCGCAAGTATATCTTATGAACACTTCAATACTTTACCCTACATGTATTAAATGTATGATTCCGTCACCATCCTCGGAAGTCCTTTGTTCGCCGGTTCCACATAACACATCCCGCCAGTATATTGGTGTAATGCATTGCTTATGGACTCGCACAACGCGTACGAAAACATCATTCACAAAAAAAATAGATGCCCAATAACTCTTGTTCATTTGATTTTGACTTAAACTGGCCTAGAGTAAACAGGATAGATATGAAGTAATCTCACATAAATTATTACATACTGACGCTCGAGTATACACATGTTTGAAATGTAAATGATTTTCTCAATGATTGACTATTGAAACAGAATGTCACTGATGTCACAGTTCATTAATAATTAATCTAATAATAATATGATCTCTATTCAAAATCATTCTATTGTGAAAGCTATGGCGATAGAGGAATCAAATTATTTCTTTGTGTATGAACTTTCGTGTCAAACACCGATAAACGTACACAATGGAAATTGTTCGCGAGATTTAAATTTGTCTTGATAGACTTGATAATGCTGCAGTTATTGCTACGATATGTTAAAAAGCGACGTATTTACACACATATCCATCCATATCCTCGCAGCAGTCTGCTGTTGATTATCTGATGCATACAAATGCACTGCGCGTATCTGTACTCCGATATCCACACATAGTAAATATCATATTGAGTCCGCCATTTGTATTTCATTACCATATTGCTAATTTTAAACGAAGTTCTCCCTATTTACAATACTGAAGACACCGTGAGACGTAATGAACATCCTTTTAAATCATCCTAATATAAATGCTACACTTCATCGATAACTTCAAAGCCTTGGGATTCCCATGCTGGCTCACTGTAAGAAGCTCGCGAGGTATCGAGGTCACCTCCTTCTTCCGCGGTATCCATTTCCTCTTCTGTTTTCTCTGACGATTGTCTCGCTGGTACCTCTGATTCGTCATCGTCTTCCTCCATCGCTGAAGCGTATTGTACAGTAGCTTCCTCCTCTGTGTCTAATGCCGATTCGAGCGTGATGTTCTCATTAGCATTCGAGTCTGGTAGTGACTTGGCGTCTGCTGATTCCTGGCTCACACTTTCAAAGTCCATGTCTATCAAACTCTCATCGGCAGTTTCTACCTCTTCCGATTCATCGCCTTGTGATAAGGGGACATCACTGACATCACTTAAATCATTTGCATGATCTACTTTATTGGATTCTGAAGTTTCTTGCTGGTAATTCTGTTCCAATTCTTCTCGCACATTATCCTGGTTATCATCAACAGTGGCCTCAGCATTACTCGAGATATTTTGATCGTTATTATCAGTGTCTGTGGAGGTTACCATTGTACTTATATCCATTTCCTCACCTGTTGTTTCTTCCTGTGTTTGCTTATCTTCTTCAAGTTGTTCTTTTTTTACGACATAATCATCATATTGGTCGCCATACTCATTATTCTTGTTCTCTTCCTTCACTTCATACTGGTCATCCAAGGCTATACCAAGATTGCTTGCCACAACAGAAAACCGATCGTCAGGAATGTTATCCAGGTCTACCACCGATATGTTAGATTCAATCAACAATTTCTCATAATCTGCCGGACCAAGTGTTAAGAAGTCAACGAGCTTCACCCTGGGATCCAACTGTACGAGTGTCACAGAATCTAATTGTAAAGTGTCATCGATCAAACAACTACTGCCAGATTCCCTGGACACTTCCACTGGCTTATCCGGATGAGCATAGGCAACATGGGTTTTCACTTTCCCCTGTGTGTACTGTGAGAAGTCACAGTATGGACAACTAAACGGTCTTGTCGCAAGGTGTTTCTCCATGTGAGCGTTGAAGTCCTTGTCACCAGCGGCTAGGTATGAGCAATAGCCACACTTCAGACGAGATTCAAGCTGGGTTCCCGCGCTTAACCATTTGAAGCCACCATGGACTGCCAGATGCTGACGATAATGATACAGACTCTGGCTTGAGTAGCTGCATATGTGGCAAGAATATTGGACGATTCCCGTCTCTTCCTTTATGCTTCCTGTAAGATTAAAATCATACTAATTTAATCAAAGAGTATTACCGTTTTTTAAATATTGCATGAATCAATATTTCACAATCTCAAGCATATGGTTAAGTACTTCATGGTACATATTTAAATGATCTCCGGCAATATTAAAAAGACCATATACCACCTTCTCTCCATGCACAAATGATCATAGAATCAAAACTAAGAACATAAACTTCAAAACGAAGATCAGTGATAGTAACAATAGCGGTAAATGGAAAACCACTCAGCCTACTGAACTCAAAATCGCGTGACAAAAGAGACAACATTTCGTAACTTGTTCTGTTTTTCTATATTACAGAGTTACCTCCCTTGTGAATAAAAAGCCATTGTGAAATAATTATTTTGAGAGCGAATATCACTTTGTTTTCCCTGAAATGTATGATGTTACGCTCGCAAGCACATGACGCCACAATGAATACCTACCCGTAAGGGCAGATAACTCTTGCAATATGCAACTAGAGAAGACTTCCTATCGACAGAATAATTCATAAACACAATTACCCCAAAACATTATACAACATACCTGTGATGCTTCCTGAATTTGACTCAACTTCAAACTCGTTGTCACTAGACTGATCTATCTTCCTTCGTTTTTCTGCAGGCTCGGATGAATCGGATGTAGCTGTGGATGTAGGTAACCCTTTACTTTGCCTCTCGTCTATCACATACACTGGTCTGCCTGGGTGTTGCTTCCTGATATGGGTCGTCACCTTGCTCCTGTAATATTGAGGTTTTGATTACTTTTACATCTAAAATATCAAAATAATATTCATCTGTATAAAACAAAACCCAATGTAAATAGTCTTTTGCAGGCTATCTGACCCACGAACACTAGTATTGCGAACTCCACTTTTTGTGAAGTCAAATATATTTTCATTTTTTCACTAAGAAATGAAAGCTTATTTCTATTTCTTGTGAATATCGGTCATATAAATGACATCCACCAGAAATTATAATACTTAAATTGTATAGCTCTACCAATTCATTCAGTATGAAAGTATCCGACGGATCAGAAGTACTCGTTAATAATCCTAACTTATACTTTCTCATATTGTAATTTCTACGAACACTTTGAACAGTGCGGACAAACAAACAGAGCGGGCAATTCGCAAGAAATTGACACTATAGAATAAAAACATACCTTGGGTAGCCATGTGTAGAACAGTAGGGGCACCTGTAGATCGAGTTCATATGATGATAAACATGGGAAATCATTGTATTCTGCATGAGCGTATTGTATGGACAGAGAAGACAAGTGAATCCAGACTTTCCGGCCTTATTATTGTAGAAAGCCTTGTACATCTTGCTAGGAATAAAATCTTCAATTGCAGAATTTTTCATGTTCGCCATTGTTGGGTAATTCTTCTTGAATGTTTGAGACGGTGCTGCAGCTGAAGCTGGGCTTAATTTGACGGGCGATGATGAAAATGGAAAGTCTTTTGCCAGTCTTGCTGCTTGTGACTTCTGTATGGAAAGTTTTACAGGCGAATGAGAATCCAATAGCATTTCGATTTCCTGTTCTTGTGCAGCGTTTCTCTTGAACAAAACCTTAATAGGTTTACCAATGTGCTGCTTTTCAATATGTCGCTTCACGCCGTCGTTTTTCTTTGTTTGATATCCACAATATCCACATTTATATGGCTTATAATCAAAATGACAGTACAGATGTTGTCGGACAGATGATCGCTTTCCAATGTAATCACATTTGGCACACGTGTACCTTTCAGATGGTCTTTTCTCACCATCTGGCACGCCTTTTTTGGTCCTTAAGTAAAATTTCAACGGCATATCTAGATGACTATCCCACGTGTGCTGCTGTATTTTTGACACGTAGGCTGTTCGAAAGATTGTACAATGTTTGCAAACCATAAGCATCCCCGCGTGTTCCGATTCCATGTGATTTTGGAATATTTTTGCGTTGGACGCTTTCAAATTGCAAGTTGAACAAAAGACAACCTGGGATTTCTCACCGTTCTGTTTAGGAACGTCTTCAGTGTCCTGAGGGGGGGTCTTCGTGGTACTCTTTGGAATACTTGTTGTACTGGTGCTGGTATCATCATCAAGCTGAGACAACTCCTCCTTTGACATTTGGACATAACCTCCTACTTTGATCGGGATGTGGTATTTCCTTATCTTGGCGGAGTTGGGACATATTGTAATCTGAACGTTCTTATTGAGATGTTTTTCTGTCAGGTGAAACTCAACAGCTTTTTTGTCGGTGTTTTTTAATTTACATCCGGAACATCCATATAAGGTTTTTGTACAAGTTCCTTTTTTCAAATGCCTGTAGGCGTTTGAAACGGAATTACTCTTATTGCCACATTCCAGACATTTCCAGAAGTATCTTATTTCTACACGAGATTTCCCCTTTGCGGAATTCTCCGAATTCAAACTGCTTCCTCCTTCTGAAACATTATCTTCTCCGTCTTTAGAATCCGCCGGTGAATCTAGTGTCGAAGTCGGTGAAGCTATTGCTGGCTTGCGAACACTCGGAATCGGGGAATGCCATTGAGCAGGTTCTAACCTTCGCACAATCACCGGTTTTCCAATATGTCGTCTTCTCATATGTCTTTTCGTATTGCATTCATTATTTGAGCGATATTCACAGTACGTACACCCGAACGGACGGGCATTACTATGCTTCTTTACGTGTCGCAAAAGAGCTCGCTTTATAGGATTACTGAATCCGCATTCCCTACACATGTAGCGGTTTCCTATTCGTTTTATCAAAATCGAAAGGCTGGTACTTGTCGACATGGGCGATTTTAATTTTGAAATTTGGCTTTCGTTGTTTGGCGTAAGATTTGCCTTTGGAGGCAAGTCATGATCTTGGTCAGCTGCATCCGATTTCACACTTTTCCCACCAGTGCTTCCGACACTTTCTTTAGAATCTTGCTTTTTAAACGTTGGGATAGTATACTTCCTCATTTTGGCTTCCCTTTTCAATGTCACAATTCTAGATGTTTCACTTCCCGGGTGTTTTGTTTCTATATGTAGCTTAACAGCTCCTGGTTCCAAATCTTTAAACTTGCAGGTGGAGCAACCCAGCATCGGCTGCGAACATTCTTTGGAGAAGTGTTTCTGTATCGACCAAATGCTTTTGAATTTGGTATCACAGACAAGACATTTGAAGACATGTCTATATTCTGGAGTATCTGCGTTTGCTGTGTCTTCGGCTGACGGTTGGCTCACTGTCGCTGAAGGTTGTTTTGCCTGCGGTGATGGCTTGGGAACTTTCGGAACCTTTAGTGCTACCGGGCTCGTAGAATGTTTATCTGGTTTTAGGGTCAGTTGAGGGTCAATATTATCCGGAGGATCATCTGTTGTTGGCTGACCATGTTTTCCTGGGTGATGAGTTCGGATATGTTTTAGGCAGTCGTGTCTCCAGTGAGATCGATATGGACAAAATGGACATCCAAACCTTCGGAATCCTGAATGAATCGTTAAATGGTTCAGCACTGTAGCCCGTGATGTGCTTGTGTAACTGCAGATTTTACACTTGTAAATATCTCCCATCTTTTGAATGTTTGGGTTATCTTCTACAGGTGATTTATTATACACCGGCGATTTTTGCAGATGCTTGCTCACAAAACTAGGTTTAGGTTTGCTTGTTGTCGACTTTTTAGCAGTTGAAGATGATTTCTTCTTCACGATATCATATGATGGCGATGTTTTGATGGTCAAAGGAGGTACTTTGGCTTTAAATGGGGAGCGGTAATTAGTTTCAGAGGGCTGAAAATCATCTCCACTATCACAATCTCTACCATCTGTGTTGGCATGACAACTATCGCTATCTTGCATCCTGGTGAAATATTCTTCCTCCTTTATGCTATGAATAGCTTTGTTGATTTTACTTTCTAGGTCCGTGACGTCCATCTGAACGTGTTGTATGGGTTTCCGATGTATCTTCTGTATGTGGACAACCATCGACGGAGACTCCAATGTACCATGACTGCAGTAGGCGCATTTGTAAAAAGAAACATCCATGTGTTGAAGTATGTGCTTGTGCAGGACATATCGACCAGAAAATGTGTCTTGACACAGCTTGCATGTAAATTCAGAATTTGTTTCCTCTTGAATAAAACAAGGTCTCAATTTCAAATGAAGCAGATCTCCTCCAAGAAAGTATAACGGTGTTTTCTCTTTTGGCTTTTGCACTTCCTCTTGTATCAAACTACCATCTTCTGCTAATAATGGTTTCCTGTCTTCCATCTGAGGACTGGGTGTGCAATCACTTTCCCCGTCCGGGGACGGTGAATGTGAATGTGACTCATTAGACTGTGATGAAGATGTTTTCTTTCCTATCGCAACTTTCAATAGCTGTCGTTGCTCCTTCGGTTGCGCTTCATAGCATGGAGACAGATTAGGGTGTGTTTTGATATGTCTAAGTAGGTCTATTCTTCTTATTGTGGTAAATGCGCACTCGGTACAATCTACTGGCGGTTTAAATACATTCCCAGAAGGAACAACGAATGGTTTCTTTGGTCCTTGGTAAGAATGTTGGGAGTTCTTATGACGAAGCAATTCTGCTGCATCATCACAACTGTATGAGCAGATATCACAATGATGGGAACAGATTGACATGTCATTAATTTCAATGTCCTCATTCTCCTCCATATCCTCTGGAGACTCTGGCCATTCCTGTCCATGGGGTGGAAGATAAACCCCAGACGCAGAAATGATATCAACCCTGCGTTTAACGCGAATGATTTTCCCGGGGTGCTTTTCCTCACTATGCCTACTCACGAATGCTTTGTATGTTGATGAATACGCACAGTAGTGACATTTATATACCAGGATATCCAGGTCTTTATCAACTACATGCGATGCCATGTGCCCTTTCAGTGCTGGTAGACGAGAGCAGTATTTACCACAAAGCTTACAGCAGAACCTCTTTTTCGAGCCGGGGTTAACTGAAGCTAAGTCTTTTTCATTTAGATTTTCACCGAATGTACTTCTAACTGTCTGTGGTTTCTTTGTATGGGGTTTTGGAACAGAACTTGAAGGAAATGGTTGATCTCTTACTGTAGCTGCATCATCATTATCATCATTATGCCCAAGTTGATGTTGCTTGAATAATTCCTGGTCACGTGTTCCAAACAGACATTTGTCACAAAAGTAAGCAGAGACAGATACTTTCAGTACTTTAGTAATGTAGTTAATCCCTTTATTGGTCTCACTGTTGTGGGTTTTGCTCATGTGATGACCGAGAAATTCTGTCACGTTTGTTTTGAATGTACATAAAGTACAGAAGAAAACCTTCACCTTGTGCTGTCCTTCATGTAGATTCATATGACATGATAACTTGCTGAGTTTGTCCATAGCTGCTGGACAACAAGGACAAGAGAAACGTCGTTTCCGTTCATATTGACCCCTTTTGTGAAGAAGCTGGTGCTTACGCAGTAGTCCCCTTCCTGAAGCAAGATAAGAACACTCAGAACAGCGAATTATTTCGGCACTAAGGGACTTCAGCTTTGATTTGTTTATTGCCATGACTTTAACTGCATCACGCATATCACCTTCTGCAGCAAGTTTCGTGAGAGAACCTTTTGCTTTTGCCATTTCTGACAGTCGAGCAAGATGAACAGGTTCTTCTTCATCTGCCTCTGTGTCGTCACAAGAGTTATTTTGACCAACAGAATCTGCATATCCATCATCTTCATCATTTGCGTCGTCCATATACACAGATGGCCATGGCGTAACATCAGCGGGTTTTTCCGGAATCCCGGGAGCTGGCACAGCAAATTCGTTATGGTCTCTCTCTTGACATACCAGCTGGCTCGCAACAGTAATTTGTCGTGGTTTTCCTGGATGTGCCTCAATAATGTGTGCAATAATCGTCTTCCTGTTGCTATCTTTTGCTGTACAGTGCGGACATGCAACAAATTTCAGAATATTTGCCTGTATGTGAGTAATGAGATCCTCGGCGGTGGGAAACAACATCTGACATGATCGACATTTGAATTTGCTTGTATTTGGGTGAAACTTGTTCCAGTGCTCCCGAAATAAATCTACTACGTTAGTTCCGTAGAGGCATGCTGGGTAACTGCACGTGTACAGAATGAATGAAGATGCTTTTGAGTGAGTTAGCATATGTCGCAAATGGCAATCCTCCGTCAGACTACCATGTCCACAGTGTGCACATTTATATTCATCAGCATCAGAGTGCCAACACATCAAGTGCTCCCTATATTCCCCAGATGTAATGCATGCGAATCGGCAGTCAGTAAAGCCACATACATAGAAACTTCCATTGGAAGGAAATTTCGACGTTATATTTTGAACAGCTGTTGCCTTGGTTGGATTTTCTGAAGAAGTATTTTCTTTGTTGAATTGTGTGGCTGTTATCACTTCCTTTGGACTTGCCGATCTTCTAGAACCAGTCATCACTTCCATTGGACTTGCCGATCTTCTAGAACTAGTCATTAATTCCTTTGGACTTGCCGATCTTCTAGAACTAGTCATTAATTCCTTTGGACTTGCCGATCTTCTAGAACTAGTCATTAATTCCTTTGGACTTGCCGATCTTCTAGAGCTAGTCATCACTGCCTTTGGACTTGCCGATCTACTAGAACCAGTCACAGCTGTGGGTGATATGCAGCTATTTAAAATGCTGGAAGAAGGTTCTTCATTTTTTTTCAGTGTTACGGTTGGGTTATATTTACTGATTTCATTACCATCGTACGTTTTGTCAACAACATCATTAATGGATCCTTGTAATTTCTCAAAAATGTTTCCAGAGTCTTTAATTTTCATCGTTGGAGGTGAATTTCTTTCTTCCTTTGCTTCATCAGCTGACACAGTTGGATCGGTGTCCTTCTCTGTCGTCGGTTTTGGTGACTCACTAAGACTATATGTCGATGCTATCTTTATTTGCATACAGCTATCTTCCTCGCTGTTTGGATTTTCTTTCATTTGAACATCAGTGTCCTTGGTAAGTTGTTGAGCTTCAGCAGGGTCGTCATCAGAATCAACTTCAATGACATTGGTTGATTTTTTATCTTCAACTTCACTGATTGCTAACTTTTTCATGACTTCAGTAACCAAAGCACACTTTGCAAAGTCTCCAGACGAATAGCTGTTTGGACACTTTTTACAAATCGGAGGCAGTCCATGAAAATGCCTCCAAATGTGTCTACTAAAACCATCTTCCGTCTCATTTTTCACCTTGCAGTATTTACAAACATAAGACGATCCTTCCTTGCGAAAGGAAATACGGCAGCTCTTTTTTGAAATTCCCTCTGTCAAGTCAATGACTGAGCCCAATTTCTCATTTGCGTTCGATTGTTTTGATTCTTCGCTTTGGGTAGAGGTGATCATCTTTCCTGCCTGAACATTTTGTATTGTCGCACTACTGTTAGCAGCAGAGTTCAATGGTAATGGCCGAGTTTGGGAGCAAATTGTACTAGAAACAACAACTTGTTGTTGAGCTGCCAGGCTTTGTTGCACTGTCGTAGGTGTTGGAATAAGACTTTTCAAAATACTCTGAGGATGAATTACCGGAGATGATGGTGTACTGGTAGACGCCGGAAGAACAATAATCTGTTGCTGTGGGGTTTTCTGTGGTACAACATTATGTTGGTTCATCACAATCATTGGTTGTTGAGGTCTATTAATAGGCGGGGTGTAGTTTCCTAAAATTGAAACTAATGGTTTAGCAGGTTGGATGGCAGGAGGAGGGGGCTTTGGTGCCATCGTCACTGGAACAAGGATGAATGAGGAAACGTTCACTGTAGAATTAGGAACATTGGAGAGTTGAAGTGAAGAAGTAACGGTACAGCTCAATTTAGGACTACCATGGATTTGGATTTTTTCCGGGGCAGGTTTTTCCGTCTTGTCTACTGGTTCTAATACAAGTGGATCTTTCTTCGACGGACTGGATTTCATAAAGTTTTTCTGTTGAATAATTGAAGGTCTTTCAAGTTTCTTCTGAGGAGATGTGCTTTGACCGTTTCCAGAGTTTCCTTTTGAATTTTGATCTTTTGCTGAAGATGCCATCGACATGTTCCAAATCTTCTTATCAAGCAATCTTCCCGTCAAGGAATACTTGGAATCTTTGTGTAGCGTTTCAATTATGTGATTGATTTTTTTCGATCCCCGTAAGCCACATTTCACTTTTTTATCACCATTATGTAGACTACTGACATGAGCTTCTATTGAAGACTTGCTTTCAAAAGTTGCAACACATTTCAAACATATATAAGGTTGCGCTAGCAAGTGGAAAGCAATATGCTCCTCGAAGTTCCGTGCACTCTTTGTTGTATAAAGACATGCTTCACATCCATAGCGATCTGACTTGTATTTGAAATTAATTTCTCCTTTCATAACTTTCACAACTTTACGTTTACTGCAAATGACTTCGTGGGAGTTCAACATAGCTTCCTGATCAGTTGTAAATGAACATTTTGAACAACGCATCATCCCTATATTTGACCACATTTCAGTAGCGTTCCTCTCAGGTTTGTTGTTGGGCTTTTTATCCACTTTATCTATGTTACTACTCTGCGTTTCCAGATCATGAGATACAACACTAGTTGTATTTTCAACGTTATTCTCTCCTGTCTCTGTGGCCTCTCTGGATCCCAGATCTTTGGAATTTAAACTGTCCACTACTTCCGACGATAAGTTGTTTTCATCTGAATTCGGAGCTGTAATGGGTGGTTCCTCAGTATTCTGTAATCCATTCTGCACCGAGAGACTTTCATTTGTTGTATTAGGTTGGTTGTCCGTTGATAAATGGTCAGTTGATTCTGATGAATTGCCAGAATTAGACATTTGCTTCTCTAACTCACGCAAACTGTTTTCAAGTCTTTCAAAATAATCCAAACCAATATCTTTACTTGCAACTTCAACGATTGGTTCGGACTTCGACTCATCTTTTACTTGTTCATTTTCACAGGTATCCATATCTTCTTCAATACGTTCTTCAGCATCCATCATTTCAAATTGTTCCTCACTTTCAGTTTCTTGAATTCCATTCTTTTCTTGATCATCGTTTTCTATCTTCTCTGCATCATCTACTGACAGATTGGTGTCATTAATGTCAATGACAAGGACTCTCTCACTATCCTCACTCTCTACTAAACTTCTTGTTTCAGATATCAAAATGCCTTCATTTAGTTTTGACGCATTACTATTTTCTTCATTACTTTCGTCTGGATGATGTATCGTTGCTACCGACAACTGTTCAGGTGGAGCATCACCCTTCTCTGTTATCAATTGTGATTGGTCTGTCACAGTGCTTACA
Organism: Argopecten irradians; assembly: GCF_041381155.1. Classification (NCBI taxonomy): domain Eukaryota; kingdom Metazoa; phylum Mollusca; class Bivalvia; order Pectinida; family Pectinidae; genus Argopecten; species Argopecten irradians. The sequence goes on along the minus strand of NC_091142.1, from coordinate 29,832,028 downwards.
TGTTGCAATACCTCATCTGTCATGTGTGATACAGGTGACCCATCTACTTCATCCAGCTTTAGATCCATATCCACATCTGACTTGGCAGACTCATCAGTTAAACCAGGAGGATCATGCGTTTCCATTCCACAGCCCCTGCAAAATATAAAACAAGAATCAAATTGAAGTTGGCTTACTGTAAATTATAAATATGTTGCATGCCATTTACTATCAGGAGTTTTGGGATAAAAGTAAATCCAAGACTACTTTTCAGTACTGTACATTTCAGATGCTTAAGTATAGCTGCAGTACAACCTATTATAATATTTTACAAATCTTTGCAATAATGATCTTGACTAATGACAACAAAACCAACTAGAACTGTAAGCCAATTGTTAAGTAACATTCCAACTGCCCCTCATCTGGGAAATATAGGACTACGTCTGCTCACCAATGATCCAAATACAATTTTTGTTTGTTCATTCTGAAGTTTCAATGATAATCATGGCAACCAAATGATTTCCTGATGACTATAACCATTATATTTGTCTTCCTTTCAAATCCCTATAGAGCATTTTTCAGTTTTGATTGGATAATATCTAAAGTTTGACTTTAGTGTTGTCTCCATGGTATCCATTATTAAACTTCATTGCAAGGGCTTCATAAAGTAAACACATAATAGCTGTATAAGGATTGTTGCCACCATTGAAATCCCTCCAGTAGTTTAAGAGGTGTAGCAATTTAAAACTAAAATGTAATTTTTGAACAAATTGATAATTTTGTAGAGTTCTAAAAGTGATTAGCTTACTGCTAATACTACACTTATCATAACTTCCTATTTTTTTAGATTCCAAATTTAAATAGATGAATTAAATATCAATTTTCATAATGCAGGTCATCTTATGTTTCTGTCATCTTACACAGTATTGCCAACTCACCCGATTTCCCCGGGTTGACCCGTTTTTTCACCCGATTTCCCCGGGTTGACCCGTTTTTTAGACATTTTATAATGCATAACCCGATTGACCCAGCGGGTCATCAAATAACCCGATTTTCAGCACTTGGATCAAAGTGTCAAAAAGCTCACAAAAATTACATCAGATCAAGCCATTAGTGCAATTTTAATTACATCTCAGGGCTTAAGACTCATATCAGGCCCTTGTATAATGCAGGTAGCTATGTTTTTGTTTACACAAACTTTGATAAATGTGTGAAATTGTAGCAATTAATCTGTTCAGTCATGCATCACAATGTCTATCTCTATCTGTCTATGATCGTTTTAAGCCAGAGCCATGGGCAAAATTAGACATGGCCAATTAATACAGTTCAAAATCAGAAATAATCTCTTCAAAATCCTTCAAAAGCACAAACATTTGTGATTTCAAACAAAGATTTACTCACAAGAATAAAACATAGTCAACGTGAACGGTATCCTAGGTAGGCAAGCCAATCATAATGGTCGCCATTTTGTTTACGGTCAAAGATGATAATGAAACCGGACACATATAGGACAAAAAATCCGGATTTTATTAAATATTATTTTCAAGATTTAATACAATATTCTTATTAATTATCAGATATTAATTATATTATTATATAAAAACATCATAAACATTATTGAATAACAATATGAAAATAATAAATTTATGCATATTAAGGTTTTTTAAAAAGTGTTAAAAATTACACTAAAATGTTTCGCATATGACCCTCATTTTGACCCTTTCACCCGCTTTTTCAAGGGTGATCACCCGATTTGACCTCATCAGAGTTTGGCAATACTGCTTACAAGTAATTGCCCCGCAATAGCTGATCATCACTACACCACATGGCTAAACAGTGAATGAACCATATTGTTAACATAGATTTACACAGGCAATCTTGGATTTATTTGGCATCATAACTTCCTCATAGGCCATTATATCGAAGAAGTTAATATTACATGTGTTATTGATTTCATTTTTGTTTCAGAAATGTAGTGGGCCTTTAATGATTTTGTAACAAAGGGGCATAGCTCTGAAAATGGTGGTTGTATCTTCCAATACAGATTATACTATATACTGTAATAAGGATTATTGCTTCTAAGTTTCGTTGAAATACCTCCAGCAAATAAGAGAGCTTAGAGCTTACAGTAGTCAGTCAATCATTGTGTCTACAGAAGGCAGTTATGACATTCGTGTGAGCTCGGACTAGAAAACCTCTGTCCCTCTGAGAAGATTCCACTGATATGATCCTTTACAGCAATGATGTCAATTATTACCACTTTAAAACTATAACAAGATGTTCGGTGTTCCAAGGATCAAGTACACTAATTTTCATTGAAGGGACCATGGCAGCCATTTTGTATTTCTCAGGAAAATTCAAAATCTCTATAGGACATCTATAGTGCATCAGCTTTTACTTTATGAAATTCCAAAGCATAGTTTCTGCAGAAAATCTTTATTAAAGGAAAGTATGCCTCTGCCTTAACAGAGCAGGATGTGTACTCTGAGAAAACTACTATCGATTGTTATCGACTTTTTTAAATTGTCATCAATTGATTAAGTTGATTGGCATACAATTACGATATATGGATAGTCTGATGTATTGTTAAACCACTACATATTAATACACTGTCATATCAGCTGCAATGTATTTTATATACTATACATCTGATTTTCATCGACATATTTTAACAAGTCATCTGAGACTCTAACATGAAACAAGAGGTCCATGGGCCTTACAGTCACCTTATTTCGAATGTATAATGAAACAATTTAAAGACATAGAAACACTACATGCTGGGCCTTGAAGTTAGTCAGTGATTTTATAAATTTGACGTTTTAATCTATGAAGAGTAGTTGCTTCCATGAAATAATTCTAATCTAGTTTGACTCATTTCCTATGAAAATTGAGCAAATAATGTTCATAAATATCTTTTTTCCTATATTAACTTAAGTAAACTTGACCCCCTCCCTAAGAGGAAACAAGAGACCCCAGGGTCATATAATTCACAATTTTTATAAAACATCTTAAAACCCTTCCATCTATAAAGAGTATTTGATTCTACCATTTTCAGAATTTTAGAAGAAGCCTATTGAAGTTTTAGCCCATTTTGACACTTTTTGGCCTCGTTCCTCTAGCCCCTGGAAGTTGGCCAGGACAATATGGTTATGATGTTAAAATGCTATCTCAGGCTAATATTTCTAACCAAGTTTGACTTATTTCCTATGAGAATTGGGCAAATAATGTTCATAAATGTGTTTTCCATATATAAACTATAGTAAAATTGACCGCATCCCCCGGGGAAAATGTGAGACCACAGGGTCATATAATTTACATTTTCTGTAAAAGCCATTTGGACCTTTCCATCTATGAAGAGTATTTGATTCTACAATTTCGCGAATTTCAGAAGAATTTTTTTGAAGTTTTCACCTATTTGACCCCTTTGGCCCCACCCCTCTGGCCCCTGGGGGTCAGTCATGGAATATTTGATAATAAGATTCAATGGCCATCTCATACTGATAATTCTGACAACATTTGACTTATTTCCTATGACAAATGCCCAAATAATGCTCAAAAATGTGTTTTCCGTATATGAAGCTATAGTAAACTTGATCCTCTCCCAAGGAGGAAACGGGAGACCCTAGGGTCATATAATTTTGTAAAGGACCTTAAAACAGTTACATCTATGAAAGGTTTTTGATTCTACCATTTCGAGAATTTTAGAAGATTTTTTAATCTATAGTCTATTTGACCCCTTTTGGCCCCACCTCTCAGGCCCCTAGAGGGCAGAGACCATATAATTTACAATTTTGATTGACCTTTGGCCATGGAAGGTTTGTGCAATATTTCTTTAAATTTGGTTTATTGGTTCTGGATAAGACGACAAAAATGTAAATTGTTTATAGTTGTACTGCACCCATGTCTCTTGAGACTTCGTCATAATCATGGTGACATCACAATTGTCATGCCAGTGATCACAGTTTGGTTTGATTAGTTTAACATCCTATTAACAGCCAGGGTCATTTAAGGACGTGCCAGGTTTGTTGGTGGAGGAAAGCCGGAGTACCCGGAGAAAAACCACCGACCAGCGGCCAGTACCTGGCAACTGCCCCACATGGGATTCGAACTCGTGACCCAGAGGAGGAGGGCATGTGGTAATATGTCGGTACATCTTAACCACTCGGCCACCACGGCCCCAGTGAGCACACAGAAGAAAAAGGCCGTTCAAATGGCTCTTTTATTGTTATCATTCAAATACAACAATAAGCATTGAACTGCAATTAGTTGGCACCTATGGAAGCACAAATTCCAACTGGACAGCAGCAAATCCAACATAAAAGCTTCATTAAACCTACTTGCAGTTCAGTGCTTAAGGTGGTTTGATACAGTTAGACCCAAAAATTTCCCCTCTTTTAATTTTCTTTAAAAATTTTTCACTGAAAGATTGGTTGATAAACTGTTTATTAAGGCTTTTATTTGAAATTTGACCGTGCGGTTTTGGAAATATTGTACTCTCAATAACCCTACTTTACCGTCTGTTTTTCTCAAAATACAATTTTACACACATATTTTCAAAGCTTGGTAATTGACTGAAATATTACAAACAACAACATTTTTTATCTTTAATACGTAAGTTTATATGGCTATCAATGACCTCAATATCGTTCCCACTCTTAAAAATTCAATAATTGTGAATTTTTCACGCGAATGCGTGTAAATGAGGCCTAAAAAGGGCCAATTTTTGCATTTGAATTTCAACTTAAATACCTAATTTCAAAAAATTGTGTCGTTTAATTTTCTTTATTTTTTGTCCACATAATAAGACAGTTGTTTTGGTTATGATGAAAGAATATAAAAAAAATTGACCGCGGAATTTTTGAGTAATTAGCCTTTCTATACCCCTACCCCCTAAAAAATGACTTTTTTCACAATTATATTATTAGACCGAAATCGAGCGGTAATATTTTTATAAAGAACATCTTATATATTGAAAATTATAAAGTGTAATAGTCTAAATCGTTATACCTGTTAATTTTATGTCACGATGCCACCGATTTGATGATATACAAAGCTAAGAAATGGCACAAATAAGCCATTATTTTGCCTGGATATCATATCTGAAAAATGAATATGGAAAATTCCGTGTAAAGATTCTACTTCAATTACCCTTTAGACAATCCATGATTTTATATTGTTTTAGCAGAAAAATATTTATCAAAATCTATCTTTCCATCGTCAAGATATCTTAGCTTCAATAGTCGTTTGAGGCAGATATTCAAGCATAAATTTGAATTTGGCGCCAAAATTGTAACGATGAAAAGCGTCTACGTGACAACGATCGAAGTTGATAACTTCAACTTGATCACAACAATGTCGATAAAATCGATGTCATCATACACAACTGTATGTCTTTGTATGTTTTTTGAGGAGATATCTGCATATATCTAATACATGTAGATATATATTTATTATCCAAAGTAAACTAAAACGGATTTTTGGATCCTCAATATAACCTGTACGGCAAGTAGCCCAAGAAAAAAATCTCTTATTCTGAATCCTCGATCTACGTTCAGCTGATTACTGTAGACAGGAACATAATTAGTCTATGGCTACATGTACATGTTTAGTTTCTATATCACAGATATAATACTGATGTTGACACTAGCTTACATGTGCTTTTTCGTAAGATAGTATTTGATCAACTGAATCAGAGTACTTCCATGCAACGGGAAATACAATGTACATGCATCATCTAATTACAGTAGTTAGGCCTATGTCTTATCATACATGTATACAGTAAATAAAATCTTGTTTCCCGAACGTGTTAGTGCTTATTGAGATCATATTAGCTAAACATGATACATGTAGACATCTACATACGCAATATTCATGAAATATACTAGCTTGTACAAATTGAACGAAAAGCAGGGGTGGGGCGATGGATAGATGAAAATATTTCTGTATTATACTAAAGGATTACCTGGCAAAAGTGGAATATCTTGATTTAATCATGCATCTCCCTTAAAACACATGTATATCGGAGTTGAACAGAAAATGTTTTAATCACTTTACTTTTATAAAATCTCATTTTATTCAATACAAGATCGAGACCGTATCGGCATATATATCAGTCCGTTTGTATGAGTTATGTTATGTGCTTCTCAAAAGATACATGTAGCTTCATGTTATATTTGCCTAGCAAAATTCAAAGATCTGACAACATGATTTTTTTTCTAGAAAGTTTGTCGAAACTAGGTCCTACATCTACCGTACAAACTTTGATTTTCATCCGGTATCAAGCTTTCGGCAAACCGAACTAAGTACAATATCGACAAATACGCCGTTTATCGACTATACTATCCTGATTTTAACGTTCAAAGGTAAGATATCGGTAGACGGATAACATATAGATTGCCATTTTTCATAATCTTAGTCACAAAAGAGTTTTCATGTGCAGTTCCGAATGCACTCATTGACCCGAGGAGGTCCGAACGACGCATTCGATCACTGTTCGGAACGTCCTTAAGTACTAAAATACATCAAGACTAAGGCATATCAACCCAGACCAACAAGCATGATTGCTAAACCGTATTCGCCGTAATTAGTGCCCCTCCCCCTATAAGTGCCCCACTTTCATCCTATGGATTTAGGTACTGACAAATTACAACAAGTGTTAGTATCGGCTATGACCTATCACCTAATGTCGCAGCTCAGTAGCTACTGTGATAGGTGAGAGAGCCGATACAGCAATCAGACAATTGAAGTTTGTAATCTCGGCTATGATTGGTTGGGATAGCTCCGTAGGCGTGGCTACAATACGTAGAACAATCTATAGCAACAAAATAAACCACTGCCACATCTTTTTAATTGGTATTATCAAACATATATCACCTCTATATAAGTCTCAACACAACAGTCTTCTCCATAGTAAATAAATTTACACATATCCACAATTTTCCAACAGATTACGAAAAATTTTCTGTAATCCGTGTCTCATGAGTAGAAATATATCTTCCGCTTCATTAAATCCGGAGACTGATATTTATACAACGAACTAACACCTGACTGCAACAACGTAGCTCTGAACGACGGACAGTCGAGAATTTCTGACAGATCTTTAAGTCGTCGTCAGAGCTTAGCTAGTAGTGTTGCAAAACATCCAGCATTGAAAATGATACAATTCATGTGTGTCATGTAAATTTCCAATTCAATTCAACAATATCTAACATTTATAAAATAAACTGATTATGCTTTTACCCACCTTCATATCTAAATTATGTTTCTAAGATCATTTCGACTCGCATCTGCGACACGGTTCACTTGGCCGCCATGATGCTTCTCATTACTTACCATATTTGGAATAACCAACAAACAATTTTTTACTACGAAAGATGATTTCACAGTTTTTTTTACTCAAGCTTGAAAAATTATTTTGGGTAAAATCCAAATGATACTGGTATTTATTAAGTTTCACAATGTTTATTCCGAGTTTGTTGACTTTTTTAAAACTTCAAAACATTTTACCTGTTGACTATTTCATTTCGTCACGGTTTCTGGTAAATCAAACATGGCGGTGTATTTGAACAGAATTATGTGCGTGTTGTATTTTGCCACTTACTCTAATTGACGAAATATTATAATCCGCAGATTTATTATTTGAAAATTGATTATATTTGTTAGTATAATACATTTACAAACGGTTATTATCCGAGAAATGTATTTGTATCAGCCTTAATGTGGATCACATCGCGCGAATTGGGGCTTGCAGCACTAACCAGACTAAGGTAAACTGCAGAGCAAGGTAACATATGCCCCGCCTTTCATTCGCATCGATAGCCAATGAGATACCCTGTTACTTATGGCGCTAGGTACCTCACAGCTTCATACACCTGCTGTGTTACCTACTGAGCCAGTGAGTGATCGATTACATCAGTGACATCCTCAACACCTGTGGTATTTTGACAGTAACAATGCTTATAACATTGGTATTGTATTTTGCACACAACTTACATTTTTGTTACCTAATAAGCGCCCCTTTTATATAATTTTTTAAGCTTCCTGGGCCTTAATTACGGCAAATATGGTAAGTTTATAGTTTAATTATTTTTACAGGATGTCACCTAGCGGAGGTCCAAATTAACCGTTTTATAACATACTTTTGGTCAAATGTCATCCTCTTATACGTCTCTGGGCTACTAAGATATGAAATTGTGTCGATATTTGAATTATAACATCTTTACCACCTTAAAATATCAGTTATTTATAAGAACAAACTTTCTTGTTGTAATATTGTATAACATTTTAACCTTTTTAACCTTAACTTTCAAATTTTACAATAATTAACTTTAATTATGCAATATTCTTCATAATTCATATACAGGAATCATATGTATGCATGTACAATGCTATAATAGAGGAAAAGTTTCAAATTAATTTCTATAAATATGACATGCAAATTTTGGAGTTATTGTTATTTTTTTTTTCTGCAGAGTCATTAAGTATTAAAATTTTAATTTGTTTTAGCTATGTGTCATGATATTCTATCTTTTCACATTACTGTCTACACTTGTCGGTAGATATTGATTGTGACATCATTATTTGGTATGCAACTCGCCAAAAGTCTGGAGTCATTTTCTCTTAATTACATAATGTCAAACTTGAAAACATGATATCGAAATGAATTCTTACCGGCATGCGCAGATAACTCTGTAATATGAATTAAGAAGATAAACACTAGAAATTATGTTAAATTCTACTTACAATTGCCTTCAGGCTTTTTGGGAAGTCAGTCACAGAGGATTAGCGGCAACAATCTTCATCTGTAAAATATTAAACATCAAATCAGTTTATCTAGATATGTAACAAAATTACATGACCTTATGCATTAGGCAGGGCTACACAAAATTTATCCTTATCAAAGGCGAACTTTTTTTCTATTATGTTTCCACTTTTTCCATAATCTATGTAAATATTCTTGTACTTTTACCTAGATCAAACATTGGTGCTTAGTAAACTGATAAGTCAAAGAACCACAAGGAATAATATTTTAATATACCGTATAAAACCAAATAAGCACCCTAATCCCTATAGGCGCCCCTCCCCCTTTTTTCAGCTTCCATTTCACTTACTTCAAATTAAATGCAGACTGAAAATAAGAAAACAGTGTTGGTGTCCTTACTGATATCTTTTGCAAATTGACTTATGGCTTACTTTGCAGAATAATTTCATGAAAGGCTAGTCCAAATTTGTTACTATTAAGTGCCCCATTATTTGACACAATTTTTAAGCACCCTGGGAAAAATTTGAAACCCCTCCTCTATAAGTGGATATTAGATCTGTATTACCAGCAAGCTAAGCTGACCTATATATTTACATGGATCAACCAAAAAACATTGGACAATTATGACGCTTCCATTTTTCAATTAAGGTAACCAATTAAATTCATCATAACTGAACAATATCAGGAAATAATTAAAGTTACACTAATTCCAATTTATCATAATTTGTCAACTAGGTACTATAAGCAATAAATTTATCATAATTTGATAAATCTAAATGAGGCAATCTTACAGTTAAGGTGAGCAATAAAGTTATCATATTAAATTTCACAATTAGGTAAGCAATTTTCCAAATTAATATCAATATTGTTTTGGACTTAACTGTCATACCCTTGGGGTTGAAGCAGATAAACTCTCAACTAAAGTTGTCAAATACGAGGCTTGCTGAATGACAGCTTAAAAACTTATCAAGGGTTGAGATCTTCTGTCTCATTTAGATGACAGTAGAGAATTATTTTTATTTTTCACCAGCCACACATTGTATGTAATGTCAGATGCAGAAATAAAAGCCGATTGTAGTAATATAACCAAACTTGTCATCACCATAGTTGTCATGTTATATTTTTATGACAAGTCACATCACAGCATTGTTTTCAACTATTAAGGCACTCCGGTAAGTTTTGAGAGACTCCGGTAAGTTTTGAGAGATGTAGGTTGTGACCCTTCAGTTTTTGGCGGTAACTCTTTCCGCCGGGAGCTGCCACTTGGGGTAGTATTGCTGGCCTCTCTGGGGCTGATATTACATGTAAACTCCTGGGTTACTGGGCCAGTGATTGTTTTCTATGTTATTTCGATTCGGACCTTCCCAAGCGTCTAGAAGCTTTACGTTTGTTTACCGTTACCTTACCACGTTTGTATCTTCCCAAAACACATGTCCCTAGTTTGACGCTTTATAAAAAAGGTTTTGATAGAGGGAGGAATTTGATCTATATACCATTAGAAAGGTAGTGATCTGCTCTGTACAACGATATATAACAACCTGGACAAATATCTTTTTGTTAATACTTACATTGAAAATCGAGAGAAAGTCATATTTCGCTAATTTTGCGATTTGTTCAGAAAATCAATAACTTTCAGTTAAAGAAAAGGCGCGAGGTGTCCGCCCTTCTTTTCGATGACATGAGGAATTCTGTCCCTGAAATTCCTCACTATCTCACAATTCTGTAAATCTGCTTCCTGGAGATGAACAACATACTTGGGTGACATTTTCATAACATTTCATTTACTAAAGTAGGGGATTTTCCGACCGCATTGTAGATTTTAATAACTTCAGCCTGAATCTTCATGGTGCTAGAAAGTCATCAAAATGTGACATCATCGATGATGTCATCATTTCTATTATGATGTCATCACACATAATGACAATGTAATCTGTACATTTTTACCCAATTAAGTTAAATTTGGATACTCCTGCTTTCCAAATTATTTTGAATTTTCAAAAAAAGTTTAGTATTCCAAAATTTATTACCCGTCAAAGTCGGGACGTGTTTTTTAGGACACCCTGTATATCAACCCCCCTTTCTCTGACCAATTTTTATCTCATTCCCCTCTTAACTTTTGGGTTTGGGTCTGTATTTGTGCTTAAATTTCAGGGGGTTCTGAGTTATTGTTGTGGGTTCGACTTTGAGGTGTCCTACCTCAAGGTCAATAAATTTGCCAATTTTGAACTATTGTCTTGCTGTTATTTTTTACTACTGTTCTGGGACGAGGTAATTGATAATATTTTTGTGTAAATAAAATGAAGTTTTAGCGAAGTCAAGATTATGCCATAATTTATAACCGTGCATCTTTAACTTTCTGTTAAAGCGTCTCGGTGCCTTAGATCAGAGCCTCGCACATGCGCTCTCTTTTCAAGTTTGCTAGCAGGCAAATTGCAGCTTTGCTGGAGCTGGGGGATTTTTCTTAAATCCTCCCAACCTCCCAGTAGTATTACTGAGGAAATTCCTCTAGGTATTTTTACCTCACTTTCCAATGTGTGAAAACACTTGTTCTTTTTATCATTCTAGTCAAATTGTACTAAACCCTACATTATATGCTATTACCTGTATTCCTTTATGATTTTGTGTTGGGGCCTGTATTTGTACTTAAATTTGGGGGAGGGGTGTTCTGCGTTTATTGTTGTGGGTTCGACTTTGGGGTGCCTTACCTCAAGGTCAATAAATTTGCCAATTTTGAACTATTGTTTTGCTGTTATTTTTTAAAACTGTTCTGGGACGAGGTTAATGTTCCATTATAAATTACAAACATCTTCACAGAATAAGACAGATTATTGCCACTTAGTTTCATTGAAATCCCTCAAATGATAAAGGAGGAGTAGTCATTTGTTTTGTAACAAAGGGACATAACTCTGAAAAAATAGAGGTATTTTGTTACGATGTAATTTAGGCACATCTTCAAAGTATAAGAATTATTGCAACAAATTTTAATTGAAATTCTTCCAGTAGTTCTGGTAAAGTAGCAGTTTATCGGTAATTGTTTTGATAAAATTGACTGATCGCTAGGTGTAATATAGCCACGCCTCATGCCCGCAAATGCATGTGTACCTATTCAATGTCGGAGCAAACATCGTAGAATATACAATATGCGTGCGGTCACCTGTGGTTTGATTGACAGTCGATCCGTCAATTAAAGAATAGCAAAGAGAAGATGTTACTTTCAGTGGCAGACTATCACAATAAGGACAATTAATCTATATCTATTTTTATTGAAAATTAACACAAAAACAGTACAAAATTAAAATGAATTGATGTAAAAAGAAAGTTCAATGTGAAATGAACGAAATGCAATGTACCAAAGACTTCATTACGTAGCAGGCTTATTCTTAATTGACAGAGAATCACCCTGAGGAATAAAAGAGTACTGGTATCTGTTGAACACCCTGGTTTATAAAAGACCAACTTGATAGCTAAGGATCGAGGCACTCCAGCACAGCAGATCCTGATCAATTCCACACTTAGTAAAATTCTTCCAACATTTAGACAAGGAAAATCAATATCTGACAATTTCTTCCTTGTAATGCAACACAACACAGCGGCTTCACAAAACAGTCGCCAGATCTACTGTTTCTAGATCTGTGTATAAAGCAATCAGGAAATGTCAAAATATTGTGGACCACCAAAAGCTCAGTTTTATTTGTTTCCTCATCAATGTCGTTTAGATAGCGCCAGCTTGAGGAGTTTGAAAACAGAAATTTGACGTCTAGGAAATAATTCTAATAAGGCAAATACTATTTTCCTCAATGTCGTTTAGATAGCGCCAGCTTGAGGAGTTTGAAAACAGAAATTTGACGTCTAGGAAATAATTCTAATAAGGCAAATACTATGGCCAATAGCTGACAATGCATGACAACCCAGTACTGTCAAAAACCCAGCTTAGGGATCAAAAGCTAGTGGCAAAAGGCTGGACACCTTAACCATTTGAACAACAAAGTCTCCCATATCATATCGTATGTCAATAGTATTTATACAAGTACTACAACTATTCTAATTTCTACATAATACATATTCTGTCTTTGCATATTACAGAGTTAGCTCCCTTGTCAAGTTGCAGGTAGGTATCGATTGTTACATCATTATTTTTTTGTGTTGTTTTCTCCGAAAGCGTATGACGTTAGGCTCACAAACAGATGATTTAGCTATCTATTCCTAACCGCAAAGGCAGATAACTCTGTAATATGCAAATACAGCATGCATAATTGATGATGTTAACTACGTTCTTGTGGTGTGATGAAAAATCAACAGAAATCTCATCATTTTTCTACTAAGTATGGGAGAAAAATAATCAAACATCTTCACCTTCATGCTGACTCGCCAAAATATTTCTCTTGGTTTGAGAAAATTCTTCACCTAATATAACTTATTAATACAGATTTTCTCTTTTTACTTCCTACCTGTACCGACACATTTTCAAACTGGTAGGTTTGTCAATCTTAGCAGAGAATCATACTTAAGGATGACCTTACTTGTAAACTACACCAGTGTAAACAGTTATAAATCATAGATTGTGATCTTTAACTGTAGAAGAAGATTTTTATTTTTAAAGCAAAATATCAATAAAGAGCCATGAGAATCCCCATAAGACCTTGGTGCACACTTTAGCTATGGTGAATTAAGACTGGCATTTATGTAATCATGCAAAAGAGGGAGCCTTATATGTCTAATTGTGTCCTCTTTTGAATGCTCAGGAATTTCTGTACATTTTAACCATCCCTTCATCTCATACCCTCAAGATACTACATAGTCATTTACACCTGAAGTTTCATAATCTACTCTTCCAGTTTTTAATTCAGAAGAGTTAAAACAAGTCTTTAGGGCTGAATGGGTTAAATGATGACTATAAAGCATATCTACATTTCATACTCACTGCACAACCAAACCAGAGTATAAAGGTTTTAATTAATTTAATTAATTAAAACAGACTTCTAAGGTAACCGTCATATTTCTTTAAACAATTTTAAATCAAGGCCAAAAAAAATTCTCTTACAAATTATAAGGTATGAGAATGTTAAAGAATTACCATTGTAGCTGTTTTCTGTTACAAGTTGATAGAAGGGAAAGATTATCTATCGGACAACAGTTCAAAAAAACCGTATGCATGCAACTGAAGTGTGAAAATAATTAGCTGCTTTCTTCAGAACATCTCAAAAGATTCTATTCCTAAACAGTTAAAGCACGACTTTATCGTCAATGACAGAATAGCCATTTCAATAGCCAAGGGCATACACGTCAGATCATTGTCATGACAGTTGTGACATCACAATTAAATGATGTCATTATCATATTCCATCTTTGCATATAACAGTTACCTCCTTATGGGTAGGTCTCCATTGTGAAGTAATTCTCATTACTTTGTGAGCAAACTTCACATCCTTTTCTCTGAAAAGTATTACATCATGCTCGCAAACACATGACGTCACAATCAATACCTACCCGCAAGGGTAGATAACTCTGTAATTTGTAAATACAGAATAACAAGTGACAGGAAGGTATGCACCAGAGACTTCCATGTTTGGTAAGGGCAGGATTACATAATAGGGCAGCAAAGGAAATGTAAATATTCAATGAAAATAAATTCAACCATCATTGTACATGCTAACTTCAGTAAATAATGTGTACATGTTGCATGCAAAGGAAAGTAATTTAATACAATCAGTCTGGATCAGTTATCAGAAAGATAAAAGGATGATTTTGTTTCAATGCATGTGCAACGGGAATAATTCACGTACCACGTGATACCCGATAACGTTTGTGCAGGACTATTATTTCTATTGGTGATAGAATGACTTCAAAAGATGACATCCTGCGCTAACGTCATTTCAGCTGTTAGATTACAAAGAGTTACGTTCCATCACCACTCGAGATACTAGTGCTGCACAAATGTTATCAGGTATCATGTGGTACGTGAATTAGTCCCATTAAAATATTGTTAGTATCTCTTGTTGGTATCTCTTTCCCCTACCAACCCTTTAAAATCTTAAACTTGTCTTCCCGTGTTCAAAATATTTTTTTCGTGTGTCTCCAAGTTTTATCCCCTATGTAATTAACAAACATATTCGATCTTTAACATTAAGTGTGCTGCATTCCACAGGCTATACCTAGATACAATATTCTCCCATACTTCACAGGGATATCCCGCGGTTGCTAGAGAAAAGATATCTCTATCTTACACAGGGGGGTGTAAGACAGCTCACACGGGCTAGACAATAATGTGACGTTATCAATTCATGTTGCGTAACTGCTTCCAGCATTGTAGATGACGTCATCAATTTTGACGCATAACAACTTTCCTGCGATAATGGCGTTATGAAAAAGCTGGAAACCAAGTGGAATTTCGTCATTTTACTACTAAGTATGGGAGAAAAAGAATCAAATATGGGTCTGTGAAGTGGACAGGGATATCTTAACCCTTGTGAAAGATTTAGGTCGTCAACCCTCGGCAAGCCTCAGGTTGACCGGCCAAAATCTTTCACTCGGGTTGAGATATCCCTGTCTACTTCACAGACCCATGTAAGATTCTATTAATCTATATTGATGTTAAAGACAAGATTTTTTAAAAGTTAAAACTTCTAATACGAGTGAAATTATCAAAACTACTAAAAGACTGACAAAATTAACATATATACCCTATTTCTGTGCATATAGTGCCCACACATGTATATAAATTTTCAGTTAATTTTTACATTTTTTAAATCCTTTTTTTTTTATTTTGCATAGTCATCTGAACACTCAGTATATAAGACAGAAATGCACCAAAATGTGTTTCAAAACTAACTGTAGAGATTTTAATTTTTTTTATAACTGCATTAAGAAATATTTTATTTATATCTTATTCTTTATCCGCACATAACAGAGTTATATTCTCTTGATTGGAGGTATGGATGGTCACGTTATGAGATTCTGAGTGTAATGTCATTTTTTCTTAATACAACAATTTTATTTTTCTAGAAAAAAAATGTCACAATCAAACATGAAATTTTAATATTAATAAAATTAATGAGATTATATATTGTCATTAATTAAAAAAAACATTTTTTGCATCAATTAGCCAATGGAATTTTTGTAGCAGCTAATGGAATTTCCCATTACAATATTAGATATTCACAAGAATTTTTTTTTTTTTCAAATAAATAAAAAAAAAATCATAAATCACAAGTTATCTTATTTAATCATACTTTGTAATGAACAAAGTGTTATTAAAAGAATTTTAAGTATCAGCCTCTTTCTGGAATTAGTCCTATGACACAGCTGGATTTGATTGGATAATGAGTTGACCAATGAGAGTCCAGACTCATAAAATCAGGTAGTACTTAGCAGGTCTGGGTATGCCCTGTGTGTTTTGAAGTCTTTTTATTAAAAGAACCTCCATGCTAGAGTATATTAATTATATATACAGGACGATAACCACTTTTCTTGAAAATGACACCCCTCTCTTCAATAGAAATATCGGTCAATCCTAAACTACCATAACAGTATGAGTGCCGACCTAGAGCTCTTCAACCAACGAGCCAGAATGACGGCAGGCAGCTCTATAAAGAGTATTGATGTGTAGTATGATTATCCCATGCGGCTGGCGAACAGAAAACCACGCTACAAGCAGACGACAACAGGCCAAGCCACTGCGTATACCGTACATCGCTGCCAGAGCCTAGCCTACAACAGTGTAATGGCGATAGCGGCCTCGCTGACCAGATATCCGTTCGTAGAGTGTTTACAAGTTTCCAGAGGAATAAACATGCTGTCTGCTACAATATCACTCGACACATTGACAAGACGTTACTTACGACACATTTCCTTACCTTAGACAGGAAAGTTAACGCCGTGGGACGCCAAATTTAGATGACATTCACGAGATCACTCACAGCACATTACATCGACCATGTGCTCACAGCGAACAAAGAAGCAACTCGACCCGCTTTCGGGGTTTATATATCCGTGCCACAACCACGTGACCGAAGGTTTCCGACACCACGCGTTCCTTCTGCACGGAAGACCTAGCTATGTCAGTCAGGTATTTGATATTCAAGGCGCGGATAAAACATGAGATATGTTTAAATGAAGATATTCTCTCGACTTCAATCATTTAGCATCTACCCGTTGGACCGTGATATAAACTTTGCATAGGATAATTACTTGACTGGATGTGGATTAAGCAATCGTTGCCATTTAATCAGGTCACTTTGTAGTGGCACAAAAGAGGTTAGGGAAGTCGCCAATCTGGTGAAGTAAAGCTTCGTCTGCTTAAAATAATTAGGAAATTACTATCTGACGCAATTGGTAAGTGTTTGAATATTGTTAAAGTTCTTAACTGCATTTGTGAAATTTCAATAAAGTAGACAATTAAAACCCTTAAAAATTATATATCAATGTCTTTGTTGTGTTAAAGTCCACTCAATTTGGCACTCACAATATTCTTGATAGATTTGTTTTGAAGACCATGCGCAGATTAAGAGGGTGCGGCCCTTCTCGGTCTTACCCATGTCCCCCTTTAGGGAAATTGAATAAAAGGGCCTCGTGATTTTGTTGTATTTATTGGTGAGAAACGAGAGAATGAAATTATTTGCGACCATTTGTACTGGATTCGCCCTCAGATGAAGCATGTACATTGTCATGCATGAACATCAAGACAAAGCACATCCGGTAAATTCTAGATTTAGCCTACTTCCGTTTAGGTTCTCAAACCGGATGTAAATAAAATAAATTTATATCTCAATAAAAAAAGTTACTCTTATCTTAAGTGGAGCGTTGTAAGCAATATAAACACAATATCCTATATACTCGTACAATGAATATAGATTACCAAGCAGGAAAACGAAACGAGCGATAGCAATATAAACTTCCGGAATACAGTGGAATATTTCCATCTTTTGGTAGATCGAATGGATGTTTTTGATACCGTACGTTGTTATGCCATACTTGCACAGCTGATAATGCTGTTTCGTGAGGCAATCTTATGATGGTGTAAGGTATTTTTTTATTGATTGTACATAACTAGTGTTTCATGCTCAGTACTACTAGATAGATCTAGATCTACACCGTGTGTGTAATGGAATTAATGCCTCTTGTCGTCGGGAGAGCTGCCACGTCATCGAGACATAAATAAATCAGGCTGACAGAATCTTACCTGGCAGGTCAAAAGGAACACTACAGAGTCGTAAGTGACAATTTTGCTTACCTGTTGTTACTAGACGGAAGGGAGCTATACGTTCTATTTAAATTTTAGGTGGTGTGTGTTGTATCGACATTGACATAGCACACACAGATGGTCGGGGCCTCGCCTTCCCCGCTTAACATCACTCAATGGGATATGTACGTAGATACATATATAAAAGGAAACAAATGGTCGTGCTCCTATAGCTGTAGCTTCGAGGTGTCATGGTTCGTGGTGTGTTCGTTATTTCAATATCTGGCATATATATATATATATATTACCGTATATAGATCTAATGAAATATTCCAAAGACAAGAAACGAAGAAAATTATTCTAGTCTTCTAACGACCATAACAACATAAGTGCTTGATGTGATAAAAGTTTTTTGTCTCTCATTAAGTACGTCCATACATTTTGTACCAGTCATTCACATGGTGAGCATTATTTTCTTACTGACAAACATTGTTTACCATCATGTGATACCTAAATTGATGACACCAACAAAAACAGTATGCGATGTTTATCATATTGAAATTCAGGTAGCAAACAACTTGGGATGGAGACACTTCCGGTTCGCTATGGCCGCACTGGATCTCTGATTATGTTCTCACTTGTTATCTCTACCGTCGCTAGGGATCGTTTAGACTAGGTATTTTAACGGTTGTGAGACCGATATTGGTATATAAGGGTATCGAAGCATCATCAATAGATTGCTCGAACTCAAGAGGATACAATTTTGCATAAGTTAGTTGCTTCTCGCAAATCGTGCAGCGGAGCGCATTTCGTGACGAAGAAGAGAACTTTCCGATGGCCTTAGTTCCTATTGAATCTATTGAATCTGCCAGTGTGGACTTGATTGATTTAATATTGGTCTTAAACGGCTACGTTGAATTGAATTGACTTGAACCTTGAAAATGCTATCGGGAATGGAATGTCTCGGTGTATACGATTTTCTAATCGATACACCATATACGAGGTATGCTATACCAAGCCATTTTGCATGCGTGTTTTATATCACACAAAACAATCGTCCCATGTAGATTGTATTTGCTCACTAAGCCTATTAAAAAGGTTATTGAACTGTTATATGTCTCCATGATAAAGCTGAGGCATTAAATTCCTTGATTATTTTGCTTTTCGGGATAATAGTGTTCAACTGAGATCTGAAGTCTTATATGCTTTGGCTGAAGGCTATTTCGGTACCGATTCTAGTTCACACTTTTGTAATCAAAACAATCATGACAGATTTTAATATTTTCTGAGATCCATTAACCATGAAAGAAGAAACTTGTTTATTGTCGCCATATCAGGCTCTCGTATATCAATGGGATTGGACGAATTCCTGCTAATCACAAACCATGTACTTATCAGAATCCAGTTGAGGGAGTTATCGCCTACTGCTGGAGCATCCTCTATACATACAGCAATCTAATTTTAGACCCACAACGGATAACATTGATATCCATTACGAGAGGCTGATAAGCAAAGACACTTGGAAATAGGAATGGCGAATGTGAACTCATAATTTGAATTTCTGGATATTGTCAAGACTAGTTGTTCAGACAATATGGCAGTATGTAACACGCGTATTTCTATCACAAAAAAGTTATAATTTTGATTCTAATACGGCGTTTCCCCAAAGAATAGTTGCTTGCGATTGGTTTCAGTACCTTCAGACCATTCAACAAAAACCCATCAAGCATTTATTATAGTAGTAATACCACGAAATCAAAATATACATGTATATCGACTTTTCCCAGCTACGATGTATTTGAGCAAGACTATCGTCTTGAAGAAAAAGCTTAGGTGCACTTAGAAAATCGATACTGCTTAAGAGCATCGCCGTAGCATTCTTACCTCTAGGATGAATACATACAAGTCGGTATTACTAATCTTGTGGCTCTGCTTTTAACGAAATGTCACAGTTGTGAGTTATGGTTGACCTATGCCGCAGTGTTTACTTTGATTTTTCAAAACACTACTGTATCTTACTGCTATTTTGTCAGAAGACTATGAATATATCCAGAACAAAGCCACCTGTAACCAACAGCACATCTCCATGGACACGACGTGCCACAAATTAATTGATTTGGTTTGGTTTTACATTGCCTTAATGCCCTAACAACTTTATGTCACTATGGAACGCTCCCAGTGCGGGATTGTGGAGACTGTAGTATGTAGGTTTACCTTGTTTTAACATTTGCCACGCCAAATAACTGGAGCATTCTGCCAAAGACACTGAACAGTACACCCCGCCAGGTCACATTTTACTAACTAAGCAGGACTAGTCGTCCCGTTCCCTTTGTGTTGGGCGCTCAACAGAAGAATCTACTATTATTAAGACCATATTGTGTCTCGGCCCGGGAACAAAAACCCAGATCCTTCTTCGTTAGGTGGAACCATTAAATCAGAAGTGAGGCGGTCTCAATAGAGAATAGAAAACTGTTCCAAAGTCGTCTTTTATTATCATGCAATGACAGAAGCTGGAACAGTTCTAATGTCATGCTAGAGCAATGTGTTCGTGTACCCACTACAAGTCGTAAAGAGACAATCACATACCCCAGAATACTAGCAGACCTGCTCACATGTTTCAGGGAGGCATAGAGGAACCCTAAAATAAAACCTACTGTGTCCCACCTATTGCTCTTATATGGGATATGGCACATGATTCTACCCCGATGTCGTTAGAAGACATTGGAGAGTCTCCCCGAAAAGGTCCAATATATCCCACCGTATTTTCTTGTTTTAAAATTTGATAACAAAAGATTAAGGCCAGCGATATTCCACTTTTTATCGATAGAGGTCTCAGAATGTCAAACTTGAGCTCGCCGTATCCTATTTTATCTCGTTAGGAACTTGAGAGCTCCAGAATAAGGGACTGTTAATTTTTACCTATTCGCCTTACCTCCGTTGTCCTTCCGTACAAAACTATTGTTAGTGCTATTTCTCAGAAAGTACCAAAGAGAGTTCAAATTTCATAACATGTTCCCCAAGGATTCTAGATGTGTCAACAAGATGAACCAGAGGCAGTCATCTTGGATTTTGATAATTGATATTTTCTCAGAATGTACTGAGACGGTCGGTCTCAAATTTTATATATAAGCTCCTCTTGGGCTCTAGTAATGCATATTGCATTCTGCAAACGATTCGTCAACAAGATGGCCGATAGGTTTGGTATTTTGGTAGTTGATTGGGGTTTTTTTTATAAAAAAAATAATACTAAAGGGTCCTTCGTTGTGGTTATAGTATTTTGGAATCGTTTGGATAACAAGATGGCCGGCAGACAGCCATGGGTGCAATTTAGATTTTGAAATTGAAGATTGTTACCACTACTGTTCAAAAAAACTAAATGGATCTGTCTCATACTCGCTCGGGCCCTATAGCTATAGTTATGCTTATTGAATATTGGGGTCGATCGAAGATAAAGATGGTCAACAGGCAGCCATCTTGAATTTTGACATTTCAAGTTTGTTATCACTATTTCTCAAACAGTTTTGAAGGGAACTCTCTTAAATTTCATATGTAGGTTCATCGTCTGCTTGGTCCTGAGTTCTACATATGAAACCAATTTTGGAACAAATTCAAACACAGGATGACTGATAATTGCCACATGCACATTGAATTTGACAGTTAAGGTTTAGTTGTTAACCTATCTGTACTCAAAAAATTCAAAGGAACAGTGAAAAAAGATGGGAAAAGCAGGGTAAATATCCATGTTTTGATTGACAGATATTGATCATTCTATGGTGGGCGCCAAAATCCCAGAGAAGACCTTTCTGGGATCTCTTGTTGCTATTGTTGCTTTCAATTATCTACATGTGTATTGTGGGATCTCCTGTTAAGACAGACACAACATGAATATACTGCAGTCTCCTAAAACACGCACCTCGCACAACATACACGCAATACACCGCATACATGGAAGGCCGTCCTTACATGACCATAGCTGTTGATAGGACTTTAATTAATCAAACAAACAAACAAATCCTGTTGCTTTGAATCCTAATAATACACACCTAATATCACATGCTTCATAATCATATGAGGTGACTAAAGTACACCGTTGAAGATGAAGTGGACACTAGAAGACACTATTATTAGATCTGCAATCCTTATAGCCGCGTAACATTTTATTTTTGACTCCGTTTTCCCCCAAAGAATTTGGTTTAATAACCATCTGCATTAAAATCTCACGACCCAGCAAAACATACAAAGCGACCTTTTAACGAAAACTAGGACCATATAAGCAAACCAGTGACTGTTATGAAAACGCCACTAATATAACGGTGGCAGGCTATTAAATACGAACTCCACTTGTAACATGTCACTTCCGGTTGTTATAAAAATTATCACTAAGGTACTTCCTGTCTCCACATTGTGCTTGACTCTGTTGATAATGTTTGCTGTAACAACTTTAACAAAAGGGGTTATTATCAAGTACGCTAGAGATAACAACACGTGATGGCCTCGTGATCGTTTGTATTCAGTATTTGGAAAGGTATATAACCGATGATGTTCATATATATATACACCATGCATTGCTGACAACACTAATACATAAGTACAAATCTATATACATAGTGTGTCTGCAGCTGCTGCAGAGTTAGAATAGAAGTTAGCAGAATAAATCTACTACAACAAGCAAATATCCATGCGTTGGCCATGAACATGTGAACGGGCGATGTAACAGGAAAGCAAAGCCAGCGATGTTGATGACTTGATGGGAAGGGCTCGGTAAATGTTGAATGTTCGCTCGAGGAATGTTTCGCTCGGCGGATTTGGCAGCATTTACACATTGTTACTAAATACTAGTGAAGCAGGGTCGTTATATATCGAAGACAAAAGAACAGGCAATGATAATAGTAAAACAAATTTTATGTTTATTGTGGTCACACACTCATCGGTTTTACTACACTGATTCTCCTGGAAGTCGAACCCTGGACATGTGGTGTTTTTGTATTATATGTTATTTCCCACAACTTTTCGTATTATATGACGCTTGTGTCGACAGTCACAGTGTACCAACAGTTTATAGAATATTGTTTCGCATATCGAACTGTTAACATGGTTTGGGATTCGAAAGGCCACAATGGCGAAGCAAGGTAATTTGATCACCACCTGCCCTATGTATATGCATATGGTGAAGCTGCATGGCAAAGGTTGCTGGTTTTTCTTCGAGAACTCAAGACTCCCCTTACCGTCAAAACATGTAACAAGACATGATTGACAGTTCACACATTTCAACAAACTTCCAGAGGTCACCCGATCAATAATACAATATGGAACATTTGAATGCATTGTATTATACATCCATTGCAATTTTGTATTATTTCGTAAGGTACTTTCTTGATGTCAGATGATCATGACTTCACAATAGAGTTCGTCACGTGGTCAATGTGAATTAACAAGTAAACTTAGTCATCAACAACCTTCCAGATACACAAAATCGAAACTTGAGAAGTACAGCAAGATTCTACATACATAAAGAATTGTAAACACTCCGTAATCATCTTCAAATAACATTGATATAATACTATTTTATTATAAAAAGTAAGTCTCGCCAGTACATATATACCTGTTTCAATGCAATTAACTGTTTGACACCAGACAAATGAGATCCACTGCATTGAAGTATGATCAATTCTCCAGTAAGAAGCAAGTAGGTCATTTGTAAAAGAGTATCTTATACCACAAGCTGGTGAACATATGACCAATTCCATTATATAAATAGAAACTAGTAAAATACTTACAGAATTGATAAGTTACTTCTACTATTGAGGTAATCAAAACAGAGTTAATTTGATTCTTTTAGAGGAATCGAACTTAGAGCACATAACGTGTAGCATGTATGACACTTTACTGGCCGATGGCGCTAGAAGGTAGATTTATCAACATACACAGGTTTGGAACGTACAGTAGTAAAGTCAATAAAAAGGACAGTATTTCACAACAGATCGTCACGAATAGATAAGATTCAAAGTTTAAACAGACCAGTTTAGAAGGTTTTTATACCACTTAGTGTTGCTGCCCGAGACATTCCAGGTTGAAGTTTTTGGAAGATAATATGTATAAAGTTGCCGTTAGGAGATCAAAAGAATAGATGCTTTGTTACCCAAGGGATCATGGTGGTTTGCATTGCTCCAATGAACATTTCTTTCGTTTTTACAGAACACCATATCATGTCTATAGCAGACCATCCCAAAAATACGTTACTCAAGTACAGCGGGCTAGTTTTAATCTGTTCGGTATGCTGGGACCAACACACACTCGATACGCCTGGCTAGGTTCTCAAACACTAAAGCCGACGATCACGTGACTGACAGTCTTGTCTGTACACGCCCGCTTGGTGGTCTGATCGCCTGCGTTCTGTCGTCTGCTAAACCGACCTGGCAAAGACAGCTTGCTCGATATGACTATTTCTCCTTGTGGCAAACATTCTTGTTTGATCTGTACTGGCAAAGCTAACTATTGATCTAGGTGAATAAGCGTCTCATAATAACACAGGGACAGCTAAATATAACGGATTTCTCTAAGCGGTATGCTTCTTGTGTTGTATACATTTTAATCGTATCCTTCAAATTTTGTATTTCATATACTCGATTTCTACAAAAGGATATCAAATAGAATCTATTTTCACTGCACTATCGGCTAGTGACGGCTACTACTTCTATTCAAACAGCAGATATATTACTGACATTCATGAGATATATCTATGAAGCGTTGATCCTGTGAGAGTTAATCTTGACATTGAACATGGAAGTGTGGCTTCGATGAACCTTTCTGTGTATCGTAAGCCTGGTTAGACAAGGATGACGTATCCGAAAAGCGAAGGGCGTAGTTCGATTTTCGCTGAGTGGGAAGCAAGCAATTGTTCTTGATCAAAACTGGATGTTGAAATGCAATTTATGCCCCGATAATAGTAGTTTGCTTGAACCAATATTGATATAATTGAATATGATAGCTGATTACGATTCGCATTGGCGCATCAGGTTATTACGCTTGAAAAATGCATTACAAGAAGCCTCTAACACACCAATATTTACATTTTCACTGCAGTCCCACTAAGTAATCTTACCAAACGCAGTTGGCAGTCATACAGACAATGAACTTCAAGCGCTTATTATGACATCATTATCATTGTGACGTCACAATTGTCGTGCCAGCGATCAAGGAAGACGACTGTTCAAATGACTGTTCCATCCATGACGATAACGAATTATTACTTCATTATAGATACAAAATTCCTTGGGATTTTATCATAAAATTGTAACCAAATGTTAATTAAGCATTGAACGTCATTCATAGCCAATATAAATGCCAATTGGACAGAGTGAATGCTAACTGAAAGACGTTCAATGCTTAACTAACCAGCTACCTCAACGATCACACCATATCATAGGCCAAGCGAGGCATGGTGCAAAGGAGACATTAACCGGGTAGGGTGCTATGTGGTCGTAAAAGGCGACTAAATCAGGGTTTCAATCATTTATTTTCTTCCTTAATGACATTTCATTCCTTACGTCCACTTTGACCCCACCTCTACCCATCTGCCCATGTATTGAGTGCTCGCGTATGTGAGGAATCTCCTGATCGAGACACACCACAATATATAGAGTATTAATTACTGGTCAGCATAATGTGAGTAAAATTAGTTGCCGTTGTCAGTATAATATGAGTGGGTGGTGTGAACTTTTTCTGTGTTTCTGACACCATGTTTTAATAAGATAACAATAAAGACCAGGTCACAATAAACTGACAACGGTCAAACCAGTCGCCCTACTCCGTTTATGCTGAGTGCTAGACAGGAGCAGAAACTATCACTTTTATATGGTGTGTCTCGACCAGGGGACATAACCTAGAGCCTTCCTTACAAGGGTGAGGTCAAAGTGAGGCGGTGTCAAGGGAAGATCCTAAATTTAGTCGCGTTTTACGATATCATGCAAAAGGGACAGCAAGTACAATTGCAGGGCTACACAACTTCATCAATCGGCTACCGCAGAACACACAAACAACCAGGTCAAGGTCAAATGAAGCTGGATTATAACGAGACACCTACATTAAATATGCGAAATAGTTTTCGAATCCTAAACTATCTACTTTGATATGTAGAAGTAACTATATTGTACTTTTCAGCAAAACGAAAACCGCCAGTCTAACATAGAGAAGTGAGAACAGGAAGTGAAAAAGGTCATTAGGGGTATTGAGCGAAAAAGGAAAAAAAAACACCAAAGCATATAAATTATTCTCACGAACGCCCCTTCAATTCAAGGTCCAGATATGAAATACTATGAATTTGACCAGATGTAAGTGGAGATGAATTTTACCAAAAGTCAATGGGGATGATTGTGACCAGATGTAAATTGAGAAGAATTTGACCAGATGTAAGTGGGGATGAATTTGACCAGATGTCGTCAATGGAGATGTATTTGACCAGATGTCAATGGAGATGAATTTGACCAGCTGTTAATGGAGATGAAATTGACCAGATGTCAATGGAGAAGAATTTGACCAGATGCCAATGGAGATGGATTTGACCAGATGTCAATGGAGAAGAATTTGACCAGATGTCAATGGAGAAGAATTTGACCAGATGTCCATTGTGATGAATTTGACCAGATGTCAATGGAGATGAATTTGACAAGAGGTCAATGGAGATGAATTTGACCAGATGTAAGTGGAGATGGATTTTACAAGATGTAAATGGAGAAGAATTTGACAAGATGTCAATGGAGAGGAATTTGACCAGATGTTAATGGAGATGAATTTGACCAGATGTCAATGGAGATGAATTTGACAAGATGTCAATGGAGAGGAATTTGACCAGATGTTAATGGAGATGAATTTGACCAGATGTCAATGGAGATGAATTTGACAAGATGTTAATGGAGATGAATTTGACCAGATGTCAATGGAGATGAATTTGACAAGATGTCAGTGGAGAGGAATTTGACCAGAAGACAATGGGGATGGATTTGACCGGAATACAATGGAGGTGAATTTGACCAGATGTCAATGGAGATGAATATAAATGGAGATTTTTTCTGTAGAAATTCACAATTTTGTAGGTTGTTCGTCCTTTACAACATGAATAAAGATATCAGAAATTCCTCCTGTATATTGTAGAGATTTAAATGTGCCAGATGAACACATTTGTCAATCCTTTTTGTTTAATTCTTATTAGCAAACGTATATGATACTATGGTATTAACCAGATTACGGCAATTACATCAATATGTTCATATCCATGGACACCTGCTGCTCATTTTTTCACAATTAATTAAATATAGATATGAAGTAAATTCACCGCTGCCTCCTAAATCTACACTTTTGGATTGTCTGTTTTATGCTTACAGTTTCTTGGAAGTCGAAACAGCTACATGGTACAAGCAATATACATTTTGTCACTGCGTTATCTGCCTCCCCATTAGTATATCGATTGACGGCCTCTTTCCACTGTGTCTTTTTTTCTCTTTGCAAATGATTGGCAATCAATTTAGATATTTTGATACAACGAAATGTACCGGACAGGTAATTAAGTGTTCCATATTGTATTTCCAATTTTAGATTCCCATTGGCATGAAATATTCATGCCCATGTCTATCCATGCAGTTTAGTGTTTCATGATGAACACTATATACAAAGGGCTTACGGCGAGTATAGAACCCATGTGGATTCATAATGTTTGGTGCTTAGGCAACGATCAAAGGACAAAAACATGCATCCATGTCCTGTCACCGTTATATGTGCATACGGTGACTAGAAGCTCCCCAAACTAAACCGATCTGGGCCCAGAAAGTTTCTTAATTTACCTTCAGTAACAAGAAGATGGTGCAGTTCACTTGTGAGTGCTAATTATCAAGGTTTCAATGAGAAAAAAGATGCCGTCATTCGATACTTATGGCGAGTGAGACAACGAACAGGCAACTTATGTATTGGCTGTACCACGAAACCAATCATTCTCTAACTTACTATTACCCATAAGAAAGCATAACAAAAGATTTTTTTAAGAATTTTTGTAATATTTTTTTTTTCTTTGGAAATTTTTATCTAGGTTACTCGTGAAACTGGGGGCTGGCGTGACGCCGAACAAATCTACCCGGGGCATCATATACCTTTGGGCAATGAGTAAAAATATGATAATACGGAGAACTTTGGCGTAGAGGAGCGTGGAATCACTTCAAAACCAAATGATATCAAGTATCACGAATATTAGCAAACAACACTCAATGCCAATTAAATAAAGGCAAATAAAAACAAAATAACAAAGCAATATCAAAACAGAAATGAAAATTTAGGATCAACATAATTTGAATAAAAATATTAAAGACCAAACACGAAACAATATTATTTCTTATAAAATATGACAATATACCGCCATAAGAAAGTAATAAAATAACAATAGCCTAAATCTTTAGCAGTTCAGTTTGGTTAGCCTCATGTCAATAGCTATAAGGCAACTTAAAGAGGTCTCCCCTGTTGCGAGTGCTTAATGCGCTTGTGGTTCGGGAGACTGTAGTATATACATTAGTACTATGGTTCATCTTTTTCGTGGAAAATGTGTCAAGCACATACTGAAATTTCTTAAAGCAGAGCATGGTATGAATGTCACACATTTTCTTCTATAAGCATTGTTCACTTATATGACTTTCATCGTTAAAATCTGCTTCATTCCCGGTCTGGCGTTATACACCTGTGTATCTAGGTTACTCTGACATGCACTTCAACACGATCCCCCTTGTGAATCTTGCGAGCATGGCAGATCGCAGTGGTTACATTCGAACGCTAGTGGCAAATTAGTGCGGGAAGGTGCTGGTAGGAACACTGCATTAACCAATCAAAGATAACGTAGTCACCCCCATTAATAAAAATAATTCCTTATCAACTATGGTATACTGACAAAGTACAAACAACATACGTGTTGTATGATGTTCGCAATATTGATTGCCACTTATTATTCGATGCCAATTTGCCCTTTTTCAACTACGAAATAGGCCTCTTACTTCTTTAAAGCTTGTTTCAGAGTCAACATAAATGGATCGATATAGCGTAATAACCAAACAGTATTTCTTTTGGCGGCCAAAGAGATTGCTTTAACATATCAATAATTCATGTCTTTCTTTAGTATGAAGTGTTTGTTTATGCAATGTGATATAAATACAAAGCCTTTTTATCACTCTTAGTTGATATGACATAAGGGGTCACGTTCTTGTGACCTTTATGCTCATGTAACTTCAAGTCAAATGCATTTTCTGCATCTGGCTACATCAATAGTTATGTTATGAACAGGCACACCAGCGCCAACCATCCAAGGGACACATTACCATACCATACATCGGAGGTATTTTGGAGACCATCAACCGCAAAATCCGCAAAGAGGGAGTTACAGTGCACACAAAGCCCCATAATAACTTTTGGGGGATGCTGGTAGCACCCAAAGACAAACCCGCCACCATGAGGTCAGGGGCATTATACAAAATAGCATGTGCTGACTGTTCATCAACATATGTGGGAGAGACGGGAAGACCACTCCGTAAACGGATGGCTGAACACCACAGTGATTCGTCTCCTGTTGGAGGCCATATGAGAGACCACTCCCACATTTTCACAACAGACAACATCAGAGTGCTGGGCCAAGATCCACGCTGGTTCCAACGTGGTGTCAAAGAGGCTATTACATCACCGCCTCCATGCCTGACCTCAACCAGGACAGAGGACGCCACACCCTGCAACCTTGTTCAGTCATATGGCTTCGGGTTAATCCCCTGTCAACACCACTATGCCTGTCCCCTGTCATTCGGGGTAGAATTTGTTGTTGAGTGAACTTGTTTAATCTTCGGTATATAAATATTTATGTAATTATGTAAATTAACACCATTGTAAGCTGTAATGGCTTATGAAGGTGTATTGTATCCTTGTATATTTACATTTTCACTACAGTCCCACTATGTAACCTTACCAAGCATTGTTTGCATTCATATAGTCTATGAACCACATCCGCTTATCATGACTTCATTATCATTGTGACGTCACAATTGTCGTACCAGCGATCAAGGAAAATGGCTGTTCAAGTGGCTATTCCATCCTTGACAATAACGAAAGGTTTATTCATCGTAGATGCAAAATCCTTTGGAATTATATAAAAAATTGTTACCAAATATAAACAAAAGCAGTCTTTCAGCTGGCATTCATAGCCCATATGAACGCCAACTCAACAGAGGCCAACTGAAAGACTTTCAATGCTTAGATACATTGAATGTCCAATCGAGTAACATTAAAATCATGTGAGGGTATATTTTGAGGGTTCATTGTGCCAGTGCTTGTTTATGCATAACTTCAATGAGTTCAGTATCATTACGGATACTATACTTTCAGACAGACTGTTCCATGTATCCACAAACAATTGCACAAATTAATTTGTTTTGTGACATTCAATCTAGCCACGCGCTTCAGAATCTTTTTTGAGTGCCCTCTGGTGACAGTAACAGGAGACATTGTAAAGAGTTTGTCCTTATCCATAATATCAATATAGTTGATTATTTTGTAGACCTGAACAATAGCTGCCCGTTTCCACCGATACCGAAGACGTGGTATAGCTAGTGATCTGAGACGTTGTTCACACATCTGCAGTTTGTTTAAACCTTTCACTCTTTATGGAGCTCGTCTCTGGACATTTTCTATCAAAATCTGGTCCTTAACGAAAATTTGATTCTATACGCATGATGCGTATTCCAGATGAGGCCTAAAGAGATCGAGTTTTGTAAAGGTTCAAAAACATTTCTTTCTTAATATAGCTAAATGTTTTGAATATCAATCCTGTAATTCAGTTTGGTTCAGAGACTGAATTATTCACATGCTTACTAAATTTGAGAAGGCCATTTCGTCATAGTATACATATGCATACAGTTATGTTGTGTTGTATTAGTGAAATGATCATATACACGAAAATAATTATGAAACCTCTACAAACATTTTAGTCCCAGTCAAGAACTTTGAAGTGACTGGCCAATGCGAAAGGTCACAAGAACGTGACCCCTACTGGGATATTGTCAGATCCTTTATGAAACGGGATGAGAACAATCCATTGACTATCAACTCTCATGATTATGATCACTCCAATTACGACATAGATACAGTAACCCTAGGATATCTATGATGCTGAACCGGCTGTCTTTACTTGACATTGTCTTGTGTTTTGCAAGGTTATGTGTTTCTGAAATCAGCTATTTATTCGCACTTATTTGTTTGGAAGATCAAGATGTTGAGGGGAAAAGAAAAGTTGTCATAATCGAACCTAACCATTAATGTACTAACTATAGTAAAGGCAATATTTACAAATCCTCATTAAAAATATTTTGGCTTGTTTTAATGGGTATTAGACTCCAGATTTGGTGAAAGCTGGTGATAGTTCAATTCAATCGTGATAATAAGACTACATTTTTCATTCTTAACCTATCACTGGATGTACATGCCAGTATCAAAATCACTGACTTTAAGCATTGACTGTTAGCCTGTACAATCATCAAAACAGACAAAAACTTTATCATTTCCGAAATAACACGAACACAAGTAGACAGAAGATACAGATAGGTTGTTTCTCTACATTGCAGGTACTTGTATATTGGTTTTAGATAGTATAAGTCGCTGTGATGAAGTGTTATAACAAGTGTGGCCGATGGTCATTCAAGGAGGTCAAGGCTAATGGACACATATAAACACATGTGATGGATCAACACAGGTATCTGCTTTATACATAGAGAAGGTAGCTCGTACCTTTCGTGTTTACATGGAGAGAATACCTGTGGGTCAGTTTACCTTCTATCATAGTTAATGGCGGCACGTCTGTTTTGTCTGAATTTGGAATCTAATGGATGATTTAATGGATGATTTAATTGAAAGCGTCAATTAATGTGTCAGTAGTTATTGTTATCACTTTTGTACAGTTGTAGTATACGGTCTATATAATGAATGCGTAATCAAGAATTAACAAGCTTACAGTAAGTGTTGCAAGCAACACACGTCCCCTGTCGTCAATACTTTCTTATCTAAGCTAATTACTTAGTTATGCTATCATTGATAAATATGTTGAGTGTTCTCAAGTTATCGTCCGGAAACTAAAATTTGTGAAACAATCTATTTTTAGAAATATCGATCTTTGAAGTTGACCTCTTGACCCAAAATTTAATCCCTAGCTCTATTTTCTCATATGATATCATTGTATAAAGTTTGAACATATTCCGCTGATTTGTTCTCAAGTTTTCGACCGAAAACTTGTGAAAAAATCTATTTTTATTAATAGTGACCTTTGTAGTTGACCTTTTGACCCCAAATTAAATCCCAAGCTATGTTATCTCCTATGTTACCATTATGTGAAGTTTGGTCAAATTCTGTCAATGTGTTCATGTGTTATCACCTTGGAACTAAAATTCGTGAAACAATTATTTATTTTTAACAACAGTGACCTTGGTTGTTGACCTTTTGACCCAAAATTCAATCCCAAGCTGTATTTTCTCATATGCTACCATTGTGTGAAGTTTGATCAAAATCCATCAATTCGTTTTCAAGTTATCATCTGGAAACCCAATCCGGACAGAAAGACAGAAGGGAACAAACACTATAGCCCCCTCCGGTTTCACTGGCAGGGGACTTATAAAAGATACAAGATACACAACGTACACATGTAAATATCATAGCGAAGTTTCGTACATTTATAGCTCTTACATAATTGTTTGTAATTTACATGTGAATGTTTTGATAGTTAATTATTCAGATCTTTGTGGAATTACCTCCAATTAATATGGCGCTCAATTCTTCACGTGTCAATCAAAGTGTTTATACGGTCGATATCTCCACCTGAAGCGATTATATCATTAACGGGCTTGGGAAGTTGTCTTTTTATGTCAAACAGGACACTCTATTGTCAAGTCTTCTTTTAATTGTTATGTAATTATTCCTACATTCGGAGTTACCTGCCAAACTGGACCATAGTCACTTCATAAATACGCCTTTTTGATATTTGGACGCCAGTTGGATCCCAACGACCAAACGGACATGACGGTCCACCATTGGACATTCATTATATATTTCAAGATTGGATTTCTAAATAGAGAACAACAAGTGTAAAACTGTGGATTTATTGATGGATTGCCATCTACCGACATATATACAGTGTTTATATTGGATTCCCAATAACAGTGAACTTCAATTTACTTTCTAACCAATGTGCCACTATTTTGTTTATTTATGATATGAAAACCAACTCAAATAAACAATACAAAAAACGAGTAAAAGCCAATCGAACTCTTTTTTTGTGTCCTGCAAAATTAACCAATTATCAACGGTCCGCAAACAAACAATCAACTATCATCCTCAACAAAAAATCCTATGAAATAAACATCCTTTTGTACAGAATTTTACCTGTAGACTATCTAATCTTGAATAAGGTCATTAGCAAAACCAGCTGCGTGGCACAGGAAACATATTTGGGCTCTACAACCTTACTTCATGATGTAAACTTAGTAATGTTGGAGTTTAGTGCATATGCCGGTATGTGTTTTCATGCTTGATATCGTAAGAACATCCACGAGCTGAATAGCAATTCAGTCTGTCAAGCATTATCTGATTAAAACTTTGTAGTTGTAGAAACATTTCCAGCTTAAACTAAAAATTCGTTGAAATCATGGGTTTATATATCACACTGTACTGTTTCCTGAATATCAAAGGCTACGATCATGATACTTACTATTATTTTTTTCAATGATGCAAAACAACATAATATAATGATGAGTTGTCAGTCTAAAAGTCGTCTGTAAATCGTCTGATACATCATACAGAGTACCTTCTAGAACTCGTCAGTGATGTTAGGGACATCACACAGATATCGCTACCTTCTAGAACTCGTCAGTGATGTTAGGGACATCACACAGATATTGCTACCTTCTAGAACTAACTCGTCAGTGATGTTAGGGACATCACACAGATATTGTTACCTTCTAGAACTCGTCAGTGATGTTAGGGACATCACACAGATATTGCTACCTTATAGAACTCGTCAGTGATGTTTGGGACATCACACAGATATTGCTACCTTCTAGATCTCGTCAGTGATGTTAGAAACATCACACAGATATTGCTACCTCCTAGAACTCGTCAGTGATGTTAGGGACATCACACAGATATTGTTACCTTCTAGAACTCGTTAGTGATGTAAGGGACATCACACAGATATTGTTACCTTCTAGAACTCGTCTGTGATGTTAGGGACATCACACAGATATTGCTACCTTCTAGAACTCTTCAGTGATGTTAGGGACATCACACATATATTGCTACCTTCTAGAACTAAAACTCGTCAGTGATGTTAGGGACATCAATACAGGGATTTCTATCTTTTGGAACTCGTCGATGATGTTAAGGACATCATACAGATAATTGCTTTTTCCAGAAATTTTCAGTGATGTTAGGGACATCACACAGATATTGCTACCTTCCAGAACTCGTCGGCGATGTTAGGGACATATCGCATTGCTATTATTGTCCTATTTCATATTGCTAGTGATTAGTGATACTAGGGACATCATACATATCACGCAGTTGTTTCATCCTTCTGGAAATAGTCAGTTAGGCTTATGTTGGGGGTAATCACACGACTGAAATTCTCCTTCTAGGACTTAACATTGATAAGTTGATTAACATAAAGGAGCAGGTTTAAAGAGACCTTGTCCATGGATACCATACAGAAAATGGAAATGCTACAATGTATGTGACAAAAATATTACTCGATTATATCTTAATTTGTTTAATTAAGGAAGGAAGAAACTAAGCGTATGATACATACAGTGGTCACTAAAGATTTTGCAGATCTAATTAGGATTTACGTGTACTTCATAAGTGAACTAATTGTAAAGTACTGTATTTTCGTTGTCATCATTTACCACTAATAATTCTAGCATAGCCTATCAACATTTCTAAAATCATGATACCTGGTTAACATAATTGTCAGGAAAAAAACACGTGCATTAAACATTTGATGGCAAAATGCTGGTTCGATTTAGCTCTTTCCAAGATACGTGGTAAATTGTATAGCTCGTTACACAGGGAAGTATGCCTTGCTAGAAAACATTCTCTTCAGTAGCATTAGAGTTCTGGTGCCAGATGATGTCGATAGCCAGGAGTGCAGACCATGGTCGCATAGCAACGGGCCGATAGGAATGTCACATGATATGTAGCCTACACTTTGCAAGCCGTCGTCTGCAATCCTGTTAGAAGGGAGTACGTAGATACAATTTTACATTATGCACATGACATTAAAGGTGGCTGATGGTTTGTTCACTAACATATTGCAACTGAAAGCACCTTCTTAACGAACATTTTAAAATACTATTGGCATAAGCAATGCAAGTATAAAACGCTTTGCTAATCACCAACGTTTCCGCACATCATTCTTATTGAAGATTACGTGTCTGTATAGAAGGTATTGTGAAGTATAACGAATCTTCCGTGTCAAATTAAAAAAAAATCCGCTTGGAATGCCCTTCATATGTAAGTAAGAGAGTAAGTATATGTTGCCTACATCTCATTTTCCAGGCGGAGATCGAGAAAATAACGACTAGTCTATGTGTTTATCAATTCAGTATAAGGAATAGGCATATGTCTGTCGTCGAACAAACTGATACTTAAAACATGACAACTGTCCCTGCCAGATCAATAAAAACGAAAGCGGATAGAATCGATAGTAACTCAACTTTTATCATAGTCCTTGTGTGAAATAACAAATTCTGAAAAGAAAGTTACTACCGTCATCATTTCATTGTGTATAATATCCTTATACAAGTCTTTGTTATAACAGTTCTAAAACAATTGCACCATGAATTAATCTTTCAGTTCCTCATTTGGTAACGAGATGCAACGTCATCATCAACATCCAGGTCACACAGCCACAATTGAAACCGGAAGTAGGAAAAACAAGCTATTATCCATCGACCGATTTGTCATAAAGGACTGTTTATGTCAACAAAATCTGTAGCATGTTCGGTAGTAGTACAATGAAAGTATATTTTCATAATATGACATAATACATATTACATCAAAAATGTTAGTACCTTATCCAGCTTCGAAACAAATCGTTCCATACAATCAGATGTTTTTTTGTGTTTTTTTTAATGATTTCTGCATTTATAAAACCTGAGCAATGTCATGCAATTTGTCGCTAGACTGTGTTATTGTGTCACTTGGATGGTGGCATCAATTAAAAAGATCAACCCAGATGTTAGATACTGGATGGATGGACCGCTTTGCCGCTTTGAACGGTTTAACGTTAGATTCTCAGTGGCCAGCAAGGTTAATATGTCTTCCACAAAAACATCCGTATGTCATACTAATATGTCAATTACAAATTCCTAACATTGAACTGCTTATACCACACGTATTCGACATTGCAGGTCATATGTTTTTAGCATGCGGGCCTTGATGTGCTATGTTAGTGACACACAAATAGATTCTGAACTTGAAGCGATTCAAGAGAAACCAGACGCAAAGGCAAGTCTGAGTGACGAATACCGATTTTCCTTCCCTGGTGGAGGAGATAGCACGAGTTATACACAGACAAAGCCGAAGTCGATGCACACAGCGCGAGGCATATCGCGGTTGCATAGCAACGCCGATAGGAGTGGGGAAGCGTTAAGAGTCAGGCGGTAATTTTGTCGTCTGCTATCTGAGTCATAGCTGGCTTCAGGTTGGTTTACAGGGTTTATAATGTCCTATCCTGTGCGTCTTAACCTCGGTCAAGTCGTATGTCCAGCGGGGTTTGTTGTGTCTAGCATAACATACGGATATATACAAATAATGATATTTGATACGGTTATATTCATTCCTCCATATATGAAACAGGTCATCAAAATGTCAGAAATCCAAATTCAAATTAATCTTAACAAATCAAGTTGAAATATATAAGGTCATATGATCATGAAATAAAATGAAAATGTGAAATACCAGGCTTTTATAGACATAAATATATATTTCAAACAAACAAAAGACTGGCAAACCGTTTCAATAAACACAATGCAATTTTCCCATAACCAATTGTGAGCAAGCAAACGTGCTTCTATTGGTCAAATTTTGTGGTTTTCATCTTCAATGGTTCTACATTAAACAGATGGAAAAACAATAGACTGATGTAACTTTTTGACATGACCATTTATAAAGTACCGCTGCTTATTAATCATCGTTTCATATTTTCAACTGTAGATATATGTGTAAATCAA
Source organism: Argopecten irradians (assembly GCF_041381155.1). Taxonomy (NCBI): domain Eukaryota; kingdom Metazoa; phylum Mollusca; class Bivalvia; order Pectinida; family Pectinidae; genus Argopecten; species Argopecten irradians. Next base: position 29,794,824 of record NC_091142.1, on the reverse strand, counting down.
CACTTTGGTCACAATTCTGCTCGTTTACATCGACGTAATGGATTGCAGAAAGGCAATTTACCTTTAAAATTATCACACTTTTTGGAAACAGGAAAATAAATACTTTGAACAATTTGTGTATGGCACAGCTCGATAGGCATGAAGGCACTTCCGTGCATCATGTACATGGGGGATCGCTCTTGGCGAAAGGTCAGGCCGTATGGAAAGCTCTGGATCAAACCTTGGTTCTGTGACCGAGTTCAATTATACACAACTAAACAGCGAGCTTGTGAATGTTTGCAAGGCTACTGTAAAGGTGCAACAGCAACTGGAAACAGTATTAGCAAATGAGAATGTAATGGGCTGCCATTATAGGGATAAATGGGAAGAAAATACAAAGAATTCATTGGTGATGGCTATAGTATGCATACACCGTATAACTTGTCAATCAGTGCTAGACTAAAGAAAATATCCATAAGGAGACTTATATTCCAAACGTTCTAGCTGAAAAAATGGAATAATTATTTTCTTACATATTTAAATGGACAAACATTTTATTTTCCCAAAAAGCTCTTTCTTCAAGACATTGCAACTATTCCATCTTTGTATGTTTCAGAGTTACCTCCCTTACGTGTAGTTATTCATTGTGATGTCATTATTTTGGGAGCGAAAATCACGTCGTTTTCTCTAAAAAGAATGACGTTACGCTCGTAAACTGATGACATCACAATCAATACCATCCACAATGACAGATAACTGTAATGTTTAAATACAGAATATGATCAACAATCGTACATTTATTGTATTGATTATGATCGAGGTTACAAAATGTTTTCTACTCCGCTGAGTATTACTCATCCAGTTTTGTGATTATGTACTGTATGATCGAGGTCTCACAATATTTTTATTTTGACCATAATCAACCGAAACGCTTAGCTTAAACATTACCTTACATTCAACAGCCCTACATGCATTGATCGGTATGTTTGTAATGAATTTTCGTTGCAAATGTGATATCACAGCCACGGAAAACGCATCGCCGCGCCTGAAAAGAATGATATCGAACTAATGCTAGTGAAAAGGCCATGGGTGATATTACCAATATATGGCAAGCTGAATGGTAATGGGACAAAATTATTATTATAACTTCATTGCCATGATGAAAGGCGAGAACGAGCTCATAGTTGGAAATTGCTTAGCAAAAACAATAACCGTCTTGAGTATGAGATATATTGGACATTGTTAAAGAGAAAATACCCTGAATGGTATGGGCATGAGAATTGCATCCGCTGTGCTCATTACGTGATCGTAAAAGGGGACAAAATTTTGGATATTATCTGTATATTTTTCCGAGATGAATTTATTATTCCCAATGTTTCTCTTGATACTGGCTCGCTTTTCAATTGAGCCTTTGTGATGAATGACGCGTATCCTACAGAGACTATAGTCTTACCTGCTCAGCATAAAGAGGATGGTCAAACACAAATGCATGTTATTTACTACATGATACCTGGAAGGAAGGGTCGATTATATTATAAAAGATAGTAAGACAGTACGATAACACTATAAAAATAGGCAGGAGACACAGGTACACCAACATAATGCAGTTACATATGCGCGCAACACATGTAACACAACACAAAAACAGCACAAAAAACAGAAGACTGCCTTTAAAGATGCTGCCGACGGAGCATAAACGATGCTCATTATTTGAACAGTAATTGGTGTTAAATGATGTACATATATGTCTACTAATTAACACAAAAATAATTTGAAACAAGGACATAGTCATTCAGATCCCCCGCAAATGGAGATATCAAAGCTGAAGTAAGTTTGATTGTGGAGACTTATGTGTATGAAAAAAAAACAGGGAAAAGGAAGTTGAGCTAAAGAAAGATGGAGTATAATTCAAGTAGAGCGGGGCTGCAATTGTTGAATCAGGTATACAGCCTTGACACTTATATTAGACTATATACACAAAGATGGGTGGAGTTTTGCAAAGTAACTTTTACCATTTACCATGATATTTTCAGCAATGTTTCCATGGTAAAGGAAAAAGTGCAAAAAATGAAAACCTAAAAATAGCAAAAGGTACTACTAGACCATAAAAAGAATGTGTCTATGAAGTTTCGTGGAAATATCTCTGCTGGTTTTAGAGTTATGCTCCGGAAATGAACCTGCTACAAAAATATATTTTCAGCAATGTTTCTATGGTTACAGAAAAAAGCACAAAAAGTGAAAACCTAAAAATAGCAAAAGGCACTACTAGACCATAAGAACAATGTGTCTATGAAGTTTCATGGAAATATCTCTGCTGGTTTTAGAGTTGTGCTCCGGAAACGATTCTTACACAAAAATCTGCCATTTTCAGCAATGTTTCCATGGTTACAGAAAAAAGTACAAAAAGTGAAAACCTTAAAATAGCAAAAGGCACTACTAGACCATAAGACCAATGTGTCTATGATGTTTCGTGGAAATATCTCTTCTGGTTTTGGAGTTATGCTGCGGAAACGAACCTGGTACAAAAATATGGTATTTTCAGCAATGTTTCCATGGTTACGGAAAAAATGCAAAAAATGAAAACCTAAAAATAGCAAAAGGCACTACTAGACCATAAGACCAATGTGTGTATGAAGTTTCGTGGAAATATCTCTACTGGTTTTAGAGTTATGCTCCGGAAACCATTCGTACGGACGGACGGACAGACGGACGGATGGACGGAACCCATTTGAATACCCCCGCCAACTTCGCTGGGCGGGGGATAATAACTAAAACAATAATTAATTATTTCTAATATTTTTATCTCGAGGTAAAATAAGAAGCTCAAACTTTTCAATGGTGTAAAGTAAGTAACTTTTGGTAAGTAACTGAAGAAAAATACTTATTCGTCTGCTCCTGTTTTCAATAGAGAAAAATACCGTTTGTCAGCGATGGAGCATCCTTAACTGACGTTTTATGTTAATAGGACGTTGACTAAAATCTACGAACCTGTGAACCTCGAACTACGGACAAAAACGAAGAAAACATAAGGTAGTAGAACCTTGAGAGTAATATGTAATATAACAATACGTTGAAGTTGCTTTTACGATTTGACAAACGGTTAATTATTTTGTTTTACATAATGCATCAATATATTAACCAATGAGACAACGTCTTTTCAACAACTATGAATGCTATACAAAATGTAATCAACTTTAGTTTTGCTTTGTAATGTTTCAAGATGGTATCATTGTGCATCACTGATTAAAAAAGATGAACGATATCTATTACTGTATTGATAAAACAAATCCATTTGGGTATTATAAAAGAAATATCCATACACATGCTTGATTTGATGCAATATTGCTTATAGTGTTTTTTGTAATTAAATTGTCGTATCATATGTAGGTAAATAGGTTCGTGTACACAGGGGAAATAACTTAATGTTTCGCTGGAAGTACGTGAACAATCATTAATAATTAATTTTTTTTTTGTTTTCATACTAAACCCAGCTCTCTGAATGGCAGTTTTTTTTCTTTGTATACTATGAAGAAAAAATCCGAGAATGGCGCGAAAATCCGCCGTAACCATGACGTCACAATAGAGACGTCGACGTTGGGTATTGATTTAGAAAAAAATAATCCATCGGAAAATCAATGGAATCGTACGTTTAAACATACTTTATGCTATCAAATAGTCGGAAAAATTAATTATAAGCTTTGATGTAAACTATTTTTTAACTTCATAAGGTTATGAAAGAATTTTTTTTGCAAACTTTTGTGAGAATCCGCTACGCGGATTCACGCAGTTTGAAACAAAATTTCTTTCATACCTCTATGAAGTTAAAAAATAGTTACATCTAAGCTTAAATAAACAAAAAATGTATGGTGTTTCTAACATCATTGATGTAAGCGTTGATTGCTAGAAATACCAAAATGTTTCAACGATATCCCCGGTGTTATTGGCGAGTCACAGTAGGGCAGCAATATTATTGAGAAAGACGAAAGAATCTAACCGCTACCACTTAAAAGGTGCTAGTACATTGCAATTCAAAGAGTCGTCTTCGTAAGCAAATAGTTATAATAAAGTGTGTCAGACAAAATCAGACAAAATGGGTGTATGGTGTTGATATAAAGAAAATGTCTTCAAAGATCGTCATAATCTGACAACTGCAGATGGTATCAAATCTCAATTAAAGCCTGAAGGGGGAAAAAGAAATGTGGAAGTATTGACTAATATAAGATTGGTGTGCATTTGAACGTTTTACACAGATGTCTGTTTTCAAGCCTAATGCCGACTGTGAGAGTGATAAAGTAAACTAGACCCGACACTGGTTAAAGCATGGGAGGCTTTGTCGCCCAAATGTAGTACTAGTTCAGATAGAATATCAGGTCGCCAGCTTACTTCGTGTAGATATTTTACTACGTCTTTCAATCACCCGAGTGTGTACAACTTATGTTAGCTGATTGAAAACTTAAGCCAATTCCTGACAGTCATTTAGTGGTTGCAGTGGTACATTTTATCGCATACTTTTACTTAAGGTTTTCTCTAACTAGGTTTACTTATCATGTTTGTATAACTCCATGTGCATGTGTAAACGTGAAAACATTAATTAGGTCACTGTGATATACATTTATTTTTCAATTTTTGACGTATCATCTGCTGCTATCACTCTCCTCTGCGAATTCATTAATATATTTTGCAAACTCTGGTTTTGAACATGTGTGCATTACACCTTAGAGCACCCATGGCGATAACTGGGCCAGCAAATAAAAAAATAGCTTCTTATTAAATTTTCACTGAGAGAACAAAGAAGGTCTACTCGAGTGGCTTTCACGACTTTGTATTGAACAGTGAATTGTGCATGCCATCTTAATTTGAAGATCTCATAAAGCAGAAATAGTATTAGATAAGAACGTTAGACCACTAGAAAGAGAGGTATCGTTAGTACATTGACAATGAGCTTTCGTTAGCTTTCTACGTGTTGGGGTTGTGATATGCACCATTTGTACGGTCGGGATTGAAAGCTTGTCGGGCTCGCTGGCAGCTTGATCATGGCTAAGCCAATAGATTAGGAACAATGCCACGCGCTCGAGACTTGTGTCGTCTGCTTGGCAGGATAAACAGTAACCTGTATCTAACGGTAAATGTAAGACTAATCCAAGAAAGAAGGTTATACATGAAGTAAAACGTTTCCTATATTCTGTACTCCTTTTCTTTTATCGTTGAATACATTAACACAGAGTTTCGCAGATCTTTGAGGAATATAATGCAAGATTAAGACATTTAATAATGTATGAAACATGTCGATCGTCTTCTTTTCCAATTTACTAAGAGGGAAACATCGTTACATATTGTGTGTTCATATTAGTACCATCTCAATAAAATGCAAGTCCTTATTCTCACTATTTCATGGAAGATCTGGCAACATCCAAGTAGGGGTCACATTCTGGAGACATTTTACTCCTTAAACTTCGACGTTCAAAGGCATGCTTCTTATTTTGACTTCAAGTTGTTTGGGTTTTTTATTTTAACGTCCTACCAACAGCCAGGATCATGTAAGAACATCAAGATTTGATGGCGGAGGGAAACCAGAGTACCCAGAGAAAGACCACCGACCAGAAATTAGTATCTGGCAACTGCTCCAAATGGGATTCGAACTCGCGTCCCAGAGGTGGAGGGCATGTGGTAATCGGGACATCTTAACTCGGACTACATACACGAACATGATTTCGACAAACTATTTTGTACCTGTAATGAGACCAGTGAGGCGATGATTTAGTTCAGTTTGTCAGGTCACCAGAACCCGACCCCTAATGGGATATTGGCAGCTCGTCTATGAAACAAAGTACAAATGTAGAATGATGGTGTGTTTTAATTGGATTTATATTAGTACCATATGGTGTAAAGATTTTTGGCATTTATATCACCAATGAAAATCTTTGCGAGACGTTTAAGACTACTATAACACGAATATTTATATTGTCACCTTCATTAGTATCATCAACTTCGCTAGCCAAGGCTTCTGATTACGTTACACTCCACTCCACTTCGTGCAGTGTAACGTAATCAGAAGCCTTGGCTAGCGAAGATGTAGTGTCATATGGTAGATTCAAAGCAAAATGTAAGGTGTACTAACAATTCATATTATAACAGGTACTTAAAGGCCCAATATCCGTATCTTTCTTAGTTTTTTCTTGATTTAGAAGAATGTTGAAAAAAAATCCTGTTGTAAATCATGCGTAGACAGGACTAAATCGAAGTCAAGATGAGCGATAATGATTCGTAATATTTCTTTAAAAATCAAATAAATATTAACTATCGCTAGGTGGGTCCCACTTAGTCAAACAAGCCGAAGTTAGCCGACAATGTAACGTCTTTGCCGAGAACGTCATGTGACTACTGTAACTACGTAACGTCTGTCCGAACTCTTCCGAAAACGGGTCATGAACTTTCCGACTTCCGTTCGGCAATACTCGTAACTTCTATGGCGACCAGTTTAAAATGAAGGCATGTTTACATGTATCGACTTTCAACAACTGCTGTACCAAAGTTATCAAAAAAACATTATGAATATTCTTTAATATATCTTAATTTTAACTACATCTACAAATACTAACAATATCGGAGTCGAATTTAACTTGAATTTTTGTTGATAGTTACGTATAGTGTGGCTTTAAAAGGATAGCCAGGATATTGTTTCCAAAAAAAAATGTCGTCTTTAGTCATGTAAATGACGTAGTTGCCAACAGTTGACTAGAATATTATGACGTCATTTCGAAAACTTGGGACGCGATCATTCGATTAACACGATAAGCAATGATTCATTGTACGGTTTCAACTGATGTTGGAAGTACGTAGCAATAGTTGTTCTCACAAACATGGCTTTCGCTGATATATCTCATGTCGATATCACAGTAGGATCAATGCAGCCATCTCCCTTAAGCCCGCAAGGCCGAGTTGCAAGATATTTTCTTTCATGGCCGAGAGCGTGCACGTGGTACCTAGTGAAATGGGCCTGTACTGGTTTTGTGTGTAGCGTTACTATTTATAATCCATCCTGGTAACGGGCCACTCACGGTCGCAAGAGGTCAGGCAGTGTTAGTTATGTGTCGTCTGCTTGTACGTAAACTGTATATGATAATACAGAGATCGTGGACATTATCATGTAATAGATATTTAGGAGGCCGTTGATACACATTGAACTATATCATCATTTCGATTGTTGGCAAAATTCCTTGGAATAAAAAAACAACCTTCCGCTCAAAGCACGGCCATGAATATTGAGTGAAGAACGAGAGAAAAAGCTCCTGGTTGCCCAACGCTACAACACATATAGAAGAGACACAGCGATGCTTAGAAACTCATAAAATAGATCGTGACCTTTTCCCTTTTTACAGTCCTGACTACAATATTCCGTGCTATATATTATATATATGCTAACATCGTTCGCCCTGTGAAATGTTTGACAGGCCCCACGTACGCTTCCAATGCCAAGGCCATGCCGTTGTTGTGATATTATTGCAAATCTTGCCCCAAAATGGAATGACAAAGAACAACTGCATTCCACTTTCTTAGAATCACTAAATCAAATTATCTGACAAAACAGTTTAAACATCTGTCAATATCAAGAAATGTAACCTGCTTTACTGTAATAATGTTAACAATTTGACTCTCTCATCAAACCAGCTGACTGTCTATATCATCTTGGCACGTGGATAGTGTTGCACAACACAAAAACGGCGTGTGTATATTTACTGCCTTTCGCAGCTTTTAATTAAAAACACAAGTTAACCTTTTACTGCTCAAATGTATTAGACAAAAACTATTATTTCAAGACAAAATGTTTATTTTCTCACTGCAAATGGTTTTGTTAAAGATGCTCTTACTAAATGGTATTTTTTCAATATCAAAAAACAGCTACTTCTACGTGCAAATGGTTTTGTCAAAGATACATAAATCTTACAGATAGGACAATGACCATTAAAGATGCCCACTTATCTTACGTGCAAATGGTTTTAGTAACCTTATTCTTCGTTTTATTTTCACGGCCATCTCATTTCAAGGACATAGCACAGGTTATAAAAATTATGTTTAAAAACGAACCCTAACCAACTTGATAGTTTTCCCCGATATTGCCATTCCGCAACCACACAAGGGTTATATATAATATTTTATAAATACTTAAACAAATTGTCATACAGTTATTTTTCAAGTAATTTGCATTTACGCAAATTATTCTTGGTATACAAAAATAAATCTTTATAAAATCAGTCTATATTTTTCCACGTTATTTTTCTCTAATATTACATTCCGTATTATTTAATGTTATAAAAAATATTTACTTCGTTTCCTAACTTACCAAATTATTTTCCAAAACTAATACTGCATTTCGCAAATATTCAGGAGGTTATACATAAACTCCCCGATTTAAACCCAACCCAAAACAAGAGTTACCTCGCTTGTCCCGTATTCAGCTGGACTGTTTGCGTCCCGGCTGCCAAGTATTTGAAAAATACCGGAAACTCCACCTTTTATACGACGGAACTTGTTATTCACGCGCTCCGTTGGTAACAAATAGATAACAATATTATCTTTATTACAACTATAGAAGTTATATATATCATTATTTACCATTTACAATATAAACGTCACACCTCAATGTTTCAACTCTAAACACTCACTGTTTCTAAAAATTAGCCTCCGAGAACATACCGGAAGTTGACGTTACTATATCCACAGATACAACTGACAAATTTTGCCGGGAAACAGATACACATCTTTTCCCTACTATCCGACAATGTCCTACTAGCTCAAGGTAATACAAACATGTAATTGATTATCACCTTTATACAATTAACTATCGATAACTACGTTTACACAAGTATTACTGTGATGAAACACAGTTTCATAACATTTAGTATTTTTCTTCGGTTTACAAAAGTTACTTACTTTACACCATTTACCACAGTGAAAAAGTTTGAGCTTCTAATTTTAATTCAAGTTGAAAATATGAAAAATAATTAATTGCATCCCGAAAAAATTCCGTGGCACTATATCCTATATGGAATGAAGTACTGATTGCGCATGCACCAAAGGCGAAATAAATTATTTTATATTATTTTTTGTTTTAATTAGGCATATATATACATGATTAAACACCAATTATTGTTCAAATGAAGAATATCATATATGCTCTGTCGGCAGTGGAGCATTTTTTGTTAATGTAAACCCCAAAAACATCCACATCTACACAGTTAACACACGAAATCAAAGGTAACTTTCTAGATTGATTATCTAGGTAAAGACCTTCTGGACCAAAGAAACATATAAACACACAGATGCACCGCTCTGGAAAGCAATAGATTGCAAAAATCGTTACAGCTTCCATGGATGTCCATTTGTGGAGTTTCGGTTAGCACACTTATTGCGATTATGCGCCAAACAGCTGTATGTTGGCAACTTAAATCCGCGAACTCAATATTCAATAAGTGTCTATTCACGAGATGCCCTGCAGGTAGGGCGATAGAATTGTGCCTGTTGTCCCTATTGCATGATTGAAAGATCGCCAGGTGTAATATAGCCACACCTCGTGCTCACAAACGCACGTGTTCCTATTCAACGTCGGAGCAAACATCGTAGCACACACAATACAAAATACAAAGTCACGTGTGTTTTGATTGACAGATGGCGATCCGTCAATTGTAAAAGGCAACTAAATTTAGGATCTTATCTTTTTCCAAACGTCTCCCTTGACACCGCTCACTTTTGGCCTACTGTCGAGTGCTCGCCTTTGTGAGGTTGGTTCTGGGTTCTGTCCCCTTGTCATAACACACCAAAGTCTATAGAGTGCGTGGTAGTTTCTGCTCCTGCTGAGGGCTCGTCACACAAGGAGCAGGACGACTGGTTCGCCCATAGTCAATATAATGTGATCGGGTGGGTTGTTTTGCTTGTGTCCTGGCAGCATGTTTCAGTTATATAGCACTGTAAGAAGCCACAACATGAATATACCGCAGTCTCCCAAAACACGCACTGCGCAATACATACACAGTACACCGCATACATGGGAGGTCTTTCATGACACTGACTGTTAATATATGTTAGTTAATTAAACAAACATCAAAATATTCACGCGTATTCGAACCCAATATCGGAGATTACCAAAACATATGACATAGGTTTGATCTGGTTTCATTTTCCTGAACATCTTATCAGCTAGTTACGGCTAACCTGCATGTATTGTAACGTACGTGACTATTCGGGACCGAGTGAGCTGGTGTATTAAGGCTTTGCCTTATAACAGTGGAATACACTGAGGTTCAAGGTCATATATGTATGATTGTCAAGGAAAAATAATCCATTGGAAATTCAAAAGAATCGTACGTTAAAACGTACATTACGTTATAAAATAGTCTGAAAAAAAACCAAATAACTATAAGCATTGATGTAACTATTTTTTAACTTCATAGGGTTATGAAAGAAATTTTGTTTGCAAATTGTGAGAACGTTCTGTTGACCTTTCAAACAACTTCGGAGACAAAACCACCTTCGTGTAGGTAGTCATTTCGTCTAAAGAACATTAAATACCAAGGTACGTATGCTTTGTCAAAATGTACTTTTCATTTGATAAAGCCAGATTGACTAATGCATTTGAACTGAAAGGCAGGGAGTAAAAATGTCACCGGAACGTGACCCCTACTGGGGGGTTATCACATCCTCTATGAAACAAATGAGGTTTCATAGAGGTTTCTTAAAAACATTAATATCATACAAAACAAGAAATCCCAAAGGAATCTTGGCGCCCACCAAAGGATGATCTATGTCTTACAATGGAAAGAGGGATATTTTCTCTGTTTTTCAAACATACTGCATATAAAATTTGAGACAGGTCGCTTCAGTACTTTCTGAGAAATAGCAGTAACAAACTTCAATTATCAAAATACAAGATAGCTGCCTGGCGGTCATCTTGTTGACCGATTGGTCTGAATATACAATATGCACAACTAAGGCCCTAGGGGAACTTACATATGAAATTTCAATGAAATTTCAGAATGATCCCTTCAGTACTTTCTGAAAAATATCGATGATGGTGGGCTAAAAATATATTACCGATGGCCTAAGATGAGGTAACAACACCAAACGTACGCAAGATTTCCTGCGTTATATATGATAACGGTGGAGATTCATTTCGCTGTTTTGCCGTCTGGCTCAGTGATAATCAACTAGACTCACCTGACCAGTGCTCGAATACCTATTATATTTTTCGCTTCTCATTCCTAAAATTAGTTGATTCTTTTGTTCATGGTTCATAATAATTGTGGTGTGTGTTGACACAAAAATTCGCTTAGCAGTTCCGTTATTTGATATTAGCAGACGACGTCTGACGGCAAAACCCAAAATTGACGATCGCCAAAATAAACAGCATCGCATGAAAAGATAGAAACAATATTTAGTTATGTTAAAATGATAGCTAAACTTCTCTTCTTAAAGAAAAATAACACCTGCAAGATGTTTTTGGCATGAATAACGAAAAAATGTGATTTTCTCAATTTTGGTTCACTTCCCGCCCCGTTAAAACACGTGTTAACCCAAGATTTCCGGTGTATTACCCACGAAATAGTTGACTTAGTTTTTTGTCGAATATGAACAGGTTGTGGATTAAATATTTTTGTTGCTGTTTTGAGAAATAGAGATCTAAATATACCAGAATAGATAGAAAACTTGTCATAAATGCAATGTTTATTTTTGTTATTGGGGTGTTCGAGGACTGGTCCCTTCTTAAGCAATTTCCGCCATTTTGACAGTGATCTTTGACTTGCTGTCGTAAACAACCCAACACGTGAACTTAATTTTAATTTTGTTGAAAATATTCGTCATAAGTCGGTCCTAAGTTACAATAACACAAACATCAATCATTGCTTATTATTTTAATTTTAACAGCCAAAAGCCGTGTTTTTTGTTCGGGCACTGCTACCGCGCGGTATTTGGGACGACGGCGGGAAACAGAAGACCAGCCGTCTTTTGAAAAATAACGTTTTTTTTTTTTTTTCAATTAAATTTTTCAGAAGGTGAAGATAAGTGTAGTAATAATTGCAAGTTGGTAATTTTTGCGTCTCTACAAAATTATCAATCTCGTTTTACATTCCTATTTTAAACATTAAAAGTCGTTTCAGAAAGGTAGTGGGCCTTTAACATACACCGGGAGACTTGCATTTATTTGGGCATCGATATAAATTCCTGTTGTTATTATTTTAAGAAACTTTTATTTTTGTTTCGGGGAGATATAGTGGTCCTTTAATATCTAATATAGATAAAGAGCTAGTGTAGTAAATGTATAGCTGAAAAAAGTAACTGTATCATCGATGCTTTAAAGGGCCACTACCTTTCCGAAACGGCTTTTAATTTTTAAAATAGGAATGTAAAACGAGATCGATAAATTTTGTAGAGTTGCAGAAGTTATTAACTATACGTTTACCAGCACACTTATCACCACCTTCAGAACGGTTTCATTAGAATAAATAAAATGTTAATTTTCATAACGCGGGTCGTTTTATGTTTCCCGCCGTCGTCCTAAATGCCGTGCGGTAGTTGACTATCACTGCGCCAGAAGGCAAAACAGCGAAATGAATCTCCACTGTCATCGTACATTAGACAGGAAATCTTGCATATGTTTGGTGTTGTAACCTCGTCTTAAGACATCGACATATATTTTCTTTTGTTAGTAATGTTTTTAAGAAACCTTTAAATTTTACTCCGGAAAGGTAGTGGGCCTTTAACAGTAAAATCTACAACAATCAACAACGAGGAAAGGCATTAATTACATTGTAGTTACTTACCGGATTACTAAATATTGTAAATGTGGTTGGCCTCGGATCATAAGGTACAACACTAGTCGTCACATCCTCGATTTCCTTTGGTTCACTTATGGTATCTACATCTCTGGAATATGTCATAGCAAAACTGAAAGCTACATGTGACATAGGGTGAGCAGGTAGTTTAGTTCTTTGATGTACATCAAAACAATCAGATATTTTCACCATAGTTCTAACTTCTTCTGTCTTCGGTCCTTAGATTTGCAGCTAAAATGTCGCATCTTGATTCAGAACTAAGTCTGTTCCAAACACATTGTCTTTTCAACACGTGTTGAATTATAATATGCATTACCTCAACACATGGCTCCATGATGTCAACTGTTGTTCGCTATGTCTTCTTCATTAACCAAGCCCTCTCATTCTGTGAGTGCCATCTCAATTCGTTCCCAAACGTCAATGTTTCTGGAAGTCTCTTACTATTTTTCACTAACTGAACCCTCCAAGCTTGCTTGGAATCAGTCGCCTATGATGGCTAAGTCTACTAAGATGTTGCTCTTGCAGTTTCACTTCTTCCCCTTTTCCTAATCTTCAATTGTTATTTACAGCTATTCAAATTCTTACGTTCAATTTGAAGTCGTTATAACTCTCAATTTTTTATACAGTTTTATATATAGAACCTACCTTCTATTTTTCTTTATTGGTCGAGATAATTTTCTTACTAGAGTGGATTTGACCAAGGACGTAAATGAGATCTCACTTATAAATCCTTGATTTGACCTAGACAACACGAATGGTGGGTTGTGTCAAACTGACCAAGATTTGTGGTGGGTGTCAGTTCGACCTGGATTTTATGTGGAGGAAGTCGCTGTAACCTAGATTTGTGTGGCGCGGTGTAGCTCAAAAGACTTCAAGATAGATGGTGTTGGCCGGAAAGCATTGTAAGCCGGGTACGTACATCTTGTTATATATATATGGCGGGTTGCTGAAAAAATATTCAACGTTAAGGGGTTTCTGAAGATGTTTTATCTATACAGAATTTGGAAGATCACTTTACTGAAATGGTAATCATGATTTTGACCTTAATATTACTGAATACATAATTTTAAAACCAATTTCTCAGAATTATTGAAAACGAAAGTTATCTTTATCAATGTCTTGTTACTTTTACTTGTTTCACAAGCAAATAATCCTGCATAATATACACATGTAATTATGATCTCTTTCAAAATGATAAATAGGTATGTTTCGGTAACCTGTGTCAACCTTGTTAGTATTTCAACAAAATACTTGGCTCCGATTTCTCGAAACAAAAATGCAGACTTGAAATAATCCTTGTGAAAAACTGTTGACTTAAGTTTGTATCGAGATATCTGGCACCCGATCATGCAAGGAATAAAGACAAAAGACCTCATTAGAAGTTGTATTTTTATTTTGTATTACTTTTTCAAAACACATTCACACGTATTCTCACACACACATTATACAAACATTTCTCTCCCACTGAAATGAAAAAAACATTTCTACACCCTAAAATACATCCATTTATATAAAGAATTACAATTTACATGCAAATAATCTTTATGTTTGGATGATCTCGATAAGCACTTTATGAAGATTAATTAATTTATATACTTGAATACTTTGAACCTTGGAATAATTTTTTAATAATTCTAATAAAACTACTGTCATCAAATTATGAATTTACCAAGTTTAACTGCATGCAATGCAATTAGCCATGTCACAAAGAGTGAACATCTTAAATAAATAATTGTACTAAAAAAATTCAGGATAATAACTTTCTTTCATTAAACTTTAATGTTCTTGCAGGCTTAGCCTTAGCTTTTGTTATTTAAAGATTCTTGTTGCCCTAACCACTTGATTTTATTGATATATGTAATGTACTAGAATCCTCGTTATGCTGCTTCCTGAACTATCAGATCCCTGGCTATTTGAAAAGCCGCTATTAAAGAACTTAGTTGGATTTTTTCACTGGTTCCAGATGCAAGCCTGTACCTAGAAAAAAGAAACAGGATCAAAATTATTCATGAATTTGGTGGTTGGGGAGGTCTGTTATGCAAAAAAGAAAAAGAAAAAATAAATAACTGGGATACTCTGTATATGTTAATATATGTATTCTTTATTAGTCTGGCAACATTTTACTTTCAAAACTAGAGTTAGTTAGTATTATTAAAAGCAGAGCAAATTTTTAAAGGAATAATCTAATCTTTACAGTGTTAGTTCTAATGGGGTAGTGAACTATTTATCATGTAACTTACTCTATGTCAGCCATTTTTTCCAACAGGTGTATTTTAACATGCACAGGTAAATCAACTGAAAAAGACAACAGAAATTTGTATTAATTAAATCTAGATCAAATTTTTTTCAGTTAGAATATATTCCCCCCCCCTCAATTTGTTAACTTCACGGTGAAAGAAAATCAATTTACAAATATAATCTATCGTAAAAGTGAAAATAACTATACTGCAGAAGTATAGGGGAAAAGAGTGTTTAATTTTCTTTGATATCAGCCAAACTTGACAAGAGCTGTTGGAGAACAGCAAAGCTCGCCTATTCAGAAGAAGTTGATGTTCAAGTATTTACTATTTAAACATGGAAATATGACAAATTAACAGACTCAAAAACCCCCTAAAGGGCCCCCAAATTGGTTGTATTATCACGTTCAGCATCCATACACATTAGGAAAATAAAATCATAAACATTTATGATGACTTAAGCTTAAACAATAGACAAAATAGAAACTTGCTCAAAAATTTTAACGTGAAATGGGACGCCAACGTCGAACCATTATTCGAATATCCATCATTCTTCAAATAGGCGAGCTAAAAATGTAGGTCACAGCGACCTTCATTTAGTACGTAACACATGCATGTACCTAGTACTAGTATACTGCATCATCTAGCTGACCTATATTTACGATATGAAGTTCAAAAGTCGTGCAAGAGAAGTATGAATTTCAAGTAATAAGCAGTTTTAGAAATAAGACTTAGAGAAACCTTTGGTGAGTTAAGGTGTGACTGAAATAAAGTAGGTCAGACTCGTAGAACTCTGACCTACTTTTGGTATGTGTCTCCTGTTAGCAACCTATGTAGGATATTAAAGACAATTTCAGTGGTTATTTTTTATGAGTTCCAGTTTTAACAGATATAATGGGTCAAGAAAAGCATAAAACCAGATTATAAATTCCATTAACTGCTGCCTATGTAGTCATTGACTAAAATATGACATTACATCAATGAACATGCGTTTTTGGATCAAAAGTTCTGCCTCTGGTTACAAATCACTATACTCAATATATATGATCCCCATTCTCGATACTCCAGGGGTTCCAATCACTTAAGATCTCTACACCCCTGGACTATCTCATAGTAAAACTGGAGGCAACATAACAGAACAGAACAGGTAATTCAGTTGTTTGATGTAAATCAAAAGAGCTGTATAATGGTACACTGTGGTTGACAATATGGCTTTGAATTTGGGGGGTCGCACTCTCTGTAGTCCAGGGGTGTAAAAATAATAAGTGATTGGAACCCCTGGAGTATAAAGAAAGTAAGACTCCAGAGTGGAGGAGATTTGATATATGTTATTGAAAGATATCAGTTATATCAGTAGAACCCTAAAGTCCCGTTCACACATTCACGGATCACCTCGCCGGATTAGCTACGGATACAATCCCGCATCATTCGTGGTATTCTGTAATGGTCCGCAGATTTCCGTAAAATAGCCGTTGTCTTCCTTAGTTAAACTTGGAAGTATTTTCAGTTTCGTGGCAAATTGTGAACATGTTCAAAATTTGGCTAAGAATCAAACAACCGTGGTATGTCCCTACTCAACTGTTGTGGGATGTACTGAACCGTGCTACTCCCTATCACAACCATATTTAACCGTACGTATCAAGTTCACACAGTTTGTTATGGTTAACTACATGTTAGTGCGGTTAAGCTACCTAATTAATAAAGAACATTACAGTTTGTTGTGGATTGTCACAATAAAGTTACGTTGCTTTACGGATAGACCAGAATCAATCAGGACTGTCAAGGATAAAAATGGTAAACTACGTAAAATCACGATAAAATACGGAATTCTCGGATCTATCACGTTACCAATTTAATACTGTCACAAGATTGGCAAGTACAAAACTAACATGATGTGTCATGGCGTTGAGATGACCAATAAATGGTGCCATTTTAATACAAATATACATTGATGCAGTCAAAAAGTCGAAAATAGGGACTCCTACGTGGTATTTGTGCTTAGATTCCATACATTTTATAATATGTACATGTCATTAATCCAAGGGCTATGAAGTACAAGGTATTGTGTCGACATTTTTATGATCTGAAATTGAAATTTGCTTTTGCATTGCTTGGCTACAAGAGATGGTACCACACGATGATATATAGTTTCCAGTTTGTACAAATTATCATTTGGGATGCTGGTGGAGATATTCATACTTTACTGAACCCGAACAGTTGCCATATGTACATTGAAGCTAAATAATTTGCAATGAAATTAGAGTTCCCATATTAGTTTGTGCTCTAAATGGTAAAACCAGATGATACCTATATTAATTACAACTATAAAGGGTATCATGTGCTGGTTCTAACAGCCCTTGCAAATTTCGAATATAAGTTGTTTAATGTTGGTTCTCAATGTGGTACCCTGACGATCAGATCGGTAACCAGAACGAATTGAAGAATGACTTTGGAAATGGATTATTTGGTATGGATATAACATCCAAAATGGCAAAACACTTGGCTATCTTCGACATAACATTATTGACGACTACGTATTTGGTAGAAAACCTAGTTTCTGAAGTATTTCTACAGACGGATGTCGCTAACGACTTTTCTAGGGTGAACGAGTTAGGAATAATGTTTGAATTATGAATGTAATGTTTCTCTCAATAATTAATTAACACAATTAATTAACAGCTCCTTCACAGAGCACAGAAAAATATTTTGGATAGATCGTGAATCATTATTAGAAAAAGTAAAATGTGTATATGTGAACGAGAGATCTCAATTTTTATTGAAACAATCGGTTTAAGAATACATAGGTGTTCCATAAGTGATAAGTACAAACTTACAAACATGCTACATCGAAATTTTCTTTTAGTTCTATGCACATGTGGAATTATTTTAGTCTTTGCTTCCTTAACTGGACATTTTGATGTTCTTTCCCTCCTTTAGATTTCAATATTGTGTTATTTAAGGGAAACTATTTTTAATGTCAAGTAGACACACCGTTGTAAAGTGCACGTCAACAATAAGTTTCACTGGTGTTGTCAAATGATCACAACATTGACTAACCTCAGTATATTTGTTAATGTCAAGTAGACACACCGTTGTAAAGCTGTATTGGAACCGTATCGGACATTGAAAACTAGCTTTATTCCGGGGCCATCCGTAAAATCAAATCCATAGTGGCACCATCGAGATGATCCATGAATGTGTGACCCCGGCATAACAGACACTTTTACTTACTTCTGTGAACATATAGATGAACTTCCCTAAGAATGTCTTGTAGGGCCAGGCCTTTGGCAGTTTTCAAGTCAAAAATATCTTTTACAAGTCAAAGAAAGATAATGCTAACACATATTTTGGACTAGCACACATTGAGTATCAAATTTAATTTTTTGATTGACTTTCATTTTCTATCATGCAGTAACATCATTATATATAATGTCACACAATATATGTTTAGCTCAAAATCAAAACATATAGCTCACCAAGACATCTCTTAAATATAAGGAATCTGTCTATATAATTATCAGTGAAATGAAAATAAAATTAATGGACTTTTCTTTCTATGAAACATTTAATAACATAAGCAAATTACACATTAAGTATGTCATATATGTATTTTAAGTAAGGTAATGCATGATTTGTATGAGTTTATATATAAGTCACATCAATTCTTTCTGTGTAGGACAGAAATACAATAGCATCTACCAATCAGATATGCTCTTGTTGTTAAAAGGATACTGTTAAAGGCAACGGTGAATCCTTCATTAAGGACCCAATTGACTATATTCTCAATGTCTCGTCGTAAAGGATGACCCACACAGGTGTAAACGTTGTCTTCTGATACAGAGTCATATGCCATGTGTGTACACTGTAAGAAAGGTGTACAATATATATATATACTAGTCCAAAGAAAAAAGGTTCAAGGCTTTTTTTGTGAGATAAGATAACCTTTTTCAATATTCATTTTTCTTTAACCATGAATCAATTGAAAAATGTATATATCTTTTAACAAAAAATGCTAAACTTTAAGTTTTGCAACTTTGATTTTTCAAGGCAACCAGATTTATTTCCCTTCTTCCAGATAAGGAGTTATCCCCCCTGTACTATTCTTTACAAATAGTATGGCATTTCAACAAACAATTTTGATGGACGGAAGGGAGGCAATGCAGAATATTAAACTGTGGGTGTACAATGGTGTTAAATCTTTAAATTTATAAGTAAAACATTAAAAAAGTGGCTATAACTGGGCATCTCTTAGGGAAAATGTATTGGTTACACTAGTAATAATGGAAGCAAAGCTATTTACCTGGAGAATGTTGAGAGATCTTCTCATATCACCACACGCAAGCGTAACAATAGCCTTCATACCATCACCAGTGATGTTTACCCTGTAACAATCATAAACATCAATGAAGCAACACACAAAATTACCTGTGTAGACAGGGCAAGAAATATCCCAGGTGCAGTAAAATATGCTCCGGGGCAAGTGAAAATTGGTGTAAACTTGCCCGGTTTTAATGTAAACAAGGACATAGTCATTCAGATCCCCCACCAATGGAGATATCAAAGCTGAAGTAAGTTTGATTGTGGAGATTTATGTGTATGAAAAAACCCAGGAAAAAGGAAGTTGAGCTAAAGAAAGATAGAGTATAATTCAAGTAAAGCGGGGCTGCAATTGTTGAATCAGGTATACAGCCTTGACATTTATATTAGACTATATACACAAAGATGGGTGGAGTTTTGCAAAGTAACATTTACCATTTTCCATGATATTTTCAACAATGTTTCCATGGTAACAGAAAAAGTCCAAAAAATGAAAACCTAAAAATAGAAAAAGGTACTACTAGACCATAAAAAGAATGTGTCTATGAAGTTTCGTGGAAATATCTCTGCTGGTTTTAGAGTTATGCTCTGGAAATGAACCTGCTACAAAAATCTGCCATTTTCAGCAATGTTTCCATGGTTACAGAAAAAAGTACAAAAAGTGAAAACCTTAAAATAGCAAAAGGCACTACTAGACGATAAGACTAATGTGCCTATGGAGTTTCGTGGAAATATCTCTTCTGGTTTTAGAGTTATGCTCCGGAAACGAACCTGGTACAAAAATATGATATTTTCAGCAATGTTTCCATGGTTACGGAAAAAAGTACAAAAAGTGAAAACCTAAAAATAGCAAAAGGCACTACTAGACCATAAAACCAATGTGTGTATGAAGTTTCGTGGAAATATCTCTACTGGTTTTAGAGTTATGCTCCGGAAACCATTCATACGGACGGACGGAACCCATTTGTATATCCCCCGCCAACTTCGTTGGGCGGGGGATAATTACTGTTTTGGGTAAAATTAGACTGAAATCTTAAATTTGGGCAAGTGGTTTTCAAAATAAGTTTCTTGCCCTAGTAGCACCTTTACCGGGTACACACATCCTAAAATACTGGGCATAGAACTAAACTACCAGATTTTAGTTTTCATGCCATTACATAAAGTATCTGCCAACATAATCCAAGTTGGCAAGTTATGATGACTTTGTAACTTCTGTACTTCACTAAGATGTCAAATGATCTAATATATATGTGATAATGTACCTTCTGTATTTCACTAAGATGTCAAATGATCTAATATACATGTGATAATGCACCTTCTGTATTTCACTAAGATGTCAAATGATCTAATATACATGTGATAATGTACCTTCTGTATTTCACTAAGATGTCAAATGATCTAATATACATGTGATAATGTACCTTTTGTATTTCACTAAGATGTCAAATGATCTAATATACATGTGATAATGTACCTTCTGTATTTCACTAAGATGTCAAATGATCTATAATATACATGTGATAATGTACCTTCTGTATTTCACTAAGATGTCAAATGATCTAATATACATGTGATAATGTACCTTCTGTATTTCACTAAGATGTCAAATGATCTATAATATACATGTGATAATGTACCTTCTGTATTTCACTAAGATGTCAAATGATCTATAATATACATGTGATAATGTACCTTTTGTATTTCTCTAAGATTTCAAATGATCTAATATACATGTGATAATGTACCTTCTGTATTTCACTAAGATGTCAAATGATCTATAATATACATGTGATAATGTACCTTTTGTATTTCACTAAGATTTCAAATGATCTAATATACATGTGATAATGTACCTTCTGTATTTCACTAAGATGTCAAATGATCTATAATATACATGTGATAATGTACCTTTTGTATTTCACTAAGATTTCAAATGATCTAATATACATGTGATAATGTACCTTCTGTATTTCACTAAGATGTCAAATGATCTATAATATACATGTGATAATGTACCTTCTGTATTTCACTTAGGTGTCAAATGATTTAATATACATGTGATAATGTACCTTCTGTATTTCACTAAGGTGTCAAATGATCTAATATACATGTGATAATGTACCTTTTGTATTTCACTAAGATGTCAAATGATCTAATATAAATGTGATAATGTACCTTCTGTATTTCACTAAGATGTCAAATGATCTATAATATACATGTGATAATGTACCTTTTGTATTTCACTAAGATGTCAAATGATCTAATATACATGTGATAATGTATCTTCTGTATTTCATTAAGATGTCAAATGATTTAATATACATGTGATAATGTACCTTCTGTATTTCACTAAGGTGTCAAATGATCTAATATACATGTGATAATGTACCTTTTGTATTTCACTAAGATGTCAAATGATCTAATATACATGTGATAATGTACCTTCTGTATTTCACTAAGATGTCAAATGATCTATAATATACATGTGATAATGTACCTTCTGTATTTCACTAAGATGTCAAATGATTTAATATACATGTGATACTGTACCTTCTGTATTTCACTAAGATGTCAAATGATCTATTATACATGTGATAATGTACCTTCTGTATTTCACTAAGATGTCAAATGATCTAATATACATGTGATAATGTACCTTTTGTATTTCACTAAGATGTCAAATGATCTATTATACATGTGATAATGTACCTTCTGTATTTCACTAAGATGTCAAATGATCTAATAAACATGTGATACTGTACCTTTTGTATTTCACTAAGATGTCAAATGATCTAATATACATGTGATACTGTACCTTCTGTATTTCACTAAGATGTCAAATGATCTAATACAAATGTGATAATGTACCTTTTGTATTTCACTAAGATGTCAAATGATCTAATACAAATGTGATAATGTACCTTTTGTATTTCACTAAGATGTCAAATGATCTAATACACATATGATACTGTACCTTTTGTATTTCACTAAGATGTCAAATGATCTAATATACACGTGATAATGTACCTTTTGTATTTCACTAAGATGTCAAATGATCTAATATACATGTGATACAGTACCTTCTGTATTTCACTAAGATGTCAAATGATCTAATATACATGTGATAATGTACCTTTTGTATTTCACTCAGATGTCAAATGATCTAATACATGTGATATTGTACCTTCTGTATTTCACTAAGATGTCAAATGATCTATAATATACATGTGATAATGTACCTTCTGCATTTCACTAAGATTTCAAATGATCTATTATACATGTGATAATGTACCTTCTGTATTTCACTAAGATGTCAAATGATCTAATATACATGTGATAATGTACCTTCTGTATTTCACTAAGATGTCAAATGATCTAATATACATGTGATAATGTACCTTCTGTATTTCACTAAGATGTCAAATGATCTAATATAAATATGATATTTTACCTTCTGTATTTCACTAAGATGTCAAATGATCTAATATACATGTGATACTGTACCTTTTGTATTTCACTAAGATGTCAAATGATCTAATATAAATATGATATTGTACCTTTTGTATTTCACTAAGATGTCAAATGATCTAATATACATGTGATAATGTACCTTCTGTATTTCACTAAGATGTCAAATGATCTAATATACGTGTGATACTGTACCTTTTGTATTTCACTAAGATGTCAAATGATCTAATATACATATGATACTGTACCTTTTGTATTTCACTAAGATGTCAAATGATCTAATACACATATGATACTGTACCTTTTGTATTTCACTAAGATGTCAAATGATCTAATATAAATATGATACTGTACCTTCTGTATTTCACTAAGATGTCAAATGATCTAATATACATGTGATAATGTACCTTCTGTATTTCACTAAGATGTCAAATGATCTAATATACATGTGATACTGTACCTTTTGTATTTCACTAAGATGTCAAATGATCTAATATACATGTGATAATGTACCTTTTGTATTTCACTAAGATGTCAAATGATCTAATATACATGTGATACTGTACCTTCTGTATTTCACTAAGATGTCAAATGATATAATATACATGTGATAATGTACCTTTTGTATTTCACTAAGATGTCAAATGATCTAATATACATGTGATAATGTACCTTTTGTATTTCACTAAGATGTCAAATGATCTAATATACATGTGATACTGTACCTTCTGTATTTCACTAAGATGTCAAATGATCTAATATACATGTGATACTGTACCTTCTGTATTTCACTAAGATGTCAAATGATATAATATACATGTGATACTGTGCCTTCTGTATTTCACTAAGATGTCAAATGATATAATGTACATGTGATACTGTACCTTCTGTATTTCACTAAGATGTCAAATGATATAATGTACATGTGATAATGTACCTTTTGTATTTCACTAAGATGTCAAATGATCTAATATACATGTGATCTACACCATGTGTTCTGTTGTTTTTGTTTGGGAATAACAATGAAACCTGCTATTAAGGACAACTCTGTGTAAAGGACACCTGTCTATAAAAGACATTTTTGTAATGTGCATTTGGTATTCTTTATTGACAGGTTTGCTGTACAGTCAACCATTTTTATAAATGGACAGAGAAAAAATGCTCTTCATAACCAGGTGGTCTGAAATGTAGTCTTATTTAGCAAGTGATCTATTCTATTTTTGCATGTTTACAGAGTTACATACCTTTGAGGGTATGTATTGATTGTGATGTCATGTGTTTGAGAGCGTAACATCAAATTTTTCAGAGAAAACAACTTAAATTTCCTCAGGGAAGTAACTCTGTAATATGCACAGAGGTGGTCGCTAGGGCAGATTCTACTGTAGTTGTTAAAGATTCTGGATGTGGTAGTCCAAAAGTTCACCATAACAAAATCACTGTTGTGAGGTGGTAATGAGAATAAGGCCCTAGGTGTAAATCAGAGTGTGATTGCTTACCCTTCCTCTGCGATGACGTGTTCCAGTCTTGGTACCATCTGTTCTGTACCAAGGGGACCGAATCGGAACCTCATACATCTTGACTGTAATGCTGGGATGATCTTTGATAGGTAGTTACATATGATACAGAATCGAGTGTTCTCTGTAAACTTTTCTATCACTGAAAAAAAAATAAGCAAGGACATTTATTTCCCAAACTAATTAAAATTATACTTGTAATTCCGCTCCACTATGATACTCTACATTACCAGACCTGTTTACCCGAAAAATTGTCCATGTGGAATAGCCACAATTGAAATGTGTAATTTTAACCTCCGATGTGTAATTTTCAGAGTTGTTCATTAAAGTGAACAGTCGGGCAAAGATGGCTAAAGTTGGTAAAAATGGTGTGAATGTATCCAGTATAATTTCTTATGAAATAGAAAAATAAAAATCTCTCGTCAAAATCTGTCTGCGTACGAAGAAATTAATTCAAAGTATGGGAATTCTAAAACGTCCTCTCGGCTCACTATGTCCGTGGTTACATTTCCACACAGCCTCGCTTTCAATGCTTTCACCTTTTCTTTACTTTAATGGTCAGAACTGGGAAACTTAACAGAACTTGACCGTCGTAGTAATATGTGAGAATTTTTGGAAGGCCAATGAACGCATTTAGACTGGTTTTCTTTGCCCGACTATTCACTTTAACTAATTGATGTCCCTCTGTTCAATCTGAATATATCATAAAATTTGCATAATTCAGGCATTTACTGTTAATTATTATTAATGTGCATGTTCTTCTCCCATTGATTGTGGAAATGAACGTTTTACTAAGTTATGTATGAAAAATATCTCCTTCAGTCAGGTACATACAGATATACTTCATAATAGATCATAATCATTATAGAGTTTTTAGTGTTTCAAAGAGCCCCAACTGAATTCAGGACACAAAGACAGTGGTAGTATGGATGTGCATATCTAAATAGTAAACACATTATTGACATTTGATTTTCAGAATGTTTTTTATACTGATTATTCAGGGTTCACACCAGCTTTTAAAATTCTGTCGCCAAAATTTCCGCCAAAGTGAAATTTCTTTCGCCAAATAAGATTTTTTGGAGCCAAATAAAGAAATGTAAATTTGATTGTTGAAATGAATAATTATCTCCCTAAATGTTAGTTTACGTTTCGATAAGTATGGAAATGTATTGATTAAACAAACACGAATGAAAGGTTCATTTTAAGGATGTATCATTTAGTAGAAATCTTTCTAAGCATTTTTTTTTCTTTAAAAAATATGAACATTAATTTATTGAATTTCATACCTACATTACAGATATTCTTAAATCAATCCCCAAATAATTATATCTCTAAGAAATCAAAAGAAGTAAAACAGGTGATTAATTATAACATTGAAAGCGAAATTTTATTATTTTGATTTATTTAAAATAATTCTGATTTTTTTTGGCTGTAAAAACGCCTGTGCACTGACAGCACTTATATTAAAAATGTGTTGATTTTTTTAAAATCCTAATATTATTGTTGATTTTTTTTTTAAATCCTAATATTATTAGTATTATTTAATGGATAAATCATATTTCTTAAAATCGTAATTTGTTGAGGTTTGGAACTTGAAAAAGAAAACTATGTGTTAATTTTCATTTTCTTGGTGTTTAATGTTGAAAAATATGAACGAAAATCCGGAATTTATTGACTTCCGGTTCAGATATTAGTGTTGACTTCTACCCAAAACAAACCAAAATGGCGGCTGAGCCATGTGCTCAGTCGATCTTGTCTGCTTTGCATTCAAAGACACAGTAAGTAAAATGGTTTTGATTGATATATGTGACAATGATTTTCACACCTTGTTTTGTTCTTTGTGATGATTTTATTGTCAACTAAGCTTACCAAGCTGTAACAAGCTTCCAGGTGAACGGCTAGACGATCACCGGTAGAGTAACAGTGTTGTGTAAACAAACCGACATGGGTCACTGCCTCTGGTAATTGACAGCTTACAGCCTACCAAGTCATGACACTAATTAATAAACAACCTGGACTGTAATTTACCTGGATCAGACCAATTTCTACCTGTACAACTTATGATATTATGGGTGAACAGTACTGAACACATGGCTTCAATTTTTGAATGGGCGATTTTTCTATCGCCAAAAAAATCGCCAAAGTCATAATTTTATCGCCAATGAAATATTTTTTTCGCAAAATGCGACATTGGCGACCGCTGGCGTGAACCCTGTTATTACAACAGATAAGCCAAAACAAAATCGAAAAAAACATCAATAGCATTTGACAATATGCAATGAATCAGATTAAAAGAATTTACATGACTATCAAAACAGAATAAAGCTTTTGAAAAGCAAGTTTCATTTTCTTATGTTCAACAAAAAATAACGGTTGAGTCACTGTTTTTACTGTCGTTTTTGTTATAAAATCGTGATGCTACAAACGTTTGATTGCCATGTGCTCATACACGATGTGAAGCGTTCCAATGACGTGAATTAGGCAGGGTGCATTCAATTGCACCCCATTAACAGTATAAGGTGCGTTCGACTAAGAATATCGGGTGCGTTCGATATACAATATTACCTTTTACCAGCAGATGACCTAAATGCGTAATTTTTCACGTTTGCGCGTAATGGCGTAAAATAGGTGTCAAATGCGTAACAAAAACGCAAAAAGCGTAAGGGTAAACAGGTCTGCATTACGCTCCAATGCAAGATCTAACAATGCCCCGATCGGGGTCACCTCAGCATGACCTCTAGCCTAGAATCCGAACATCTCGGGACGTACTCTTAGCTGTTTACGCTTCCAAAAGAATCAACCACACCGAAGATTTCATAGGCGACACCCTGATTGGCTAACCGTAGGGGTCATTCTGAGGTGACCCCGAACAATGCTCTGTTAGATCTTGTATTGGAGCATGACGTAGAGTATCGTTGTGGAGTGAAATTACTACAATAATTATCAAACAATAAGTTTTTTTTGTAGTTTTTACATATATGGTATATAAGCATGAGCAAATAGTGTTTGCAAATTATTAAGATTATTGAATAATGGGAAAGTTGAGATTTAAGTACTTACTATCAATTAAATTTGTATGATTTATTAATTTGTCAATATTTAGCAGATCAACTTTTATGGATCATAGTTAATGATCATGAAATTGCGAAACTTTCATCCTGCAATAATAATGGACTATACAATATAACTACAGATAATTTGTCACGCTTACCTCTTCGCAATGCATTCTGAGCATCATTTGTCATTGCATCAGCTTCATCTAGAATCACAATCTTGAATCCAGACCTAAAATCATTGAACAGTATTACTAAAGTACAATGGTATTGATTTATCATAATTACTATTATCATAATGATAGTAAATATTATCTAACACACAATATCTTAATTCTAGATTAATAAATTAAAAGCGGATTTAAAATTTTGAAATGGTTTGCTCATTCAAATAATAAGTATACATGTAATAAATATGCCTTTAAGAAAACATGTTTACATTATAATCAAAAGTGATTTTAATATGAAGTACTAGGTAATTGATTTGAGTATT
Organism: Argopecten irradians; assembly: GCF_041381155.1. NCBI lineage: Eukaryota > Metazoa > Mollusca > Bivalvia > Pectinida > Pectinidae > Argopecten > Argopecten irradians. The sequence continues at coordinate 29,766,936 of NC_091142.1, read as the reverse complement.
TGACCCCCTGGTAATCATGCATGGTTCATACTTAACCAATAGGAGAGTGAATAAGAATTTATATCATGCCTAAGCACATTAGAGGCCCCTTTGCCTCTTGGTTATTAAGAATAAGTCGTTTAAAGATTCTAGACTATTTGACCCCTGTGACTTTGAATTAAGGTCAAGGTAATTCATTTGAACAAACTTTGTAATGCTTCACCCCAGCATGTAACAGGCCTAATATCAGGTCCCTAGGCCTCTTGGTTATTTAAAAGAAGTCGTTTAAAGATTTTAGCCTATTTGACTCTGATGACCTGGAATGAAAGTCAAGGTCAGTCATTTGAACAAACTTTGTAACGTTTCATCCCAACATGCCACAGGCCCAATATCAGGTCTCTAGGCCTTTTGGTTACTAAGAAGAAGTCTTTTAACAATTTTAGCCTATTTGACCCCTGTGACCTTGAATAAAGGTAAAGGTCATTCATTTGAACAAATTTGGTAGCCCTTTATCCCAACATGCCACAGGCCCAATATCAGGTCCCTAGGCCTCTTGGTTATTGAGAAGAAGTCGCTTAAAGATTTAAGCCTATTTGACCCCTGTGACCTTTAATCAAGGTCAAGGTCATTCATTTGAACAAACTTGGTTGGTAGTCCTTCATTCCAGCATGTTACATGCCAAATATCAGGTCTCTAGGCCATTTGGTTATGAAGCAGAAGTCTTAACAAGATATTTCAGCCTATTTGACCACTGTGACCTTGAATGAAGGTCAACATCATTCATTTGGACCAACTTGGTAGCCCTTTATTCCAGCATGCTATAAGTAAAATTTCAGGACTCTAGGTCTCCAAGTTTTGGAGAAGAAGTTGTTTAAATGGAAAGGTGAGCTAAAAACAATTGAATCTTCATCTCGTATGAATTATAGGATTGTAATGCTTTTCTGACCTGAAGATTGTCCTTGTACTGGCAAAACTCAGGATCTGTCCTCTCACAATGCCAATACCACGGTCATCAGATGCATTTAGCTAAAATGTAATTACACAAAAGTCAACAGTTTAAAAATAGTGTACACAATTAACAATATATCTATTATCTATTTCAACAAGTTTTTAATGAAAAATGAAAACTCCATTTACAAGAGATCCCAGAGGGATCTTGGCGCCCACCAAAGAATGATCTATATCCGACAATGGATGGATCTTTTCTCTACTTTTTAAACTTTTTCAAACATACTACACATAAAATTTGACACAGATCGCTTCAGTACCTTTTGAGAAATAGCAGTAACAAACTTCAACTATCAAAATCTAAGATGGCTCCTTGGCTGCCATCTTGTCGATCAATCGGCCCCAATTCGCAATATGCACAACTAGGGCCCTAGGGGAACCTACATGTGAAATTTGAGAATGATCCATTCCATACTTTCTGAGAAATAGCAATATCAAACTTTTAACTATCAAAATCCAAGATGGCTCCTTGGCGGCCATCTTGTTGATCAATCGGTCCCAAATCACAATATGCATAACTAGGTCCCTAGGGGAACCTACATGTGAAATTTGAAAAAGATCCATTCAATACTTTCTGAGAAATAGCGATAACAAACTTTGAATATCAAAATCCAAGCTGGCTGCCTAGCGGCCATCTTGTTGACTGATCGGTCCCAAAATGCATTATGCACAACTAGGTCCCTAGGGGAACTTACATATGAATTTTGAGACAGATCTCTTCAGTACTATCTGAGAAATAGCGATAACAAACGTTAACTATCAAAATCCAAGATGGCGGTCTGGCAGTAATCATGTTCACCGATTGGTCCAAAAATGCAATATGCACAGCTAGGACCCTAGGGGAACCTACATATTAAATTTGAGAAAGATCCCTTCAGCACTTTTGAGAAATAGTAATATCAAACTTCAACTGCCAAAATCAAAGATGGCTGTCTGCCACAAAATCTGTATAGCACATGCACAACTATGGACCAAGGGGACCCTCCATGTGAAGTTTGAACAAAATCCCTGCTGTAGTTTTTAAGAAAAAGTGATAACAAGCATTGTTTATGGACGGACGCCGGACCACCGACGCAGGGCAATTTGAATAGCCCACCATCTGATGATGGTGGGCTAAAAACAAGTTTGATTTTTTTTTTTTTTTTTTAAACAAACTTAATGTCAAAAGAAATTTTTATCCTTGGAAATAATTGACCGTTTTTTTGCATAAAAGTTTCATACTGAAATAATTTTGAGTATTTTCAAAATGCTGTTTCATCGAGGACAATACCTATACTATATATAACTATGCTTAGTTCATTTCTTATTTGAATTTTTTTTTACATTACAATTTAACTTCAAATACCTTCCAAATCTTTATGACACTTAGCAGCCAGACTTACACATTACTTTCAGAAATTTGAAAAGAATTAAGCATTAAATCATTTGAAATCCATTGATGTACAGATCCAGAGCGCACATTTAGACCAGAAACCTGTGTATGTTTTATTCAAGGTCTGCATTTTTTCTGAAACATTTGACACTTTCCTTATAAAAGTAAGACTATCATACCTCTAACACCATAGAATTGAATTCCTTTGGTGAGTAAATCTGCTTGGCGACAGCCAAAATGGTGCTGGTTTTCCCTGTACCGGGCGGGCCATAGAACAGAAGATGGGGTAGACGGTCCTCCTTCACAAATCTGTCAACTAGAATGAAACAATGTTATCACTTTAAACACTATGACAAAGAAAACATTAAATTCTAAAGCACATTTCATGAAGGTGTTTTTTTATCTTACTGTAGAAAGAATGTACACCATGCATATTTAAGGTGGTTCGATTCAGTTAGGCCTAAAAAGTTCCCCTCATTTAATTTTCTATTAAAATTTACTCACTGAAAGATTAGTTGATAAACTGTTTATTAAGGCTTTTATTTAAAATTTGACAGAGCGGTTTTGGAAATATAGTGCTCTCAATAACCCTACTTGACCGTTTGTTTTTATCAATATACAATTTTACATTCATATTTTAAAAGCTTGGTAATTGACTGAAATATTACAAACAACAACATTTTTTATCTTTACTATGTAAGTTGATATGGCTGTCAATGACCTCAATGTCTTTTCCATTCTTAAAAATACATGAATTGTGATTTTTTTTTCCACACGAATGTGTATAAATGAGGCCTAAAAAAGGCCAATTTTTGCATTTGAATTTCAACTTAAATACCTAATATCCAAATATTGTGTCATTAAATTTTCTTTATTTTTTGTCCACATAATTAGACAGTCGTTTGGGTTACGATGAAAGATTATAAAAAAAATTGAATATTTGAGTAATTAGCCTTTCTATAACCCTACCCCCTAAAAAATGACTTTTTTCACAATTATATTATTAGACTGAAATCGGGCGGTAATATCTTTATAATGTACATCTTATATATCAAACATTACAAAGTATAATAGTCTGATAATATAAATTGTTAAAACTGTTAATTTTGTGTCACGATGCCAACGATTCGATGCTATACAATGCTAAGAAATGGCACAAATAAGCCATTATTTTGTTTGGATATAATATCTGAAAAATGATTATGGATTCCACTTCAATTACCCTTAAGATAATTCATGATTTTTTTATTGTTTTAGCGGAAAAATATTTTATTAAAATCTATCCTTCCATCGTCAAGTTATCTTAGCTTCAATAGTCGTTTGAGGCAGATATTCAAGAATAAATTTGAATTTGGCGCCAAAATTGTAGCCATGAAAAGCGTCAACATGACAACGATCGAAGTTGATAACTTCAACTTGATAACAAAAATATTGATAAAATCAATGTCATCATTGTATGTTTTTAGGAGATATCTTCATATCTAATACATGTAGATATATATCTTTATCATCTGAATTAAGTAAATTAAAACAGATTTTTGGATCCTCAAGATTATCTGTACTGTACAGTAAGTGTACCCCTAAGAACAGAATCTCTAATTCTGAATCCTCGATCTACGTTCATGATCAGCTGATTACTGTAGATAGAAAAATAATTGGTCTATGCCTACATGTACATGTTTAGTTTCTATATCACAGATATAATACTGTTGTTGACACTGCTAACTTACATGTGATTTTTCGTAAGGTAGTATCTTAACAAAGACTAATAGACTTAAAGTGTACACGGAACGGAAAATTATATTTTAATATGTTATTCTGTCAGATCTCCTGACAAGAATGTTGAAAACCGCATCAAAATCGGCCGCTTCAGTACCGAGATACCGCCCTCCGAAGTGCTCGATTTTTACCTGTATATCGACTGCTTATCAGGGTATCGGCCGCTCACCCTGATTTGGGAAATAACAGGATGTGACGTCACGAGGACAACGGCAGTGTGAGCTGTACATGTTTGGTAGTGGGGTTATAGCACAAAGGTGGACATATATGTATTCCTGAAATGGGGCTACGATAATTTGACAAATATATATACAGTTATGATGAAGATTTGATCATATTATATTAGGAAACATTGCAACTGAAATAAGGCTAATTTACATATTTATAATAAGTCTAAAGGCATCACCTTGTGTACCTTGTGTAAACTTTTATACATATACAGCTCAGTACATTTTTACTAGATATCTAATCTCTGTTTCAACAAATTACTAAATTATCAAACTTCGGTAATATTCAATTTTCTCTATGTAATCTTAAAAGAGACAAATTCGGAAAATGATGGTCATATAATTATCCATTTGAATATGTTTCTGTATATTCAAGAACCAACATAACACAAAAGAAAATGTGTTGAATGTATTTTATAGTTCAATACACGTAGCCATCATAGACATAAATTGGGGGGTTAACAATAAAACAAAACTTGAGAGTTTTAATCTATAATATAAAATTCATTTATAACTATAACGTGTTTCTCTTCTCTTTTAAGCTATGTCAACATGTGTTATTTAAACAATCTTCAACAGTAAATTTATTGATCATACAGATTATTATTTTTGGTATCATAATAATGATCGATATTGACCAAAATTCACAAAGAATTGGATATCCGAAATCTAGTATCAAAATTCTGACATTGTGCATTATATTTGCATTTGTTCTTTCTCGACATGCCATTTATAAATAATTTTGCAGTTTTTGTTATGAAAATACATATACATGTACATGTAGCCAGAAACATTTATGATGTACAAATGTACACATGGGTGTTTCTGAAGTATATACATGTAGTGCTTGATACACTTGTTATATGTTACGCACAAACGGTATATTTTACTTTTATTTTTAAACCAAAAATTTATAAGTGTTTACAAATATGACATTATACAACAATAACATCATGGCCTATCGCTAACTTACCTGTGGACTGATATTTTGACACGTGACGTGTGCTAATCAACAAAGCGTGACAGGTCACTAAACACCTTTCTTACGTAATCCCCTCATTAGCCAGGGTTGATCACGCGTTTAAGTTACTGCAGTATACAGGTACAGAGATTAACGCGGCACGACATTGAAAGTATTCTGATTTTGAAACTTGATATCTGATATTTGGATTAGACATAGACATCTTCAGTTCGTCTGAACCGTGCATGATTTATTGTTCTAGTAAAGACACTAATGAATGAACTTGAGCGAAATATCAACAAGTCGTCGGATGAACTGTATTACGTGTATTTGAAAGCTGAATGTATTTCGTAAAAAAAAAAAAAAAAAAAAAAAAAACCCAATTAGATCGGAAAATATCACTCCATCTAAATTCTAAATATGTGTACGGTTCTCAAAACTTGGTTTATAAAATTAAATCCACCAACTCACAGTAGAATTAAATGACAAACATATTTACTGGTAATTAAGCAATGGTATTAAATGTGTAATAAGTCACACGATCGATTTCAGACAAAACACAATTAGTAGATGCATTTGCACATATGCAAAAAAATCTGTTTAGAGTTATACCTTAAGTCGTATGGGCAGATTTTATGAAAAAGTCAGAATTTTTTAAACTGGGTTCAAGGATTTATTTGACCAGTAGACATTAGACGACCCGAGTTGGGTTTTGGGTAACATAATCAAGAACATAGACGTCCTTGATATAATATTCATGTACATCGCGGATATACAACGTACATGAATTATTATGTACATTTTTTTGTGTATAATTATGCAGTAATCGCGCAGAGATGCTCATTTATCTACGACAGGTACATGTACATCAATATATATATGTATGGTATAAATCCCTATTTCCATGCATATTCCAAACTCATGTCTGTGATTGAGGATAATATTAAATAGGTATCGGACATGTACACAGGTATTTGTGTCTTAAAAATCGATTTTTACAAACGGATGGTTCACATTAGATGGCAGACACCGAATATCGCCACTCTATCTTATGCGAGTAGAGTCGATCCCGTTGTCCTCGTGACGTCACAGGTCAGGGGTCCTGAATCGGGGTCAGTGGCTTGGGGCTTCAGGTGTGTTCTAGAGAACAGGCGCCAGGGGTGTACAATTCCACTAGCCCGACGTCCGGGGCTAGTGAATTTCAGGTCAGGGCTAGTGGCGTCACGATCATTACTAGCCCGTGGGCTAGTGGAAATTTCCTGATAAAAATCTTTACATTGAAATTTAGTCGTAAATCAGCAGTTTAGCCTTCTATTGCTGTTCAGAATTCTACTAGCAGTAAATGTTTGGTCAAAACTGAAGCAAAATATCATGAATGTAGTTTTACAACCACAGATGGTTCCCAAACGTAAATAACATTTTTCATCTAGGTGCATCAAACGCTTTGTTATGTAATTGGTGAAAGTTAAGCGCTTGAGTGACCCAGATGGCCATGTGTTTGCCGATGTTGTTGACAGACAGGGAACGGGAAAATCTAGATTTCTAGACTCTAGATAAAAATTAATTATGAAGTGACTGTTATATTATTTAGCATCACTATCATTTTAGTGTTATAAATTTAAGTATATGAGGGTTGGATTCAGAAAGTACTACTGCTGTGAGATGGATAGAGGATCGTTTTGAAGTATAAAATAATGGTAATTTTTAGTCCTGTGCACTTGCAGATCTATACATATATAGGTATGCTTAGTTCATTGACAAAAAATAAATTCACTAAATGTTTTTCAAAATAACTTAAATAGAATTGAAATCTTGTAAATGAAAATTAGCAGTGCAATTTAATAATCATTTACAAAATATTTTATTGTAAATTGTCAAGTTGAATTTGTGTACAGTTCTTGGAAATAATTTATATGAAATTATGAAATTGGCAACATTTTATTCAAATCTCATGCAAATGTTACTAAATAAAATGGAGTTTTTTTTAATACTCATAAAAAATCATGGAAAATAAGTAAGATCAGTAAAAAGTAATTTTACTTCAAGATTTTGTTACAAAAATTTCATGAACTGTACTATTTACTAAATTCTAATAAGTTCATATTACATATAAAATGAAAACAGCAGATATTTAATACTGATTGTATTCATGTTATATTTTCCTTGCTAAGCTTTAATATCAAAGTTAAACTTTAATAGATATACTGATTATGTTTTCTTTCTTTACATTTAATGATAGTTTTAAAGCAAATATTTGAGTGATATAAGAACTATAATTTCAAATCTGAAATATTTTGCATGCGATGGCATTGTTGCATTATCAATATCGACTCAATAATGTTTTCACTATTATATGAATACCTGGTTCCTGTGAAACAATCTGTGTGATATCTTTATTAGCAGATATGGTATTTAACCCACTGTTTAGACATGTATTTGTTTTGTACAGGTTTGTACAAAATCCAGATCGAGTAAAATGTGCATATGAAAATGAACGAAAAATAGGGCTAGTAGAATTCTGATCAGGGCTAGTGAAAAATTGTTGGTACTAGCCCTTGGGCTAGTGCAAAATTTTTGGAATTGTACACCCCTGGGCGCATTATCTCTAATACCGTAATCGCTATGAAACTCGTACTTTCGCCATTCTAAATTTTATCCAATGATGCATATATCAAGCCTTATATACCAAACCATTCCGTGTACACTTTAAAGGGGCTATGAATGCCAACTGAAAGACGTTCAATGCTTTAATACACACTGTTATTTGAATTTTAAAGGTCTAGATATCATTTTTTTTCCTTTTTTTAATTCAAAAGCTCTGTTTTTCCTTAATCAATGGTTCAATAACATTGTATCTACAATTAAATTCACACATCCAGATAAGGCCCATGTCTCACAATAGCCAGTACTTTAGATTATCAATTTAAATTTTGCTATTACAATGTTACTGATCTATACATGTTGATGAAAGTTGCAGACAAGAAAGTAAAAATATTGTTCTTCAATTTACAAAGTTTGTATCAATATCGAATTGAACAAAATCAATACTGTTTCGATGACACCACTAACAATTTTAGGCCAGATAAAAAATGTGTAGTAAGTTTCCAGTATCATGAAATTGTATAGTAATTATAAATTGATGGCACCAGTAATGCCACATATAAATGAATCAGAAGTAAAATTGCAGTAAAATATAATCCTATACACACATAAACAGATTATAGGTAAATCATATAAAGGGTGATAAAACAGATTATAGGTAAATCATATAAAGGGTGATAACTCCTTGTGTTGTACAGGCTTACTTGTGTTAATAATATCTGTATGGGATATGAGGTCATCCAGCTGCTTGGGACGATATTTTTCCACCCTGGAAAGTGAAAACAACAACATATTAACACAATTAATTTAATATATGCTATCCATTTTCAAACAGTGTTAGCTGACATTTTATATTTTATAGATCATTCAGTTATTATCAGGAAATCAAATTTCTTTATTTGAATTCCACAGCAAGTGTATACCCTAGTTCACCAATTTCTCATTATTTAATGTATAAAAATTTCACAAAGAAGGCATTGTCAATCGAAATTGTGAAAAAAATATATATATATATTATCCCATTGAAAATAACTTTACTGGCTGCACAATTTTCAACATCTACACCAATTTTTTGTTCGCATCAAACATGATTTACCAGATTCTTCTAATACTATTATATATAGTATTGATAACTGACCAGGATTTAATTTGGGTTTAGTATTGCCATGTGGTCTTTTCTGTTTGAAGATTAGGACAATGCTTCACCTTGTGTCAAATAACCAACATCATTTACCAGTCATTATTGTTTTTTTTTATTCAAAGGAATTGTCAGTTGATCATTGATTGAATGCAAGTGTAACAGGAGAGGAGAAAATGCTGCAATCACACCGGGCTCAAAGATGAGATAAATATATGTTATAAGAATATGTAATACAACAAGGACACTGAAATAAAGAGCAAAGAAATTAAAGGGACAATTAAGGCTTCTTAGTTCTAACAAGATCGTTGAAGCCTTGAGGGGCAGGCGTCAGGGGAGACGTCACAGCTTTGCTAATCTGACCTATTGGAAATACTGAAGTAGGTCAATATAGACAGAACTCTATGCTGAATTAATTTTAATCTTAATTGTTTGACTAGTTTGATCATTAGTCATTAAAATTTGAACTAGATATAGCTATTTCTGTGGCCACATATAATTATAAGCTTTAAGCATATCGTCGCTAAAACAACAGTTTATATATGATGAGAAATTATCATATCAATCTTAGACCCAGTCCCACTGAAGAGCAAATTAATTAGATTAATGTTGTTTACAAATTTCAGCCGTTCATCATCATCTGCAACAAAATTGGCCAAAAATAACAAATATCTCAGTATGAATTATATATATGAATTACAGATATATTATAAGGTAAAACAAAGGTGGATATTTCCTATAAAAGCGAATATGATAATGGATGCTATCCCATAAGGGATACAATCGGTAAAATTGTCCAATATTGCAGATATGTAACAAACAAAAACAAATAACAAATATTTTATATACCCTTGAAGGAACAATATTCGTCACTCAGAGTAATAAAATCTTCCGTAAATCAACAAACCAGCAAGAAATAATATGTACCAATTTTATCAACACAAATATATAATATTTTGTCTTACTTGTACAACAAGTTGTCCAGCAATTTGTTATTTATCTATTGCGATACGGAAGATTTCTACCTGCCGGTCGCTCGGTGATGGGCGACACAATAGGGACCTATTTTCGTCAGGGGAGCTGTTTGGCTTATTATGAAAATTGAGGTAATTCCAAATAAATGTTGAGCAGCAAGCGCTCATGAGATCGTGTTTAAGCTGAAAATTTCTTTTTGTTACATCGCTTTTAAGTCTTTAAACCTATTGGTCATGGAAAATGGCGAAAACCTTTGTTTACATAGAATAATGTTATGTTTTCAACAGTATCGCACCAAAACTTTTGGGCAAGTAGAATCGCCAAAATAATAACCCAAAATCTGTGCTATGAATCACATGATCAGACCTGTGACTTCTGGTAAATTGTTGACATTCGGCTGATCAGTGCACATGGACAGTCAAATGCTGACGGTAGAGTTTTAAAGTTTCATTTAAAATGAACTTAAGAAAATACCTTCTGTGGCGAAAATAGGCCTTACCGCTGTGTCACATGTGTAATGTATGTGTTTCATTATTGTAAATGTTAGGCAGACGCTTTAGTGTTGTAGTATATCTTGTAAGCGTTTAAATGACTCGGTGTGATTTTAGTTTCTTTGTTTGCCGCTTCTCACTCTTTGTTCTGGTCGTCGATCAGATAACATCGAGTCACACTCTCCTGTAGGTATTGGCACTGAGAGACAGATGTGGCTGAAGAAGCCTTGCCTTGATCAGTGTCATACCCAGCAGATCATTCCTAGCATAGCTCTTAGCTGTGGCTAGTGTGTAGTTTGTGGTGTCGACTATCGGTCGCGAGGTGCTCGCGACATAGTATCACGACTAACGACTAGTCGTGATCAAGTGCTCATGACATATAGGTCTTGAGGTACTTGGCTGGTGTAACAACCAGCAGGCCCGAGCTTTAGCTTCATGGTGGATAGTCGTACCACGGTAGTCAGCAGTTACGTTTGATCCGTACATGTGTCAGTGTCTTGTACATAAGCTTTGGCGGCAGGCAGCCGTATTGTGGTGTCAATTCATATAGGTTGCATGTTACTCACGACCACTAGCTAGTTGTCTTGGACACTCACCATATAGGCAGGTCGTGAGTAGGCCTGGTTACAGTACAGTTAGGGTCTGAGCTTCAGTCACGGTGATCCGAGACCTCAGTTTGTGTCGGAGTATACGTTTGGCCACAGGCAGTTGTTGTAGTGTATAGTTCTGTCCGGTGGTTTGTTTTGTGTATGTATTCATCAGCACTGGGTGTGTTGCACTCCGATTGTGTATAGGGGTTGTCTCCCTTCAGCTAGTGTATTGTAGTTCAGAGAGGTACTCTGTCATTATTTTCATGTGTTGTACATAAGAGTTTTGGATAATGTTACTGGTAGTAACCATCATTATTTGTATATATTGGCTGCTGTAGTGTACTTAGTGATTCATAACAGGGACCCAAGTATATCTTAGTAACAACCCCCGCCCGGTACGTTACACTTCATTTTGGGGTATACTGCTACATCATTTTTATAAAATCACTTGGTTATAGCACATAATCCTTTTAAGCAAGACAAATCTTCCTTAATCAAATCTGCTTTGTCAGACAACACTCTTTATGAAATCACGAGATAGTTCATGAGATATAAGCAAAATTGAAAACATGACGAAAACAGGTCCCTGACGAATTTAGGGCACTTGACCATATTATCTAGATTACTAGAATCAATAGCGACTAAGTTGTTTTGGATTTGACTTTGGGCAACGAGCTTTATTTATGATCTCCGTTTACCAAATGCTTTCTAAACATTAACAATTATGAATATTATTATTGCACGATAGATTAATAGGCCTAGACCCTCACCCTCCCCCCCCCCCTTTCCATTCATTGCTTCGCCTATCTAGTACCCCCACTAAATCAGTAATCGTGGCGAATAAAGCTACCAACATGATACGTGCCAGTACAATTAGGCAGTTGCTATTGTTAATGTACAACTGACACAGTTATTCTATTTGATATTAACCCACCATGGAAGATTTGAGTTGGTTTTCGTCTCTGTTGTCATTTTCACTGCTTTCCCGGCAAAATTTGTGTTATCTCGTCTTGGGTCACATGATCAAGCGAGATCACAATTATCCAATATGGCGGAAGTCATTTGCAGGAGCCTGTCAAATTACAATTGATTATTGTAAAGACGAACTACATACATCTTCATGTCAGCCGGTAGTAAAACTTGAAGCAGAGGTAGAAGTATGTCCAAAAACAACATACATAGGTAACTTTGGCCAATATGTCGGAGTCCTCGGACACAGAGAATGATGCTGTAGAAAAAGCCATCGCGATGTGCAGAACTGCACAAGGAATGATCGACTTCACAGCGAAACACCTGGATGGATTAAGGACTCAATGCGACCCCTCAGAAGAACTCACTCAGAAGGAGATTAGAAACACTGAGGTAAATGTCCCCGGGGTGCCCACTTCCCCCCATAGCAGGGACCCCCCCTCCCCTTGTTTTAGACAGGTGTGTCATCATTATCACGTCTCAATTTTGGACGAGAGGTTATTTAATGTATTATGTAATATTTACTTAATTGGAAAGGGCTTAACATAAACGCCTCTACCCGTTGCATATCCTGGGCAACATGATTTTAATAAGTTTCAATGCTTATTGGTGTTCAATATTATGAATATGTCCTGAAATGAAAATGTATTGACATGCAAATAAACACATTTTCTCTTCTGTATGTACAATTTACCTACAACCTCACATTTTTCAGAGCTTTGGTCTATTTTCAGTCCTTAGTTTTAGTAAAAATGTGCACACACACTTTAGAAACATTTATTAATAATAATATTGATAAGTACATGTATCTCGTTTTAAGCACTTTTTGAAAATGTAGGCCTACATATATATAGTATATGAAAATTACATTTTTATGCTACTTCCCATAGTCAACTGTACTCAGTCCTTTAAGTTTTACTCTGAATTAAAAAGAAGAAAAGATCAGCATTAGCCTTAATAATAAACATTGTGATACATGTATATAAGTCATGGAATATGAATTATGAAAATTGAAAACTTTGTTCAAATCATATCCAAATAACGTTAATTAAATTAGAGACAGTTACAAGTACACATATTATTATAGAATGCAACCTGCCTTAACCAACACATGTGTATAAAGAACACCAGATTAAGAACTCTTTCTTAGGGTTCCAAATATCTAATTGTAACACAATATGCATAATGACCATTTGGCTATAGAGAACATTTCCCCATTGGGTGGTCTTTATAGACAGGTTTGACTTTTTGATTGGCATTAAGTTAATATGTAAATTTAAATACATACATCATACTTGCTGTTATGTCCTACTGAGTGTACATGTCTGAATTAGAACAAATTTATTTGATAATTGCCTGCAGGATTTAAATTTAAAAAAAAAAAAAAATGACATCAGGTCTTTTTTCAGGACAGGGTTTGTGTTTATCCTTTTTAAACACAGAAAATGAAAAGGATCCCACAATTATACAACGCTCGAGGGGCCCAATTTTATGATTCAAGAAGGACCCTATTTCTGGAACACATACACTGCACATGCTGAGCCTAAGCAGTTCTTGTTATTTAAAATTTGGAGATACAACATCAACATTTTTCTTATAATGACATTCCAGGACATGGTTAATGTTCTTTTCCTTATATGACTGCAGTTCGGACAGTTCCTAATAAATCAATAATTTAGATATTGTTATCGGTGTGCAATAAAGTTCTGAAAATAAATTTGGATGATAATTCTCACATTTGTATAAAATTTTGAAGTCTTAAAAAAAGTGTTATAAATAAATAAATAAATAAATAAGATCATGCTTTTATATTTGCTCCAGAAAAAAAGAATAAGCTTCACTATATAGCAAATTTAATCAATTTATTGTAAATACTTCATATTTGATTATTTCATTAATCTTGAATTTCAGTTTTTCACATTCTTTTTCTTTAATATATCAATCTTAGCGACCATTACTATATTAACCTTCTGATATTGAAGATCGATCCTATTAATTAGCCATGAACTTCATTCCTATTTAGTAAAAAATTCCTGGAAATTAATTTATGTAATGTGAATTAAGTCTATATACAGTAAAACCTGATAACCTTACGACCACCTCAAAATTATGACCACCCTGTAGCTGTTATTATGGGCACTTGTTTTCTCTATATGTCTTTGTATTGGTTTTTCAGTATTACGAAGGCTGTATCTCCATTTGCCCACTTTTTATAATCTGATAATTAGCAGAATGTTATGACAAGGGTTATAGTCTATTTCAGAGAAGTAAACCTGGATTTACCCGTGTTTTACCTGTGAACAAGGATTTATAAGTGAGTCTCATATACGTCCTTGCTGTGAATTTCACCTGTGCTATTGTACTTATTCCGTAAGGGTATCATTTATGCAGAACATGTACATGCATGAAAATTTTATTACATGGAAACATCTATTAACATGTTACTCTTTTTGTAATCTCAGTTATGTTCTTGATATTTTTATGTTAATTGAACACATCAAACATAGAATTAATATTTGGTACTAACTTCAAAAGTTCTTTCTATCATTTTGACAAACATATAATATATACATACATACAACTACATTAAACTTCATCTAGTTTATGGTAATATGTATCATACATTTTATAATATATATATAGCCTCTTTTCATTAGAAATCACTTTTTTGACAATTTTACTGAAATACTCTGCAATATATTGTCATTTTTAGGGCCACATTGTGCCGATTTCTCTCGCATTCTCTCTCAAACAATTTGCAGTTTTCAGAAGTCTATCTTCTGTAGAAATGCTTAGGTTTTTTATAGTGTGGTAAAAGCGATGCGCATTGATATATATAATCAAGGATTTATAAGTGAGAAGTGTTTGTGCACTGACCGTGACGTTGGGCGACGACTGATTTCCTTTGATATCCGCCGCCGCAGCCTTTGATGTAGCATGGGGGTGCGAGGGTTACCGTCTTACTTTCTGAAGCGTGCTGCCATTTCATGAGCGGTCGTATTTTTTTAACGATAGTTTAAGACATTTCTTCTAAATCTTCCGTCTTTAAAGCAAGTTATAAACGTTGTGAAATTTAATTTACTTTACATTGGCGTTTCGTTTGACTCGATAAGACAAGTATTTGTTGAGAAAAACGGTTTTTATTCCCGGTTCATAAGCGTCTCGCGTGGTGTTTAGTAGTGTAAAGAGACAGACACGAATCCTTCTCACTTATAAATCCTTGCTATGACACTTTGCCTAAAACTTGGATGCAAATTGTTCTTTTTTCTTATCTTAATGTTGAAATTTACAAAGATGTAACATATAAAATATATATAGTACTGTACTGTATATATTGATATCTCTATTTCCCCACTTTTGACAAACTATAGGTAGCTCAGGTAAATGAATACAGGTAAGCACAGGTAAAAATTATTATGAAACTGACTATAATTGGTTTTCCATTGTTCTCCTATACCAACACTTTTCTTTGTTCTCTAAAAAGTGGGCAAATGGAGAACACACCATTACGAACCAGGGCTAGAATTTTACATTTTTTGCCACTTGCTAAAAATAGCAAGTGCCATAAATTCTTACTTGCTAAAATATATTTTTTACTTACAATTAATATCCGTATTCAAATTACAGATAGGTTATATATAAAATCCTTTATTTTTGCATGATGATGTGAGGTGTATAAGTACATAATAAATATCAACAACATTACCAGAGATCAATCTAGGTCTAATTTATTACCGTTTATGGGTAAATTTCCCCTCAAGGAATGAATTCCCCTCTGGCCTAAAACACCCCTGAAAATTTAAAAATTCCCCATTTGAAGCTGAACAATGACCGTTTTTGTAACACGATTTCCCCACTTACTTATTTTTCATTAATTTCTTTAGACTTTTGTTTGCAAATTTCTTCATATTTATCATACAGCTACTGCATATTTTATGATAAACTCAAATTTTTCATTATTGAGCTTAAAATCTTGCTTTACTAAATCTTAAAATAAGATAAGTTGTTTTATAGTACTTTTTCGTCAAAAAGAATATAATCTTGGACCAAAATAAGAAGATTCAAATTCCCCTATATTTCGCCAAACTTTTCCCCTATTCTGAAAAAAGGGTAGTTTCCCCCAAAGCCTAGATTGATCCCTGATTACTGTAAGAACTGGACCCCCATATTTTCCATTACAACAATTTTTCACAATCATTATGCCGTTTTGTACAGTTGTAAAATAAGCAAGAGCATATTTTTTTCACTTGCTATTCTGGTATATCTACTTGCAAAAAGCAAGTAAAACAGCCTGAAATTCGAGCCCTGCGACCACCCTGTTATTCCATATTCGACTAGTTTTCATAGTCTTAACAACCACTAATTGACCCATTGATTAAGACCATGGGCACATTTACCTGTGACCTCGCACCTATACTGTACCTTACATTCTCGTACGCAGCAACCTGTGAACAAATGCCCGCAAGTAAACCAATTGCAATCGGACTTTTGTTTCCATTGACTAATTTAATTTAATTATCAGATTTTTTACCTGGCTTAGGAGA
This sequence comes from Argopecten irradians, assembly GCF_041381155.1. Taxonomy (NCBI): domain Eukaryota; kingdom Metazoa; phylum Mollusca; class Bivalvia; order Pectinida; family Pectinidae; genus Argopecten; species Argopecten irradians. Next base: position 29,750,302 of record NC_091142.1, on the reverse strand, counting down.
GTGTTAAAAGCTATCACATGTATACTTATTGTGATTAATGGTCAGAAACCTGTCTGTTGTTGTGATCGAAACCATATGTAACACCACATTTATACCTTGCATCCTTTCTTCAGCTCTAGGTGGAGAGATCGAGCAATTTAACCATTTCTTGTTCATATATAACACTGATGGAATTAAAATTCTCTAGTGTATGAGATATTGTTATAATTTTATTTCAGATATTTATGAAGTACTGTACTTCAATCATCTTATTCCAATGAACATATCCCATATATTTTGTTGCTGTAAACATGTGTCTAACAACTGATATTTTGCATTAGTTGAAAAATACTCTTTGACTATTGTTAGATGTGATAATTAAACTAACAATATATTTTAAATTATAACATAAAAGAAAGTAAGGTCTATAAAAGTACTTTCATTTGGAGGTCAATTGATTGTCAACAAGAACTTCAGTAGAATTCAGTTTTAGATTTAAATAAGCACAGATCAAAAACTTTATTAAATAAAAAAAAAAATATGGTTATGCTCTATAAATAAAGGGCAATGTTAATGTCTCTAATTTATCAAAATTGAAAAATTAGAAATATTTGTAAATTATTGGTTTTAATTAGAAACACATTAAAATATGACATAAATTCATATAAACCTTACGCTGCTGTGTTTTTCATAAAATTTAATTTGGGAAAAAAAAGTTGAATATAATTAGGAATCCAAATATTTTACATAATTTATACCGGTCAGCTAGGATACAGAGTTACTGTTCTTGGTCCTCAAAGATGATATCTAATCAACCTTAGAATTAAGACCACTTTTACTCAGATCGCTAGGTGGTCTTAATAGAGAGGTTTTACTGTACTGTATACCAACTTCCATGCGAGAATTACTTTTGTGAAATTTTATCTCTGCGAGTTATTGTTTTGAAAGATATCTAAATTTTGAATCACCAAAAATTAATGTGCATGAATGAACTTGCTTTGAAACTGAAATTGCGAAATAGGTGTTGTCGCGAAAAAAAGCCGGTTTACAGTAATATTTGCATAAGAAATTGATACACAGTAATCATTTATGAAAATGATATGTTTCCTATATAATCATTCCATTTATTATTTTATTTTTATTTTTTCCCCAGAGTAAACTAATCAAACTATTTAGCAAACAGCTAGTAGCCAAAGCTCAGTTAGCCACGGATGATGTCCACGACAAATTGTCAGAGTACCCAAAGACAGAACAATGGCTTACTGTGGTTGGTCTGGAGAAAGATGTCATCAAGGTATGTAAAATTAAAATATCATATTTAGTATTTATAGGGGTATGTAGGTATAGAGTGCTACTTGCATATGAGTAATATTATGATACGCTCAGATTTGGAGTTATTTATAAAATGATAATGAAAAAAACAAAACAAGTAATAGGATATTTGTGACATAAAGAAAGTAATGAAATTATGAATAAAAAAATGAATAATGACAAGTTGATAGCACACATAAATTTATAATGCCTATTAGTAATGGAGTTATTACTTTTCGTTTTGTAAATACCATAGCTCCTTTTATCCACAAATTATATATTTGTGTAGTCTCAAAGGATATTCAGATCATTAGGAATGTCACTTATAAACTACATGATTTGTCATATTAAAAATATCAAATCATCATCCTTTGATTGTTTACTGTTTACTTGAAAGATAAATTTTTCATTACATAACTGGCCTGTTCAGCAATGTTGTATGAGTATATGACCATTTCATAAATATTGTAAGACGTGTGTACATGTGTAAAGACACTATTATGAGATGTCACAGGTAATTTTGATGTCTAAATCTTTATATGATATATCCCATGATTCTTTCAATACAGAGAAATGTCACATCTGAGCCAGATTTTGTCTGCCATAGAAACATCATTAAAAGTTTTGCCTAGCTATATATATTTCCATTAATACCAGTCATGTGATAAAGAGAATCCTACACTTGTGGCTGTATTATATAATATAAAACTTATCTAACTTGTTAAAATAATTTGAACTACATTGAATTTGTTTAATAAATTACCATATTGCCTTAAATATAAAGCCACTCATGCCATCATGTGAGATCCTATATATTTCCAATGTTTACATTTGCTTAATATCCTGGATTCAACTATTGGATTAATTATTTGATCAAATTAAAATATTAGGATCACAGTGTAAATGTTAGCAACCAAGATTTATTTTTATATGTATAAGATAATTTTTTCATAAAATGTTATAAGTGCATAATGTTATTAATGATATATTGATATATTTTTGTGCACAGTTTTTTTGTGCACTCACTATATATGCACAGCAAATCCATTAGTGACCTCTTAGTCTTAGTGTACATAGAATCATGATTGTACAGTGGATAAATGGCCAGCAGCAGGCATACTTAGGATTATATTACATATACATAATGTTACCAGTAATAAAATAATGATAACTACACAGAGATGATCATGTGTATATCTCCATTACCCACTCAGTATGTACTTGGCGGTTGAAGTGACCATGTCATCAATATTGTGTAGATAAACTTACTGTCATTTACGATGCTTTCATTACATTGTTTAATGGTATCTGTAGTACTACAGGTATAGATTGGAGTAATTGTTTATAGGATGATGCTTAATTCTAGGCTGATCATATGGTAGAGTTTCTCCACTCTTTATTTGGACATAGAAGAAATTTATATACAAATGTACAAGAAATAGATATTCAGATTGAAGATTTGATTCTTTTGATGTCATGTTTCTCAATATTTAATGTAGATAAAAATAGATCCATCTTTAACTCATTCATACCTGAAATTTCGTAATGGACTAGTCTGGTCTTTGATTTAGAAGAGCCTAAATATGTCTTCAGGAGTGAATGTCAAGTTTAAAAAAAATATGAAATTGCAGTAATCATTAGAACTAGTCTGATTATAAATGATTGATTGTGAATAAATGATTATAAATGATTGATAGTGAATAACATACTTATATATATAAAGTATTGGAAAAGGATAAAATCTTGATTTAATATAGTTTCTTAACGATATGTTTCTTCTTCTTATTCTGCATATTGAGTTAACTGGATTGTTTCGTTATAATGCAAAATAATAAATTTTGTTGAAATAAATATCTATGCTATCAGTGATTTTTTGGGGGTGCATATGAGGCCGGAATTCGGCCCCTTCCCCTACAGAAATTTAGCAATATTTTCCCATTTTCATGTAAGTATTTTCCAGCTAAAGAAAAACCTTTGCTAAATATATGCATTTCAAGGAAGGAAAAATGTAGCATTTTCCCAAATTAAAAGGTACAGACCCCCAAATTAAATGATCATATACAAAAATCACTGGCTATAACTTTAATCATCATAAATTTGTATTTGCTCACTACCAATACATCAATTGATGATTTAAAAGTACATGTAAAAAAATAATTTTAGTCTTTTAGATAAGTACATACATAATGTTTGATTATTGTAAAAAAAATGTACTGAAATACCGATATGTACTTGAAATATACTCATTTCCTATAAATGCACTATTCATTGCAAAATATTAAAACAAATTCTAATTGTCTATCAAATGGTTATGATATTTCGATTATCGATTTTGAAAATGAAATCGATTATCGTCACTAAATGATATATTTTCTGATAATGTACTTGTACTGCAGCTGAAACATATAAAGTTTGTTAGTAAAAGTGTGCTGGTGAATATTTAATTTTATAAACAGTACTTCAATTCAATGTGTGAGGAATATCTTTATAAGCATATAAATATCAGTCAGTGATATACATGTATACCACAGTTAATTTTAAGTAGTCCAAATTATACAGAATGAAACTTGTAGGCTGTGCTTGAATGGTGAGAGTATTACTACATTTACTGTATACAATCTCAAAAGTCAAAACATTCCAGGACAAAGTTTGTGGTCAAATGTTTTTATGAATTGCCTTTTAAAATTGGATTTTTAATTAAGTTTTGTTGAGATTACTGTAGTCAACCCAATAAGCGCCCCATATGCCTTTAAGCGCCTCCCTGGCACCCTTAAAGCATGATCTTATGTGTTTTTCTGATTATCTGTTAAGTTCAAATATTTAAAAACCGAATGCACACATACATATAAAAGAAAAAACATGTTTTAAAAATCAAGACTCAAAAAGAAAAAGTTTATTTAATTTTTCACCATATTACTTAAAATTTCATTATATACAAAGAAGAAAAAGCAAAGAAACTATCTTAATTGAAATAATCTGTTGACTTTAAATTTTTCGTTTGTTTAAAGAAAAGTATGTTTCTTCATCAATAACCTGCAAAATTTTTAAATTTTAAGTCATATATTTACAAGAAGAAAATTGCCAATAACAAAATGATGAAAAAATTGTATTGATTCGGTGTTAGCCTTTCATGGTGTAGCAAAGTGAAATGTTAAAATTCCTGATCCTATATCATCAGAGGTATTTTTGTGGCCAGAAAGGACAGGTTTACATAGCCTGTGATTGGTTTAATTGGAGGGCTATTTCAGGAAGTTGTATACATACAATACAGGCATATTTGTGGATCTGGTTTCTGAAATAATTGACATACCTTTGTGGGCACCGTGTGTACAACTCTCTGTAAAGTATATACAGTACACACATACCTACTCAGCCGTTATCTCACCTGGATCAACAGGTGATATTTACCGAATAATCCACAGGTTAAGCTTTCTGCACCTGTAATAACCTATAACACTTATGATCGAATCTAGTTTGGGAGTTAAAATGATTTAATAAATGAGATTAATATGGCACATAGCTGACATTCCAGGAATGTTTTGTTGATTGTGAGGTGATATTTAAATTACAGGTAACATGCCTATAAATAGATACCATTGGACAATATCTTATATATACATGTACCTAGACAGCCACAAACTCTTAAATTGACACTATACACTTTGTTGGCCCCTAGACATTAATAAATTGAGCGAATGTTCTATCTATGGATTCCATTCTTTAATAGTTACCAAACTAAATAATATTGATTTTGTCAGGAAACGATTTGCCTGTAAACAATTTCATGAAACATCTTGGTTCTATCTTTGACTGCATTGTAGATGGAGATTTCCTTTATTTATATTTAATTACAAGTATCCATTTGTAATCATTTAAAGACATTTTCTGGCTTGGGAGAGGGTATTGGTATAGAAATACTGATATGTTTTATTTTTATTTTTATTTCTTTAAATGCCCCCCCCCCCCTCCCACCATGGTGTGACTGAAGACCATTCCTGTCCCCTCCTATCCTATCACATGCCCTGTCCTGAGGCTGTCCATACCGTGTCCTTTCCAGATTTCCTGGATAGACCAGGCATTTTTGACAGATATTTTCTATTTAAACTTAATCAGAAGCTGATTGGATATGAATTTCTTTGGTGTTTGAAGTCAGAAGTGAGGTGATATACAATGTGTGATCTGGTACACTGACCTATATTTTGACCTGTGATTTCCTTCAAACGAGAAACCTTTTCATTTATCTAGTTATCTATTCAATTTATTAAGATTAGGTTATACTGACCTATATTTTAACCTCCAAGTATAAAACTTGTTTTTTTTTCATTAGTATTTATATAATTAAGTAAAATCTTAATGCTTGTAGCATTACCCTGACTTATTTCCTTATAATAGAAATTAAAAACATGAGTAAAAACATATCATATTTTATCAGTTCAGGTCTCTCTTTTTTTCTTAATTTTTCAATAGGTGACTTTTGCCATAATTTGGAATTTCTACGTGGTAGATTTTGAATTTTGGAATTTCATTTTTAGAGTGCAAACTGTTTTGGGTCAACTTTGAGACTTTATAGTCGATATCTGGTATATTTACGTGAGAGTTTGTTTGGTCTTTCCTAGGGTGTACTTCAAAGGGAGATAACTTTAACATCACTTCTGGACATGCGAGAAGATGAGGTGAGAAATCTGCTGCTGAGGTTTGATTCCAAAGAGGAGGATCACAGAAAATTCAACTGTGCTCTTCGTAACCTCAAGAAATGGACAGGTTTGTGATTTTTGTGTGTTTTAACGGTAATATTATCAAATATCTGTGTGTATAAATATGAACTATTAATGTTTTCATTCACTGATTTGGTGTCAGTGTTGATTTTGTATTGTTCTGTTCAAAAGTTGACTTCATGCAGGTTCATTATAATTAGTTAACTACTTTATACTTGACCTGATTATTTTGTCACCTTTATGATTCAAGAACATTAGTTATGTGTTTAAAATTAGACCTCTTTAGCATTTGAACTTGTGATTTAGAAACATTAGAACTTACACATTGTACCAGGTACTTAACTTTATGGTTGAAGACCTCCTGTGACCTTCTGACATTTGACCCATTTGATATACTTGACCTTTGATGTTTGACCTGATTCCAGAACACCTGTTGGTTGGCGATACAGGAGGAGACAGTGATAAAGACCTGAGTTGGACCAACTATACCCAGGCTTCCAGTAGCCCTTACAGCGGCAGTTCCCCAGGCTACCACTCGGGCCGACCCTCCATCTCCTCCCTCCCTCCAGAAAATATCCAGCCAGTACCCATTCCTACATCGCCACAGAGCACGCCTCCCTCTCCAGTGCCAACCACTCACACGGACAGAACCAGGTAAGTGGTCATTATCACACGGACAGAACCAGGTAAGTGGTCATTATCACACGGACAGAACCAGATAGTTCATTATCACACAGACAGAACCAGGTAACACACGGACAGAACCAGGTACATGGTCATTGTTTATTTAAGGAGGGATCATAATACAAATAGGGGTTCCCCAACAAGTAAAATAAACTACTGTTTGCTTGGCCGGGTACTATTGTCAAAGTGATTTTATTACAAAAGCATCAAGCTGGTCTTTAATTTTAGAAGTCATATAACTATGTTTGCAAAAATGGTTAAGTTTTCATAAATGTTTATTGTAACCAAAAAAAAAATCAGTTTGATGAAGTTAATTATTATATTCATATTCTGCGATAAAAACATCTATGTATGCTATTATATGACAATGCTCCAATTTAAAGCAGTTTGGGAAGGCTAAGGGATTTATTTCTTACATTTCTAGGTACTCTGTTAAATAAGTAACATTTTACCTGTCAAGTTATGATCCCTTTTATGGCTTAGAGTTATCTCCCTTCCTTTTAGGTATACACCTCCGCCCACGCCACCCCTGACCGGTAGAGCTGGAGGAAACTCACGGATGACAGGCACACCACCCACAAATCGTCGACACATTCTCATTCCTGACTATCCCCTCACAAAGAGCCGCTCTCACGAGTCACAGCTGGCTAACCGAGTCACAGACATTGACGGACCTAAGTAAGTGTTGAGGTCACCTTTCACTGGATCAAGGAATTTTAAAAAAATTTCTTGCCGAAAATGGTCTAAGGATAACAGATATATTTTTATTTACATATTTCATTAAAAAGAAAGAATTGGTGATGTCTCCTTATTGCCTTTTCTGAAACCATTAGCTCTTCACTATTTTGAAAACTTTTTTTTGTGATGTTAGCGTTCCCATGAGTTAGACACAAGCAGCTCTCACTGTTTATTTTTATTGAATTTTCATTTATATATTTTTTTCAAAATTGAAGTGTTGTACTTATACTGTTACATTCAAATTTTTAAAAGTTTTCATTTATTCCACAGGTACAGTAAGAAGAAACCTACCAATCTAATTATTGGCAATGATATGCTGAAGATACGCCGGCCTTCTAACGAAGGTTCAGAAACGGGTGGGGGCAGTCGCGGTCCATCAGGTCACACCTCCCCCATTCCTAATTCTCCTATACATCCATCACGACTCAAGGCTATTGACTATTCCAAAAGTAAGTCGGGTCAACTTTCGGTGTTGTGTTTGTGGTATAGTAGAGTTATTTTCCCCTGCATGTCCTTATTCCTCACGTTTTTCACTCCTTCGCTGTGAACAGCCTGCATGTCATACATTGGGAAATTCTTACAGAACTTAATCAAAATTATTTTTATGTTAATATTATTTTTATATATTTTGGAATGTCACTTGGCTTGCTAAAATTTTTGAAAATTTGAGAATCTGCTATTTTTCCAGGGTTTGGAATTTAATCAATTTCTGCTTAATATGGATTTGGTTAAAAATTTGTTAAAAAATTTATTTTAAATAGTTCATTCAGATAGAAAAATACATTATTTGAATTTAATTTCAAACACAATAATATGTAATACATCAAAAAAATTATTTGAATTAAAACAACAAAACAAAAAACACAGGTAATTCCTTTAGTTTTCAGCAAGTAAGATTTTCCAATGGATGCTGTAGTGGTGGTTTTTCTAGATTCACAGACACGTCTTAGTGTAAATCTGGTGTTGTTGTACATTCTTTCTCTCATTGGTATTGTCATCGATAAATGAAATAGGCTGTTACATCCAGCCACTGATATTCTAGGATAGGGCGTACTCTTCAGGTTTTGTTCTGACATAAACATTATTAGCCTAGGAATTACACCCCATTACAGCTAAAGGCCATTGGTAGAACTCCTGGGTACCACAAAAAAAATGCAAGCAAGTAATATAGACTTCGCAAGACAATTAATTTTGTCCCAAATGGTAAAGGGCTAGTGGTAGACTAACCAAGTTGTGTTGCCTGAGACAGTTAAGATGGTCTTATGGTCCACAACAGTTAAGAAAGTTAAGATAGTCCTGTGGCCCCCCATGGTTAAGATAGTCTAATTGCTCCCACAAATTAAGATATTCTTATGACCAATCAGTAAGTTAATCTTACGGTCCTGTTATAGTTAATCTAGTCCTATAATAACGACCCAGTCAGTAAGATATTCATACGGCCCTGTACAGCTAAGATGGTCTTGTAGCCCAAAACAGTTAAGAAAAGTTAAGTCTCACAACCGCACCACCCCCAACAAAGTTAAAATAGTCTTATGCCCCCCCCACACACAAAGTTAAATAGTCTTATGCCCCCCCACACACACAATTAGAAGTCTTATGCCCCCCACACACACAAAGTTAGGATAGTCTTATGCCCCCCCCCACACACACAAAAGTTAGGATAGTCTTATGCCCCCCCCACACACACAAAGTTAGGATAGTCTTATGCCCCCCCTCCCCCAGTTAAGATAGCCTTATACCCGCCCCAAAGTAAGAGATAGTCTTATGACCAATCATTAAGTTAGTTTTAAGGTCCTTTTATATTTAAAATAGTCTTATAATTACGACCAAGCAAGTAAGTTAGCCTTACAGCCCTGTACAGTTAAGATATAGTCTATATAGAATAATGTGATGGGTAGTTAGTAGACAATTTAGTAGTGGTAAAAAGGACTTGCATGTTATTCACACTAAATTGCACAATTCCAGTACACATGAATTTTTTTTCGATAGTCTATAATAAAAAACAACAATTATTTGATGTGTTCAAAATAGAGAGTTTTGTTTTATATTGACTTAAGGTGATTCTTGCAGGGCACATGTATATGAATAAGGTGATTCTTGCAGGGCACGTGCATATGAATAAGGTGATTCTTGCAGGGCACATGTATATGAATAAGGTGATTATTGCAGGGCACATGCATATGAATAAGGTGATTCTTGCAGGGCACATGCATATGAATAAGGTGATTCTTGCAGGGCACATGCATATGAATAAGGTGATTCTTGCAGGGCACATGCATATGAATAAGGTGATTCTTGCAGGGCACATGCATATGAATAAGGTGATTCTTGCAGGGCACATGCATATGAATAAGGTGATTCTTGCAGGGCACATGCATATGAATAAGGTGATTCTTGCAGGGCACATGCATATGAATAAGGTGATTCTTGCAGGGCACATGCATATATTCATAAAAACACAAACGCTTTTACCACAGAATTGCACTTTGCATCCATGTAATCGAGTTAGTTGATAGTCATTGTGGATGTTCAGAAGTCTTTATGCACATTATTTCAGAAAATGACACTAGATGTTTATATATATAAGAATTATAGAATGATTGTAAATTGAAATGTTTCAAAGTCTATTACAATTTCAATTTTCAAAAATGTTTCATTAAATCACTAACCTTAAATTTATACAGAATGGTGTTAAAGAGTTATTGTATCTTTCTATTATCTAAAACAAAATAATGATAAGAATACACATTTTAGTTATTAAGAAAGAACAGTCTTGGATGCTAACTTTAACATAGGTTAAACGGATCCATAATATATACGCTTTGCTCCATACTAGTCGATTGTTTTTCTTTGAACACTAGGAAAAAATCCTATGATTGATTTGAATAAACACACTAATTTCTGCCAGTTCAGGTAGAGTTAAGATCCTTGATCTGGCAGGTTCTCTTTAGAAAGGTCCTTATCCATTTTAAACAGGTCAGAGTGTTTAAAACAGAGTGTTGCCCTGATGGCTGAGTGGTTAAGGTGTTCTGACATATAAAACAATGCCTCTTATCTGTGTTATAAATCTGTAAAAGAGAGACCCATATAGACCATTTACTACCAGGTGCTTGTCCTAGGTTGATGGTTTCCTCCGAGTCTTACCACCTATAAACCCATCATATCCTTGAGTAACTTAAATGAACTCAAACCCATCCAGAGTAATATTTAAGTTGGATTGATTGATATGAATCAATTCATAATAAAAGAAAACAGTTCAGCTATATATATATATATATATATATATATCTTTACATTTGACAGAGTTACCTCCCTTGTGGGTAGGTTATCCATTGTGCAAGTCGTTATTTTGTGACCATCATTTTCTCTAAAATTATTACAAACACAAGACGCCACTATCAATACCTACTCGCAAGGGCAAATAAGTCTATATTTTGCAAATATGTCATATGTACAGAGTATGAAATGTTGAGTACATTTTCACTGTAAGAAGGAGTGGCAAACGTATCAAACCCCCTGCAGCCTTTTTTTCTTACCAATCAAACCAACAAAGTTGACTTGTTTTGGAATAGTTAATGGTATATTATGTCATTCATGTGATGTGAAATTGTATCTTGTGCTGTTGTGACAATTGATATATGTATACATTGTGTTGTACTTGTTCTGAGAGGAAAATATGTGGTATATCATCAGGTCAGTAAAGAATTGCATAAAGTAAAAAAGATCATGTATGTATCATTCAAAATGCGTTGTGTGTTGTGGATAGGAAAGGTGGTGTGTGATGTGCTGTGGCAGTGGAGGGGTTATGGGCTATGTGTTGTAAAGAGAGAGAGGGGTTGTGTGTTGTATGGGGAGAGAGGAGTTTGTGTGTTGTGGATAATGAAGGTTGTGGGCAATGTGTTGTGGAAAAGGAGGGGTTATGGGCTATGTGTTGTAATGAGAGGGAGCTAGGGTGGTTGTGTGTTCCGGAAAGGGAGAGATGGGTTGTATTGAGAGGGAGGGTTATGGGCTATGGGTTGTATAGAGAGAGAGGGGTTGTGTGTTGTGGAAAGGGAAGGTATGGGTAATGTGTTGTGTAAAGGAAGGGGGTTATGCATTGGGAAAGGGTAGAAGTTACATGTTGTGAAAAGGGATGGGTTATCAGAAATGTGTTGTATGAAGAGAGGAGTTATTGGCTATGTATTGTATGGAGAGGGGAGGATTTTGGGTTATGTGTTATATGGAGAGAGAGGGTTTATGTGTTGTGGAAAGGGAGATGCTATGGGTTATGAATTGTATGAAGAGGGAGAGGTTATGTGTAGTAGAATGGGAGGGGTGGGTTGTATGGAGAGGGAGGGTTATGGGCTATGTGTTGTATGGAGAGAGAGGGGTTGTGTGTTGTGGAAAGGGAGGGGTGGGTAATGTGTTGTTGAAAGGGAGGGGGTTATGCATTGTGAAAGGGTAGAAGTTATGTGTTGTGAAAAGGGATGGGTTATGGGCCATGTGTTGTATGGAGAGAGAGAGAGGTTGTGTGTTGTGGAAAGGGAGAGGTGAGTAATGTGTTATTGAAAGGGAGGGGGTTATATGTTGTGGAGAGGGAGGGTTGTGGACTATGTGTTGTATTGAGAGGGGTTATGTGTTGTATAGAGAGGGACTATGTGTTGTATCTAGAGAGGGGCTATGTGTTGTATTGAGAGGGGTTATGTGTTGTATTGAGAGGGGTTATGTGTTGTACAGAGACGGGATATGTGTTGTATTGAGAGGGGTTATGTGTTGTATAGAGAGGGACTATGTGTTGTACAGAGACGGGATATGTGTTGTATTGAGAAGGGTTATGTGTTGTAAAGAAAGAGGTTATGTGTTGTATTGAGAGGGGATATGTGTTGTGTAGAGAGGGGTTATGTGCTGTATTGAGAGGGGTTATGTGTTGTATTGAGAGGGGATATGTGTTGTGTAGAGAGGGGTTATGTGCTGTATTGAGAGGGGTTATGTGTTGTATTGAGAGGGGTATGTTTGTATAGGAGAGGTTATGTTTGTATTGAGAGAGGTTATGTTTGTATTGAGAGAGGTTATGTTTGTATTGAGAGAGGTTATGTTTGTATTGAGAGGTTTTTTGTGTTGTATTGAGAGGGGTTATGTGTGTATAGAGAGGGGTTATGTGTGTATTGAGAGGGGTTATGTGTTGTATAGAGAGGGGTTATGTGTGTATTGAGAGGGGTTATGTGTTGTTTAGAGAGGGGTTATGTGTGTATAGAGAGGGGCTATGTGTTGTATAGAGAGGAGTTATGTGTTGTATAGAGATGGGTTTTGTGTTGTATTGAGAGAGGTTATGTGTTGTATAGAGAGGGGTTTTGTGTTGTATAGAGAGGGGTTTTGTGTTGTATTGAGAGAGGTTATGTGTTGTATAGAGAGGGGTTTTGTGTTGTATTGAGAGAGGTTATGTGTTGTATTGTGAGGGAGAGGAAGTATGATGTATGCAAAGGGAGGAGTGTGTGTTGTGTGGAACAACATGGGTTGGTGGTATAATATGTTGTGTTTTGTGCTTTGTCCGTGTTTTTCTTTACATATCTGTATGTAGAATTTTTGATGGATTTCAGTTAGGCATGGGGATGGTGTTTTCAAAATTGCATGCAGTAGTTTTTAAGGGCATTATTTTTTAGATTTATACAGAAAAATATGCAGAAATGTTGTATTTTCTGTACATCATTCAAAGAATTTGATAATTCATCACTATTCACACCCATTATAAATAAATTTTGCACTAAAATTTGATTACCAAAAACGGTAGGGTGTGTGGTATCAGATATCATTAATAGCAGTGTATTTAATTAATACATATGTATCTGTAGATATTACAATAAATTGAAATCATAAGGAGATACTAAATTTAATATTTTGACATAGCAAACTGTTGTTTTGTAATAATGTTTTCTCAATGTAATTTCCGGCATGTAAAAAAATTCTAAGTATGACTTCAAAAGGATGTACTTTTATTGTAAATAATATGAACTTATAAATGAGACATTTTACAGCTTTCCAGATTTGTGTCGTCTGCCTTCTGACTGAAGTAAGTATAGTTCTAAGTTTTGTTGAAATATAAACCCATTTTACTTCCAGATACGTTAGCTGTGCCCAAGTCTCCAAAACAACACCAAATCCATGGCAACCATAGGTAGGTATCTCGGATACATCAATTGGTTCATGTTACTGTAAACCACTTTATTTTCTCCTATACGACATTTTGTGTCTTTGTTAAAGAAACACAATTGCCCTCACTGACAACCCTGCATTCATACAATTCAGATTCAAGCTCCCGCAAAATTGTGGCCACTGTGGCCGAGTGGTTAAGATATCTCAACATATTACCACAAGCCTTCCACCTCTGGGTTTGCGAGTTCGAATCCCATGTGGGGCAGTTGCCAGGTACTGACCGCTTATCGGGGTATTCTGGCTTTCCTCCACCAACAAACCTGCCACGTCCTTACATGTCCCTGACTCTGAATAGGACGTTAAACTAATAAACCTCCACCTCTAGCGAAATTATACAGAAAAAATATTGTATCTTACAAAAATCGAGTGGTTTACATTGTGCCCCTGTCATGAAATGGGATAAGCTAACGTGTATATAAAGTGTTACCGTGGTCCATTCACTTCGCCACCCTATCCCAATGCATATCTGTCTCGTTCTGACATAATATTTTGTCTATTGAGACCACCCAAGGAACTAAGAAAAAAAAAAAACAATTTTTTATAGCCAAGTGATTTTTATACACAGGGCACTTTGTGTTGAAATTGACCATCTAGAACCCTGAGAAAGTGACAAATCAGTAACAGTTACTATAGCAGCCCTTCCCTATCAGTGCCCTATTTCCAAGCCCTCCTCCACCTCAAACCTATCCTTATCCTCACTCACCAACTTCCACGTTCATCTGGCACTAACCCGAGCCTTTGTGCCCAACCCCACCTCAACCCTCTCCCATGGAGGTATCAAGTTAGGCAATAATGCATGTACAATGTATACTGCCTATGAAAACCACCCAAGATACAAGGGAAAAAGTAGTCTGTATAGCTAATTGATCTTTATACACACTTAGGTGGCTGCTAAAGCAGGATTTACTTCAATTTCAATCCTCTGTGAAAATTCACTTAGTATCCGGCTAATTTTAGATAGACACTGTGATGCTTTTTAGCTCACCTGGCCCGAAGGGCCGGTGAGCTAATGTCATGGCGCGGCGTCCGTCGTCCGTCCTTCCGCCCGTCTGTCCGTCTGTCAAACATTTCCTATAAATCGCTACTTGTCCTAGAGTTCTGCATGGATTGGAACCAAATTTGGCCACAAACATCCTTGGGGGAAGGGGAACAGAACTTGTATAAATTTTGGCTCTGACCCCCCGGGGGCAGGAGGGGCAGGGCCCAATAGGGGAAATAGAGGTAAATCCTTTAAATCGCTACAAGTCATAGAGTTCTGTATGGATTGTAACCAAATTTGGCCACAAACATCCTTAGGGGAAGGGGAACAGAACTTGTATAATTTTTTGCTCTGGCCCCCCAGGGGCAGGAGGGGCGGGGCCCAATAGGGGAAATAGAGGTAAATCCTTTAAATCGCTACTAGTCATAGAGTTCTGCTTGGGATTAGAACTAAATTTGGC
This sequence comes from Argopecten irradians, assembly GCF_041381155.1. NCBI lineage: Eukaryota > Metazoa > Mollusca > Bivalvia > Pectinida > Pectinidae > Argopecten > Argopecten irradians. The sequence continues at coordinate 29,735,247 of NC_091142.1, read as the reverse complement.
CACAAACATCCTTGGGGTAAGGGAAACAGAACTTGTATAAATTTTGGCTCTGGCCCCCCGGGGGCTGGAGGGGCGGGAGGGGCGGGGCCCAATAGGGGAAATAGAGGTAAATCCTTTAAATCGCTACTAGTCATATATAGAGTTCTGAATGAAATGTAACCAAATTTGGCCACAAACATCCTTGGGGGAAGGGGAACAGAACTTGTATAAATTTTGGCTCTGACCTCCTGGGGGCAGGTGGGGCTGGGCCCAATAGGGGAAATAGAGGTAAATCCTTTAAATCGCTACTTGTCATAGAGTTCTGCATGGATTGTATCCAAATTTGGCCACAAACATCCTTGGGGTAAGGGGAACAGAACTTGTATAAATATTGGCTCTGACCCCACGGGGGCAGGAGGGGCGGGGCTCAATAGGGGAAATAGAGGTAAAATCTTTAAATCGCTACTAGTCATAGAGTTCCGCATGGAATTTAACCAAATTTGGCCAGAAACATCCTTGGGAGAATAAGAACTGAGTTTCAATAAATTTTGGCTCTGGTCCCGGGGTGCAGGAGGGGCGGGGCCCAATAGGGAAATCATAGGTAAATTCTATAAATCGCTACTTGTCCTAGAGTTCTGCATGAATTGTAACCAAATTTGGCCACAAACATCCTTGGGGGAAGGGGAACAGAACTTGTATAAATTTTGGCTCTGATCCCCCAGGGGCAGGAGGGGCGGGGCCCAATATGGGAATAGAGGTAAATCCTTTAAATTGCTAATTGTCCTAGAGTTTGGCATGGATTGTATCCAAAATCAGCCACAAACATCCTTGGGGGAAGGGGAACTGAATTTGTATAAATTTTGGCTCTGATCCCCCAGGGGCAGGAGGGGCAGGGCCCAATAGGGGAAATAGAGGTAAATCCTTTAAATCGCTACTAGTCATAGAGTTCTTGCATGGATTGGAACCAAATTTGGCCACAAATATCCTTGGGAGAAGGGGAACAGAACTTGTATAAATTTTGCCTCTGACCCGCTGGGGGCAGGAGGGGCGGGGCCCAATAGGGGAATTAGAGGTAAATATTAAAATTCCTTCAGAAAAGAAACAATGAACCTGTATTCAGAACATTACTTGGCATTACAAACCAGGTGAGCGATACAGGCCCTCTGGGCCTCTTGTTTATAGGGGGAAATAGAGGTAAATCATTTAAATCGCTACTAGTCATAGAGTTCTGCATGGATTGGAACCAAATTTGGCCACAAATATCCTTGGGAGAAGGGGAACATAACTTGTATAAATTTGTGCCTCTGACCACCGCTGGGGTGCAGGAGGGGCGGGGCCCAATAATAGGAAATTAGAGGTAAAATATATAAAATTCCTCAGAAAAGAAACAATGAACCTGTAATTCAGAACATGACTTGGCATTACACAAACCAGGTGAGCGATACAGGTCCCTCTGGGCCTCTTGTTTTATTTCAGGTATGAATTGTGATTAGAAATACATTGAGGAATTAGCATTGTCACCACCAAGTCCCACATAGGAAATTTGTGTACTGTAGACCACTTTACTTAATCATTCCCGTGTATGCAATATTTGTGTCTTTATTACTTTTAACATATTCATGAATACATAAACTTGAAGTCAACTGACATCCTTGCCTTCATATATATACTTTTTATACAATTATTCACAAATTTGAAATTGTGTTCAAACTCTGTTGTGAAATTATACGAGCATTTATGTTTCGTGAACATTTTTAAATAATGTGGTTTACTGTGCTTAAACTGTTGAAATTCCTCCAGAGATTTCTAAATATAACTTGCTGTTGCTTTTCAACAATAGGTTCTGTAACACCTTTAAAATAACAACATGCGACCACTGTCACAAACAGATGTTTTTGGGATACAAATGCAAAGAGTGCAAGTAAGATTGTAAAGTCTGTGTTGTCTCCCTTGGAATGCCTCTTCAGGGTTTTTTCCTAGGGGCACAGACTATCACGTGATTGGTTGGTTGTAACAGTGTTGTAAATTCTATCCCATCATGCACTTGTTACTTTTCCATGTGCACCTTTTGTGAGCTTTGTTTTATCTTTTTATGATTTTGTTTGTTAGTCCAACTTTGTTTTGTTAGTCCCCCACTTCCGACTTTGTTTGTTTAGTCTTCCCCTGACTTTATTAGTTTGTTAGTCAGAACTTTGTTAGTCAGACTTTGTTTGTTAGTCCGACTTTGTTTGTTAGTCCGACTTTGTTTGTTAGTCCGACTTTGTTTGTTTAGTCTGAACTTTGTAAGTCCGAACTTTGTTTGTTAGTTATACTTTGTTTGTTAGTCAGACTTTGTTTTAGTTAGTCAGAATTGTTTGTTGGTCCGACTTTGTTTGTATGACAGACTTAGTCAGAATTGTTTGTTAGGTCAGACTTTGTTTGTTAGATCCAGAACTTGTTTGTTAGTCAGACTTTGTTTGTTAGTCAGACTTTGTACAGTACTTGATTTGTTAGTCAGGCCTTGTTTGTTAGTCCCGACTTTGTTTTTGTTAGTCCGACTTATTGTTTGTTGGTCAGACTTTGGTTTGATAGTCAGACTTTGTTTGTTGTGGTCAGACTTTGTTTGTTAGTGTCGAACTTTGTTTTTAGTGTCAGACTTTGTTGGTCAGAGACTTTGTTTGTAAGTGTCCCAGACTTTGTTTGTTAGTCAGACTAACTTTGTTTTGTTAGCCAGACTTTGTTTGTTAGACAGACTTTGTCAGACTTGATTTGTTATAGTCAGACTTGTTTGTTAGTCAGACTTTGTTTGTTAGTCAGATTTTTGTTTGTTAGTCAGACTTTGTTTGTTAGTCAAACTTTGTTGGTCAGACTTTGTTTGTAAGTGTCAGACTTAGTTTGTTAGTCATGCAGACTTTGTTTTTTTAAATTGTCAGACTTTGTTTTTGTTGGTCAGAGTAACTTTGGTTTGTAAGTGTCGTCAGACTTAGTTTGTTAATGTCCAGACCTTTGTTTGTTTGGTCAGACTTTGTTTGTTGAGGTCAGTCACTTTGTTTTGTAATTGTTCAGACTTTTGTTTTGTTAGTTCAACACTTTGTTTGCGTTTAGGTCCAGACTTTTGTTGTTGGTCAGCACTTTGTTTGTTGAGATGTCAGACTTTGTTTTGTTAGTCAGACTTTGTTTGTTTAGGACAAAGTTTGTTTAGTTAAGCCAGACTTAAATCAGGACTAAGATTTGTTTGTTGGTCAGAGCCTTTGTTTATAAGTGTCAGACTTGTGTTTTGTTAATGTCAGAACTTTTGTGTTGTTGCTCAGACTTTGTTTGTTAGTCAGACTTTGTTTATAAAGTGTCCAGACTTTGTTTTGTTAGTCCAGACTTTGTTTTTTAAGTGGTCATAACTTTGTTTGTTAATGTCAGACTTTGTTTGTTGGTCAGAACTTGTTTGTTAGTCAGACTTTGTTTGTTAAGTGTCAGACGTTTGTTTGTTAATGTCAGACTTTGTTTGTTGGTCAGAACTTTGTTTGGTTAGTCAGAACTTTGTTTGTAAGTGTCAGACTTTGTTTGTTAATGTCAGACTTTGTTTGTTTGGTCAGACTTTGTTTGTTGGTCAGACTTAGTTTGTTAGTCAGACTTTGTTTGTAAGTGTCAGACTTTGTTTGTTAGTCAGAATTTGTTTGTTTAGCACAGACTTTGTTTGTTTGGTCAGACTTTGTTTGTTAGCCAGATCTTTGTTTGTTAGTCAGACTTTGTCAGACTTGATTTGTTAGTCAGACTTTGTTTGTTTGTCAGACTTTGTTTGTTAGTCAGACTTTGTTTGTTAGTCAGACTTTGTTTTGTTAGGTTCAGACTTTGTTTGTTAGTCAGACTTTGATGTTAGTCAGACTTTGTTTGTTAGTCAGACTTTGTTTGTTAGTGTCATACTTTGTTTGTTGTCAGACTTTGTTTGTTAGTCAGACTTTGTTTGTTAGACAAAGTTGTTAGTCAGACTTTGTTTGTTAGTCAGACTTTGTTTTAAAGTAGAGACAGTTGTTTGTTAGTCAGACTTTGTTTGTAAGACTTTGTTTGTTAGTCAGACTTTGTTTATAAGTGTCAGACTTTGTTTGTTAGTCAGACTTTGTTTGTTAGGTCAGACTTTGTTTTGTTAGTCAGACTTTGTTTTGGTTGGTCAGACTTTGTTTGTTAGTCAGACTTGTTTGTAAGTGTCAGACTTTGTTTGTTAATGTCAGACTTTGTTTGTTGGTCAGACTTTGTTTGTTAGTCAGACTTTGTTTGTAAGTGTCAGACTTTGTTTGTTAATGTCAGACTTTGTTTGTTGGTCAGACTTTGTTTGTTGGTCAGACTTTGTTTGTTAGTCAGACTTTGTTTGTAAGTGTCAGACTTTGTTTTGTTAAGCCGTCAGACTTTGTTTGTTAGTCAGACTTTGTTTGTTGGTCAGACTTTGTTTTGTTAGTCAGACTTTGTTTGTTTTGTTAGTCAGACTTTGTTTGTTAGTCAGACTTTGTCAGAACTGTTGGTCAGACTTTGTTTGTTGGTCAGACTTTGTTTGTTAGTCAGACACTTTGTTTGTTAATGTCAGACTTTGTTTGTTGGTCAGACTTTGTTTGTTAGACAGTTTGTTTGTTGGTCAGACTTTGTTTGTAAGTAGTCAGACTTTGTTTGTTAGTCAGACTTTGTTTGTTAATGTCAGACTTTGTTTGTTGGTCAGACTTTGTTTGTTAGTCAGACTTTGTTTGTTAGTCAGACTTTGTTTGTTAGTCAGAACTTTGTTTGTTAGACAGACTTTGTTTGTTGGTCTTTGTTTGTTAGTCAGACTTTGTTTGTTAGTCAGACTTTGTTTGACTTTTAGTCAGACTTTGTTTGTAAGTGTCAGACTTTGTTTGTTAATGTCATGTTTGTTGTCAGACTTTGTTTGTTATAGTCAGACTTTGTTTGTTGTCAGACTTTGTTTGTTAAGTGTCAGACTTTGTTTGTGTTAAGTGTCAGACTTTGTTTGTTGGTCAGACTTTGTTTGTTAGTCAGACTTTGTTTGTAAGTGTCAGACTTTGTTTGTTAGTCAGAATTTGTTTGTTAGCCAGACTTTGTTTGTTGGTCAGACTTTGTTTGTTAGTCAGACTTTGTTTGTTGGTCAGACTTTGTTTGTTAGCCAGACTTTGTTTGTTAGTCAGACTTTGTTTGTTAGTCAGACTTTGTTTGTTAGAACAGACTTTGTTTGTAAGCCAGACTTTGTCAGACTTGATTTGTTAGTCAGACTTTGTTTGTTTGTCAGACTTTGTTAGTCAGACTTTGTTTGTTAGACAGACTTTGCCAGACTTTGTTTGTTAGTCAGACTTTGTTAGTCAGACTTTGTTTGTTAGTCAGACTTGAATTGCTAGTCATACTTGATTTGTTAGTCAGACTTTGTTAGTCAGACTTTTTGTTTGTTAGCCAGACTTTGTTTGTAAGTAAGACTTTATTTGTTAGCCAGACTTTGTTTGTTAGCCAGACTGTTAATAGGACGTTAATCCTACCAAATCAAACCAAATCAAATCATAAGGATATTTATTTTTGGTAAAGTTTTGTTTGATATTTTGCTTTTTTCAGTTTTATATGATTTTAAGGACACCAGGCTATCTCTAAAAAATTTAGATCTCTTTGAAATTAAATGCATCCTTGTTTCCAAATATATCTGCTACAAATCAGATCTACTGATGCAAACTCTGCCCAAAACACACAATAAATATGGAACAGCAATTGTTATACGATCAAAAATCATCAATGAAAGATAATTTTTCGGTGATAAGAAATTCAACAGTTCGTTTTTCAGTGGTAGCTGGTGTGTCAAAGAGTTCTGTTTCTGTTTATAGGTTTTCACTGAATGTCACACAATTATTGAAAGGCGTCATTTGGCTAAATGGGTACATTTTGATCTACCAGAGTTACTTCCCGTTATTTCACTCAAACAAAGGGAAGCAACTCTAATAGATCTAAATAAATTAGTAGGGATGCATTGAAATATTTCACCAAGCAAAAAGAAAAAGAAAAAACACGGAAGAAGTATTCAAAAACTTTTGGCCATTCAACTTTTCCAGTCTTCAGATTTCAAGTTGATTTAAAAAAGTATGAACTTTGTGAGAAAATTAAAGGAAAGACACATTATATTTAATAAATTGAAAATTTCATTGAACCTTTTTACAGTCCAACTCATTGAAAATTTCATTGAACCTTTTTACTGTCCAACTCATTTTATGTATCTTATAACTTTTCTTCACTCAAAGTAAGTGGGGTGAAAATAGCCAAGACTGCCAACGTCAGATTGTGTGTTTGTTCAGTAAAACTGGCGCAAAGGTTTTAGGTGTTGTGTAGTTTCCCCGATGTTGTCAACTCCCAACTTTCTTCTCTTTGTAGATTTGAAAAAAAATCCTTAGCCATATTTGGAAGTAGCTGTGATGTATGTTCTAAAGTGATCTACTTAAATGGAAAAGTTTGCAAGGATTGCAAGTAAGTATGTGGCCAGAGTTGTCTCCCTTGTGCAACCTCTCCTTTCAGTGTTTTGGTGTTGTGAAAATGTACCATAGTACATTTAGATATTATGTTGTGTTTCTTTTTGTCATTCTGATGTATTTGATTTCATTTTTAAAGAATAAGATAATCATATGGCTTGATTAATAATCTTTTGTAATAAAAACTGAATGAAATAACAAATGAATATATGTATATTGTCTTAAGAATTATTTGATTGATATAGCTTTATATTTATATATGATAATACTTTATAGAAAAGTATGAATATAATTACATTTAAATATATTTATATCATGCGAATTCTTTCAATAATGGTATTAAATCAGATAATGTTATAAAATTACATATAATTCAAAATTAAGTGTCTTATTTAACATATTTTTAGCCCACCATCATCAGATGGTGGGCTATTCAAATCGCCCTGCCTCCGTGGTCCGTGGTCCTTCGTCCTTCGTCCGTCTCGTCCGTCGTCCGTCCATAAACAATGCTTGTTATCACTATTTCTTAAAACTGCTGCAGGGATTTTGTTCAAACTTCACATGGAGGTTACCCTTGGTCCCTAGTTGTGCCATACAGATTTTGAGGCTGATCGGAAAAACAAGATGGCCGCCAGGCAGCCATCTTTGATTTTGGCAGTTGAAGTTTGTTATCAATATTTCTTGAGAACTACTGAAGGGATTTTGTTCAAACTTCACATGGACAAGATGGCCGCCAGGCAGCCATCTTTGATTTTGGCAGTTGAAGTTTGTTATCAATATTTCTTGAGAACTACTGAAGGGATTTTGTTCAAACTTCACATGGAGGTTACCCTTGGTCCCTAGTTGTGCCATACAGATTTTGAGGCTGATCGGAAAAACAAGATGGCCGCCAGGCAGCCATCTTTGATTTTGGGCAGTTGAAGTTTGTTATCAATATTTCTTGAGAACTACTGAAGGGATTTTATTCAAACTTCACATGGAGGTTACCCTTGGTCCCTTGTTGTTGCCATACAGATTTTGAGGCTGATCGAAAAACAAGATGAGGCAGCCATCTTGATTTTGGCAAAAACTTGAGAACTATTGAAGGGATTTTGTTCAAACATCACATGGAGGTTACCCTTGGTCCAGTTGTGCCAGCTGATCGGAAAAACAAGATCTTTTGATTTTGGCAGTTGAAGTTTGTTATCAATATTTCTTGAGAACTACTGAAGGGATTTTGTTCAAACTTCACATGAAGGTAACCCTTGGTCCCTAGTTGTGCCATACAGATTTTGAGGCTGATCGGAAAAACAAGATGGCCGCCAGGCAGCCATCTTGGATTTTGTTATTCAAAGTTTGTTATCGCTATTTCTCAGAAAGTACTGAAGGGATCTGTCTCAAAATTCATATGTAGTAGGTTCCCCTAGGGCCCTAGTTGTGCATATTGTGATTTGGGACCGATCGGTCAACAAAATTACTGCCAGGCAGCCATCTTGGATTTTTATATTCAAAGTTTGTTATCGCTATTTCTCAGAAAGTATTGAATGGATCTTTCTCAAATTTCACATGTAGGTTCCCCTAGGGCCCTAGTTGTGCATATTGTGATTTGGGACAGATTGATCAACAAGATGGCCGCCAAGGAGTCATCTTGGATTTTGATAGTTGAAGTTTGTTACCGCTATTTTTCAAAAGGTACTGAAGCGATCTGTCTCAAATTTTATATGTAGTATGTTTGAAAAAGTTTAAAAAGTAGAGAAAAGATCCATCTTTCCTTTGTCAGATATAGATCATTCTTTGGTGGGCGCCAAGATCCCTCTGGGATCTCTTGTATATTTAACTAATTTTGTTTGACAAATACTGCATTTCTTTGCTTTTGAAAAATTATAATTATAGTTACTATAACGGTTACATATTGTTACACATTGTTTAATGTGGTAATTAATAGTGAAAAAGGGGAGACAATTTTTGATTAAGGATAGATTACTATTAAGAAGGGGCATAAATATATTAGTTTCAACAGTATTTTATTCATATATTGATCTATAAACATTCAAAACATTGAATTTATGGGATAAGATAACAAGCTCAAAACTTGAAATTTCTTTCCTATAAATACAAGGGTAGGCTATTCTTTCATATCTACATTGGATGTGGAAATTATTGTTTTGAAATATTTTAGTTTTGATGAATGACTATACTGTATTTTGTTAAATTAGTTTAGATTGATGCACACACGGCCATTTATTTATTATCAGATTTAAATGCCATCGAGATTGTGCTGGGAAAGTGAATGTGAACTGTGCCGGTGACTACCCAGACAGCTTCTTGGATGGTAAGATCTATTTCCTTTTGTGATCAGAAGCAGTAACATACAGTCAACAATAAGTAAAGAGAAGGAATAGTAATGGCAACACAATTACTTTACTGTCTAATTGGTCACTAAATTTAAAAAAGTTATCCGACTGACCATACATACCATATTCAACTCAATAAGCACCCCTATCCCTTTTTTAGACTTCAATTTCACTTACCTTGATTTAAATGCAGACTGAAAATATGAAAGGTTTCTTTATTTGTTTTATTTTGCAAATTGACTAATCCAAAGAAACTTATATAGTTTTATTAAGCACCCCCTTACGCTTTCCAATTTCTAAATGCCGAGGGCACTTATTGGATCAAATATGGTATTACATTTTGTATGTCCAGGTATGTAAATGGTTTAAGATGAAATTGGTCTCATTTTAATTCTCATTAATTATTCCATTCACTCCTGAAGTTTCATAATGGACTGTTCCAGTTTTTGAAGTAGAAGAGTCCAAATGTGTCTTCATGGTTGAATAAGTTAATAACAAAGTGTCATAACTATGATTTCTTTGATTTAACTGAACATTTCTCAGATAACTTGTTGGAATTATATGTATCCCACAAATGTTATTAAATGTTATTTGACATTACGACTGCAGCAATAAAACATTTTACAATGTATTTTCACTGTTTTAGAACTTTAAAAAGAATTATTTTTATATTTTGATGTGCTACAGGATCCCCTGTCCAGGGACGAAGAGATACAGATCCATATTTAGATGCCTACACTATGGACGGCCATGGATTAAAACCAAACCGCTCTGTACCTGTGCTCAATTCAGATTCCAGTTCATCCTGCAATTCCAGCACAACATCTTCCCCCGCCCCCTACATTAACTCTCCTGCAGGGCATATTGCCTCCCCTTCTCCGGGGCCATCACCTCACAGAAAACCACAACAATTTCATTATCCAGGTGCGTTGTGTCTTAACTTTTTATCACACTTTTAATTTAATGATAATAGGAATAACACAACGTGCAACATTTGTCAAGAAAAGAAAATAATGTGAGCCATCTACATTTCAGGATGTTCAGTAAAACCTTGGGATTGTGCTGGGAAAGTGAATGTGAACTGTGCCGGTGACTACCCAGACAGCTTCTTGGATGGTAAGATCTATTTCCTTTTGTGATCAGAAGCAGTAACATACAGTCAACAATAAGCCGGTAAAGAGAAGGAATAGTAATGGCAACACAATTACTTTACTGTCTAATTGGTCACTAAATTTAAAAAAGTTATCCGACTGACCATACATACCATATCCAACTCAATAAGCACCCCTATCCCTTTTTGAGACTTCAATATCACTTACCTTGATTTAAATGCAGACTGAAAATATGAAAGGTTTCTTTATTTGTTTTATTTTGCAAATTGACTAATCCAAAGAAACTTATATAGTTTTATTAAGCACCCCCTTACGCTTTCCAATTTCTAAATGCCGAGGGCACTTATTGGATCAAATATGGTATTGCATTTTGTATGTCCAGGTATGTAAATGGTTTAAGATGAAATTGGTCTCATTTTAATTCTCATTAATTATTCCATTCACTCCTGAAGTTTCATAATGGACTGTTCCAGTTTTTGAAGAAGTAGAAGAGTCCAAATGTGTCTTCATGGTTGAATAAGTTAATAACAAAGTGTCATAACTATGATTTCTTTGATTTAACTGAACATTTCTCAGATAACTTGTTGGAATTATATGTATCCCACAAATGTTATTAAATGTTATTTGACATTACGACTGCAGCAATAAAACATTTTACAATGTATTTTCACTGTTTTAGAACTTTAAAAAGAATTATTTTTATATTTTGATGTGCTACAGGATCCCCTGTCCAGGGACGAAGAGATACAGATCCATATTTAGATGCCTACACTATGGACGGCCATGGATTAAAACCAAACCGCTCTGTACCTGTGCTCAATTCAGATTCCAGTTCATCCTGCAATTCCAGCACAACATCTTCCCCCGCCCCCTACATTAACTCTCCCGCAGGGCATATTGCCTCCCCTTCTCCGGGGCCATCACCTCACAGAAAACCACAACAATTTCATTATCCAGGTATGTTGTGTCTTAACTTTTTATCACACTTTTAATTTAATGATAATAGGAATAACACAACATGCAACATTTGTCAAGAAAATAAAATAATGTGAGCCATCTACATTTCAGGATGTACAGTAAAACCTTGTCATTTAAAGACAAGGTTCACTTTCACACATCAAGAATTTATGTTTTTAGGTCACCTGAGACAAAGTCTCACATGACCTATTCTAATTGCCTTTTGTCCGTCATCGTGCGTCAGATGTTCGTAAACAATTTACATTTTCGACTTCCTCTCAAACACCGCTGAAGCAATTTCAATGAAATTTTGCAAACACCTTCTAAGGCATAAGTCCAATCAAAATTGTGAATTATATGACCCCCATCCCCCAGCGGGCTGTGGGAGGGGCCAAAAGGGGTAAAATTGACTAAAATTTCAAAAATCTTCCTCTCCACTCACAGATGTGGTAGAATCAAATACTCTTTGTGTATAGAAAGGTCTCAAGACCCTCTACAAAAATTGTGAATGATATGACCCTTTGGTCTCAGGTTTCCTCCTGTGGAGGGGGTTAAGTTTACTATAGTTTATATAGTGAAAACACATTTTTGAGCATTATTTGGTCTTTTATAATAATAAATTAGTCAAATGTTGTCAGAATTATCCCTATGAGATGGCCATTGAATCATATTAACAATTTTTCCATGACTGATCCCAAGGGGCCTTAGGGGCAGGGCCAAAAAGGGTCAAATAGGCTAAAACTTCAAAAATCTTCTTCTGAATTCACAGATTTGATGAAACCAGATATTCTTCACAGATTGGAAGGTCTTAAGGCCCTTTACATAAACTGTGAATTTCATGGCCCTGGGATCTCAGATTTTCCCCTTGGGAGGGGGTCAAATTTGCAAGAGCTTATATGGGAAAAACAAATTTATGAACATCATTTGCTTTGTTTTCATAGGAAATGAGTCAAACTGTGTTAGAATTATTAGCCTGAGAAAGCATTTTAACAGTTTATCTATATTGGTCCTGGCCAACCTCCACGGGCCAGAGAGGCTGGGCCAAAAGGGGTCAAATTAAAATGGCTAACTTTTCAAAAATCTCTCTTCTGAATTCACAGATTCAATGGAACCAATACTCTTCATAGGTTGGAAGCTAGGTCTTAAGGCCCTTTACAAAATGTGTGAATTTCATGGTCCTGGGATCTCAGATTTTCCCCATTGGGAGGGAGTCAAATTTACTTTAGTTTATATAGGAAAAACACATTTATGAACATTATTTGCTTAGTTTTAATAGGAAATGAGTTAAACTGGGTTAGAATTATAAGTCTGAAATAGCATTTTAACACCAGATCCATATTGGTCCTGGATGACCCCCGGGGACCAGAGGGGCGGGGCCAAAATGGGTCAAAATGGCTAAAATTTCAAAAATCTTCTGAATTCGCAGGTTTGATGTAACCAAACAATCTTCATAGATTAAAAAGCGAAATTATAAAATCACTGACACTGACTGACTTCAAGTTAGGTTTTGTTGTTTTATGTTGGCAAAGCAAATTAGAATTTTAAGCATAATGTTTGGTAACATAATACACAACTATCAAAATGAAAAACAAAAAAATAAAAATTCTAATACAAAGGTTCAACTTTAAAGTTTATTCTAGTTCTTAAATACTTTTTACAGATTTGAACCAACTTTGCAATGCTCTTTCTGTATCAGCACTCAGGTGACCGTCAAGGCCTCTTGGGCCTCTTGTCTGGGATAAATAATGAAAAGTTTAGACTAACAGAAGAATTGGAATCAAATTCAAGTCGTATGAGTTGGAGCTTAAAACATTTGACTGAACTCAATTTTCTTTATTCATACCAAATATTCTTATTTTGACAGATACTAAACCATTAAAAGTAGATAAAGCAACAGAAACAAGTGCGACGGAGCCAGTGAAGATTAGCGTAACTACGTAAGTCTTTTATTTCTGCTGTAAATGTACATAGTTCAGTGACATAGTAAACTAGATTATTTTAATGTTTTTATACCTAATGAAGTTTTTGGGAAGATTTATTTTCACGATCTAGACTTCAGGAGTTCTACTAAACATTTAAAACAGTTTTTGGTGATTTGTTATTACAATTCCTTATTAACCACAAAATCATAGAAATTTAATCATAAAATAAGTTAGTTTATAGTAATTGTTTCGGACATATACAAGATATTGCTCTTGTTGCTGTTTTTGTACATCATTAAGATAATAAATATTGCAAGCACTATAATTTATTTAATGTCTTTACTCGTTCAGAATTGGTTTTGTACCTGAATTTGATTGTGTTATTGAATTGTTGTTATTTATCTTTCAGAGATACAAATACTTCAGACGATAGTAATAAAACTTTAGTAGATGTAAGTATTTAGATCAGAAGCAACTTTTAAAGAAAATAATTTTACTTATAGAACTTAATGCTGACTTAAAGTCTGTTGTAAGGTCAGTATTTACTGACGTCGTTTGTTATTTACAAGATGAATTAGCAACAAAGATTCACTTGAAACAATTACAATAAGTATTCTTATTCTTCAACATATTATTAACTGTAATCATTTTCTCTCTGATATACTGATTTATGATAGAATAATTATTGTACATATCTGTTTCAGAGTAATACATCGGACAAAACTCTGCTGGACAGGGTAGACTCCATGGATAGTCAAGATGATCCTTTAGGGCACAGCTGGAATAGACAGAATAGTGTAAGTAGGTCACAGCTGGAATAGACAGAATAGTGTAAGTAGGTCACAAATACAATAGACAGAATAGTGTAAGTAGGTCACAAATACAATAGACAGAATAGTGTAAGTAGGTCACAAATACAATAGACAGAATAGTGTAAGTAGGTCACAAATACAATAGACAGAATAGTGTAAGTAGGTCACAGATGGAATAGATAGAATAGTACAAGTACGTCACAAATACATAGATAGAATAGTGTAAGTAGGTCACAAATACAATAGACAGAATAGTGTAATTAGGTCACAAATACAATAGACAGAATAGTGTAAGTAGGTCACAAATGCATAGACATAATAGTGTAAGTAGGTCAAAGCTGTAATAGACAGAATAGTGTACATGTATGTAGGTTACCACAAGAATGGACAGAAAAGTTTATGTAGATCACAGATGTAATAGACAGAATAGTGTAAGTAGGTCACAGCAGTAATAGACAGAATAATGAAAGTAGGTCACTGCTGTAATAGACAGAATGGTGTAGGTAGGTCACGGCTGGAATGGACAAAAAGGTGTAAGAAGGTTTCCACTAGAATAGTGTAAGTAGGTCACAGCTGTACTAGACTGAATAGTGTAAGTAGGTCACAGCTGGAATAGACAGAATAGTGAAAGTAGGTCACTGCTGGAATAGACAGAATAGTGAAAGTAGGTCACAGCTGGTATTTGTGTGTCTAATATGAACAGCAATTATCAAAGGTTATAAAAGCTGTTTGGCTTAAGAATGATACAAAGGCATTTTATTTCATGTATGAAACCCTCTCAGCTGTTTGAGTCATTGCCTTCTAAATATAATTCGTCTAGATATTCAGTTGACCAAATATTGTGTTGTTATTAAAACATGTCTATAAAAGGGCTTAATGATATTTTGTTTTGATACTTAAAGGTAAATAGTTAATTGTTTGCAGATGTCTTGTTTTAATTTTCCATCTAACTACTCGATGCTGGTCCTGCTTAACAGTAATGTCTTCAATTAAAGAACGAAGATGAGGAGTTATTTTTCTATTCAGAATAAAAACCATTTATCATAAATAAATATTTTCTTTTTGAATAGTTATCGGTGACATTAAAAGACTGGATAATTCCGTTTGAGGAGGTGAAGTTAGGAGAACTAATAGGGACGGGATCCTTTGGTGCTGTATATAGGTAAGTGTGAGAAACACATTACGTGTATAACAGGAAATTTTCTTTGTGCAGAATTTTTTTTTGGTTTTTATGGAACTGAATATAAAAACATCAAATAAAGTTTTCATAATACATGTAATGTTACCACTTGTTCTATTGGCGAACCATAAAAAGGCAGAATATCATACTATATATAAAGGTAATGTAGATTCTCCTGTGAGATTTTTTGTCGACCAAAGAATAATTATTTTTCGAGAACAATGATGTTATTCTGTCAAAAGTGATCATTTGTTAACAGAATCATAGCATTGAGAATTTGTCTGATAAATTGTCTGATCAATTGTCTGATCAACAAATACTTATAAATATGTAGGACCTAGGATGTTTGTATAGTGGGTCAGGAAAAAGAGATTTCCTTTAAGGGAATGAAATAACTCAAACATTCAAAAAAAAGGCTAGGCAATGAAACTAAAACACAAAGAAAATGTTGCTTTTGTTTACATTGCTTTCATAATTGAAGACCTTTGGTATACAACATCCAACAGTTCAAAACAAAAAATCATGATCTGGACAGATAGGCCAGAAGAGGAAGTGTGTGAATTATTGATTATCCTGTGTATAATAACTTTTTTTTTCATTCCAGGGGCCTGTGGCATGGAGATGTGGCTATTAAGATGTTAAATATAGATTCTGATATGGATACGCAGGCACAAATGTCAGAATTCAAACAAGAGGTATTGTAAATCACCACCTTAGGATATCTTATAGTTCACATAAGTCAAATTTTTAAAGTGAATATAAAGATAATTTTTTAATAGATTAAGGTTCAGATTGGCGATGATTTTTAAAATAAATTCGTTAAAGATGCTCCATCGCTGACAAATGATATTTTTTCACTATCAAAAACACGAGCAGACGATTTAGTATTTTTCTTCAGTTACAAAAGTTACTTACTTTACACCATTGCCATCACTGAAAAGTTTGAGCTACTTATTTTACTTCAAGTTAAACTTACAAAAAATAATTAATTGCATCCCGAAAAAATTCCGTGGCACTATATCTTATATGGAATTAAGTACTGATTGGGCATGCACTAAGGGCAAAATAAATAATTTTATATTATTTTTTGTGTTAATTAAACATATAAATACACTATTAAACACCAATTATTGTTCAAGTGATTAATATCATTTATGCTCTGTCGGCGGTGGAGCATCTTTAAGATTCAACATGATGTATTAAAGTCAAAAATAATTTTTCAATAGATTAAGGTTCAGATTGGCGATGATATTTAAAATAAATTCGTCAAGATTAAACATGATTTATTAAAGTCAAAGATGATTGCAGGATTTAAAGTTCAAAAATTATTATGATTTTAATCACTGAATATAGAGGCTACAGTAACAAAAAGGAATTGATTGGCTATGTTTAATCTAAGACTGAATATGATTGGTTGTTGTAGGTGGCTATGCTGATCAACAAGAGACATGATAACCTTATATTATTTGCTGGAGCGTGTATGAAGCCTCCAGCTATTATAACTAGGTAAGAAGTTTGTACTAATTACTTGGTCAGGGATAACAAATGATATAGATAAGACATTCATGTTATGTACTTACCCAAAGTTCATAAACTTCATCACAAGTTATTTATTTCACCATTTGTAAATATAAAACTTTCATGTTGGTGTTATTTTCACTATACTTTCACAAAATATTACACATTGAAATTTTTTTTATGTGATTACCCATGGTCCCATCAACCTTGAAGTTGATGGGACCATGGGTACACTTCCAACATATTCAAGTAACGTCAATATGAATAGTGAAAATTGACCAACAAGATATTTTGAATTTAACAGGCTGATATGAGGTCATGTTAATAAAATTTATTTGAATTTTGAGACTTTTCACATATCAATGAATTTCAATATTTTCATTGAAAACTGATCTAAGAAATATATGAAAGGGGTCATGTACCATGTATATTAGAACTATCGCTTAAAATAACATTGTCTTTAATTTAATTTTCAGTTATTGCAGTGGTCAAACTCTGTTCAATTATGTGCGCAAGGAGAAGTTCCAGATGAACAGGACAATTATTATTGCATCCCAAATATTACAAGGAATGGGATTCTTACATGCAAGAGGGATCTTCCATAAAGACTTGAAGTCAAAGAACATTTTCTTGGAAAACGGCAAAGTTGTGATATCAGATTTCGGATTGTTCAACATTTCTCGGCTTTGTCATGGCAACAGGTTAGTGTAGTCATCGTTGCAGTTGCCATTGGCAACAAAGTTGTCTTTCCATGGATGGGATAAAGCTGTCCGAAGTCAGCAAGGTTTTATTATTTTTGCCTGGTAAAGGTCATCCTTGATACTCTAGGGGTTACTATCAATGCCATAATATCACCCCTGGACTATGTTATAGTAATTAAAACTGACGGTAGTTCAGGAGAAAAAACACTGACCAATCACAGGCTAACAAAGACTTTCTTTGAAGATTACAGTGAGTGATGCCCAACTTTAAGACCACACAGTCTACTGTTATTTGATTCTTTTGATGTACAATGAAGGAATTCGAACAAGCCACCTGGTTCAACTGTTGTTACACAAAGACTCTTCAGTTATGCTATGATATAGTCCAGGATGGTTAATAAAGACAGTGATAGTAACCCCTGAGTATCAAGATGTTTATCATCAAGGTTCTGCTTCACATGCTTCATTATTGAGCTGCCATCCTAGAATGGTTCAGTTTCTGTCTCACTGCGGTGAATGATTTTAATATCCTATTGGCCATGGAAATCTATTAACAATAATTATTGATAACAACATCTTATTAATCCTTTCACCCCTAAAGACACATTTGAACTCTTCTTATAGTTAGACTGGAATAGTCCAATATGAAACTTCAGGGGTGAATGTCATACAAGCAACTGGAATAGTCCATTATGAAACTTGAGGGATGAATGTCATACAAGCTACTAACAAATTAGATATTAAGCTTAGTTGAGCTCTTTAAGTTTCTTTTCTTTAAAATTCATAAGAAATCAGTTTTACAGAAATCCTTCCTGTTTTTAAAGTGTATACAAATGTAAAACCTGTGATAAACCACCAGAAGTGACATACATGTATAAGGCAAATTGGATCGATATGGTTACTATCATATTAACAAACCAAGGTCATTTAAGGATGTTCCAGATTTTAAAATGTGGAGGAAAGTCACAGAGTACCCATAGAAAAAAACACCTATTAGTGGTCAGTACCTAGCAACTGCCCAACATGGGATTTAAAACTCTTGACCCAGAGGTGAAGGGCAAGTGGCTATAAGTCAGGACATCTTAACCCCTTGGTCACCAGGGGTTCGAGTAATGCTGTCTTCCCTAAATAACATCATTGAACTTTTTCCTTTTAGGAATTGAGCAAAATAACAATTATTATATTAATTTTCTCGGATAAATTGTAAACTTAATATGAATAGTGTGTCAATTTTACTACTCTGTATGAGAACTATTGGAACAACCTTCTTACTGTCAGGAATTTCATTGATTTGCTCGGATTAATTGTAAACTAAACATGAAAAGTGTGTCAATTTCCTTACTTTTAGTTGGAAATTTTGTTGTAAATAGGTCTGTACGAGAACTATCAGAACAGCCTTCTTACTGTCAGGAATTAGCCAGCCACAGGTTTGTGTGTGTGCACTGCTGACGTCAGAGCAGTGGGCTTATAGTGATTCCGTATGCCTGTCTGTACTATATCTGTCACTTGGCTTATTAGAGCTTCAGTGTATAATGACCTCAATAATCTCCCTTTATAAGTCATGACAGATTATCTCTATTTCTGATGGCCCATCAATAATCTCCCGTTAAAAGTCATTGCAGTTAACCTCTATATTTCTGATGGCCCCTAAATAATCTCCCATTATAAGTCATGACAGGTTTTCTCTGTATTTCTTATGCCTATCAATAATCTCCCGTAATCTCAGTAATATCCCTTTATAAGTCATGTCAACATAGGAATCTCTATATATTTCTAATGGCTGTCAGTTATCTCCCTTTATAAGTCATGTCAACAAAAGGATCTCTATGTTTCTGATGCCAGTCAGTAATCTTCATTTTTCAGTCATGTCACCATAGGGATCTCTATATTTCTGATGGCTGTCAGTAATCTCCCTTTATAAGTCATGTCAACAAAGGGATCTATATATTTCTGATGGCCCGTAGTAATCTCCCATTTTAAGTCATGTCAACAAAAGGATCTCTATGTTTCTGATGCCCATCAGTAATCTTCATGTTTCAGTCATGTCAATATAGGGATCTCAATATTTCTGATGGCTGTCAGTAATCTCCCTTTATAAGTCATGTCAACATAGGGATCTCTATATTTTTGATTGGTATCAGTAGTTTCCTATTATAAGTCATGTCAACATAGAGCTCGAGGGATCTCTATATTTCTGATGGTCGTCAGTAATCTCCCATTATAAGTCATGCCAAAGGAAAGGGTATAAGCTGAGTGTTATTTTTCAAAAGTTGTCCAACATAAAGTTAAAGTCATTATTGATTTTGTCTAGTATTGATTTTATTCATGATTCAAGGTTAGTGAATGACTTCTGTGTGTTTGAGGTTTACTGATAAGAGAATGAATGCATTAATTTTTAGCTCACCTGGCCCGAAGGGTCAGTGAGCTTATGTCATGGCGCGTCGTCCGTCTGTCCGTCAACATTTTCTTTAAATCGCTCCTAGTCATAGAGTTCTGCATGGATTGTAACCAAATTTGGCCACAAACATCCTTGGGGAAGGGGGGGACTGAACTTGTATAAATTTTGGCTCTGACCCCCTGGGGGCAGGAGGGGCGGGGCCCAATAGAGGAAATAGAGGTAAATCCTTTAAATCGCTACTTGTCCTAGAGTTCTACATGGATTGTAACCAAATTTGGCCACAAACATCCTTGGGGGAAGGGGAACAGAACATGCATAAATTTTGGCTCTGGTCCGCCGGGGGCAGGAGGGGTGGGGCCCAATAGGGGAAATAGGGGTAAATCCTTTAAATCGCTACTTGTCATAGCCTTCTACATGGATTGTAACCAAATTTGGCCACAAACATCCTTGGGGGAAGGGGAACAGAACTTGTATAAATTTTGGCTCTGGCCCCCCGGAGCAGGAGGGGTGAGGCCCAATAGGGGAAATAGAGGTAAATTCTTTAAATCGCTACTAGTCATAGAGTTATGAATGGAATGTAACCAAATTTGGCCACAAACATCCTTGGGGGAAGGGAAACAGATCTTGTATAAATTTTGGCTCTGGTCCCCCAGGCCAGGAGGGGCGGGGCCCTATAGGGGAAATAGAGGTAAATCCTTTAAATCGCTACTAGTCATAGTGTTCTACATGGATTGTAACCAAATTTGGCCACAAACATCCTTGGGGAAAGGGGGACAGAACTTGTTTTAATTTTGGCTCTGGCCACCCGGGGGCAGGAGCGGCGGGGCCCAATAGGGGAAATAGAGGTAAATCCTTTAAATTGCTACTAGTCATAGTGTTCTACATGGATTGTAACCAAATTTGGACACAAACATCCTTGGGGAAAGGGGAACAGAACTTGTTTTAATTTTGGCTCTGGCCACCCGGGGGCAGGAGCGGCGGGGCCCAATAGGGGAAATAGAGGTAAATCCTTTATCCTGTATTCAGAACATTACTTGGCATACAAACCAGGTGAGCGATACAGGCCCTCTGGGCCTCTTGTCTTCTGTACCACAGTATTTTCCAGCTTTGAATCTGATCTATATGCACACGGATGATGAATATGTATGCATGTTAATTAGGTTTTGATGATGGCAGATTAGGATCCAAGATTAGCATGAACAGTCAACATGTAACTCATTTTGCTAAAATGGCTTTCTTTGTCTTGTGCTTGAAGAGGGGGGCAAATACAGTTCTTTCATATAAAAGACTTCATGATCTGATAGAACAACATAGGAGTTAAAGCAAATTGTTTGAAAGATGTAATGAATGTACATTAACAATGAACATGAATCATGATAATAATTACTTGAAGTTTTTTATTTCAAGTAAATGACGCTTTGAGTCAGAGACTGGCCTTCCAATATTTTTAACAGGAAACATGAAACATATGTGAATCCAATACTTCAGATGTACAGGAATCCCTTGGTCCTGATATATAATTATATAAATGGCTTGCTTATGAAATGTATTGTACTTCACTTATATTTGGTGCATTGTGTGTTTTGATAAAACTATGATTTTGTTAATATTTGATATAATCACATTCAATGCAGACATACAGTTGCTCTTTAAAATTTACTAACTACGAAATCAGTAAGTATGAAATTTGCCACAATTTTACGCGCTCACAACAAGGGTTGTGGTTTTGATGTTTGTTGTACAGATTTATGTAACTACCTATATGTAACAGGTTCAAGTTATATGTAGATTGATATCTAATCTATTCATCTATTTACCAAAACGATGGTATGCATATCGTCAAATACTTCGCTGCTACCTATTCCATGACTAGATACCTCATATAGCTGGTAATTTTTGCAGGAATAACAGCAATTTCATGCTTTCGAAAATTCATTCCGCAAATAGTGAGTGATGGATAAATCATAAAATCACTTCGTAACAAAATTTCAATTTCACCAAAAAAAAAAATGTCTGTTTAGGGTTACCCGACGGACCCTAATTTTTTACCCCCAACCCTAATATTTTGTTCCACTTTTCTACGAAAAAAAAATCTTGATCACAGACACCGATTACGGCCCTTACTTTACAATGAAAGACACTAAAAAAAAAAAAAAATTAAAAATCCTACTGACCTATCAACCCTATTTTTTTGCCAATGTAACCCTCAACAGACATGGGTTTTTTTGGCCTTATAAATGAGAAATTTGAAATCCATTTAAGTCACAATAGGAAAATGTTAACCTCCCAAAAATTATCAGCTATAAAGTATTTAAAAGCTGTACCTCTGATATAGACACCCAACGCTTGATTAATAGAGATGGCAGTATTTATTTCTTATATTTCTGTCCCCAGGAAAGGAGAATGGCTGAACATCTCGCCAGGCTGGCTTGTGTATCTCTGTCCAGAAATCATCAGACGGCTCTATGCAGGAGGCAACAACAAAGACCTTCCATTCTCAGAAAAGTCTGATGTTTATGCATTCGGGTAAGCAGACCTTCAATTCTTTTGGTTAAAGTTCCTTTCAAAACAAGGATGCTAAGATTAACATTCGTAGAGTTTAAATCAGATGGAAATTTCTAGCAATAAATGCTGTAGATAGTAGTTCACTGAGATAAACTTTCATGAAATTACTTGGATCGCTATACTCTCAAAAGTAAATTGCACTTTTTAACGACAATTATACATGACATCAGTGAACTTCAGACAGGGCAAGCTTGTTGGACCAAAGATCGGGAAAACAACCCAACAAATAAAGTTTGAATTGAAATTGGCCGTTTATTACAAAACAACAGTTTAAAATTATATTGAAATACAAACATTTCAATAACATAAAATTGTATGAATTTTTGCTTGTCCTTCTATGATAATGACTGCCTTCAAACCTTACAGTCTGGTTTTGCTCTTTCAGAACGGTGTGGTACGAGTTGATTTGTGGGGAGTGGCCATTCAAACACTACGCCCCTGAGTCAATCATCTGGCAAGTGGGACATGGGTTAAAACCTGCTCTTGTCTGCATCGGGGCCTCTAAAGATGTGAAGGTAACTTTTACTCTCGTAGAGACAACATAGAATCAGTTACTTGATACTCAACAGATGAATGACTGAGACTTTTCAGAAGTTATTGAGACCAGAAAAAAGAGTAATTGTGGTCTAAAAAGTTAGATGATAATTCCCATAGAATAGTATTTCTTGGGTCATGAACACTTACTTGTTTCATCTTGAAAAGAGGTAAACCAACCCATTACAACTACTGAAGTCCTGCTATTAGGAATACAGTTAAACATGATTTTTTTCAGTCATGCCTTAAAAACTTTTAGAATATGTACTATGTTCAAGAGTCTATTTACCATCAGAAGTAAGTGTTCACCTTGAGCTGGAGATAAACATAATCATCAGCACTATTTCAAGGGGTCACGGTGGCCGAGTGGTTAAGATGTCCCGACATGTTACCACAAGTTGCTAGGTACTGACCACTGGTCGGTGGTTTTTCTCCGGGTACTCCCATTTTCCTCCATCATCAAACCTTGCATGTCCTTAGATGACCCTGGCTGTTAACAAGATGTAAAACTAAACAAACCAAATTCTATTTCAAGGTTTGAAGAAGTAAAGTTTGACAAGGAAGAATGGAAGTGGTATTGTGATAAAGCATTGTGATATTATTTAAAGTAATCAATTGACAAAACTCTCTTGGTGTTTCAGGATGTGTTGATGACATGCTGGGCATACGACCGACAAGAAAGGCCAGATTTTAGTCGCCTATTAAAGTTAATGGAACGCTTACCAAAGAAGCGCCTAGATCGCAGCCCCTCCCATCCCATTCACCTATCGCGTAGTGCTGATCCAGTGTTCTCAACATGAAACTCTACATGTCTTTCTCTGAGTCATTTAAAACTTCATCCATAAGTGACGACGCAAACAGGCCAGACAACAGTGACCAAGTCTCGTCTCATCCAGAGAGAGAACGCCACAGACTGAGTTGTCTCCCCTGTTTGGCCTGTGCTGATGTAGTGGTGACCTGGCGTGGTTCTGCGGAGACCGGGTGTGGTCCTGCAGTGATCGGGCGTGGTCCTGCCTCACAGGTCGTAACTGATCATTACCTGGAGCCTTGTGTAGGATCCATCTTTATCATGTGATAGGGGTCACCTGACCCCCACGTCTGTGACCCCCTGCTGGGCATTTCCCCCGACGGGGTGGCACACAATTCCTCATGACCTACTTCTAATGTGGGTTGCTGTGTCATTTATGTCAACATCCTTATATCATGTTAATAACGGTTCTTTCATAGATGTTGTGTGAATATTTGTGTTTTCATATTCTGTGACTTCTTTATCAAAAGTATTCCTGTAAATATAATTCAATATTGAACTTATACAATGTATTGATGATTTCAGTAGTACAGTATTAAATTTAGTTATTATATTATAGAAATCAGCATTTACTTCAGTTTCATAACAGAATCCAAGTATTACTTGATATTTTCTCCACAGTTCGACATTGAATCTTTTTTATGATGTTAAAATTGAATCTTGATCGAATTTTGATCATTTCAACATGATTTGATATTTAACTCTTCATAAAATTTTCAAACTTCAGTGATGGAATATTTTGATAGTGGCAAAAGCTTTTATCTTTAATTTATTTGATAATATCATCAGCATCTAGTTTTGAATTTATTTCAAAATTATTACAACATTGAATATAACATAACAATGTCAATGTGTATTGGTGAAGAATTTTTTAAAGAGGTCGCAGAATCTGTGAACACAATGCATGGTGTCCATTTTTTTGTATCATCACTTGGTGATATGTTATTTTATAACATGAAAAATACATATAAACATATTAAGACATATGTCTACATTGTTATTGATGTCACTTTTAATGTTGGTACATTGAAATTATTTTCACTTTTAAATTTAACATCCGTGGAAATTTGAATTGGCATACTAAAAAATCATACAATAAGCTGTTTGAATATCAAATTATTATTGACAAAAAAATTTCAATACAAGAGTTAAATACTGCAAAAAATAAATTTACTTGCAATGTATATAGAAAAATCTATTCAAATTATCCAGATTTCAATATACCTGGGTAACCAATAGAAATTAAAGATGATGGATATGTGTGAACTGGGATTATAATTCAATTTAAATTAAACAGTATTTCATTTCAAATCAAGTGGGTCCCACTGTACTTGAAAATGTAATTATGTTATCCAGTATTTTAATGCCATTGTTATATCAATACCACAATCTTTTGACAATGTGGACATATGTGACCATTCTGTGTTTAAATGTGTATCAACATTCTTTGTCGTGTTGTTTTCATGAGATTTACAGTAAATTAACTACATAAAGTACAACAACTTAATGAGCTAATATATATTCACATTTTTAATGCACAATATCAACAGTATTAAATGTGAACATTTCTCTAGGAATGTGTTGATCTGTTAGCGTTTAATACTGTGTGTTGTGTTAGAAATGTGTCCAGACATGTTAATGATTTTGATGATGTGTTACCTGTCTAACTCTCATGTTTACACACCTGTGTTATTGCAATATGTATTGTTAAATGTGTTCAGTTGTTAAGATTTGAAGAAGTTGACAATATGTGTGTACATGGAAGTTACAAATGTGTTCATGGAATACAACTGAGTATAGATGTGGTACATATGAACATGAATGAAAGTATTTACCTTTAAAGTTTCTTGTGTATTTTCTGAATGAAGCATCATTTATGCTGTATGATAAATACACTATAACTGTGTATACTTGTCCTCAGAATCATGGACTTCTAACCAATAATTTTTATGTCCCTTACAAAATGGCAACATTAGTTATCACTTTGTCATTGGCAATAGTGGTTTCCTTTGCAATAATCTGGTTAGTTTGATCTCGCTTGTACATCTTCCTGACCAAGAACACTTGTCTAGGATTGCATTTCTGGTCCAAAGGTCATAGGTCAAAGTCATTATTACTATGAAAAAGACAAACAAAAACAAAATGCATTTAAGTATGATAATTTCAAAGTTCCCTTGGACCAATCAAGCTTTAACATATTGTTCATCCTCCTTTTCAAATATGTGATTTGGTATTACTTTTCCAGCCCAATGTTGAAGTTCATAATTTCTATAATAGAGAAAATGCATTTAATTGTGATATAAGCTTCTTTTGGCTTCATTTCTGAATTGAGGAGTTGAACTGATCTCAGTTTTATTACATAGTAATAACACTATACCTTATTTCAATATGTGTATTCAATTAACGCATTTAAAGCTGAATTCTAATCAAACCTCTAACCTGACCTTTCCAAAACTTTGTGTTAGACGTAAGGCTTAAATTTGCTGAAAATGATATTTATTTTACTCTTGTTAGTTTAGCTAAATTTCAAAACTTTAACTAACTCTACTACAAACTAATGTATCCAAAATCCTCCCATGCAATCTTGTGTACATGTACTATGTGTGATGGGTGTATCAATGGAGTAGACATGTGTTGAGGTACAGTATGTCATTGTATATATGTGGGATATATGTATTATTTGAGGCAAATGTGTATATATATTCTACATGTGTATATATTGGGGTGCGTATACATCTGTGCTTAATATGTATATATCAGAGGCATGTGTGTATATGTGTATATATAAAGATATGTAGTATATATATATGAGAGTGTTGAGTGTACTAATGGTTAAATGTATTTATATTCTGAGTCAGAATGGTATCTAAGAGTTTGTCTGTAAATCATGAGGTTTAAAATGCACATAGAGATGAATATATAGAAGGTCTGAAAAGCGCGGATGAATGCACAAATCTGTATAAATGTGTACAAGTGTGAAACATGGATAGTTGTAAAAATCTGTGTAAATGTTTAGAAGGTTTGAAATGAATTGATAGTTGTACAAATCTGTAAAAATGTACAGAAGGTTTGAAAATTATAGATAGTTGTACAAATCAGTATAAATGTACAGATTGGACGGACTTATGACTTGACCTATTTAATATTAAAAATGCTCCACCGCCGACATAACATAAACAATAATCATCATTTGAACAATAGTTGGTGTTTGAGCATGTAGATATATGCACAGAGGCCCTGTGATATATGTCAAATTAAAATAAAAAATAATATAAAATAACTTCTTTTGCTTTTGGTTGATGGCTATCAGTACTTTCCTCCAGATAGAACAGTATCATAGACTTTCGGGATGCAAATAATTATTTTTGATATTTTTATCTTGAAAAATAAATTTTTCTTTTTTTTTTCATACCAAATCTGGCTTTCTGATTGGCCAATATTTTTTTTGCATACCACTATGAAAAAAAAATCCGAGAATGGCGTGAAACCCAGACATTATCGTGATGTCACAATAGAGACATTGACGTTGCGTATTGATTCGGAAAAAAGAATCCCTTGAAAAACCACTATAATGTTACATTGAAACATACTTCATTTTATCAAATAGAGTATAAAATTAATTACAAGTATTGATGTCACTATTTTTTAATTTTATCGTGGTATGAAAAACAATTTTTTTTGCAAACTTTTGTGAGAATCCACTACGCGGATTCACACAGTTTGCAAACAAATTTGTTTTTCGTACCCCGATAAAATTAAAAAATAGTGACATCAATGCTTAAGTAAAATAATAAGCTCAAACTTTTCAATGGTGGAAATGGTGTAAAGTAAGTAACTTTTGTAGCTGTAGAAAAATAATTAATCGTCTGCTCCTATTTTTGATAATGAAAAAAATTTGTCAGCGGTGTAGTATCTTTAATCTTGGACATTCATTGTGTGACCTATGTTATAGCTTTTGTGAAATTTTTGTATCATTGTTCATTCTTGTGTAAATTTAAGTTAATGTTAACATTTAATGTAAGTTTGATTGTGACTGTATTCCATGTCTCGTGATAAAACATGACTTAGTATAAATATGAATTTCAGGATAATAGCGATGTTTGACTTTTAGTATTTAAATATTTGATCAAATTTTAATGTAAAATATGATCTACTTCTAGTTTCATTATTTTACTTTTACATAAAATAAAAAATAAAATGTGTTACTTAAAAGTGTAGCTTAAAAATTGAAATACTGATATTTGTATAAGTTGGTTATAGATGACCTGGTTTACTAAAAATTTGTATCTTTTAAATGCACTGCTGATTACCGGTAAAATGTGTAGCTTTAAAAAAAAAGTGACTTCTTAATTAAACTGACAATGGAGTAAATGACTAAATTTGTATAAATGTGTCCTATGAATATTAAATCTAGATGTGAATATTAGCCGTAAAAAAGTGTATATGTGTATTGATTTAATGTGATGCAAATGTGCATAGTTATGCAATATTGGGTATAAGTGTTACTATGGTGATCATGTTATGTACTTAATACTGTGTCCTATCACTGTGTGTTTACGTTATTATTTATCATGTTTTAATGAGATTTTTTTAATAATTGCAAATTGTAGAACCATGTCAAGACTTTGTATGCAAAGTTAAGGTGTGAATTCCTATTATTATACTAAGTACATAACTACAATGTGCTTTATATGTGTTACAGCTTGGTGATGAGTGGAGAAGTTAATGCATTCACCCCTGAAGAAGCATTTGAACTCTTCTAAATCAAACACTAGAAGAGTCCATTATGAATTTTCAGGGGTGAATGAGTTAAACTAAGCCTTTCCTTTTTAATACAGTGTTGTTTATACACTTGCAGCACATTTACAATTCAATTGTTATACACCACCACAGTTACGTTTTTCGGGGATTTATATTTATATCTGTTCGATCTTCTATCGGTCATGACAATGTACTATCTAACCTGTCAAGAATAATGTCTTTTTCTTAACTTTGAAAATTTTTATATATGACATCGTATGGTACTTTTCTGAACACGAAGAAGTTTTACTAGAGTTATTGCCCTTGTTTAAATATATTTCATACAACCCCTAATCTAACTTGCCATGTGAATTTGAGCAAATATCCTTATTAGTAAAATAATGTCTCGATTGTAATTATATAAATACCAGTAGTTTAACAAAAGCTATTTGCTTTAATATTTTCCTGAATATCACAAAAATTTTGAATTTGAATTCATATCGATAAAAAAACTCACTAATGAACAATTCTAGAATGGCGCATTTAAAATGTAATAGAAGACTTCTTCATATGTGGCTACTAATGATAACAAGATATTCTGCCAAAGGGGTTACATGTGTAGGATTGTTCATTAATATTTTTCATTAAAAGATGAAATAGTTATAGATTGATAGAGATTTTTTTTAATTTAGCTAGAATAATTGTATTTTCATGGGAAGAATTTTTTGATAATTTATATGTTGTAAACCAAAACCGATATTTGATTTCCTCACTAACAGTAATTAACACATAAGCTATATGAAGTTAACCAATTAAATAAACATTCAATACCAGAAACATCAATTTTTAGTACAATATCAATCGGACATAACTTTCTTTTTAAGTGCCACAGATAATGGCTCATTAATTATATACCATTGACATATTTCGTCCAGTATTTACCACATTATATACCACATAAAATTAGACCATTATCTATTAAATAAAATACAACATTCTCAGTATTTATATAAAGTAAAAACATGACTTTTACTGTATGTAGAAACCAAAACAACACTTGTCCAGTATTTATTTACCTTGACCGCAATAGTCCAATATTTTCACATCACAGACCGGACTTGTCCTGAATTCCACAAAACAATAATAAAAACATATCCATTGTTACTACAAACCAACATATTCATAATGTAATTTTACATTTTCACGATAAAGAATTTTTTACAGCAAGGTAATTTTGCAATGTAGACTTACATGAATTTTCAATGTACCTATGTTTAAAACTTTTTGCCAACAATTAATATTTGCATTTTCTAAAATAACACGAAAATAGAAATAAGCCAAATTCCCTATCATCGTCGGAGATCCATGGTTGATTGTTTTACGCTCTACTGCACATATCACTTACGATAAATGTAGTGTTGTGTTGTGCAATCAATCGTGGGTCTTGGACAATGTTGACATACATACCCATTGCTGCACCTGACCTATTTCCACTTGTGAACTTTGAACTGTATGTATTGATCCATTGATTTGTTTATTACCTGTTTCATAAGAGGAAGTCTGAATGCATTTTACAGTTTTTACCTTAGATTTTAAACATCATTCCATGAATGTTTTAACTATATTCTCTTTTACTCCTGTGATGTAATGCAAGTAACATGTATAACTGCAAATGTGTGCATGCCTATACGTGTATGCGTGATTGTTCATTTCATAAGACCTGTTATTGTAGTTTAAAACATGTGTTCCATGAGCGTTTTAAAATGGTTAACTGAAAGTGCATCACCCTGTTGAAGCTTTTTAATCCAGATAGCCCTTATTTACAAACTTTTCCATATTTTTATATTATTTATTTTCTTGGTCTCTTTAGTTAGCATAAATATATGACTACACACTGATTTGAGTATACATATCAGTATTGAGAAAAAAGAGGAAAAAGAAAGCTTTAAACTTTATTAAATGATTTCTTTTTTTAGCCCACCATCATCAGATGTTGGGCTATTCAAATGGCCTTTCGTTTGTGGTCTGTCCGTCCGTCTGTCAATCCGTCCGTTAACATTTCTTGTTAGAGCTATTTCTCAGAAAGTACTGAAGGGATCTTTCTCAAATTTCATACGTAGGTTCCCCTAGGGACCTAGTTGTGCATATTGCATTTTTGGACCAATTGGTCGACAAGATGGCCGATAGGCCGCCATTTTGTATATTGGTAGTTAAAGTTTGTTACCGCTATTTCTCAGAAAGTACTGAAGGGATCTCTTTCAAATTTCATATGCAGGTCCACCTATGGCCCTTGATGTGCATAATGCATTTTGGGGTCAATAAGATGGGCGACAGGCCGCCGTCTTAGATTTTGTTAGTTTAAGTTTGTTACTGCTTTTTCTCAAAAAGTACTGAAGGGATCTGTCTCAGATTTTATGTGAAGGTTCACCTATGACCCTAGTTGTGCACGTTGCATTTTGGGACTGATCAATGAAAAAGATGGCCGAAAGGCCGCCATCTTGGATTTTTATAATTGAACTTTGTTACCACCATTTCTCATATTTTATACGTAGTATGATTGAAAACGTTTGAAAAACATAGAAAAGATTTCTCTTTCCATTGTCAGACATAGATCATTCTTTGGTGGGGGCCAAGATCCCACTGGGATCTCTTGTTTAGATTATAAGACCGCTAATAAGCCTTAAAAGAGACACCTTTTAAAATATAAAATTTAATCAAAATACAACAATTTTACATCTGCCTTCGGCATATGCTTCAAAATATCACTTTCAGTCTGCTGTACTAAATTTTGAGGAACACAGACATTTTGAAGTAATCATTTAAGAATTTGAATTAGAATTTTCCATGGTAAAGCATAGTCTGTACCTCAACTTAACTTTAACTGTTCAGGACTATCCATGTTCAATACTATGAACAAAATAACAAAATGTCGCAGAATTCAAAAATAACCAATTTCATGGGTTAGATCATATCAAAAATGAATTGATAGGAATTTTTTGAGTGTGAAACCCAGAACAAGTCCTTTTCTCATCTCTTTTTCTATCTGATATTGATTTTAACCTACCAATAATATTTCAGAATATAACCAATGTCTTAAATTGTACTTGTCTTCTCAAACACATCACAAATGGAACATCCTTATTTTATGTAATGTTTCTATGATTCTTATATTTAAGGATAGGTATGTATTTATTAATTTGTTTTAGATTTTTAAGGGCAAACATTAGCAGAAAGAAGTGGTGAGCTTGCTATCTGTTTCAATGTGTTTTATCCTGCGCAATGTATGCTAAAATGAATGTATGTCAAATCTGTATTCCATAGAAAGAATGTATTTCTAAATTAAAATGAAATAAATTGAATGTATATTCCAAGGTATGTCTGCTTCAATCATACATGAGCATATGTGAAGTTTCTGCTGTAGATCATTCGATTTTCGTGTGAATTCTGATTTTTCATTTCAGATAAATTAAACACAAAACATTTTATTGTGAAATGCACAATAAAAGAACATGATCTAAAAATGTGTCGGAATAAACATTTGCAAAAAATGAAATTTGTGAAGTTTGCATTTGACAATCCTTGCAAATGAATGCGAAAGACATCCCATGAAAAGTGATTAACTACAGTGTTTAATGAGAAGATGCATGTGTGTGACTGAGGTGTATGTGGATTATTAGATTGTATATTTATATGAACACACTACAGGAAGCATAAATAAATTGTTCATATATGAACTGAAATTCTACCCTGTGTCCTGTTGAAACTTTCTAATAGTTGATTGATTGATGGGTCTTAACATCCTTGTTTATGTTATAACCAAGATTACAACACCTAATTGATAGTCTTTCTTTCGTATCTATTTATGGGGTTACACATAGCCAATTTTTCTAAAGAAAATCAGTCACGAACAGTCTTTAATATAATATAGATTTTATAAAGAGAAAAACTTAAGTTAAGTCTGCACTTTTGTTTCGAGAAATCTGTGTCAGATCTTTCCTGCCTTGTGGCAGTGCTTAAATTTGGCAATTTGGCTTATGATCACCCTTGTTTTGACCTTTACCCTTTCGTTTCGTATTTTGCCTCCGGAACTAATCATTAAAACAATCCGAGGAGTTCGAATGTATTCACAAACCGAAAGTAGCACAGAGAATATCTACTTCTTTTGAGACAGTTAAACATTTGGATGTTACAGAGTTTAATGTTATAACATAATTATGCATCGTTTTGAGTCTCCTTTAGTCGACATTCAAAACGTTTAACAGACAAGAGGAGCCGTACGCGTATAAATTTGTAGGCTTAATGAAGAAACAGAGACATTGGACATGTACGTAATACAACTAGTTAAATCTATGTCTATGCAATAATGGTCGCATTCATCTGATTGAAGATTATGTCATGTTATTATAAATACACGTACCTTGTTAATTTTCTGAAACTTTAGACATAAATTGCTTACATGTATGTGTACAAGAGACGCTAGGTACAGTATCAATCATCAATGGGGAACCTCAAAAATACCTCAAAAATACATATAGGTTACCTATGTTCCATTTCTCATTTTCCTATACCAGCACACATATATTACATGTATTTTTACATATATAGTTGTTCGCACTGTTTGGCCCTAATACAGACTTAACACATACATGTATAAATTTTTCACAATAGCAGTAACACATTATTTTCATCTTCAGCAGCAACATGACCCATACAAGTCCATTGTGTTTCCACAAGGGTCAGTTAAAACTGGTTGATAAAAATTAAGAAGTAAAACAATTCTGCATATGCAATATAGGGAAATTAAATTAACTCATATACATATATTCACACATACCATGGGTATACATACATGCATTGTATATGTGTAACTTTAATAAAAGCCAATGAATTAATCCTTATAAGATTTCATACATAAGAAGCTTCATATATGTCATAAGCACATTTTCTTAAATATAGTTTTTGCAATTTATTGGCTAGGGTAGTATGAGATATTGACCTTCTTGAAGAGCTAATTTTGTTGTAACCATAATTGGTACTTAGATAGTTCCACATATGCCACATGTATAGGAGACAACAAAACAACAACAAAATAACACAAACATAAACAACACCTTTTTTTAGCACAAGAAAAATATCTAGTTGCCCATAATATAAAAAAACAAATGTTTGTTTTTCCTGATATTTTTCATTTTAAAGAAAAATTAATAAAGTGGAGTAAAGGGGAACCATTTTTGGGTAAATTCATTAACAGTGTTATTTTCAGTAGCCACTATTTTTTCAATTTGTTTTATTTCACAAAACTGTTTCTTACAGCTCTCAAAATTTGGTTGGATCTTCCTGAAGCGACAGTTATAAATATGGTATTTGATTATTAGTATCAAATGATTAATAACAGGTGGTCCGATTTCACAAATAAATAGTATATCTCTTATTCCCAAATCTTCACCTATATGAAAGTTGTTTTGGCTTATATTATTTAACCAA
The DNA here is from genome assembly GCF_041381155.1 of Argopecten irradians. Classification (NCBI taxonomy): domain Eukaryota; kingdom Metazoa; phylum Mollusca; class Bivalvia; order Pectinida; family Pectinidae; genus Argopecten; species Argopecten irradians. Next base: position 29,701,749 of record NC_091142.1, on the reverse strand, counting down.
TTTTTGAATTCTTTCCATATTTTGTCTACTTTGCCACAATAAAACAGTAAGTGTTCAAAAGTCTCTGGAGAGTTCTTACAGAAGGTACATAATCATCATCAATTACATTAATTTGGTGTAAATAAGTATTTGTAGTTAGAATTCTATGGATAATTTTATATCGTAGATTTTGAATTCTTTTTTTTTTAAATTTTTTTATTTTCAAACATTTTACACAGTATATATAAATGGACACCGAACACACAAACACTTGCATACCCACTCATTCACAATACTTAAAACACCAAGTTGTACGTTATGATACATCATATATAAAACATTACATAGCATGCCATGGTGTTAATATAATCTGCATAATATGCATGTATGTGTACTAACATGACACAATACACATGCATGCATGCATGCATGCATGCATGCATGCATACATACATACATACATACATACATACATACATACATACATACATACATACATACATACATACATACATACATACATACATACATACATACATACATACATACATACATATGTACCCTCATACATACATACATACATACATACATACATACATACATACATACATACATACATACATACATATGTACCCTCATACATGCATACATACACTCCTACATGATGCATACATAATACAAAACATATGTGTACATACATATGCATAAGCATCATGGCAGTGGCATTGCATGACACACAAATACTTAGCATAACAGAACATATATAGCACCATAACATATATAGAGGTTACACAACGAGTGGTTTTTGGATATGGAATTTATTCCACACGAGTGAGTTATTTTATAAAAGTTACGAAAGACACGAGCTTTAGCGAGTGTCTTTTGTAACTTTAAAAAAAACAACTTACGAGTGTGGAATAAATTCCATATACAACAACCACGTGTCGTGTGACCTGTTTCTACCACAATTCTATCCGTTTTTAGCCGATAGAAATACAACGAGGATAAGTACGCTATCCAACAGCAGTTTTGGCGGCAAGCGGCGATCACAGCATATCATGACATCACTCGATTATTGATGACGTCGACAAATGATGACACGACACTGAGAAAGACGTAGTTCGGTCAAAGTTCATCGTGTCAGCCAATCAGAATGCGTACAGAGTTTATACCACGTGTGGTATAAACAAATTGTTAATCAACAGCTGCATCGTTTATTTGATACCCTGAGAGTTGAATAATATATATCTATAAAAACATATATTAGCCATGCAACCATAACGCACATATATGCATGCTCTCACTCTCTCTCTCGCACACACACACACACACACACTCTCATGCTTATAGACAGACAGACAGACAGACAAGCAGACATACTAAAGAAGAAAAATAAGAAGGAAGAAGAAAGAAGAGGGAGGAGGAGGTACCGTTACACATACATGTATATTACAGTTTAAATATATAATACTAAATAAATAAAAAAAAATAAAAAAAATTGTTCTGAAGAATCTTTGTGCTGATCAGCTATATAAACCCCAACAAAAGATAAAAAAGAAAATTAAAGTAAGTTAGCAGTAGTAAAAGACTAAGTGAAAGACTAGGGTAAAGGTATATACTCAAAGGTCCAATAAAGGTTTCCATTTCCTCCAGCCTATTTCAAATTGCCTTTTAACACGGTCATTTTGACTAAAAAACATATATTTTTGAACTAAAAAATTATCCTTAATTACATTAATAAGAGCATTGGTATTTAAAGAGTTGCTAATTATATATACTTAGACATCTGGTTTTATAAATGTAATGTTTCATAATTATCAAAATTTCATTGTCAACAGAGCCACAATTTTGTAAAACTATTCCAAAAAGAAATGAATCTTTATTATATGCAAAGGGAATAAACAATAAATCTAATAAAGTTTCAAAATTTTGAAGCAGAGTTTGCACCTCATTGCATTTTCATAGGCAATGTATAATTGTCTCCCTTTCAGTATTACATAAAGTACACATAGGACTAGGATTTATTCCTATCTTATGAAGGAAGGAATTAGTAACTAATATATGATGAATAATTCTGACTTGAAACCATATCAATTTGGAATTTTTTGTTACCTTAAATGGAAGAGTATATATTTTTAACCACATTTCTGTATCAAAGTTAAAGCTCAAATTCCATTTTCTAGTACCTGTTGGAGTTGTTGATGTAGTTATGATAAACCTATAGAAGTCTTTCACACCCTTTTTGCTTTTAAAGAAAATTTCTAATAATTGTGGTATAAAAGGGTTTGAAAGTTTCTCTGGTTTTATTTCGAGATTTCTTAAATAGCGCTTTATTGACAATATTAGTCCATGGTATTGTAGAAAATTAGTATCAAATCCAAATTTTTGTATAAATTCGTCAAAAGAAAGAAAAGTGAAATTGTCAGATTTTTTTATTAATTCATTTGAAATTAAAATACCTGACCTAAATCAGTTGGGTTAAAAACAAATTCAATACCAACTTTAATATCATTGTTGTACCAGAGAGGTGTTTTGAGGATACACTCTTGTCTATTTAGCCTCATATCTTCAGAATAATTTAATTGGAATATTAAAATCTTCAACATATTGCATTACATCATACACTGTGCAGATACCTATCAGATAAAAAGCCAGTCTGATCTTTATTGATAATTTTACCTAAAACTGTTTTGATTCTTTGTGAAATTTCCCCTGAAGCAATTTTATATGTTAAATATTTAATAGAGTAATTGGCCTCCAGTTTTTTAAGAAGTGGCGTGGCTTATCTCCCTTGGGAATACACACAATAATTCCATGTCTTTGGGTAACTGAACATTGACCTACTAAAAAAACATGATTTAAAGAGCGCACAACAAAACTACCTAAATTCCTCCAAAAAACTTTAAAAAATTCTGAAGTGAAACCATCTGACCCTGGACTCTTATTATTTTTCATACTTCTTAGAACTTTTCCTGCTTCCTCAAACGTTATCTTACCCTCTAAGCTATCTGACTCAATATTACTTAATTTTGGAATATAACAATTTTCTAAATGTACTTCTAAGTCAATAGTATCAGTCTCCCTAAACTTATAAAGATTTTCATAAAATAATCTTACTTCAGACAGGACTTCCTCTTGTTTAGTTATAATATCTCCATTATCTTTTTGTATTTTAGGTATGATCTTAGAAGTGAAATTTCTGTTTTCTAATTTAAGAAATATGATGTTGGTTTCTCCCCCTCCTCAAAACCATATCCATTGTACATGTACTTTTTTTTTGGGGGGGGGGGTATAATTGGGATGTACAGATGCGTATTTAAAATTGTACATATAAATGTAAAGTGACCTTGGAAATAATTTTACATTTAATTAAATGATCATATTAAGAAAAGGTTAAGGAAAAAACTATGTCTATATAACTACCTCTTGTCTATATATCTATCACATGTCTATATATCTATCACATGTCTATATATCTATCATGTCTATATATCTATCACATGTCTATATATCTATCACATGTCTATATATCTATCACTATGTCTATATATCTATCACATGTCTATATATCTATCACATGTCTATATATCTATCACATGTCTATATATCTATCACATGTCTATATATCTATCACATGTCTATATAACTATCACATGTCTATATATCTATCACATGTCTATATATCTATCACATGTCTATATATCTATCACATGTCTATATATCTATCACATGTCTATATATCTATCACATGTCTATATATCTATCACATGTCTATATATCTCATATACATGTCTATATATCATCAAATGTCTATATATAATCACATGTCTATATATCTATCACATGTCTATATATCTATCACATGTCTATATATCTATCACATGTCTATATATCATCACATGTCTATATACTATCACATGTCTATATAACATCTATAATATGTCTATATATATCTATCACTGTCTATATATCTATCACATGTCTATATATCTATCACATGTCTATATATCTATCACATGTCTATATATCTATCACATGTTATATCTATCACATGTCTATATATCTATCACATGTCTATATATCTATCACATGTCTATATATCTATCACTGTCTATATATCTATCACATGTCTATATATCTATCACATGTCTATATATCTATCACATGTCTATATACTATCACATGTCTATATTATATATCTATCACATGTCTATATATCTATCACATGTCTATATATCTATCACATGTCTATATATCTACATGTCTATATATCTATCACATGTCTATATATCTATCACATGTCTATATATCATCACATGTCTATTACTATCACATGTCTTTATTTCAATGTCTATATACTATCACATGTCTATATACTATCACATGTCTATATATCTATCACATGTCTATATATCTATACACACATGTCTATATATATCTATCACATGTCTATATATCCAATATATATCATCACATGTCTATATATTATCACATGTCTATATATCTTCAATGTCTATATATCTATCACATGTCTATATATCTATCACATGTCTATATATCTATCACATGTCTATATATCTATCACATGTCTATATATCTATCACATGTCTATAATATCATGTCTATATACTATCACATGTCTATATATCTATCACATGTCTATATATCTATCACATGTTATATACTATCCATGTTATATATCTATCACATTATATACTACCTGTCTATATATCTATCACATGTCTATATATCTTCACATGTCTATATACCTATCACATGTCTATAGCTATCACATGTCTGTATACATTGTATCTCCTCCATATAAATTTACAACAATAAACTTGTTGTTAAATGCTATACAATTAATTCTTCCATACATGTATGATTTTGTTGTTTCTGTTACTGACTATCAAATTGAAATATCTAATTAATTCTTATATTTTCCCTTTTGCTGGACTTGATATATGTATTTAATTATTATAATACACTGTATAATAGATACAATGTATTTTATAAGTAACTTTGTTTTTAATGATATTTTTCAACAAAAAAGTATTAGTAGTAGTTGAATGACCACACTAATATTAATTCTATCCATTTAACATTGTCACCTTAATATTACCTATCTACATTGGGTATATATAGATATGCAGTGTTAAGTCATATATAGGTATACACATATACATGCACCTATATATTAGATCATTTGACTGAACTTTTCATCCAAACAATTGCAACTTCTTCTCAATTACCGAAAGGCGTTACTCATATTAGGCATGTATCGATCATGCTGGTATGAAGGTATACCAATTTCATTCAAATGAATAACCTTGACCTTCATTCAATGTCACAGGGGTGAGAATGTCAAATCTTTACACAATTTTTTGTGAATAACTAAGAGGCCTAAGCCTAGATACCTGATATTGGGACTGTGACATGCTGGGATGATTCAAAGGTCTACAAGCTTAAGTTTGTTTACATGGATGTCCTTGACCTTCATTCAATGTCATAACTGTCGAATCAGATGACCATATAGGACCACATGTCTCTTGTTTTGGTAATATATTCCAAAACCTTCTAGAAAGATTTGACATAATACAATGTATTGGATGCTGTTTTTATTCCATATTGACTAAATTAAAAAATATGAATAATTTTAATAGTTCAGCTTTAAAACTTGACTGAATTATATTGCTAATAAAAATATATATCTACAGATACTTGGAAAGAGAAAACGAATATTGGTATCAAATACATGCATGTTTTTTTCATGAAATTTAAATAAATGTCTTGTGTATGCCCAAGTCTGTAACATGACAACTCATACATCAAATTTAATATCAATTCGAAGTAATAATATTTGTAACTATACATCTATGCTGTCATATATTGTTTTATAATATACAAGTTGTACGTTCTCTCATTCAGTTAAACTATGAAAGAAGCTTCAATAAAATATCCTTTGAAATAGAAATACAAGACTAATAAACTATTTTTTCATCTTTTCCTTCTTCTTCTTCTTCTTCTTTTCATTTGTGTGTATAATTTATTTGTCTATTTGTGTGTGAGGGTGTGTGTGTGTGTGTGTGTGTGTGTGTGTGTGTGTGTGTGTGTGTGTGTGTGTGTGTGTAAAAACTCTGTTGTGTGTGTGATTGTTGGTGTTCTTGTAAATTTTGTGTATATTTTTATCCTCTTTAAAATCAATATTTATCAACATGTATATATATTTTTGTTCCCTTTATTTCTCATGCATTTTGTTTTGACACTGACTCAGTTTTTGTCCCCCACCCCCCTTAAAGCCATTATGAATGCAGTGAGTAGCATACAATAAAAGATTATAGAAGCTTGAATGTAGATTATCCTCCATACTCTAGGGGTTACTATTTCTGACGTTATATCCACCTCTGGACTATCTCATAGGAAAATTGGAGGCCACAAAAAACACAGGTAATTTGATTCTTTGATGTACATCTAAAGAGCGGTATAACTACACCATAGTTGACTGTGTGGTTGTGAATTTGGGTGTAGCTCTCTCTGATCTTCAAAGGAAGTCTCAGCAGGCCTGTAATTGGTCAGGTTTTTCAACAGAACAGTTTTGCTATGAAATATTCTAGGGGTGGATATAACGGCAGTGATAGTAACCCTTGGAATATTGAGGATAAATGTAGTGTAAAAGTGTATGACATTTGTGTAAGTACCTGTAGTTCTATGCTTACCTACTGTATTGATTAAATGATAACAAATGATTACAAACGGTCACCTGATCATGAGTTCTGATACAGAATGAAACAAAAGACATTATATACATTGTAAACACTATATATATTGGCCCAATTGCACCCAAAGTTTTATTCATTTCCTATGAAAACTTAGCAAATAATGCTCATGAATGTGTTTTCCCTATATAAACTAAACTATAGTAAATTTGCCCCCCCCCCCTCCCCATGAGAAAATCTGATACCCCATGGCCATGAAATTCACCATTTTGGTAGAGGGACCTTTAGACCTTACAATCAACCAAATAAGTAACATTTATAGTAACAGGATAGGGGGAAATACTGAATACATTGTTTATTAGTTGTTAAAAATGTTTGGGATTTCTGTGCTGACAACTCAATATCAGAATTAAATCATTTGAAAGCAATATGATTCATGCCATATATACAATGTATTTATCATTCAATGATTGCAAAATCAAGCAATAAGCAGTATTAAACACTTCCTTTTAAAAATGAAATTATTTATATATGAGGCATTCTACAAAAATGTCCCACTTTCAGTTTTAAAAATCTTTGCAAAACTAGATTGAGTATCAAAGTCATTACTGTTACAAGATGAATTTCTCTCTTATTGCAAAATGAATAGATTATACTACTACCAGAAATTGGGGATTTCTATTATTATTGCATTACACAGATTTTAACTTTAGCAAAAATTTGTGAAAATTTCTACAGCAATAATTCTGTGCAAGAATTGCTTGCAATTTTGCAACTCCATTCACACTTACACTATCTGCGTCTATATATCTAAGACTCTTCTGTTACTGTTGTGTTTTGTATTTATGAGTAATTATCAAGAATACATGTATTGTCATTAAATTGTGCTGTCCATGTGGTTTAAAGATTTTAGCCTATTTAACCCATGCAACATTGAATAACAGTTAAGGTCATTCATTTGAACAACATATTAGCTCTTCATTCTAGCAAGCTGCATGCCCAATGTGACAAAACTTTTTTTCAGCCTATCTGATTCCTGTGATTTAGAATGATGGTCATTGGTCAAGGTCATTTATTTGATCAACCTATTGCATGTTCTATTAATGTATAAGCCCTTCATCCAAGCAAGATATTAAGATCAAATATCGAGTTTCTAGGCATCTTAGTTATTGGTAAGAAGTGGTTTAAATATTATAGCCATTTGACCCCTGTGACCTTGAATGACAGTCAATGTCATTCATTTAAACAAACTTATAAGCCCTTCATTCAAGCAAGCTACATACCCAATATTGACAACATGTCATTGTTGGAAATTGTAAGGGGAGATAATCTTGCCCCTACTCCGATTAGGGGCTTGACTGTAGACCAAAGAGATATCATTGGCTTGTGTGGTTGATATATAAGATTTTACTGGTCCATATGAGAGAGAGAAACAGAGAGGTAAAGAAAATTAATTAATTATACATTAATTATAAGCAAAACAAGTTTTTCCCATTTTTGCCATTCCTTTCAAAATTTCACTACATAAACATTACCTTTGTTATAAGCCAAACATTTTTGAGCATTATGATAGTCTTGAATAGCATTAAGTAGAGAATTTAAATTTAAAGATTTGTGAAGACATTAACGCATTATATATATATAGTGTTTCACTATAGTGAGTATTTCATTATCAATTCTAAAAAAATACTATTTACATTTTGAAGGAGAAGTCCAAAAAGGAAAGATTTTTTATTGAAACTAAAAGGAAGAAAAAGAGTGTCTAAAAGAGTTTCAAGACTCACAAGAAGTTTTTGCACCTCTTGACATTCCCAAAGCAAGTGTGTAATAACTTTCCGAGTTGCAAAGTGTACACATATATAGGTGACTGAACAATTTGAGCTTTAAATAAGAAAGAATTAGTTGCCAGAATACGTATGATTAACTCTACATTGAAACCACTAGAATTTTGTGGTTTTTTTTATAATCATAAATGGAATTTCTTTTGTCCTGATGGTATAATATTGGTTTTTATCAGACTATTATAAAACACTTTGGAGCCTTTAGATTTGTTAAACATCCTTTGGGGAAGGGGAACAGAGCTTGTATAAATTTTGGCTCTGACCCCCCCGGGGGCAGGAGGGGCATGGCCCAATAGGGGAAATAGAGGTTAATCCTATAAATCGCTACTAGTCCTAGTGTTCTGCATGGATTAAAACCAAATTTGATACCAGGAGGGGTGGTGCCCTATAGATCAAGTAGAGGTAAGTGGTAAATATTCAATTTTCCTTCAGGAAAGAACAATGAATCTGTATTCAGAACATTACTTGACATTACAAACCAGGTGAGCGATACAGGCCCTGTGGGCCTCTTGTTTTATAATATGTCTGGGTTTATCTCCCTTTGGAATACATAAAAATAATGCCTCGTTGTTGTGAGATAGATAAAATACCATTCTTATAACCTAAATTTATAGAAAGAACAACAAAATTACCTAAGGATTTCCAGAAACATTTAAAGAACTCTACTGTGAAACCATCTATCCCTGGAGATTTATTATTTTTCATGTTTTTAAGTGTTTTACCAGCCTCTTCTAGCGTGATATGATCTTCTAAATTTTCAGAATCATGTTCATTAATCTTATTTATATTGTAAGGATCTAAGAGCTCATTTAAATTTACATCTGCTATTTCATCATTAGAATCATACAATTTTTAATAAAATTTCTAAACTTCCTCCAAGACATCAGCCTGTTTAGTTATTACATTACCATTATCTGATTGCAATTTAGGTATCATTTTAGAAGTAAAATTCCTATTTTCTAAATTTAAAAAGTAACTTGTAGTGGATTACATAAACATACATGTACAAACTTGGTCTAATGTTTGTTTCCAGCATATTAGCTGAATGAGATTAAATATTTATATTAAAAGCCAATAATTTGAATGTCTCATTCAGCTAATATGCTGAAAGCAGATTTTAAACTGAACCATCTCCGGTTTTACTATTAAAACGTCCAGAGGTGGATATAACGTCAGTGATAATAACATCTGGAGTATTGAAGATGGTAGAACTTTATCTAATTTAAAAGTTTGCAAAATATTTGACAAACTTTAATCCGCCCACTACCCATGGTATGGGACATGTCATTTTAAAGATTTGGATGTGCAAGATTTAGATGGTAGAGGAAAGTCGGAGTACCCGGAGAAAAAACAGACCAGTGGTCAGTACCTGGCAACTACCCCACATGGGATACAAACTTGCAACTCAGAGGTGGAGGGATTGTGATATAGTATGTCGAGACATCTTAATCACTTGCTTAATCACAAGAATATTATTTTTTGTACTTTCTATATAAACAAGCGTCACAAACTCATAGAGTTATGTAGAACTATAGGTGGGTCAAACGCCATGATGCCTTCCATGTCTTCATTGATTTTCTACCTGCTACAGTGAAAAATATTTTGGAAGGAAAATCTAGAAAAACCCTCATCCCTCTCTGCCACCACCAAGGCTTGTGACAAAAATTTCTTTTCAAACATCTACATATCCTTAGAATGATGTGAATCATTCACATCATTCTAAAGATATGTGGACCTTTTCCGGTGACAAGCTGTGAGTGTGAGAGAAGTATTTAAGTTGTCTGCGACTCTTAAAACCTATCCGAGATCAACCATGGGACAGGACAGACTAAGTGCTCTTGCACTGATGTTTATCCAATCCATAGGACAGTGATAGGGTCACTGACATTGTGACAGAATTTGCCAGGAAACACCCAAGGAGAATGCAGGTCCCAAATATCCTGTTTGAGGATTAGACTTATACAATGGAGTGTTAACTGACATTAGAGACATTTAACATCATATTATCTGAAGTATTATCTTTCTGAAGTAGTAGCAATAGGTGATATATGTGATAATGATGTTATTAGGTATTATTTTATGAAAATAGTAGTTATTAATGTGATAATAGTTTCACATCAACCTTGTGGTTTGTAGTATGTTGGTAATGTACACAGTTTGTAAGTCTATGATTTAATTACTGCAGTAGTAGCTAATATGATGATAGTGTTGATTCAATATTTTCCCCAAGTTGTTGATGTTTAAAAGTATATAATACTAAGTCTTATGACTTACTGCAGTAGTACCTAATGTGATAGTGGTAATAGTGTTAATATATAAATTATTGGTTTCATATTTTAATTTAACAAGGTTTTTTTTTTAATTATAAGATTTAGGATTCAAATCATTCATAAGAATATATATATATATCATTAATAATTCAATATGTAGTTTAAAAATCTTTCACAATTCTAGTCTTGTAAGTGATGATCATTGTTTAAAAAATAACAATTGAATTTAATGCATGAAGTCAGAATATAATTTGTATGTTGATATAGGTTTCTTGTTGTTATTTGTTGAATTAAACACTTAGAGAGTGTTTTTGGCTACAAGCTATAGCATCTTTACATTATTCTTTTCACTAAGTTATATACTGACAATGCCATTGAGATTTCTTTTTGATAGAAAGAAATTTTTATCTCATATTTTTCCAAAATGTAATATATACAGTGTTCCTGTACAATTGTGAAAATGAATCAATGTTTCTAAGACTTTTTGTCACTTTTACAAGCAGTACTGTAGGCCTATACGACATTATGCTGAGATCTGAGAATAATAGCATAATGAATTCTCAATGCCATCATATGGAATTTTTTTTCCCTCAAAGCACAGGAGTTTGACGTTCTGTCAATAGTATTACGTTCTGTCAATAATATATAGTATACATATATATAAAAAATACCCCTATATACTATGTATACTATGTATTATTGACAGAACGTCAAACTCTTGTGCTCAAATTGTGCCCCGCCCCCCTGCACACCAAGACCTAGATCAGCCCGTTTAAAATATATAGTGCATAGAAAGTATCTGTATAAACTTATGTTAACATTGTAAGCTACCGTTATTTACATGCTAACTAAATCTGCTATAACAAAAACGACAAGATTTTAACAATGGTTCAAACATACCGTGTTTAAATGAGAAGCGCCGAATGAAGTCCGAGGCATTCGGAAGAGCTGTAATTTTTTCGGAAATCTCGGCATTGTTCCAATCCATTACTTACACGAATTCTTATATTCTTATATATACAAAAAATGTCATATTGTTGGCAATTATTATTTCTTACTTAATTTAAAGATAACATTGAAATGTATTCTCTGTATATTGATACACAGGGAATCGCATACCTAAAAATACGAAACATATTTATACAAATTAAATGCCAGCTACCGGCGCTGACAAGGGTGATCGTTTGGACCCTTCGTGTTTGTAAATAGGGCTGCGTTGAATATTTCCATATAAATGCCCTATCTAATATGGATGCTACCAAGAATGCAATTGAAGTGCTAGCTAATGCTTAGTCCCGAAAAGGTCTTCTGAAGTTTCAAGAAAGACTTTAAGCCAGGTTAGCAAATAAAAAAGACAAAACAAAATATATCATGACCTTATAAAAATATTTATTTAAGTCCATTTATGATGATGAAATGTTATGATGGAAATGTACCATGACTAACAGGGTATAAGAAGGCCAGTAAATTGATAATTTATAACGCCTGTATGTGTCCCTAAAAGTCCTTTTTGTCTGTGACTCCATCACTGTCCCATCTAGCGCGCCACTCGTTGGCATTAAGGAGTACGGGATCCAAAGCCCAGCCCTGTTGTAACATTCCCTGGCGGAAAGCTTCTATGGTGGAGTTGGTGTAAGCTAGTGATGCTGTAAGTGTACCTTGTACATCTCCTACAATACAGAATTGTCTACTGTTAACTTATGGTGGAGTTGGTGTTAGCTAGTGATGCTGTTAGTGTACCTTGTACATCTCCTACAATACAGAATTGTCTACTGTTAACTTATGGTGGAGTTGGTGTTAGCTAGTGATGCTGTAAGTGTACCTTGTACATCTCCTACAATACAGAATTGTCTACTGTTAACTTATGGTGGAGTTGGTGTTAGCTAGTGATGCTGTAAGTGTACCTTATACATCTACAATACAGAATTGTCTACTGTTAACCTATGGTGGAGTTGGTGTAAGCTAGTGATGCTGTAAGTGTACCTTGTACATCTCCTACAATACAGAATTGTCTACTGTTAACCTATGGTGGAGTTTGTGTAAGCTAGTGATGCTGTAAGTGTACCTTGTACATCTCCTACAATACAGAATTGTCTACTGTTAACCTATGGTGGAGTTGGTGTAAGCTAGTGATGCTGTAAGTTACCTTGTACATCTCCTACAATACAGAATTGTATACTGTTAACCTATGGTGGAGTTGGTGTTAGCTAGTAATGCTGTAAGTTACCTTGTACATCTCCTACAATACAGAATTGTATACTGTTAACCTATGGTGGAGTTGGTGTTAGCTAGTAATGCTGTAAGTGTACCTTGTACATCTACAATACAGAATTGTCCACTGTTAACCTATGGTGGAGTTGGTGTAAGCTAGTGACGCTGTAAGTGTACCTTGTACATCTACAATACAGAATTGTCTACTGTTAACCTATGGTGGAGTTGGTGTAGGCTAGTGATGCTCTAAGTGTACCTTGTACATCTCCTACAATACAGAATTGTCTACTGGTTACCTATGGTGGAGTTGGTGTAAGCTAGTGATGCTGTTAGTGTACCTTGTAAATCTCCTACAATACAGAATTGTCTACTGTTAACCTATGGTGGAGTTGGTGTAAGCTAGTGATGCTGTAAGTGTACCTTGTACATCTCCTACAATACAGAATTGTCTACTGTTAAACTATGGTGGAGTTGGTCTAAGCTATTAATGCTGTAAGTGTACCTTGTACATCTCCTACAATACAGAATTGTCTACTGGTTACCTATGGTGGAGTTGGTGTAAGCTAGTGATGCTGTACATGAACTTTGTACATCTCTTACAATACAGAATTGTCTACTGTTAACCTATGGTGGAGTTGGTGTTAGCTAGTAATGTAGTACCTTGTACATCTCCTACAATACAGAATTGTCCACTGTTAACCTATGGTGGAGTTGGTGTAAGCTAGTGACGCTGTAAGTGTACCTTGTACATCTACAATACAGAATTGTCTACTGTTAACCTATGGTGGAGTTGGTGTAGGCTAGTGATGCTCTAAGTGTACCTTGTACATCTCCTACAATACAGAATTGTCTACTGGTTACCTATGGTGGAGTTGGTGTAAGCTAGTGATGCTCTAAGTGTACCTTGTACATCTCCTACAATACAGAATTGTCTACTGTTAACCTATGGTGGAGTTGGTGTTAGCTAGTAATGCTGTAAGTTACCTTGTACATCTCCTACAATACAGAATTGTATACTGTTAACCTATGGTGGAGTTGGTGTTAGCTAGTAATGCTGTAAGTGTACCTTGTACATCTACAATACAGAATTGTCCACTGTTAACCTATGGTGGAGTTGGTGTAAGCTAGTGACGCTGTAAGTGTACCTTGTACATCTACAATACAGAATTGTCTACTGTTAACCTATGGTGGAGTTGGTGTAAAGCTAGTAATGCTGTAAGTGTACCTTGTACATCTACAATACAGAATTGTCCACTGTTAACCTATGGTGGAGTTGGTGTAAGCTAGTGACGCTGTAAGTGTACCTTGTACATCTACAATACAGAATTGTCTACTGTTAACCTATGGTGGAGTTGGTGTAGGCTAGTGATGCTCTAAGTGTACCTTGTACATCTCCTACAATACAGAATTGTCTACTGGTTACCTATGGTGGAGTTGGTGTAAGCTAGTGATGCTCTAAGTGTACCTTGTACATCTCCTACAATACAGAATTGTCTACTGGTTACCTATGGTGGAGTTGGTGTAAGCTAGTGATGCTGTTAGTGTACCTTGTAAATCTCCTACAATACAGAATTGTCTACTGTTAACCTATGGTGGAGTTGGTGTAAGCTAGTGATGCTGTAAGTGTACCTTGTACATCTCCTACAATACAGAATTGTCTACTGTTAAACTAAGGTGGAGTTGGTCTAAGCTATTAATGCTGTAAGTGTACCTTGTACATCTCCTACAATACAGAATTGTCTACTGGTTACCTATGGTGGAGTTGGTGTAAGCTAGTGATGCTGTACATGAACTTTGTACATCTCTTACAATACAGAATTGTCTACTGTTAACCTATGGTGGAGTTGGTGTTAGCTAGTAATGCTGTAAGTGTACCTTGTACATCTACAATACAGAATTGTCCACTGTTAACCTATGGTGGAGTTGGTGTAAGCTAGTGACGCTGTAAGTGTACCTTGTACATCTACAATACAGAATTGTCTACTGTTAACCTATGGTGGAGTTGGTGTAGGCTAGTGATGCTCTAAGTGTACCTTGTACATCTCCTACAATACAGAATTGTCTACTGGTTACCTATTGTGGAGTTGTTGTAAGCTAGTGATGCTGTAAGTGTACCTTGTACATCTCCTACAATACAGAATTGTCTACTGTTAAACTATGGTGGAGTTGGTCTAAGCTATTAATGGTGTAAGTGTACCTTGTACATCTCCTACAATACAGAATTGTCTACTGGTTACCTATGGTGGAGTTGGTGTAAGCTAGTGATGCTGTACATGAACTTTGTACATCTCTTACAATACAGAATTGTCTACTGTTAACCTATGGTGGAGTTGGTGTAAGCTAATGATGTTGTAAGTGTACTTTATACATCTACAATACAGAATTGTCTACTGTTAACTTATGGTGAAGTTGGTGTAAGCTAGTGATGCTGTAAGTGTACCTTGTACATCTCCTACAATACAGAATTGTCTACTGTTAACCTATGGTGAAGTTGGTGTAAGCTAGTGATGCTGTCAGTGTACCTTGTACATCTCCTACAATACAGAGTTGTCTACTGTTAACCTATGGTGGAGTTGGTGTAAGCTAGTGATGCTGTAAGTGTACCTTGTACATCTCCTACAATACAGAATTGTCTACTGTTAACCTATGGTGGAGTTGGTGTAAGCTAGTGATGCTGTAAGTGTACCTTGTACATCTCCTACAATACAGAATTGTCTACTGTTAACCTATGGTGGAGTTGGTGTAAGCTAGTGATGCTGTAAGTGTACCTTGTACATCTCCTACAATACAGAATTGTCTACTGTTAACCTATGGTGGAGTTGGTGTAAGCTAGTGATGCTGTAAGTGTACCTTGTACATCTCCTACAATACAGAATTGTCTACTGTTAACCTATGGTGGAGTTGGTGTAAGCTAGTGATGCTGTAAGTGTACCTTGTACATCTCCTACAATACAGAATTGTCTACTGTTAACCTATGGTGGAGTTGGTGTAAGCTAGTGATGCTGTAAGTGTACCTTGTACATCTCCTACAATACAGAATTGTCTACTGTTAACCTATGGTGGAGTTGGTGTAAGCTAGTGATGCTGTAAGTGTACCTTGTACATCTCCTACAATACAGAATTGTCTACTGTTAACCTATGGTGGAGTTGGTGTAAGCTAGTGATGCTGTAAGTTACCTTGTACATCTCCTACAATACAGAATTGTCTACTGTTAACCTATGGTGGAGTTCGTGTAAGCTAGAGATGCTGTAAGTTTACCCTGTACATCTACAATACAGAATTGTCTACTGTTAAACTATGGTGGAGTTGGTGTAAGCTAGTGATGCTGTAAGTGTACCTTGTACATCTCCTACAATACAGAATTGTCTACTGTTAACCTATGGTGGAGTTGGTGTAAGCTAGTGATGCTGTAAGTGTACCTTGTACATCTCCTACAATACAGAATTGTCTACTGTTAACCTATGGTGGAGTTGGTGTAAGCTAGTGATGCTGTAAGTGTACCTTGTACATCTCCTACAATACAGAATTGTCTACTGTTAACCTATGGTGGAGTTGGTGTAAGCTAGTGATGCTGTAAGTGTACCTTGTACATCTCCTACAATACAGAATTGTCTACTGTTAACCTATGGTGGAGTTGGTGTAAGCTAGTGATGCTGTAAGTTACCTTGTACATCTCCTACAATACAGAATTGTCTACTGTTAACCTATGGTGGAGTTGGTGTAAGCTAGTGATGCTGTAAGTGTACCTTGTACATCTCCTACAATACAGAATTGTCTACTGTTAACCTATGGTGGAGTTGGTGTAAGCTAGTGATGCTGTAAGTGTACCTTGTACATCTCCTACAATACAGAATTGTCTACTGTTAACCTATGGTGGAGTTGGTGTAAGCTAGTGATGCTGTAAGTGTACCTTGTACATCTCCTACAATACAGAATTGTCTACTGTTAACCTATGGTGGAGTTGGTGTAAGCTAGTGATGCTGTAAGTGTACCTTGTACATCTCCTACAATACAGAATTGTCTACTGTTAACCTATGGTGGAGTTGGTGTAAGCTAGTGATGCTGTAAGTGTACCTTGTACATCTCCTACAATACAGAATTGTCTACTGTTAACCTATGGTGGAGTTGGTGTAAGCTAGTGATGCTGTAAGTGTACCTTGTACATCTCCTACAATACAGAATTGTCTACTGTTAACCTATGGTGGAGTTGGTGTAAGCTAGTGATGCTGTAAGTGTACCTTGTACATCTCCTACAATACAGAATTGTCTACTGGTAACCTATGGTGGAGTTGGTGTAAGCTAGTGATGCTGTAAGTGTACCTTGTACATATACATCTACAATACAGAATTGTCTACTGTTAACCTATGGTGGAGTTGGTGTAAGCTAGTGATGCTGTAAGTGTACCTTGTACATCTCCTACAATACAGAATTGTCTACTGTTAACCTATGGTGGAGTTGGTGTAAGCTAGTGATGCTGTAAGTTACCTTGTACATCTCCTACAATACAGAATTGTCTACTGTTAACCTATGGTGGAGTTGGTGTAAGCTAGTGATGCTGTAAGTGTACCTTGTACATCTCCTACAATACAGAATTGTCTACTGTTAACCTATGGTGGAGTTGGTGTAAGCTAGTGATGCTGTAAGTGTACCTTGTACATCTCCTACAATACAGAATTGTCTACTGTTAACCTATGGTGGAGTTGGTGTAAGCTAGTGATGCTGTAAGTGTACCTTGTACATCTCCTACAATACAGAATTGTCTACTGTTAACCTATGGTGGAGTTGGTGTGTAAGCTAGTGATGCTGTAAGTGTACCTTGTACATCTCCTACAATACAGAATTGTCTACTGTTAACCTATGGTGGAGTTGGTGTAAGCTAGTGATGCTGTAAGTGTACCTTGTACATCTCCTACAATACAGAATTGTCTACTGTTAACCTATGGTGGAGTTGGTGTAAGCTAGTGATGCTGTAAGTGTACCTTGTACATCTCCTACAATACAGAATTGTCTACTGTTAACCTATGGTGGAGTTGGTGTAAGCTAGTGATGCTGTAAGTGTACCTTGTACATCTCCTACAATACAGAATTGTCTACTGTTAACCTATGGTGGAGTTGGTGTAAGCTAGTGATGCTGTAAGTGTACCTTGTACATCTCCTACAATACAGAATTGTCTACTGTTAACCTATGGTGGAGTTGGTGTAAGCTAGTGATGCTGTAAGTGTACCTTGTACATCTCCTACAATACAGAATTGTCTACTGTTAACCTATGGTGGAGTTGGTGTAAGCTAGTGATGCTGTAAGTGTACCTTGTACATCTCCTACAATACAGAATTGTCTACTGTTAACCTATGGTGGAGTTGGTGTAAGCTAGTGATGCTGTAAGTGTACCTTGTACATCTCTCTACAATACAGAATTGTCTACTGTTAACCTATGGTGGAGTTGGTGTAAGCTAGTGATGCTGTAAGTGTACCTTGTACATCTCCTACAATACAGAATTGTCTACTGTTAACCTATGGTGGAGTTGGTGTAAGCTTGCTGTAAGTGTACCTTGTAATCTCTACAATACAGAATTGTCTACTGTTAACCTATGGTGGAGTTGGTGTAAGCTAGTAATGCTGTAAGTGTACCTTGTACATCTCCTACAATACAGAATTGTCTACTGTTAACCTATGGTGGAGTTGGTGTAAGCTAGTGATGCTGTAAGTGTACCTTGTACATCTCCTACAATACAGAATTGTCTACTGGTTAACCTATGGTGGAGTTGGTGTAAGCTAGTGATGCTGTAAGTGTACCTTGTACATCTCCTACAATACAGAATTGTCTACTGTTAACCTATGGTGGAGTTGGTGTAAGCTAGTGATGCTGTAAGTGTACCTTGTACATCTCCTACAATACAGAGTTGTCTACTGTTAACCTATGGTGGAGTTGGTGTAAGCTAGTGATGCTGTAAGTGTACCTTGTACATCTCCTACAATACAGAATTGTCTACTGTTAACCTATGGTGGAGTTGGTGTAAGCTAGTGATGCTGTAAGTGTACCTTGTACATCTCCTACAATACAGAATTGTCTACTGTTAACCTATGGTGGAGTTGGTGTAAGCTAGTGATGCTGTAAGTGTACCTTGTACATCTCCTACAATACAGAATTGTCTACTGTTAACCTATGGTGGAGTTGGTATAAGCTAGTGATGCTGTAAGTGTACCTTGTAAATCTCCTACAATACAGAATTGTATACTGTTAACCTATGGTGGAGTTGGTGTAAGCTAGTGATGCTTTAAGTGTACCTTGTACATCTCCTACAAAACAGAATTGTCTACTGTTAACCTATGGTGGAGTTGGTATAAGCTAGTGATGCTGTAAGTGTACCTTGTACATCTCCTATAATACAGAATTGTTGACTGGTAACCTCTTTATTTCCACACGATAAATTTTTCGCGTTATTTCACAAAGAAGCTCTAAAGTGAATTCGGATGTTTCGCGAATTATTGTGAAATTTAAGCAAAGGATGACAATTTGTTGACTAGTTCCCTATCCAGGACTCAAACTCACAATCTTTCAGTTGGCATTCATAGCCAATATGAATGCCAACTGGACAGAGGCATATTCCATGAAGCACACTAGCACTCTATGTTGGATTTGCCTCTATCCAGTTGGCATTCATATTGTCTATGAATGCCAACTGAAAGACGTTCAATGCTTATATTTACATTTGGCTACAATTTTATGTTGAAATACCAACAATTTTATGTTGAAATACCAAAGGATTTTGCATCGATAGTGAATTAATCATTCGCAATCGTCAAAGATAGAACAGCCATTTGAACATATGTTTTCCGTGATTGCTGGCAGGACAATTGTGACGTCACAATGATAATGATGTCATGATAAGCGATTGAAGTTCATTGCCTATATGACTGCCAACTGTGGTAAGGTTACATAGTAGGACTGCAGAGAAAATGTAAATATAAGTGTATATGTGAAGATATTACATTATAAAGATATTTACTTACCAGCTTCTAATGCTCTGACTATAGGTGACAGGGATGAATGAAGGGTCTGAAATACAGTCAAAATCGGCAGAATTGCTAAAATTGTACCTAAGTGAAGTCAAAACAAGCATTCTTACTACAACCTATGAGTTATGTTTGAATATACTGGTAAATGCATAACAGAACAAGATTTTTGTCTACGCAATAAACATGGTCTATTAAGATATCATATTATCAAAATATTTCCTCAAATATAAATAGAACTTCATGTTCCATTATGATTAAGTATAATACAAATATGAATCGTATATGGAAACAACTGAATTTGCTATTATAATACCAACAGCAAACAGAAACCCTGATAAAACAGGATAAATAAGCTCCCTTTTGAATTAATTTGGGAATCATGTTTTATTAGAATGTGTGTAAACTTTGTATACCTACCTTGTTTTTATAAAGGTTTTCATACACATAGTTGATGACTTCAGCTTGATAGCAGCTCTGTAGCTGATCCGCTGTCCCAGAACCCTCTGATAGTGCTATGTAGATTTCTCCTGAAACACATACCAGTGTTACATAGTTATTAAAAGATATCTGATTTATTAAGTAAATACCCAGGTGAAAGACTGGCCAGCAGAAGGTTTGTCGTCTACTGACCAGCAATTATATTTCACCAGGGTTTAGCTATTGTACTTGAAAATTTTCAATTTTGATTTATTAGTTTAACGTCCTATTAACAGCCAAGGACATACCAGATTTGTTGGTGGAGGAAAGCCGGAGTATCACCAACCAGCAGTCAGTACCAGCCAACTGCCCCACTTAGGATTCAAACTCACAACCCAGAGGTGGAGGGCTTGTGGTGTTGTATCAAGACATCTAAACATTTGGCCAAGTGGCCTCTTTACATGGAAATAGAATGGAAATAGTAAAATTCAGTAGAAGTGTGTGTTACTGTAACAGTATATTACATTATAACACTGAAGTTATTGAGAGGGTTCCAGAAGTACAATGAGAGGATCACAGAATGGAAACAGCAGTTTTGATGGAACCAAAAAAGTTTCCTTAAGAAAATTAAATGAAAAACATTTCTGTGGTGATTTTACCTTGTTTCAAGTTAAGTCCTAAAAGGTATGGATTCTCCTTGTATATCAAAAGCAACTCTTTTAAATCTTTGGCACTGAAAAAATATAAATACATGTATATTATGTACCACAATCTTTCATGTAGAATAAAGAAGCATACATCACTAATTTTACCACTGGATAAATACTCAAAACTCATCAAAAACAGAATCATCCTCATTTACAGTAATACCAGGATATATCTTTTACCCAGAGTAATGTTATAATTTCTGCTGAGTCTGCCCTAATTCTTACCTTTTACATGTACATAGTCTTACCTATTACATAATTTTACAATCTTACTTATTACATAATTTAACAATCTTACCTATTACATAATTTTACAATCTTACCTATTACATAATTTTACAATCTTACCTATAACATAATTTTACAATCTTACCTATTACATAATTTTACAATCTTACCTATTACATAATTTTACAATCTTACCTATAACATAATTTTACAATCTTACCTATAACATAATTTTACAATCTTACCTATTACAATCTACCTATACATTTTACAATCTTACCTATTACATAATTTTACAATCTTACCTATAACATAATTTTACAATCTTACCTATTACATAATTTTACAATCTTACCTATTACATAATTTTACAATCTTACCTATTACATAATTTTACAATCTTACCTATTACATAATTTTACAATCTTACCTATTACATAATTTTACAATCTTACCTATTACATAATTTTACAATCTTACCTATTACATAATTTTACAATCTTACCTATTACATAATTTTACAATCTTACCTATTACATAATTTTACAATCTTACCTATTACATAATTTTACAATCTTACCTATTACATAATTTTACAATCTTACCTATAACATAATTTAACAATCTTACCTATTACATAATTTTACAATCTTACCTATTACATAATTTTACAATCTTACCTATTACATAATTTTACACAATCTTACCTATTACATAATTTTACAATCTTACCTATAACATAATTTAACAATCTTACCTATTACATAATTTTACAATCTTACCTATTACATAATTTTACAATCTTACCTATTACATAATTTAACAATCTTACCTATTACATAATTTTACAATCTTACCTATTACATAATTTTACAATCTTACCTATTACATAATTTTACAATCTTACCTATTACAGAATTTTACAATCTTACCTATTACATAATTTTTACAATCTTACCTATAACATAATTTTACAATCTTACCTATTACATAATTTTTACAATCTTACCTATTACATAATTTTACAATCTTACCTATTACATAATTTTACAATCTTACCTATTACATAATTTTACAATCTTACCTATTACATAATTTTACAATCTTACCTATTACATAATTTTACAATCTTACCTATTACATAATTTTACAATCTTACCTATTACATAATTTTACAATCTTACCTATTACATAATTTTACAATCTTACCTATTACATAATTTTACAATCTTACCTATTACATAATTTTACAATCTTACCTATAACATAATTTTACAATCTTACCTATTACATAATTTTACAATCTTACCTATTACATAATTTTACAATCTTACCTATTACATAATTTTAACAATCTTACCTATTACATAATTTAACAATCTTACCTATTACATAATTTTACAATCTTACCTATTACATAATTTTACAATCTTACCTATTACATAATTTTACAATCTTACCTATTACATAATTTTACAATCTTACCTATTAACATAATTTTACAATCTTACCTATTACATAATTTTACAATCTTACCTATTACATAATTTTACAATCTTACCTATTACATAATTTTACAATCTTACCTATTACATAATTTTACAATCTTACCTATTACATAGTTTTACAATCTTACCTATTACATAATTTTACAATCTTACCTATTACATAATTTAACAATCTTACCTATTACATAATTTAACAATCTTACCTATTACAGAATTTTACAATCTTACCTATAACATAATTTTAACAATCTTACCTATTACATAATTTTACAATCTTACCTATTACATAATTTTACAATCTTACCTATTACATAATTTTACAATCTTACCTATTACATAATTTTACAATCTTACCTATTACATAATTTTACAATCTTACCTATTACATAATTTTACAATCTTACCTATAACATAATTTTACAATCTTACCTATTACATAATTTTACAATCTTACCTATTACATAATTTAACAATCTTACCTATTACATAATTTTACAATCTTACCTATTACAATTTTACAATCTTACCTATACATAATTTTACAATCTTACCTATTACATAATTTTACAATCTTACCTATTACATAATTTTACAATCTTACCTATACATAATTTAACAATCTTACCTATTACATAATTTTACAATCTTACCTATTACATAATTTTACAATCTTACCTATTACATAATTTTAACAATCTTACCTATTACATAATTTTACAATCTTACCTATTACATAATTTTACAATCTTACCTATTACATAATTTACAATCTTACCTATTACATAATTTACAATCTTACCTATTACATAATTTACAATCTTACCTATAACATAATTTTACAATCTTACCTATAACATAATTTTACAATCTTACCTATAACATAATTTTACAATCTTACCTATTACATAATTTTACAATCTTACCTATTACATAATTTTACAATCTTACCTATAACATAATTTAACAATCTTACCTATTACATAATTTTACAATCTTACCTATAACATAATTTTACAATCTTACCTATTACATAATTTTACAATCTTACCTATTACATAATTTTACAATCTTACCTATTACATAATTTTAACAATCTTACCTATTACATAATTTTACAATCTTACCTATAACATAATTTTACAATCTTACCTATAACATAATTTTACAATCTTACCTATAACATAATTTTACAATCTTACCTATTACATAATTTTACAATCTTACCTATTACATAATTTTACAATCTTACCTATTACATAATTTTACAATCTTACCTATTACATAATTTTACAATCTTACCTATTACATAATTTTACAATCTTACCTATTACATAATTTAACAATCTTACCTATAACATAATTTAACAATCTTACCTATTACATAATTTTACAATCTTACCTATTACATAATTTTACAATCTTACCTATAACATAATTTTACAATCTTACCTATTACATAATTTTACAATCTTACCTATTACATAATTTTAACAATCTTACCTATTACATAATTTTACAATCTTACCTATTACATAATTTTACAATCTTACCTATTACATAATTTAACAATCTTACCTATTACATAATTTTACAATCTTACCTATTACATAATTTTACAATCTTACCTATTACATAATTTTACAATCTTACCTATTACATAATTTTACAATCTTACCTATTACATAATTTAACAATCTTACCTATAACATATTTTACAATCTTACCTATTACATAATTTTAACAATCTTACCTATTACATAATTTTACAATCTTACCTATTACATAATTTTACAATCTTACCTATTACATAATTTTACAATCTTACCTATTACATATTTTACAATCTTACCTATTACATAATTTTACAATCTTACCTATTACATAATTTTACAATCTTACCTATTACATAATTTTACAATCTTACCTATTACATAATTTTACAATCTTACCTATTACATAATTTAACAATCTTACCTATTACATAATTTTTACAATCTTACCTATTACATAATTTTACAATCTTACCTATTACATAATTTTACAATCTTACCTATTACATAATTTTACAATCTTACCTATTACATAATTTTACAATCTTACCTATAACATAATTTTACAATCTTACCTATTACATAATTTACAATCTTACCTATTACATAATTTTACAATCTTACCTATTACATAATTTTACAATCTTACCTATTACATAATTTTACAATCTTACCTATTACATAATTTTACAATCTTACCTATAACATAATTTTACAATCTTACCTATTACATAGTTTTACAATCTTACCTATTACATAATTTAACAATCTTACCTATTACATAATTTTACAATCTTACCTATTACATAATTTTACAATCTTACCTATTACATAATTTTACAATCTTACCTATTACATAATTTTACAATCTTACCTATTACATAATTTTACAATCTTACCTATAACATAATTTTACAATCTTACCTATTACATAATTTTACAATCTTACCTATTACATAATTTAACAATCTTACCTATTACATAATTTTACAATCTTACCTATTACATAATTTTACAATCTTACCTATTACATAATTTTACAATCTTACCTATTACATAATTTAACAATCTTACCTATTACATAATTTTACAATCTTACCTATTACATAATTTTACAATCTTACCTATTACATAATTTTACAATCTTACCTATTACATAATTTTACAATCTTACCTATTACATAATTTACAATCTTACCTATTACATAATTTTACAATCTTACCTATTACATAATTTTACAATCTTACCTAATCTTTTACCTATATTACATAATTTTACAATCTTACCTATTACATAATTTTACAATCTTACCTATTACATAATTTTACAATCTTACCTATTACATAATTTTACAATCTTACCTATTACATAATTTTAACAATCTTACCTATTACATAATTTTACAATCTTACCTATTACATAATTTTACAATCTTACCTATTACATAATTTTACAATCTTACCTATTACATAATTTACAATCTTACCTATTACATAATTTTACAATCTTACCTATTACATAATTTTACAATCTTACCTATTACATAATTTTACAATCTTACCTATTACATAATTTTAACAATCTTACCTATTACATAATTTTACAATCTTACCTATTACATAATTTTACAATCTTACCTATTACATAATTTTACAATCTTACCTATTACCTATAATTTTACAATCTTACCTATTACATAATTTTACAATCTTACCTATTACATAATTTTACAATCTTACCTATAACATAATTTTACAATCTTACCTATTACATAATTTTACAATCTTACCTATTACATAATTTAACAATCTTACCTATTACATAATTTAACAATCTTACCTATTACATAATTTTTACAAATCTTACCTATTACATAATTTTACAATCTTACCTAACAATCTTACCTATTACATAATTTTAACAATCTTACCTATTACATAATTTTACAATCTTACCTATTACATAATTTTACAATCTTACCTATTACATAATTTTAACAATCTTACCTATTACATAATTTTACAATCTTATATTACATAATTTAACAATCTTACCTATTACATAATTTTACAATCTTACCTATTACATAATTTTAACAATCTTACCTATTACATAATTTAACAATCTTACCTATTACATAATTTTACAATCTTACCTATTACATAATTTTACAATCTTACCTATTACATAATTTTACAATCTTACCTATTACATAATTTTACAATCTTACCTATTACATAATTTTACAATCTTACCTATTACATAATTTTACAATCTTACCTATTACATAATTTTACAATCTTACCTACATAATTTACAATTACATAATTTTACAATCTTACCTATTACATAATTTTACAATCTTACCTATTACATAATTTAACAATTCTTACCTATTACATAATTTTACAATCTTACCTATAACATAATTTTACAATCTTACCTATTACATAATTTTACAATCTTACCTATTACATAATTTAAACAATCTTACCTATTACATAATTTTACAATCTTACCTAAAACTACATAATTTTACAATCTTACCTATTACATAAATTTTTTACAATCTTACCTATAACATAATTTTAAATTTTACAATCTTACCTATTAACATAATTTTACAATCTTACTATTACATAATTTTACAATCTTACCTATAACATAATTTTACAATCTTACCTATTACATAATTTTACAATCTTAACTATTACCTAATAGGTTTACAATCTTACCTATTACATAATTTTACAATCTTACCTATTACATAATTTTACAATCTTACCTATTACATAATTTTTACAATCTTACCTATATACATAATTTTAACAATCTTACCTATAACATAATTTTTCAATCTTACCTATTACCTAATTAATTACAATCTTACCATTACATAATTTTACAATCTTACCTTATTACAAAATAAGTTTTGTTCTCCGGGTACTCCGGCTTTCCTCCACTAACAAACCTGACACGTCCTTAAATGACCCTGGCTGTTAATTAGGACGTTAAACTAATCAAACCAAAAAGAATTAAACATAACCCACACGATAGTGTAGTTATGTGGATGTTGTTTAACATGACACTGACACAACAGTGTAGTTATGTGGATGTTGTTTAACATGACACTGATAACAGGGTAGTTATGTGGATGTTGTTTATCAACATGACACTGATAACAGGGTTGATATGTGGATGTTGTTTAACATGACACTGATAACAGGTAGTTATGTGGATGTTGTTTAACATGACACTGACAACAGGGTAGTTATGTGGATGTTGTTTAACATGACACTGATAACAGGGTTGTTATGTGGATGTTGTTTAACATGACACTGATAACAGGGTAGTTATGTGGGATGTTGTTTAACATGACACTGATAACAGGGTAGTTATGTGGATGTTTATTTAACATGACACACTGATAACAGGGTAGTAGTTATGTGGATGTTGTTTAACATGAAACTGATAACAGTGTAGTTATGTGGATGTTGTTTAACATGACACTGACAACAGTGTAGTTATGTGGATGTTGTTTAAACATGACACTGATAACAGGGTAGTTATGTGGATGTTGTTTAACATGACACTGATAACAGGGTAGTTATGTGGATGTTGTTTAACATGACACTGATAACAGGGTAGTTATGTGGATGTTGTTTAACATGACACTGATAACAGGGTAGTTATGTGGATGTTGTTTAACATGACACTGATAACAGGGTAGTTATGTGGATGTTGTTTAACATGACACTGATAACAGGGTAGTTATGTGGATGTTGTTTAACATGACACTGATAACAGGGTAGTTATGTGGATGTTGTTTAACATGAACACACACAATAGTGTAGTTATGTGGATGTTGTTTAACATGACACTGATAAACAGGGATAACAGTTAGTTATGTGGATGTTGTTTAACATGACACTGATAACAGTGTAGTTTATGTGGATGTTGTTTAACATGACACACACAATAGTGTAGTTATGTGGATGTTGTTTAACATGACACTGATAACAGGGTAGTTATGTGGATGTTGTTTAACATGACACTGATAACAGGGTAGTTATGTGGATGTTGTTTAACATGACACTGATAACAGGGTAGTTATGTGGATGTTGTTTAACATGACACTGATAACAGGGTAGTTAAGTGGATGTTGTTTAACATGACACTGATAACAGGGTAGTTATGTGGATGTTGTTTAACATGACACTGATAACAGGGTAGTTATGTGGATGTTGTTTAACATGACACTGATAACAGGGTAGTTATGTGGATGTTGTTTAACATGACACTGATAACAGGGTAGTTATGTGGATGTTGTTTAACATGACACACACAATAGTGTAGTTATGTGGATGTTGTTTAACATGACACTGATAACAGGGTAGTTATGTGGATGTTGTTTAACATGACACACACAATAGTGTAGTTATGTGGATGTTGTTTAACATGACACACACAATAGTGTAGTTATGTGGATGTTGTTTAACATAACACACGTAATAGTGTAGTTATGTGGATGTTGTTTAACATGACACTGATAACAGGGTAGTTATGTGGATGTTGTTTAACATGACACTGATAACAGGGTAGTTATGTGGATGTTGTTTAACATGACACACACAATAGTGTAGTTATGTGGATGTTGTTTAACATGACACTGATAACAGGGTAGTTATGTGGATGTTGTTTAACATGACACTGATAACAGGGTAGTTATGTGGATGTTGTTTAACATGACACACACAATAGTGTAGTTATGTGGATGTTGTTTAACATGACACACACAATAGTGTAGTTATGCGGATGTTGTTTAACATGACACTGATAACAGGGTAGTTATGTGGATGTTGTTTAACATGACACACACGATAGTGTAGTTATGTGGATGTTGTTTAACATGACACTGATAACAGGGTAGTTATGTGGATGTTGTTTAACATGACACACACGATAGTGTAGTTATGTGGATGTTGTTTAACATGACACTGATAACAGGGTAGTTATGTGGATGTTGTTTAACATGACACTGATAACAGGGTAGTTATGTGGATGTTGTTTAACATGACACTGATAACAGGGTAGTTATGTGGATGTTGTTTAACATGACACTGATAACAGGGTAGTTATGTGGATGTTGTTTAACATGACACACACAATAGTGTAGTTATGTGGATGTTGTTTAACATGACACACACAATAGTGTAGTTATGTGGATGTTGTTTAACATGACACTGATAACAGGGTAGTTATGTGGATGTTGTTTAACATGACACTGATAACAGGGTAGTTATGTCGATATTATAACAATATAAATGTGATACTGAAAGTAGGACAGCTATACTTCATGGTTTTTATGGCATTGAGCAATTGCCAGGCACTATCATGGTAGCCAAGCCTCATACTCGCAAACACATGTGTTCACAGTTCCCGTTCAATGTTGTAATAATGTCATAGCATACACAATATCAAATACAACATCACATGCAGTATGATTGACAGCTGGTAATCTGTCGATTGCTTGAATAATAGGGTGCCTATCACACAGATGTTACACAACAAAAACACATCATCATAACTTACTAAATACCACAGGCTCTGATTGGTTGGTCTGTTGTATACTTGGAATGTGGGAGGAGTCAAGAAGATCTTTCACAATGAGATTCAATCTTGATTGGTTCATAGTTTCCATGACAACACACTTAACAGCCGAGTAATTTGCATAGAGATGAAGACAGGTGAATATTACATACAGGAACCAGATGAGTCTGCGTGGTAAAAATAAACATAAATTAATGAAAATGTTACAAAGTTTGTGTGAGCAACAAATGTATAGTTTCAGACTAGTTTCATAATCTAAATATTTGCCTCCCTCTTCTTACCAGCAATTAACAGATTGCCAGCTGTCAATCAAACTACACATGACTTTGCATTTTGTATGGTGTATGCTATGATGTTTACTCCAACATTGAATTGGTACACATGCATTTGCGAGCACAAGGTGTGGCTATATTACACCTGATCAGTCAATTATTTTCCAGCCATGTGTAAAACCTTTTACTTAATTCATACATGGACAACATATATGATGATGATGTTTTAGTCATTATCTTTGAATTTAATTAACTTTGATATAATAAAGTGTTTACGACTTCTATCAGACTTACGTTTGTCTACCGGTGACTAAAGGTATGAGTGCTAGATTACACAACAAAGCTGCCAGGTTTACTAACGTTTCCTGTTGAAAGAAAACAGAACAACAGTAGCTGTAGCATGAAAATTTCTTGATAAAATAGAAGACATTCAAAATGAATAACTAAGCCAAGTTTCACAAACATTCCTTTACTTGAAATTTATCATAGGAAAACATTACAAAAAGTTTTTATTTTTTTTTTATTTTCTGCTACAGTAATGCTTTCCTATGCAGAATTTCAAGTTATGGAATCTCTTTAAGTTAAAGAGTGTTTATGGAACTTGGGCTTGGTTGTGGTCAATTGCACTGTAAACTTACCTGGCTTCCGTCTTTGGCTGAAACATCGGCCATATTGTTTCGTCTGGCTTGGTGTTGGGTCAAGGCTGCTCTAGTGGCGCCACCTGCTACACCTACGATAGACTGATCACAAGGGGAGACAAGTTTAACACCCATGTATTACAATTATCATTAACTATAATAACAGCAAAAGCTAAATATTCATATTCAACCACATAAATTCTTAGAGTTGGGGTTACAGAGGTTTTGGATATATGGATTAAATGTATTTTTCTAATTTTCATAGCGGCTATGAATAGCAGAGCTATCTACATATCCCGTGAAGCATGTGCGCTCCTCGGAAGATATTGTGGGGGACTATTTTCTATTGATATGAAACTGGCGTAGTGTTTGAAATCAGCTGATCATTGCATGAGAATCATTGTATTCATAGTGTATTCATAGTGTTTTCTTAGGCAAATGTTTGTTTTCGTCAGTTGGTTGATTTATATAGAGACGAAACACTCAGAATGTAAATATAGAGGGATGGTGCTCAAGAACAATGAACTATGAACTTTGAAATGATTAAGCTCAAAAATACAGAGGGATCCAGCAAGCTAAGAAGTAAAGCTCCAGTAAGTTAAGGAGTAGAGCTCCAGCAAGCTAAGGAGTAGAGCTCCAGTAAGCCAATGAGTAGAGCTCCAGCAAGCTAAGGAGTAGAGCTCCAGCAAGCCAAGGAGTAGAGCTCCAGCAAGCCAAGGAATAGAGCTCCAGCAAGCTAAGGAGTAGCGCTCCAGCAAGCTTAGTAGTAGAGCTCCAGCAAGCTAGGGAGTAGAGCTCCAGCAAGCTAAGGAGTAGAGCTCCAGCAAGCTAAGGAGTAGAGCTCCAGCAAGCCTAGGTGTAGAGCTCCAGCAAGCCAAGGAGTAGAGCTCCAGCAAGCTAAGGAGTAGAGCTCCAGCAAGCTAAGGAGTAGAGCTCATATAGAGACGAAACACTCAGAATGTAAATATAGAGGGATGGTGCTCAAGAACAATGAACTATGAACTTTGAAATGATTAAGCTCAAAAATACAGAGGGATCCAGCAAGCTAAGAAGTAAAGCTCCAGTAAGTTAAGGAGTAGAGCTCCAGCAAGCCAAGGAGTAGAGCTCCAGCAAGCCAAGGAGTAGAGCTCCAGCAAGCTAAGGAGTAGAGCTCCAGCAAGCCAAGGTGTAGAGCTCCAGCAAGCCAAGGAATAGAGCTCCAGCAAGCTAAGGAGTAGCGCTCCAGCAAGCTTAGTAGTAGAGCTCCAGCAAGCTAGGGAGTAGAGCTCCAGCAAGCTAAGGAGTAGAGCTCCAGCAAGCTAAGGAGTAGAGCTCCAGCAAGCCTAGGTGTAGAGCTCCAGCAAGCCAAGGAGTAGAGCTCCAGCCAGCTAAGGAGTAGAGCTCCAGCAAGCTAAGGTTGATTCATATAGTGACGAAACACTCAGAATGTAAATATAGAGGAATGGTGCTCAAGAACAATGAACTATGAACTTTGAAATGATTAAGCTCAAGAATACAGAGGGATCCAGCAAGCTAAGAAGTAAAGCTCCAGTAAGTTAAGGAGTAGAGCTCCAGCAAGCTAAGGAGTAGAGCTCCAGCAAGCTAAGGAGTAGAGCTCCAGCAAGCTAAGGAGTATAGCTCCAGCAAGCCAAGGAGTAGAGCTCCAGCAAGCTAAGGAGTAGAGCTCCAGCAAGCCAAGGGGTAGTTCTCGAGCAAGCCAAGGAGTAGAGCTCCAGCAAGCTAAAGAATAGAGCTCCAGCAAGCCAAGGGGTAGTTCTCCAGCAAGCCAAGGAGTAGAACTCCACCAAGCTAAGGGATAGAATTCCAACAAGCCAAAGGGTAGATCTCTAAAGGACCAAAAGGTGAGGCTTCAATAGGGAAAGCTAGAAGGGGTGGTGTTTTTTAATAGGCCAAGAGTTGAGGCTCTAGGAAGTCAAGGGCAGGAGCTCCAGGACATTAAGGTAAGTTGGAGTTCTAGGAGTCCAAAGCAAAGAGTAAAGCTTCAAGAGGCTGAGGGACGAAGCCTCATAAAGTCAAGGGTTCGAGTTCTAGGAGTACAAAGCAATGAGTAAAGCTTCGAGAGGCTTCGTCCCTCAGTCTCATAAAGTCAAGGGTTCGAGTTCTAGGAGTCCAAAGCAATGAGTAAAGCTTCGAGAGGCTGAGGGACGAAAACACATAAAGTCAAGGGTTGGAGTTCTAGGAGTCCAAAGCAAAGAGTAAAGCTTCGAGAGGCTGAGGGACGAAGCCTCATAAAGTCAAGGGTTCGAGTTCTAGGAGTCCAAAGCAAAGAGTAAAGCTTCGAGAGGCTGAGGGACGAAGCCTCATAAAGTCAAGGGTTTGAGTTCTAGGAGTCCAAAGCAATGAGTAAAGCTTCGAGAGGCTGAGGGACGAAGCCTCATAAAGTCAAGGGTTTGAGTTCTAGGAGTCCAAAGCAATGAGTAAAGCTTCGAGAGGCTGAGGGACGAAGCCTCATAAAGTCAAGGGTTTGAGTTCTAGGAGTCCAAAGCAATGAGTAAAGCTTCGAGAGGCTTAGGGACGAAGCCTCATAAAGTCAAGGGTTTGAGTTCTAGGAGTCCAAAGCAAAGAGTAAAGCTTCGAGAGGCTGAGGGACGAAAACACATAAAGTCAAGGGTTGGAGTTCTAGGAGTACAAAGCAATGAGTAAAGCTTCGAGAGGCTGAGGGACGAAGCCTCATAAAGTCAAGGGTTCGAGTTCTAGGAGTACAAAGCAAAGAGTAAAGCTTCAAGAGGCTGAGGGAGGAAGCCTTATAAAGTCAAGGGTTCGAGTTCTAGGAGCCCAAAGCAAAGAGTAAAGCTTCGAGAGGCTGAGGGACGAAGCCTCATAAAGTTAAGGGTTGGAGTTCTAAAAGGCCGAGGAAATTAGAGCTTAAAGACGCTTAGAAATGGTAAGGAATTCTGATGGATTGTGTACAGGAATGTTAAGGGATGGATGCAAGGATAATGAGAAAATAAGCTCAAAGATATGCTGATGGGTGGAGCTAAAGGATGCTGAAGGATAGTGCTAAAGGATACCAATCATGGAACTGCAGAACGCAAGAGGATAGAACTCAAAGACAGAAACTCCAAAATGGTGTAAAAATGTTCAAGTCCATGCAGAACTTACCTTGCATACTCCTGCAGTACACACCAATGGCGTGAAAATGCTTTTGAAATTTGGTGCCAAAATCTCTATAAAAATAGCAAGATCATTCAGGATGTCTGCAAATAACCTGAAACAAGAGCAAACAAATCTTTAAATCACAATACAGATGTGAAAGACAAAAGTCCGGAAAAGACAAAAGGACAGACTAAAGAGATTATCAGTTTCTGTTCTGTAAGTGTAATTGAATTTTTCCCTGAATTTGTATTAAGAAATTCAATTTTAAATTGTTAAAACAGGTATTTTCTTGTAGTAGAAAAAAATGATTATCTAGAGAAAACATTCATGTCTACTGAACTTAGTAAAATGCTGGTCTGTTCAACAGTTCATTATGTTCAAACAGCAACAAAAATTCTTTTAACTGATATTCATTCCATTCATGGTGAACAATAGTGATCAATAGTTTGATAATAATTTGATTTTCTCCATGTTGCGTTTCTACCAAAAGCCAGCAACAGCAGCTGATATAAATCTATTATGCAACTGCTGTGAAATACTTGAAGAAAACTCATACACCTACTAGTTGCATAGACAATTTACATACAATTGGGCTGTTTGCATCCTTGGTACTCCAGGTGTTACTATCACTGACATTATATCCACCATATCTCATAGTAAAACTGAAGGAACCAGAAGACACAGATAATTTGATCCTTTGATGTACAACAAAGGAATGGAATAACAATACACTGTAGTTGATTGTGTCGCTTTGAAGTTGGGCGTCACTCTCTCTGTAATCTTCAAAGGAAGTCTCTGCAGGCCTGCATGTAATTCGTAAGGGTTTTTTTTCCTTCTGAACTGCCTCCAGTTTTACTATGAGATAATCCAGAGGGGAAATGACGTAAGTGATAGTAACCCCTCGAGTGTCAATGATGTTTGTTGATATTTACCTCCATCGTTTTGAGTTGCAGTCCAAGCTAGATCCACGCAGCCAAGTAAATACAATCCTGCCAAGCATCCCAGTTCCATCTTTTTAAAAAGAAGAAAAATATCCAAGCTAACATAAATATAATAGCTACACAACTGTACACTCCAATATTCTTAGTAGCTAAGAGCTAAGGAAAACAAATTATACCATTAAATTAATTGACAACTTAAAGCTTGACTGTTTTCCTGAACCACTTCCTTATTATTTAAGCATTGATGTCACTATTTTTTAATTTTATCGGGGTTGGAAAAAAAAATTGTTTGCAAACTGTGTGAATCAGCGTAGCGGATTCTCACAAAAGTTTGCAAACAATTTTTTTTTCATACCCCAATAAAATTAAAAAATAGTGACATCAATACTTGTAATTAATTTTATACTCTATTTGATAAAATGAAGTATGTTTAAATGTAACATTATAGTGTTTTTTCAAGGGATTCTTTTTTCCGAATCAATACACAACGTCAATGTCTCTATTGTGACGTCATGATAACGTCTGGGTTTCATGCCATTCTCAGATTTTTTTTTCTTAGTGGTATGCAAAAAAAATATAGGCCAATCAGAAAGCCAGATTTGGTATGAAAACAAAGAAAAATTAATTATAGTTCTATAAAAGAAAATTAAATTACATTTAAGTGCCAGCTTTAGATCACTTATACCGTTTAAACTATCCACTAAGTTTTCATCTTTTTCAATATCTAAAATGTTTATAAGGTTTTAATCAAAACCCTTGTCCAAGATTTTAGATATATATCAATACTTTTAATTCTGTTTATAAAGATAAATGCAATTAATTCCATGATTGACCTGAAAAAATAATCCTATGTTAAATAAAAAGGAGCTGAAAATATATGGAGACAATCCCATCCACACATTTTGTTCACTTATATGATTAATATTTCAAGTGGCATAAATTGAAAAATGAGAAACAATTTATTCTTTCTGTGAGGAACCCACCTTTGAGTATCCAAGTCATTGTTGCAGCCAACACTGTTGCATTTTCATCTCCTACGCCCACACCTTTCAGTACAGCCTGGGCCGCTAGAGTTCCGGTAATACTACTGGCAAATGCCTGGAAAAAATAATCAATTACCAAAGTAAAAACAATTGGATGAAGAAATCATTGACAACCTATATAAACCTTCCAGTCAAGTAGTATTGGAGGTAAAAGTCAAATGTAGAATCTAATCATTAGATATATGAGACACACCAATACATTAGTAAACAGTGTACATAGTATCCCCTATATCTGTACTTTTATATCGGTTTTGACCCTTTGAGTCAAGTGTAGAATCTAATCATTAGATATATGAGATACACTATACACCAATACATTAGTAATCAATGTACATAGTATCCCCTATATCTGTACTGTTATATCGGTTTTGACCCTTTGATATAATTTGTAATACAGCTATTTTATAGTGTTTATTACCTGAATTGTTACCATATCTGATACAGCTATTTTATAGTGTGTATTACCTGAATTGTGTCCCATATCTGATACAGCTATTTTATAGTGTGTATTACCTGAATTGTTACCATATCTGATACAGCTATTTTATAGTGTGTATTACCTGAATTGTGTCCCATATCTGATACAGCTATTTTATAGTGTGTATTACCTGAATTGTGTCCCATATCTGATACAGCTACTTACAGTGTGTATTACCTGAATTGTGTCCCATATCTGATACAGCTATTTTATAGTGTTTATTACCTGAATTGTGTCCCATATCTGATACAGCTATTTTATAGTGTGTATTACCTGAATTGTGTCCCATATCTGATACAGCTACTTACAGTGTGTATTACCTGAATTGTGTCCCATATCTGATACAGCTATTTTAATGTGTTTATTACCTGAATTTTGTCCCATATCTGATACAGCTATTTTATAGTGTTTATTACCTGAATTGTGTCCCATATCTGATACAGCTATTTTATAGTGTGTATTACCTGAATTATGTCCCATATCTGATACAGCTATTTTATAGTGTTTATTACCTGAATTGTGTCCCATATCTGATACTCCAGATAATCCTGGCTTACACTCTCTGGATAGCCTTGAGGTAGAAATACTGACTGCAAAATAAAGAAGCAAAAACATTCCATTTATATTTCATACAATACAGGGACATGTTTTTGTATAGTTGAGCAAGTAATACCGGCCAGTTACAGTCTTCATTTTCAGTGTACAGCTACATGTACATACATGCCATATTTTTCTAGGGGTGGTGAGGGAGATTGATAACCATTTTGAGGGATTTTGGTCTCAAAAGAGGGAGGTATACGCGCGACATGTATGAATAAATTAAATATCTGCTTTTTTATGATGAAATTCTGCATTCATATTGAATTTTACTGACATAAAGGAATGTGTGGTTTTGCAAAAGTAGTGACATCCCTATATACACCCAGTTCTGGAGCAGTTTTATTATTCGAAATATTAGACTGGGCTTTTTAATAATCTTTCACAATAACGGATAATTAACTTAGATAAAGTTCTTACAAGCACTAAATTAAAAAAAAAAAACAGAATCGTTACAGTAGTATTCAAAATGTAATTTAATCTGAGAGAGAAAAAAAGTAAATTTCTTTTTAATTTTATCTATTTAAATTCAGTTACTACTGATAATTTTTTATAATTAATATATTTTTTTTCTAAAAATAAATTCACACAGAAATTCTAAAAAAAAATAATACTTTTTCCATTTTTAAAAACGTGGTTATTAGGAAATCCGGAAATTCTATAAAATCCGGATCATCTATTACAATTACCCAAAATGGCGGCCATTACGATTGCAAAGTTTGTGACATCCATCAAATACAGATAGGCCTATTTAACATTAAAAACGTGAGTAAATCATTCACAGTTGTAAGCAGTATTTGTTTTGTTGTAATGCTCACTAGCTGTAGTCATAAAATTTATTGAAAGGCCAGCTGATTGTTTTCTAGGCAGCCGATCGGCTGCTTGACGTCAGTTTACGTAATACACAGACGTGAGTGAAAGTGACACCACAAGCCAAGGTGGAAATAGCCCAAGGCTGCTAATTAGGGCCACTTGGGTGTTGGTCAGGGGGTCAGGGAGTGGTTACTCTCGTGCTAAAATTAACCTAGCATGTACACAAATGTGGCAACAAAAATAAAACGGAGGGGTTTATAGAAATCGGGAATTTAGACTCTCCTGTCGGGAGACAATAAAAGGCTTTAAAATACAGGAGGTTTTGTCTCACGCCGGGAGGTATGGCATGTATGCATGTACATGCAGCTGATGCAGGTACAATAAATGTGTATGTCTATTGATTTCAACAGACAATTTGGAAGACAACCACATAATTCTTTGAAAAGTGCCTAATCTAATAAATTTGTAACAGATACTGCATATGATCCACCTCTGATACAAAATAGTATGCTAAGCACCATCTTCGGTACTCCAGGGGTTACTATCACTGTCATTAAACCCAACTCTGAATATGTAATAACAAAACTGAAGTCCTTTTCCTATTCCACTTTTTGTAGTGGTGTTGCGATGCCATCTTAATGATGTATATGTATGTATGCATGTTATATGTATAGTACAGTAAAATCAAAACCCTGGCTAGCATCCTTATATAATGCATTGATTGGATAAACTTTATTGATAAAATCATTACAAATAGAACAAAACTGTTTGGCAATTCATATGCAACAAATATGTATTTCAAAACACTATATGTAAACGTTTAACGTTGTATACATAAAACACGTGGAACTCTATTTTTAGAACTTACCCTGAAGAAGTGAGAAACTGACGTCCCAGTGGGCGAGCGATCGACCACCACCAACTGTCCATCGTTTGTTGATACATAATTCTTTTTCACACGAGACGAGCCATATCCTTCCCTGCATAGTACAGTGTCTCCCATGTCATATATAGCATAACACTAACAACAACCTGACAACGTATTGTGTGGCTGTGATATGATGTGTACATCCGTTATGTTACACCAGGTGGCGCTATCGCCTTCCTGTCAAATAGAAAGTGAAAGTAGATAGCACCTTTATTTTTTTCCGCAACTTAAAGCATAAGACTGTCATTCCTTTCTTGCTAGGCCTACATTAAATTTATAATTATTGATTACTATTCAGTTGTATCTTAACTTCTGTATGGTAGGCCAAAAAATAAATCTTAGTCTTTCGAGCGTTCTTTAGAAATGCACAGCATAATAAAGCGCCATTTTACCCAGACAACTTCCTGTGAAAGTTTCGTTGCCGGAAAAATTTGATTGCATTGTTTCAGTATGGTAAGATCATGTTAAATAGGGATTTATGCTTTCATTGTTATTTGTACAACTGCAATTAGTGAATGGAAGATTGTTGCTTTTGTTAACTTTTGCATACCACTTAGAAATATTCAATTCATACACTGAGTCTGACGGACCAGTAGGAACGTGTGTCTGAGGCAACTGGAAGAATAACAGACGGCAACCACAGGGCCATGTATAGATCTAATTTCTATATGAAAAATATACATGGCCGTGTATTTCTGGCTATTTTTCATATAGAAACTATACATGGCCCTGTGCGGCAACTGAAGCAATAATCAGAAAGCAGTATTTATCAGTTAGTCCTTATTGTAACAAATTGTTTTCGTGATTGCGGGTTTTAAAATATAAGAATACAAGAGAAATATATCTGTTTTACTTAACAGGAAATTTTCTAGTCTACGATGGAGGAGGGTGACAAGTCATCAGCGAAAAGTCATAATAAAAAGTGTTTAGAGCTCGACTGTATCATTGACACATTTGATAACTGGCAGCTGGCTATCGTTGAATTGGTAAAGAGAAAATCTGAACTATCAGAGGAAGCAAAAAATGTCAAAGCAGACAAGGAAAGGTTGGAGAGGAAGATCGTCGAACTTGAAAAATCTGTCTCTGATCTTCAAGGAATGATTGATACTCTACATAAACAACTACACACTGTTTGTGACATGGATGAAAATATAAGAAAGGGTCAAGCAGAGTTAAGAAATAAAATAACCGAGCTCCATGAAGCAAAATCTGAACTACACACTGAAAAAATAAAGCATTCGAAGTTGATGGAAGAAATGCTAGAAAAACATTCCGAAGAAAAGAGCAAATTGATAGATTCAATGAATAAAGAAAAGAAAGAAGAGGTTGGAAAGCTGTATCAAATCATTGAACAGAAAAACGACGAAATTTGCGAGATGCAACAAAAATTGAATAAATCCATCAATGATAAGGAATCTGAAATCCTCAAAATGTCGATGGATTATGAAAATAAGTTGTCAAAACTGAAACAAAAGACATCCATTCCTCCTGCACAGTCAAGTTCATCGAATCAGGAGATTTTCCGAAAGAAGCTCCAGCATCTGAAAACGGAATACGAAAGGGAGATAAATCATCTCAAGTACGCTGTATCCGATCTCCAGGAGAAACTGGCATCACAAGGAAACACAGGCCGAATAACAGTGTCCTCCGATGGAAAGAAGAGAAGACTTTAGTTACAGTAAAAAGTACAAAATTTGAACAATATTCTGATGAACACGAGTCTTTGTTGTAATAACATTATATTACTGAAATAAGTTAAAGTTGTTTTAGATATCATTGTACGACAAACAAGTAAAATCATAACTTTAGAACGTTATCAGTGGATGTGTGCATTATTTTTTCTATACATATAAAATCTACCTTTCAGGTAGCTGACGCTCACAGCCACGTCTAGCTCTCACTAGTCGACTAAACCCACCTTATTTTTTTTAATCTTTTTTTTTTTTTGGGGGGGGGGGGGGGTCTTACCTGATAAAACTATTTTAGGCAAGAAAGGCCATTACTTATAATATAGTCAAATTTAGTGGACTAAGCTCGCACAAACTCCAAAGATCTGCATGCCGATAATTTGTTTAGTAAATGCTGAGTTTCATCAACACATTAAAAATGCATCTATAGGATACTGTTTTACAATTAACAAAAACAAACTGGATTATCCATTCCAGAGTTTACTATGAGGACCGTTTCAGCTGTAAACAATAATACTCAGACATCACCATGTATCTTTTTTTGTAGGCGCAGCATCATATACATGGACACGTTTAAGCATGTGTGCATTGGCGAGCATTGAATTAATGTTTTGATATATATTAACCGACGATGCGATTGACCTAGAACGAATATACATACCCGGCCTACTATACCTTTCGGCCGGGTACGAATTGGTCCCATGTGTCGTAGTGGAGCACTGCCTCCGAAAATCACTCGGGCATCGTTTTCTTTACTTTTTTGTAGGTTTCCAATTATTTTATGCGTATACATGCATTTACATATGATTTTTGTCCAAAACAAACATAACTATCATTCTTAATATCTGCCGTACCGCTCACAAGACGTTAAATTCACAATTTGTGGACTTGCCGTATAAATTCCCTTCAGAAAGACCTTCATATGTATTATGTAAAAAAATTATGCCTCGATGAGAATTTGATATATTTTATGTGGTTCAGTTTTATTGCCTAGAAGGTAAGCGATATTAAACAAGTACAATAAAAATGCAAACAAACGTTTTATAATGGTTTGCATAATCATTACTTTGCTCCATTAGCAGTAATATGCACCAATTGTAGCTCTAAAGACGACATCATTTTCTGTCAAAAAGTCTTTTGAGCTACAATATTGCAGCTACGATTGACCATGGTCTCTTTTTAATAGAACTGGTATAACCATAATGACATTGATTTGAATGGTCAGTCAGAAAATACCAACTTGTCAAGCATATGAAAAACAGCTTTACAAAGCACAAAGACTTTGGTAAAAATAAATGTATATCACTAGCATATGTTTCCATGGGCACTTTACAGTAAATTATTGAATTAATATTGAATATTAACATGACATCCATTGTATCGTCTTGCCGTAAAACAAAATGCGTGCACCTGTGATGAATTCTGGCAATACATATATATGATATATAGGCAAGTTATTTTTTAGGTGTAGGTCAAAGGTCAATACGTAGGTTAGATTGACAAAACTTCGGTACATAAACTTGCATGTGATACTTTAAACACCACTATAACGTCGCTAAAGCGGCTTTTTATTCATGATAGAGCCGAGAGAAGGACATTTTTCGTTTAAGCATTTTTTTACGTTTTTAACTCACAGTACTTTGATATTGGGTAACAAATGCTAAAAAGTCGGCATATCCAGTGGTTCATCGACACTATTTTTCATAAGTCAATAAATGATATATGAAGGTAATATTGAGTGCCAAAATTTTACGATAATCGGGGTTTGTCATTGTTATAGAAATTCATTAAAAACTAATGAAATGAAATTGCTCTATTTAAAAAAAAAAGAAAGAAAAAGAGCAAAACTGTAAATTGCAAGAAAACCCAAACAGATATGATGAAGAAGTGTATACCGTTACAGGGGCGGATTTAGGTTTTGAGGTTAGAGGGGGCGTGGGACAAAGCAAATCAGGCGAGGGGTCTGGGGGCCGCCTAGGCCCCCAGAAGCTCTCGAATAAATGGTGCAAAATCCTGCATTCTGAGGATTTCATGAACACATTTTCCAGAAAATAATTGAAGCCATTTATGGATGTTTATTTATGGTTTTCGTGTCAAGTGTCATATTTTTTATTTGAAGTTTTGATTTTTTTTTTTTACTTACAGAATTGCAATATCAAAATCTTAATATTTATATGGACTTAAGCGAAGAAGGGCGGGGGTCTGGGTGGGGGCCGCCTAGGCCCCCAGAAGCCCTCAAACAAATGTACACTTTTTCCAAAAAATAATTGAAGCCATGTAAAAATGTTCGTTTATTATTTTTGACGTCTAATGTCATATTTTGAATATAAAGTTACAGAATTGCACTGCCAAAAATCTGAATATCTATTCATAGAGGCACGAAGCAAAGAAAGGGATGGGGGTCTGGGGGCCGCCTAGAACGAATATACGTACCCGGCCTACTATGCCTTTAGGCCGGGTACGAATTGGTCCCTATATGTATCGTAGTGGAGCACTGCCTCCGAAAATCACTCGGGCACAGTTTTTCATACTTTTTTGAAGGTTTTGAAGTAACAGGGAACAATTGTAGCTCTAAAGAAGACACAATTTTCAGTCTAAAAGTCTTTTGAGCTACAATATTGCAGCTAGGGGTCGCCTATTGAAGGTTTTTATAGGACTAATGAAAGTGTATGTGAACTTTTTAACGATATAAGCTTTTACTTTTATACATTATCTGTCAGATTAGATAATTCATTTTCCCTAACTTACACAATCTTTATAATTCGTGTATTGGACAACGAAAGAAAAGAAGGCTAGTGGTCTTGTCTATGGCCATACGGTGCCAGGAACTATTGCTATCATCCTGTTTTCTAATAGGGAGCCTTTTGTCATGTGTATTAATTTTTTAACATCGTTTGCCTATCTTATAACATTATCGTTATAAAAAAATATGTTTTTATTGAAACAAAAAAGGAAGGCATCTGGCCATGGAGTACACCCAGACCCTAGAGGCTCTCATTTTCTGTCGCATTCCACTTTTTTCTTTACATACATTTTCTTAGGACAAATAAAAGGCTTCTAGAAGCATTCGGCGTCAGTAGTGATCTTGTAACTGGCGTTTTGAAAGTACGCACACATTTGTGAATTGATAGTCGGATTTAATACAGGACTTTAATGCTTATTCAAAAATGTGTAATATATCATTTACAACCTGGAAAACGAAGGGCATGACATATAGTCAACCAGCGAAGACTCATGGCCAGCTACAATTTCTTCCACCCACCCCTCCCCCTTTTCTTTTATTGCTAAGGATATCGAGATATAACCTGTCAATATTGAATATCAATGACAATAAATTATCTAATATATTGGGATTTTATCGGGTTTTTTTTTTTTGGAAAAAGTAAATACTTGAAGGGATTTACATTGTACCTTTTAAGCGATGGAGATAAAACCTAAACTTACACGAAAAAAAAATATATAATTATTCCATTGTGCCTGGATACAAGTATGTTCATGCATGTATGTACCACAAAGTCGAATACATTTAGATTTTAAAATGATAACATCAAACGGTAATGGTAGGAAATGGAGCTTTCTGTCTAATTCTCACTCTTTATCTAATTCCTTAATTTTTTCCCTTTCTCCCTCTTTTTTTTCTTTCTTCCTTCTTTTCCTTCCATCCCCTCTTTCTTTTTCCCTTCTTTTTCCTTTTTCTTTTTCTCTCTCTCCTATTTTAGGGGGGGCGTACGCCGGGTCCGCCCCCCCTTGAATCCGCGCCTGCGTTAAAAAGATAATACCAAATACTATGTTATTACACCAAAATAATTTATCTTTGGCATTTGTATTAATTAACTATGATACATTAGGCGCACAAGTAGGAATCGAGCGTAAAACTTATAAAAGGTGGCGCTGTAGTCGCATGATTATTTTAATCTATTCATGGAAGTACTGTTCCAATACGTATTATTTGCCGATTGATGAATTTGCACCAAAAACATTAACATCGATCGAGGGCGGCCTTTGTATTTGTACATCGGAGTTGTGTCGATATAAATTATATTATAATTATGCAGTTTATAAACAAACGATCCTGGATATTTCATATTAATTTGCACATTTTTTCATCATTTGATAATGTTCAACAGAAATATTGGAATG
Organism: Argopecten irradians; assembly: GCF_041381155.1. NCBI lineage: Eukaryota > Metazoa > Mollusca > Bivalvia > Pectinida > Pectinidae > Argopecten > Argopecten irradians. The sequence continues at coordinate 29,657,057 of NC_091142.1, read as the reverse complement.
AATATTAAAGATGTCATTTCCAATTATATCTCCGATTATACACTATCTCTGGTTTTAATTTACTTGTCTGACACCTAGGATTTATTATCTCCCTTACCATGTTTATTGCGCATGAGTAGTAATACGTCAACACAGTAACTTCCGGAACTTTCTGAGGAAATCTTATTTTGACGTGACATGAGCATAATGAAGTAGAGATCCGAGTTTTGCCTTCATTTTGCGGAATTATGGCGTGTATAGCATAGTATCGTTAAAGAGTTCAGGTGTAAAACAGAATATCTAATATGGCGACGCCAACAGGAGCCGAGGGAGGCACCACGCCTCCAGGTGGAGCAGATTCCGCAGACACGGATGCAGGGACATTTTATGAGTGCAATATTTGTTTGGATACGGCACGTGATCCGGTTGTCAGCATGTGTGGACATTTATTTTGGTACGATTTATTGTGGTAAATTATTGTTAGTTTGAATTAACTTTATGTTTCATTCCTCATTTTGATATCTGTGACCAAAAAAAAGTGTAGTAGGATTGGACTGGGTTGATCCACAGGGACCTGGCACGATTTTCTTGAAACTAACAGTATATATATATATATATATATTATAGTATCAAGGGTATGAACTCGGCGGTCTAGATAAACTGACCTATTTTTTTAAAACAGAGATTATTTTAATAAATGGGTTCTATACAACATTGACGGATATCTTACCCTAAAGAGAAATAATTTTATTTCCATTGAGTGCTTGATGAATAAAATTGGCCAAGTATTGACGAAGTTATGGCTTGATGAATCGGTAAATTTACGAAAAAATTGCTAGGTAGACATTTCCCTGTCCGGTCGAAATGTCGTCTCGGCTCTAACGGGTACCTCAAAAACCAAGCCAAAATCACAAAATCTAAGCTTGTGGTGGTAAACAGTACCCATAACTGTATTCATCCACAATCTCCTTTGGAGGTGTCATGACCCGTACTTTGTAAAAACTCCATTTAAACATCGTGTAGCTCTGTTACATTAACCGTCACCGTAAATTAAATTATTTCTCTTTAATGTAAGATGTCCATCAATGTTGTATAGAACTAATTTATTAAAATAATCAAGGTTTAAAAAAAATAGGTCTGTTTTTTCCGACCGCCTAGTTCATACCCTTGAAACTATAATATATATATGTATACTATTGGTTAAAAATTTTCATGCCAGGTCCCTGTGGGTTGATCATCGGTGACTAGATAGCTCAACAGTAGAATATTCGGTTCCGTATTCGAATCTTGGTCTGGCCGCTACATTTTCTCCTCTCCTGTTACCATAGAATACCTACATGAAAATGTAGCTATTATTGTAGTGTAACAGTCTAACAGTAACAGTAGAAGAGAAGATGTAGCGGCCATCCTATGGTTCAAAACTGGCCGACCGGATGCTCTACAAATTGAGTTACCTTGCTCTTCACTGATGATTGGAATAGCTGGTGTGACAATACAATTAGGGGTTGCCAGTAGCTCAATCAATAGAGCATCAAGCTAGTGTTTAGAGGTCCTGCATTCAAACCCAAGTCTGGTCACTACATTTTCTCCACTCCTGTTACAAAATTTTCAAGGCTGCTGATCCCTGACGATTTTAAGCATTGTGAGTTCACTTAGCAGAGGATATGCAAACTTATGAGTTGTTTGTGACTTAAGTTATATATTGGTTGGTAGATCATCGGTGAATAAGTAGCTAGAGCTCACTACACAGAGCATACAGCTTGTATTCAGAGGTTCTGATCATTAGTCAAAACCCTGGACTAACCTCTTCATTTTCTCTGTACAACTTATGGTAGGCTCCGAGTCCTAAACAGGGAAAAATTTACTTAGCTATCAGTGGCGAGGTAGCTTAATCACTAGAGTAATAGCAAGATCAAAGTTTTTCTCCTTATGTAACTTATATGAAAATTTATGACTTTAAAAGTCAGTTTTTTACTTTAGTTTGTTTTGAGAATTACGGGCCAGGATCCGTAGCTACAGTACTATAGATAGCATTGGCATTATCTGGATCAGGCTTGGTTTCTCTGTGTTGAAGGACAAGTGATGACTTCTGTTTTGGCTGGGGCAATTTTCCTTACAGCAAATGGTAGAGTGTCAACCATATGACAAAACTGAAAGAATGACAAGTTCATGACCTAGCTGTTTTACTACCCAGCCGATCCCCAATTATTGATTTTGATTAACTTGATATTTAACCCCACTGATGTTTTTAAGAAAATAGTTTATTTATTTTTTTATATCAATATAGCTGGCCATGCCTGCACCAGTGGTTAGAGACCCGACCACAGAGACAGATGTGTCCAGTATGTAAAGCTGGAATTGGGAAAGACAAAGTGATTCCTGTGTATGGTAGAGGTTCCAGCAACCAACAGGACCCAAGGTAAAGCATGGTGACACACTGACAAACATACTGTCATTACAGTGTATTATGTTTATGTAACCCTGGTCAAACAAGTCGCATTATACCTCTCGACTAGAGAGAACTTTAAGCTTAATCAGTTGAGTTTAAGACTGAGATTAGATAGTAAACCAAAGGTTTTAGCACAATTTGATGGTTCAATATCTGAATAACCCCTTTACAAAACTTAATGCTGTACATGAATTATCGCTTCATAACTACTGCTAAAATATGTACATTTACAGTATTCAAGATTCCTTTTTCTCTATATAACTTTGAATCATTTTCCTTTGTTCTTCACAGGGAAAAACTGCCACCCCGACCAGCAGGTCAAAGATCTGAACCAGAAAATCAAGGAGGGGTATGTACAGACTGCATTGTTTTGTGGCAACTATAGAGAATCACTGTTGAATTTGATCAAAACTGATTTATATACGTGTGACATAGTCGCGCCACCTAACGCCAAAGTTAAAGTGACCTAGATGGACAGTATAGCCATCAAAAGCTCACTATAAACTTGAAAAGTAATGTTGTGTGTAGTTGTATGTGTTTATAATTATAATTCTGCATTTATTATTGAGATACTGTTTAAATAGTACACCTCAGGAATATGCTGAATATCTAATTAGCTAGCCAAGAGTTATCAGTATGATACTTTCAGATGTAAATTAATGTTGCCTTTCTTCAATTTTTTTTAATCTAATTTGTATTTACTTTATGAATATAGGGATTTGGTTTTGGAGATGGAGGATTTCATATGTCATTTGGAATTGGTGCTTTTCCTTTTGGAATTTTCGCCTCAACATTTAATTTTAATGATGGACGACCGGGCCCAGGTATACATTGAACTACTATTCAGAAAGGGAAAAAAATTCTTTTCATGGGAAAAAGAAACTGTGGGGACCTGTGAAAAATGAAATTGTTTGAGAAAATAAAATATTTTGTCACTTACAAAAAAATGAATTAGTTTTAACCACTGAAAAATGCATTTGTTTAATTATCAACTTGTAAATCAAAAGACAAAACTTAATATCATTTTGAACCTTTCCACATTTTACAATCAATGATTTTTAAAAAAAAACCCATTTTATTAAGTTAAGTCTCAGCCATGAAATACTTGACAGATTTTTTTTAGTTTATATAATTGTTTCAGTAAATTTCAATATCAAGTGTAAATTTTGATATTTCTCTGTTCCAGCCCCTCCTGGCTCACCACAGAACCGTGAAGAACAATTCCTGTCAAAAGTGTTTCTTTGGGTAGCTGTGCTCTTCCTTTTCTATTTACTTATTGCATAAAGGAAAATACAATTATTAAGGAAATGTTTTTCCAAGCGCAAGAATATTTGATAGCATGTAAGTGATGAATGCAGAGAGACTGGAAAATTGTTGACTTATTATGACATTTTTAAAAAAAATTTTTTTTTTACTTTGATAATTCACGACTTGTTGATGAAAATGTATATTTTCATTTCTATTAAAAAGTGAAGATGCAAAGAGAAAGCCTACTCTTGTGATTATTAATTATTGTCATTGTGATGTCAGTTCTGCCGACACAACATATTTGTTGCTGTCTTTAAATATATAAAATTAAATACTATCTAGAGTAGATCTCAGATTTTGTTCATGAATTACTCAGTAAGTGGTTATTGGTATATGTATAAACAGGTAGGTTTTCTATGTTTCTCAAGGTACATGTGTTGTCAAATATTGAATCCGGAGATTTCTGGATGACTATGTATTCAGATATATTCATAAGTACCGGGTACTTAATTTTATAAATATCTTATTTAGATGTGACAGTCACGCCTTTGTAAGCATTGGTATCCAGAGCTCTTTGATATTTTTTATTGAAATTCATGCAAAAGTAATTATTAAAAATGATTTACAGTGGAAGAACCTGCAGGTGAGCTTTTACATACCATCAATCAATCATTGATGATAAGAGTGCTTGTATCTTTAAACTGACAGCATTTTAAACCTCGGTCTAAGTTCGACAACCAACTCCAAAAAATCTCTTTGAAATGAATGCAATTTTTATATTGAAGTCATGAATACATATACTTGATATTCCATCATAGCATATTACATACAGAGTTAATTGCCCTTGCATTTAGGTATCGATTGTGATGTCATTATTTTTCTGACAAGTATTACTCTGATAGCTCTAAAATACGCAAAAACAGAATTTGAAAAATCATAATTCAACTTTTCAATTACTTTTATGGTAAGACAAAATGTGATGATGATTTAAATTACTTGTCTAATTCAACCTGGCTTGAAATTTGATTCTCTCGCATGTATTTTGAAGTATTGGTGATCGTTTGTTTTTGTGTATTAAACATTGTTTACCTTGATATTATGGTATTATAATGGTAATAAACAGTGCCAGATTTATGTTGTAACAGTTTGTGATTATAAATCTCCAACATTGAAATTCATTAACATTTAATAATGTTAACAAATTTTTTTTTTTTGTTATATTGTGTATTTTCCTTGATTTCTCTCGTTTGCCTAATTGGTCACAATTCAACTTCTTTTGGAAACTTTTTTTTCAGTTATCAAAATATTTAATATCGATATTAATTTTTTGTTATATGCTTTAGATAAATTCCAGCATTAATCTGATTAAAAGTGATCAGTTCATGGCTTCTTTGTTGCCTCCATTGCCTGATGTATATGTAGTACTCAGTAAATGAAGCCATGAACAGATGATTTTGATATTCAATACTGAATCAGTTGGGATGAATGGAAATTTATTTAGGGTTTACTTTTTTCTAGGTAGCCTTCAAATTGTATTATACTTTGAAACTTGTATATACTATACAACATTTCTTTGTTGTAATTAGTTTATTACCCTGAGAAGAATCCATTGACTTTCACAAAAGTGTAAGCAGTCAGTAAATGATTTATTCAGAGAGTACAAAATGATTTGAATAATTTTGTTCAGAATGCTACAAAAGTTAATTAATGCTTTTAAATTACTTTTATTAGTAGACACACTACATGTGTAGCACTTTGAAATTATTTTATCAATTTTGAAGAGGTGAATATTTAAAGATATTGTTTATTATTATGAACATATAAATTTTTAGGGGATACATTGTAGTAATACTCTTTAGATTTTAAAAAAGCTGATGACAAAAACTGTTCTGATTTGATATTCTGTATTTGCATATTACAGAGTTATCTGCCCTTGTGGTTAGGTATTAATTGTTATGTCATGTGTATGCGAGCATAACGTCATTCTTTCCAGATTAAAAAAAACATGACGTAAATTACGCTCACAAAATAATGACGTCACAATGGATACCTATATATTCTACCTGCAAGGGAGCTAACTCTGTAATACGCAAAGACAGAATATATGTCGGTGCATTCTAGAGAAAAACTCATTTTCCTGGAGGTTAAAGCAATGGTAGCGGTACTATTTTCTTTAATAAATTATTTGACCTTTTTATCATATAAATAAACTAAAAGTTGGACATATGAAATAGGAGTCTACTTTCCAAATTAAAGAAAATTTCTGGAAAACTTATGTAATATATGTCTGATGTGTACTGTAACATTGTGGCCCAATTTCCACCAGTTAGAGGCAAAAATGTATTTATTGATATTAGATATTAAAAGTATAATAATTGTTTTGTATTAATTGTTGCAAATAAATGATTTATGAAACTCTTATCAATATCTAATTGTTATTACTTTAAGTGAATAAAAAATGTCATGTATATAATTATGAGGTTAAAATTTCTACAAATGATATCTGAACTACTAATTAGATTATAAAGAACTTTACCTTTGCCCTTAATACAGGAAAACGATTTTGATACAAACATTTTTTCTTACGAAGGTAATGTAAGAAATCAGACCTTTATTCACTGAAAGGAAGCAAATTTCTTAATTTTAGTGACAGTGTCATTAATCTTTAAACCTTGACAGTAATCTCATGCAATTCAAGCATAATTGCTGATGGAAATGTTATGAAGTTCCAAGCTTTATCCACTAAAGGACTGACCTTGACCTTTGAACCTCAAAAACAAACACTTTATAGGTGGAGATGACCTGTAGTCATCATTACGTCGTCTGTGGCATGCCCTCCATAAACTTTACATTCACACAACTTCTCAATAACTGAAAGGCCAGGGTAACCATAACCAAGTTTGTTCAAATAAATCACCTTGACCTTCATTCAAGGTCACAGGGGTCAAAAAGGCTACACTCTTTAGCGACTGTACTTCAGTTCTACAACGAGTATGTTCTATTAATAGTCATATGACCATTAAGACCCATCAAACATATTGTTTTAGGAAGGCAGTTTGAAGCTTGAGCTTTATTATTCAAGGGAACTATTACACATGAAGATATCCTGTGGAAACATTTTCCATTACTAATTTTAGTGACAGTGAACTGTGACCTGAAAAGCCCTTTTACATGTGGTATGCATGTACATATATGTATATAACCACATAATTTATCATGTTATAAAAGTTTCTTGTATTATATACAACAAGCAAATATTGTAGTTTGAAGTCTTTATTATTTTCCTTGATAGGTGGCATTGTTGTACATGTAAAACTTATTTCAAATCAAGTTATAACAAAACAACATTTATCTTATAAATTATACTGTAAGTGTAGCAGCAAATATCAAATTTTAAAAATAAAAGTAATCTGTCAAATAAATTATGTCAAGGACACTGATCATGTTTAACCATAAAAGTTTTCTGAGAATACCAAGGAAAATTGGAAAATATCTACTTTAGAATTTTGAAATTAATAAGTATAAGGTTTATATGATTTTCCTAGAGAAATTACGTGAACATCGTTTATATGAAAAATAAGAGACAAATATTTACAATGCAAAATAAAGTTATGACAAATTATGGTACAACTTGCACTCACTACTTTTGTATGTACATGTACAAGTCTTTCTGAACAAACAACAATTGCTTTATAATCTTTAATTCTAAATAATAATTATAAATAAAATTCACCATTGGCAACAATTTTGTGGACAACCTATCACGGTTATTCAGCTGATTCAACAATTTGTTTACACATGATTTTGAAATGATTGACATTTGTACAATGTAACAAATAAATAATTTAGGTGAAGGGTACTGAAATAACATAGGCTTTTACATTTGATCTGTGATCAGTCATGGGAAACTGGTACAGTGTTGTCTTTTTCAGTCAGATCGCAAAATTTTGGATTCATGAAAATAATTTTCTAATTTTACTATGTCGAAATCTTGTATAATTTTTTTTACCCACACAAATAATCAGCCATAACATCATTGATAATCATATTTAAAATCAAGGACAGTATCTTTCTTGAACAAGGTTTTCGAAATACATGTATCCTAAAAAAGGGAAATGACCAAAACAAAAAAGGAGGAAAATATGAAGAATTTATAATCATTATTGCTGAAAAATTTGAGATGATCAACATCTGCTAAGAATTAAGAGTTTTCAATTGTCTCAACAATTTCAGAAGAGGAAATCCCCCTAGACCTTAGAGCTAATTTTGTAGTACCCTTCGCCTTAGCAGGTCACAGTTAGAAACAAGGTCTTTCTCTGCATTGGGCCATGTACTGTTAGCTAACCATCTTTCCAGTGTGGTTTACCTTCGCCAATTTTACAACTTTAGTAGATTTTTAAAGACTTTACCTGCGCAAATTAATGTCTTCCATTCTGATCATGAAAATGCAGTGGCGTTAAATATTGTTTACTATTTTGAAATGGAATCTGCAAAATTTAGTCTGTTAAAGGAAGTTGGTTCAGGTTAATGGTTGTGTAAACCTTCCATCGCAAATAGGCTTGTTTTTCAGAGTAAACATGGCCTGCTTGAAAAATTTATCTGTGTTGTTTGTTCCTATTTTTTTCCCCCATTAGTAGACTTTGATTCAATTTAGCCAATTATTTCAGTCTTTTAAAACAAAGACTGTCATGTTTTTTCCTTTCATCGAAAACATCCTTTTGTTTTTTTAAACAACACAAAAAACGCTTGATGATAGTACCAGGTAATTGATGGATAGCCAGCTGCACAGTAATGGACATTTTGTATTGTGTATTCTAAGACATTTGCTCCCTCATTGAATAGAAATATGTGCGTTTGCAAGTATGCGGGGCGTGGCTATATACTGCCTGGGGATCAGTCAATTCCATATGCCCAAGTAGAGACCTTTACATGTACAGGTGATGTGGAACTTTGACTAAATCATATTACTAGTTCAAGCTAAAACAATGAATAATTACATACATAAAATAATTCAAAACATCAAAGGTATGTAAGAAAATATTACAGATAAAAATTTCCATGTGATATTATTTGGAGAAAAAGTCTTAATACAATGGTTTCGAGATCCCAAAACGACGTGGGTAAAGTACTATCTACCATTGATTAGTCCCACCTTCCGGTGATTATGATGTCACAAATATCTTTTCATATGACGACATCATAATCACCGGAAAGTGGGACTAATCAACGGTAAATAGTACTTTATCAACGTCGTTTTGGGATTTCGAAACTCCTGTATTGAACAGTTATAATGCATCCATGAGAACGTAAAATATATATACAAAGTGTACATCAAATGGCAATGCTTATTGTTAAATATAATAAAAACAGGAAATTATTTACTTCAGCTTCTCACTAAATAACCCATCATCCCTGAGTTTGCATAATAGGCTTTGCTGTCTCTCAATTATGGTAAAGTCCATTTCTTCCATAAGGGAAGATGAGGTTATTTCAACAACACAAATTATATTTAAACTTAAAAGGAAATATCTTGATGTTGACATTATTGATAAAATTGTCCTCTCTCACTCTCTTGAAAAATTATACCTTCTGTAGACACACAGTATTTAAATCAAGCTTATATGCAATAAATATCAATAACACATGTGCATCACAAAACATCCACTTTCCACTGAGCTTCCTTAAGAAGACTATACACATTCACATGCAGTTACTACCACATACTCTTTCTTTCCCTTGTGCAATCTGACTCACATACTTTTGGTAGTGTAAAGAATGAGGAAAAATATTGGTCGAGTGACAACAAGAAAAAGTTGTTATATATTTTAGTATACAGTATACTCTCTCATGGTTTCATTGTTAATTTTGAATTTCAAACATTTTGCTGACTTGTTTCAGCCAAACGATCAAAACAGTTGTTCAGCACTAAATTCCCTCCCACATTTTAAGTAGGTATAAATGAAAAGATATAATATAAGATAATGGGAGATAATCTGAATCAAGAGGAAATAATTTTGTCATATTCATACAATACATCAATTTCAAGATACCAAAATGAAATGGGTAAAATACATGTACAATTTTCTATCCATTATTCCCATTTTATGGTGATTGTGATGTCATGTTCTGAGGTGATTTTTGTGACTTCACAATCATCGGAATGTGGAATTAATCAACAGTAAATTGTACTTAACCACATCATTTTGGTATCGAAAAACCCCTATATTACTCTGAAAATGTTGAGACACAATACATGTAGCACTCTTTCTAAACATCTGATAAAGACAGTAGATTACTGTCATTAACATAAAATTTGAATATCATACAAAATATCAATATATTCTGAATAAATATCAAACCCTGCATGTGAAGCAAGTCCTAAGTTCCTCACAGATATATGGAGGAAAACTAAATACCCTTTAATTGTGAACAAATACAATTTAAAATTCTTTTTCCTAAAATGCAAAATTATTTTTAAACATTTATACGAAGTTTAACAAAATAGATAGCATCATTCATTGAGCTTGTGAAATGAAAATCAGAGAAAAAACATTTCAAAGTAATTTGTAAATAAAACAAATCTGAATGTTTGAAGTTTATATAAATATGAATAATTGGAAGTCCAGTTTTGGTGACAGAAATGAAAACAAATATAAATTTAAGCACACACACATATGATCAATTCAAATAAACTTATCTGTGACCAATAATGTAGCAAGATAATCTAAGCTTTTGACTACTTACTACTTAAATTGTATTTCACTCTGATCTAGGAAACAAAACATTATAACATGTGTAAGCTAATGGTATCCAAATGATGCTTCATTCCCAAAGCTCAGATAAAATCATAACTCATGATATATAGCTAAATTTAAAAATAACTGCAACGACACTATCTTATCAGGAGTCTAAGTATATTAAATAAATACTGGCAAACAAAAATGAACTAGAATAGAGCAAAAAAAAGTATTTGTGAAACTTTATAAAACAACAAAATTAATTACATTTTCTATAATCTCTCATTCTTCACATTCCAAACAAACATTGCTGGCATGTCTTACACAAATAGTTTAATATGTCATTCATATGACGCAATTTTCACCTGAGAACAAATCTCACAAATTCCCACCTTTTCACCGCGACTCATCCAAAAAAAAAAAAAATCAAAAAAATCACAAGATGTCTGGTTATATCTGAACAAAAACCACTTTGCTGTAATCTGACAAATTCTCCTTTACTTCCTTGTAGAACATCTTCAACAGTAAATTAAAATCATTTGACAAATAAATACATTAAAAATGAAAAAAGCAAATTAAAATTTCTTAATTTATAAACTAAATTAATTCATTCGTAGATGTGGGGGTCTGTTTTGACTGCCGGGGAAGGCAGCCTGTTTGTATGCTGTGTTTTTGGTTGCTATGGCAGGTGACGTTGACCTCTTTGTGACGACGGGTGCTGTGGTGTCCATATCTTCTAGATCGTCCAATCCGTTTACATCTGATGCTACACGAAACCCTTCTACGAGGGACACCTGGTGAGGGCTAAAATTCAAAGAATGCATGCTTTAATCTTGCATCTAAATAAAGGTACTTCTTAAAATTGCATTTTCAAACTAACTCCAAATTCACATGAGAAGATGCAGCTCATAAACAAATTCTGACACTGTAAAGTCTTGTTATTTTCGCTGAGATTATATTTTTGCGAAATCGTCGACCATCTCACAGCTTTTGGTTCATATTTTAACCAACTGGTATTTTTAAGTGTAATTAGTGATAGATGTACTTTAAATTGATTTAATCACTTTTAAGACTTTAAAACTTCCAAGATAATTCAAGTTACCTCAGTAATCAATGATGTATTAATGTATAAGACTTTAAAACTTTTTAGGAAAAACACCTTTTTCCTAGTTACTTTCATATCCGTACACTATAGCCATTTGATCCAAAGGAATGCCCATTTAAAAATAATCTATAAAAACAACAATGCCTTGTCATGTTATCCTAGTCTATTATACCTCATTCCTCCAGTCCAGCTGGATCCAACTTTCCGTGGCGACCGAGGCTCCTTCTCCGCTATCCAAGGCTTGTTGAGCTCCTCTAATACTGACGGAGCTACGTATGTGAATCCCTGAAAAAACCCACCATGATTTACTTGACTTTTAATGTGATAAACTTAAGAATGAAAATAGAATGCTTTTTTTTTTTATTAGTTTGACGTCCTGTTAACAACCACGGTCATGTAAGGACATGCCAGGTTTGTTGTTGGAGGAAAGCCAAAGTAACTTGAGAACAAGAGGCCCAGAGGGCCTGTATCACTCACCTGGTTTGTAATGCCAAGTACTGTTGTGAATACTGGTTTATTGTTTCTTTTCTGAAGGAATTTAAATATTTACCTCTAATTCCCCTACTGGGCCTCGCCCCTCCTGCCCTCAGGGGGTCAGAGCCAAAATTGATACAAATTCTGTTCCTCTTCCCCTAAGGATGTTTGTGGCCAAATTTGGTTACAATCCATGCAGAACTCTAGGACAAGTAGCGATTTATAGGATTAACCTCTATTTCCCCTATTGGGCCCCGCCCCTCCTGCCCCCGAGGGGTCAGAGCCAAAATTTATACAAGTTCTATTCCCCTTCCCCAAAGGATGTTTGTAGCCAAATTTGGTTACAATTCATGCATAACTCTAGGACAAGTAGCCATTTATTGGATTTACTTCCTGCCGCTGGGGGAGTAAGAGTCAAAATTTATACAAGTTCTGTTCCCCTTCCCCCAAGGATGTTTGCGGCCAAATTTGGTTACAACCCATGCAGAACTCTAGGACAAGTAGCGATTTATAGGATTTACCTCTATTTCCCCTATTGGGCCCCGCCTCTCCTACCCCAGGGGGTCAGAGGCAAAATTTATACAAGTTCTGTTCCCCTTCCCCCAAGGATGCTTGTAGCCAAATTTGGTTACAATCCTTGCAGAACTCTAGGAGAAGTAGCGATTTATAGGATTTACCTCTATTTCCCCTATTGAGCCCTGCCCCTCCTGCCCCCATGGGGTCAGAGCCAAAATTTATACAAGTTCTGTTCCCCTTCCCCCAATGATGTAAGTGGCCAAATTTCAGTTACAATACATGCAGAACTGTAGGACAAGTAGCGATTTATAGGATTTACCTCTATTTCCCATATTGGGCCCCGCCTCTCCTAACCCGGGGGGGTCAGAGCCAAAATTTATACAAGTTCTATTCCCCTTCCCCAAGGGATGTTTGTGGCCAAATTTCGTTACAATTCATGCATAACTCTAGGACAAGTAGCCATTTATTGGATTTACCTCCTGCCCCTGGGGGAGTAAGAGCCAAAATTTATACAAAATCTGTTCCCTTTCCCCCAAGGATGTTTGTGGCCAAATTTGGTTACAACCCATGCAGAACTCTAGGACAAGTAGCGATTTATAGGATTTACCTCTATTTCCCCTATTGGGCCCCGCCTCTCCTACCCCGGGGGGTCAGAGGCAAAATTTATACAAGTTCTGTTCCCCTTCCCCCAAGGATGTTTGTAGCCAAATTTGGTTACAATCCATGCAGAACTCTAGGACAAGTAGCGATTTATAGGATTTACCTCTATTTCCCCTATTGGGCCCCGCCCTTCCTGCCCCTGGGGGGTCAGAGCCAAAATTTATACAATTTCTGTTCCCCTTCCCCCAAGGATGTAAGTGGCCAAATTTGGTTACAATCCATGCAGAACTCTATGACTAGTAGCGATTTAAAGGAAATGTTGACGGACGGACAACGGACGCCGCGCCATGACATAAGCTCACCGGCCTTTCAGGCCAGGTGAGCTAAAAACCAGCGACCAGCAGTCAGTACATGGCAACTGCCCCACATGGAATTCAAACTGGAAGGCCTGTGGTAATATGTTGAGACATCTTAACCACTCGGCCACCGCGGCCCCAAATAGAATAAAGAAAATCTAAGACTATAATAATAACCTTCATAGATTAGATTTTTCATAAATTCTGTAACATTATATTGAATGTCTAAACATGAATTATTTGTGTATTTTGTGGTCTATGTTATTCAGATGAACCTACCAGGAACACTTGATTGGCACTTTCACTGAGGACAGTGTCATCAGGCACAACCCATGCAGAACTCTAGGACAAGTAGCGATTTATAGGATTTACCTCTATTTCCCCTATTGGGCCCCGCCTCTCCTACCCCAGGGGGTCAGAGGCAAAATTTATACAAGTTCTGTTCCCCTTCCCCCAAGGATGCTTGTAGCCAAATTTGGTTACAATCCTTGCAGAACTCTAGGACAAGTAGCGATTTATAGGATTTACCTCTATTTCCCCTATTGAGCCCTGCCCCTCCTGCCCCCATGGGGTCAGAGCCAAAATTTATACAAGTTCTGTTCCCCTTCCCCCAATGATGTAAGTGGCCAAATTTCAGTAGTTACAATACATGCAGAACTCTAGGACAAGTAGCGATTTATAGGATTTACCTCTATTTCCCCTATTGGGCCCCGCCCTTCCTGCCCTGGGGGGTCAGAGCCAAAATTTATACAATTTCTGTTCCCCTTCCCCAAGGATGTAAGTGGCCAAATTTGGTTACAATCCATGCAGAACTCTATGACTAGTAGCGATTTAAAGGATTTACCTCCTGCCCCTGGGGGAGTAAGAGCCAAAATTTATACAATATCTGTTCCCCTTCCCCAAGGATGTTTGTGGCCAAATTTGGTTACAACCCATGCAGAACTCTAGGACAAGTAGCGATTTATAGGATTTACCTCTATTTCCCCTATTGGGCCCCGCCTCTCCTACCCCGGGGGGTCAGAGGCAAAATTTATACAAGTTCTGTTCCCCTTTCCCCAAGGATGTTTGTAGCCAAATTTGGTTACAATCCATGCAGAACTCTAGGACAAGTAGCGATTTATAGGATTTACCTCTATTTCCCCTATTGGGCCCCGCCCTTCCTGCCCCTGGGGGGTCAGAGCCAAAATTTATACAATTTCTGTTCCCCTTCCCCCAAGGATGTAAGTGGCCAAATTTGGTTACAATCCATGCAGAACTCTATGACTAGTAGCGATTTAAAGGAAATGTTGACGGACGGGACAACGGACGCCGCGCCATGACATAAGCTCACCGGCCTTTCAGGCCAGGTGAGCTAAAAACCAGCGACCAGCAGTCAGTACATGGCAACTGCCCCACATGGAATTCAAACTGGAAGGCCTGTGGTAATATGTTGAGACATCTTAACCACTCCGCCACCGCGGCCCCAAATAGAATAAAGAAAATCTAAGACTATAATAATAACCTTCATAGATTAGATTTTTCATAAATTCTGTAACATTATATTGAATGTCTAAACATGAATTATTTGTGTATTCTGTGGTCTATGTAATTCAGATGAACCTACCAGGAACACTTGATTGGCACTTTCACTGAGGACAGTGTCATCAGGCGAGTCGACGGGTGTCTGTCTTGTAAATTTGGTGTCAAATTGACTCACATCCTCCTCATTCATCTGGTCATACAAAAGACAATAACATACATTGAACTTTGTTTATATATACATACTCTGGTCATACAAAAGACAATAACATACACTGAACTTGTTTATATACTACTCGGTCATACAAAGACAGTAACTTACACTGAACTTTGTTTATATATATACATACTCTGGTCATACAAAAGACAATAACATACACTGAACTTTGTTTATATATACACATACTCTGGTCATACAAAAGACAATAACATACACTGAACTTTGTTTATATATACATACTCTGGTCATACAAAAGACAATAACATACACTGAACTTTGTTTATATATACATACTCTGGTCATACAAAAGACAATAACATACACTGAACTTTGTTTATATATACATACTCTGGTCATACAAAAGACAATAACATACACTGAACTTTGTTTATATATACATCCTCTGGTCATACAAAATACAATAACATACACTGAACTTTGTTTATATATACATCCTCTGGTCATACAAAAGACAATAACATACATTGAACTTTGTTTATATATACATACTCTGGTCATACAATAGACAATAACATACACTAAACTTTGTTTATATATACATCCTCTGGTCATACAAAAGACAATAACATACACTGAACTTTGTTTATATATACATACTCTGGTCATACAAAAGACAATAACATACACTGAACTTTGTTTATATATACATCCTCTGGTCATACAAAAGACAATAACATACATTGAACTTTGTTTATATATACATCCTCTGGTCATACAAAAGACAATAACATACATTGAACTTTGTTTATATATACATACTCTGGTCATACAAAAGACAATAACATACATTGAACTTTGTTTATATATACATACTCTGGTCATACAAAAGACAATAACATACACTGAACTTTGTTTATATATACATACTCTGGTCATACAAAAGACAATAACATACATTGAACTTTGTTTATATATACATACTCTGGTCATACAAAAGACAATAACATACATTGAACTTTGTTTATATATACATACTGTAGTAAAGGTGGAATTTTTCTCACCATTTCTGTTTATCTTCATGAATAAATGAATATTTATCAACTAGTGCAATTCTTCATGTAAATAATTAGACTATAGACGGACAACACAAACATTTTTACACTGCAAACAGTTTGAAAGCTGACTATATACGTTTACAGTACACATATTGCATGGGCGTCTAGTGCTAGAACAATGAACTCATTAAAAGATCAAATTGTAGCAAAATCATGACAACTACAGTAAGCTCTGTGTAGATAATATTAAATAATATCAAACGTGAATGTAGGGGAAATCTAATGGTATTCGAAAACTGATAATGATACACAAATGCTGTCAAGGATTTATTCTATGGTATTCTGAGGTATTGGTTACACTGAGAGAAAGATAAATGGACCTCCACTTACCACAGACGGCTTAAATGGTGGCTCCACTTTCCTCTGGATCAAATCATTCCAGTCGATGTGGCGGAAGAATCCATGATGCTGTAAAATTACAACAAGAAGATATTAATTAGACTTTCTATTAGATTTTCTAAATTGTTCTTTATTATATATTATTATATGACTGTCGCTGTTGCTGCATTTTGATTGGCCCATACGTTTCTCAGAAGTATTCATCAACTGCGATATCAACCCCGAAATTGGTGTCGAAAAGCACGTGAGGTTACTGGACTCAGTCCAGATACCTCTCGCGAGTCCAGTTACCTGTGTCAAAAATAGATTGAGGAAACCTCCCTTGAGATGTGACGTCATAATCACTTTTGACATCAAGTCGTAGCGTTACGGGAGTTTCTTTATTCAAAGACGTCGGGTTAATCTATTGTGACGTCATTATACATAGTCGGCAACATATTTGGCGGAAGGCAGCAAGGTTTGTAAAAGGAACATTTGCAAATATCATCCTGTTTATTGTAGTTAAGCCTTTTTGAAGAACCGGGTTAATATTCTGTAAATGTCATATAATAAAACAGTTATCAACCTATTTTCAGGTGGATACGGTGAGTTATCAACCCTCGAAAATGATATAACCCTCAGGATATATCACTTACTCGGGTTGATAACTCACCGTATCCACCTGAAAATAGGTCGATAATTGTATAATGTTATATGCTTACCAAATTTATACACTAATACTCAATAAAATGAAAAATACATGGTGCTAAAACATTACAACAAAGAAACGTTGATACCTAGTAGGTATATATTTTCTAAATATTTCAATGATATGACATATAAGCTTAATATGCTTACCTGATATATAAACTACTTCTCAATTGAATGAAACAAATATCACAATGGTACAATATCCATTAAAGGAAAACTGCTAATATACTTGAAATTCTCACTTCATGAAATAACATGTTATAATGTTACATACATATCCCAGTAATACTGTCTTTTAGATATCTACTTCCCCATTCAGAAGTTGGGTCATTGCTATGATTGCAAAAATTTGATCCGCAATAATATTGCAAAATGCTTGAATAATATAATATACCACGGAAGATAGATCAGAACTCCGAAATTTTGTTTTTTATTATTTTTAGCTAAAATTGCGAAAATTTTGACACATAAATAACTGACTATATTAACTTTTATTTGTGGGGAGAATAATCACAGAATGTGAAGTACTGGTTATTTGGGTGAACTGCCTGCAGAATATTCAAATTTGATACTGGTAAAAATGAATTGTCAATGTAATAACAGCACAATGACATAATGATGTTACCTTGAGGGGTTTGGAATCATCGGCACCACCACCAAGTCGCTCTGTCGGGGACTTCTTCAACAGCTACAAACCAAAACGTGTGTTTATTATATACTTAATCAATATTGATACTATTACCATTGAATATGAAAATCAAGACTTGTATATTTGGCCAGTTAAGCCAGGTTTTCATATTATACAGATTTTATTAATTACAGATTATGATGGAAAATGCCATACAATTATGTTAGAATAGACAGGAAGTCGGATGAGACAAGGTTTGGTTTGACAAGTAATTGACAAGTTACATTGTATCGTCATAATAATTTACTACTAACCTTTTTAATAAGTCCTCTGGCTTCATTTGTGAGGTATGGGGGTAAGCTAAGTTTAGCTTTTAATATCTGTAAAATGACAATGAGGTAGGTGCATTAAACAAAACCACCGATTACTTATTTAATACTCACATTTAAAGTAAAAGATATTTGGTGATTCATCATAACAAGTATAGTTACATATTTTGGTGCTCAGAAAACAACATCGTTGTTAGTGAAAATGATGTTAACTCCTATTGATATCTGTAAAAGGTAATTATGAAACCAATAAAGTAAATTGACTTATTCCCACGTCGACATAAATTTGCGATTTAGGTGGATATATGTTTCTATTGATCAGAATATTTTTATGAAGATAACTTCACAAGGTTTCTAATCACACACACGAGATTCACAAATTTTAATCCCATATAAGAATTACTTAGTTTACAGTATCACAATATTACACAAAACTTAAAGATGCTCCACCGCCAACAGAGCATAAACGACAGCAAAGCTCGCCTATTCAGAAGAAGTTGATGTTCAAGTATTCACTATTTAAACATGGAAATATGACAAATTAACAGACTTAAAAAAAACCTAAAGGGCCCCAAATGGGTTGTATTATCACGTTCAGCATCCATACACATTAGGAAAATAAAATCATAAACATTTATGATGACTTATGCTTAAACAATTGACAAAATAGAAACTTGCTCAAAAACTTTAACATTGAAATATGACAAATTAACAGACTCAAAACCCCCTAAAGGGCCCCAAATTGGTTGTATTATCACGTTCAGCATCCATACACATTAGGAAAATAAAATCATAAACATTTAAGATGACTTAAGCTTAAACAATAGACAAAATAGAAACTTGCTCAAAAACTTTAATGTGAAATGGGACGCCAACGGCCAACGCCGGGGTGACAACATTAGCTCCCCCTATTCTTCGAATAGGCGAGCTAATAATTGGTATTTAATTGTGTAATATTATGTCTACTTAACACAAAAATGATATAAAATAATTCCTGTTGCTTTTGGTGCATACACAATCAGCACTCCATTTCATATAGGAGATAGTGCAACGGAATTTTTTCGGTATGCAATTGATAATTTTTGATGTTTTTATCTTTAAGTAAAATCAGAAGCTCAAACTTTTCAATGGTGGTAACCATGTAAAGTTAACTTTTGAAACTGAAGAAAAATACTAAATCGTCTGCTCCTCTTTTTGATTGAGAAAAAAATAACATTTGTCAGCGTTGGAGCATCTTTAAATAATATTACTGTTAAGTCAACATTAATGACAAGTTTGTAGTGCGACATCTTGAAACTGTTGGCAGCCCCAATGCAAAAACATACATCACTGTTTGTCCTCCAGAGCTAACTGGTTCATTATTGTCTTGCCACTCCTATGTAAGCACACACACAAGAAATAAAGATGCAAATGTAAACTCACCTTATCTATAGTTTTCTTTCTATTTTCAGCTGTAAATGGAGGCTAAAAGAACAAAGAAACAGAGCAGTTGAAAACAATGCACACGGATTGCTTCTTTAGATTTTAAAACAAATCAATAAACATGACTGGCTATACCTTCCTGTGAAATCAGGGTTGAAATGTGATGCCACAGAACAAGATAAAGGGAATGAGATGGGACAGGACGGACCCAGATAGGTCTATTATAGAAATTTCCACAGAACAAGATAAAGAGAATAAGATGGGACAGGACGGACCCAGATAGGTCTATTATAGAAGTTTCCACAGAACAAGATAAAGGGAATGAGATGGGACAGGACGGACCCAGATAGGTCTATTATAGAAGTTTCAAGATTACAAATCAACCTAGGTAAAGTATAAAATCATGTCTCAAACAATAGACGCTGGGACTAATCAATGATAAATCACACTTTACCCATGTCGTTTTTGTATCTTGAAATCCTAACATATAATCATCAACTTGAATGGGGAGACAATCATTTAAATAATTTCATCAGGATCAAATTGATGGAATAATGAAGTTGATCATTACAAATTGCTACAATATTACAAACATCACTTACCGCCCCTGTCAACATGTCGTACATGAGAGCACCCAGACTCCACCAATCCACTGCCTTCCCATGACCACTCCTGGTCAGTATTTCTGGAGCCCTGTAACCATGGTAACAACATTTTTTATCAATTAGGTCAGTAAGTATTATGATAAATATACATAAAGTTAAAATCTATAGGTAAATAAGTATTATGATAAATATATATGAAGTTAAAATCTATAGGTAACCTAATGCGTTTAAGTCTTGTAGCAAGCTTGGTTGGCATTTGGCAATTTTTTTTCAAATGAGTAACCTTGACATTAAGAATAATTACTCAGTGTTTGAAATCACTGAAAAGTGTTTGCACAAAAACGTAATTACTCCCTATTATAAAACTGGAAGTTGGGACAAAAATATATATCAAAACATTCAAAATGTTTTAAAAAGTTAAAGAGCATCTCCTTGTTCATGTGATACCATTGACTGTGATATAAGATACTTACATGTATTCTATGGGCCCACAGAATGTGTGTGTTACAGCACCTCCATTTATATACCATTGACTGTGATATAAGATACTTACATGTATTCTATGGTCCCACTGAATGTGTGTGTTACAGCACCTCCATTTATATACCATTGACTGTGATATAAGATACTTACATATATTCTATGGTCCCACAGAATGTGTGTGTTACAGCACCTCCATTTATATACCATTGACTGTGATATAAGATACTTACATGTATTCTATGGTCCCACAGAATGTGTGTGTTACAGCACCTCCATTTATATACCATTGACTGTGATATAAGATACTTACATGTATTCTATGGTCCCACAGAATGTGTGTGTGACAACACTGCCTTTTATATACCATTGACTGTGATATAAGATACTTACATGTATTCTATGGTCCCACAGAATGTGTGTGTGTTTGGTTTGTTTATTTTTACATCCTATTAACAGCCAGGGTCATGTAAGGACGTGCCAGGTTTGTTGGTGGAGGAAAGCCGGAGTACCCGGAGAAAAACCACCGGCCAACGGTCAGTACCTGACAGCTGCCCCACGTGGGATTCGAAACCGCTTCCCAGAGGTGGAGGGCTTGTGGTAATATGTCGGGACATCTTAACCACTCGGCCACCGCAGCCCCATGTGTGTGTGACAACATCACCATTTATATACCATTGACTGTGATATAAGATACTTACATGTATTCTATGGTCCCACAGAATGTGTGTGTGACAACACCGCCATTTATATACCATTGACTGTGATATAAGATACTTACATGTATTCTATGGTCCCACAGAATGTGTGTGTGACAGCACCTCCATTTATATACCATTGACTGTGATATAAGATACTTACATGTATTCTATGGGCCCACAGAATGTGTGTGTTACAGCACCACGCCATTTATATACCATTGACTGTGATATGATTTACATACATGTATTCTATGGTCCCAAAGAATGTGTGTGTGACAACACCTCCATTTATATACCATTGACTGTGATATAAGATACTTACATGTATTCTATGGTCCCACAGAATGTGTGTGTGACAACACTGCCTTTTATATACCATTGACTGTGATATAAGATACTTACATGTATTCTATGGTCCCACAGAATGTGTGTGTGTTTGGTTTGTTTATTTTTACGTCCTATTAACAGCCAGGGTCATGTAAGGACGTGCCAGGTTTGTTGGTGGAGGAAAGCCGGAGTACCCGGAGAAAAACCACCGGCCAACGGTCAGTACCTGACAGCTGCCCCACGTGGGATTCGAAACCGCTTCCCAGAGGTGGAGGGCTTGTGGTAATATGTCGGGACATCTTAACCACTCGGCCACCGCGGCCCATGTGTGTGTGACAACATCACCATTTATATACCATTGACTGTGATGTAAGATACTTACATGTATTCTATGGTCCCACAGAATGTGTGTGTTACAGCACCTCCATTTATATACCATTGACTGTGATGTAAGATACTTACATGTATTCTATGGTCCCACAGAATGTGTGTGTTACAGCACCTCCATTTATATACCATTGACTGTGATATAAGATACTTACATATATTCTATGGTCCCACAGAATGTGTGTGTTACAGCACCTCCATATATATACCATTGACTGTGATATAAGATACTTACATATATTCTATGGTCCCACAGAATGTGTGTGTTACAGCACCTCCATATATATACCATTGACTGTGATAAAAGATACTTACATGTATTCTATGGTCCCACAGAATGTGTGTGTTACAGCACCTCCATATATATATACCATTGACTGTGATAAAAGATACTTACATGTATTCTATGGTCCCACAGAATGTGTGTGTGACAACACCTCCATTTATATACCATTGACTGTGATAAAAGATACTTACATGTATTCTATGGTCCCACAGAATGTGGTGTGTGTGACAACACCCCATTTATATACCATTGACTGTGATAAAAGATACTTACATGTATTCTATGGTCCCACAGAATGTGTGTGTGACAGCACCTCCATTTATATACCATTGACTGTGATATAAGATACTTACATGTATTCTATGGTCCCACAGAATGTGTGTGTGACAACACCGCCATTTATATACCATTGACTGTGATATAAGATACTTACATGTATTCTATGGTCC
Source organism: Argopecten irradians (assembly GCF_041381155.1). Classification (NCBI taxonomy): domain Eukaryota; kingdom Metazoa; phylum Mollusca; class Bivalvia; order Pectinida; family Pectinidae; genus Argopecten; species Argopecten irradians. The sequence continues at coordinate 29,634,136 of NC_091142.1, read as the reverse complement.
CACAGAATGTGTGTGTTACAGCACCTCCATTTATATACCATTGACTGTGATATAAGATACTTACATGTATTCTATGGTCCCACAGAATGTGTGTGTTACAGCACCTCCATTTATATACCATTGACTGTGATATAAGATACTTACATGTATTCTATGGTCCCACAGAATGTGTGTGTGACAACACCGCCTTTTATATACCATTGACTGTGATATAAGATACTTACATGTTATTCTATGGTCCCACAGAATGTGTGTGTGACAACACCTCCATTTATATACCATTGACTGTGATATAAGATACTTACATGTATTCTATGGTTCCACAGAATGTGTGTGTGACAACACCGCCATTTATATACCATTGACTGTGATATAAGATACTTACATGTATTCTATGGTCCCACAGAATGTGTGTGTGACAACACCTCCATTTATATACCATTGACTGTGATATAAGATACTTACATGTATTCTATGGTCCCACAGAATGTGTGTGTTACAGCGCCTCCATTTATAGACTCTTTACATAAACCAAAATCTGTTAATTTTACATGTCCTGAAAATGAAAACAGTGCACTGTTAGATAGAGACATAGAAAACATTAGAAACATCACAATTATTTTCTAGACACCATTTTTATGCACAATATTGTATGTGTTATTTTGGCCTTTTATTTCAGATTATTAATATACTAGCTTCACACCGTTTTTACCTCATTATGGTTTTAATCAACAATCTCAGTAATCTGAAGGTTATTTTTTTATTATTCATTTGAAAAAATTACTTAATGAAATCAAAATGAAGAAGAAAAAAAGTTGGATTCCAGAGTGAAGATTTCTACTTACCTAAATTATCTAAAAGTATATTTTCTGGTTTCAGATCTCTGTATATGATTCCTTGTGAGTGAAGATGTTCTATTGCTAGTGTAATTTCTGATAAATAAAAACTGAAATAAAAATAACAAATTAGGATCAGGAAATAATAGGAATGCCTACATATTAATTAATCATTCACAAATCAGTCTACAGATTATATTCCTTTGTTTCTTGAAATTCCTTTCTCATTTTTTTTTAAATAGTAGAGAGGGAGAAAGCAGAGGAATTGTGAATCTATTCTTATGACATATAAATACTAAGTTAAAACTCACGAAATAGAAAAAGAAATATGGAATGAATAAAACATTTCTTGACATATATTATAAACCAGGACTTGTCACAAGCATGGAAGTTCAGTTTATGAATGTAGCGTCTTTCAGAGCAATTTTGGATAGGTAAATTATATGTATATATGTTTTTGTAACGTATTGTAAATTTGATAATGGAAGCTTGATGATTAAATAAGTTATAAATGATAACAAAATATCTGGACAAACACAAGACTTCATTACAATCAACAAATTTCGGCGACCCTCAATGGGTTAGCCATTAACACAAATACAAAAACTAGAGATATCTTTATTTACCAAGCTGTATCCTCCATGAAGATGCCTTCCCTTTCCAGCTGCATAAAGAGCTCTCCCCCAGGGAGGTACTCCAGAATTAGGTACAGTTTCCCTCCCGTTTGAAAAGCATAGATGAGGTCCACGATGAAGGGATGCTGTCAAACAATTAAGTGCTTATTTAACACAATATTACTAAGGCTGTTACAAGTGCACAGGTTAGGTTGGGTATGTAAACAGGTTTAAAAATGTTTATCTCAGGTACCCATCAAAATTAGAGACATTCTATAGCACATTTTATACAGTTTATATCAAACAGCAATCTAACAGAATTAAACAATGGAAATCTATTATAAGCATGATCCGTATTTGCTGGAATTGGTACAAGAATTTGATACATTTCCTAAATGATTTCTCTGATATGTGGTCATTATTGTTTTGTTAAAAAAGGGGAATAAACAACACATTATCCTGTCACCACTAGGGGCAGACTTTACCTTGACACCTTCTAGAATGTTCCTCTCCGCTTTGGTATGTGCTGTGTCTTTGGCATTTCTTGCAATGGTTGCCTAGCAACAAAAAAAAATATTTGAAACTTAGAATCCTATGAAGATTTTCATAATAAATTTATACTGAAAACTGACTAATTTTGGTGAGCGATAAATTTTTGTGTATTTCATGGATAGTTGTAAAAAATAAATCACTGCAAAATTGTTTCAAACACAAGTAAAGCAGAGTCAAGGTTGCGAAATTAAAGTTATGAATAAACAGTTTGACAGGAAAATGCAAAAATATGTCGCTGCATTATTAAGTTGGTATGCAGTAAACCTGTTCAGAGGAAACTCACCTTCTTTAGGACTTTCATCGCAAATATTTTTCCATTATCACTACCAGAAATTTTACGGACTTGAAAAACCTGGAATGGAAAAAAAATATGATGGAAATAGTGCCACAAGACAATCAAAATGAGTTCAACCCCATCCAAATGTGTAATAAGAGCCTGACATATAGATTATTGCTATGTGGGTCAAGGGTCAAAGTATAGGTCATAGTGACCTAGTTTAGGTACATGACAAAATTTGCCTCTTCTCGAAAACCTGTTGCCAATGAAAGGACAGATTTACAGTGACAGAGAACAGTCATATACTATTTTTTATGTCTTAAGATATTCATAAACATACAAGTAAAAGAAATTCTGACATTCACATGCATCTTTCAGATATTAATATAAAAAGTGTCATCAAGAAAACTAAGATAAATTTTACACATAAATTCTTAATACCTTTCCATAGCCACCTTTGCCCAGAACCTTAAGCAGCTCAAAGTCCTGAGGTCCAACCTTCAGCTGACCCGGGTTTACTGTACTCTCAGACAGCTCCAGTGTCTCCATACCATCCACACTGGTGATAGAATTAATTCTTATTAAAGAGGTCAACAAGTGCAATATCCTGTGAATGTCTTCGACTCTTCGATCATGTGTTAACAAGCCAAAGACCAGTTAACACTTCTTAAGGTTCACATATTTAGATTATACCTTTGTCATATTTACAGATTTGTAATGTTAGTATACATGCGCTGTTCAAACCAAAGAAAATAGGATATGAAATTTTGATTTAACAGTGTAACTAAAATAATATTTTGCAATATAGTTTCTAAATAATCATCAAACTGAAATAAATAGTATATATATAACATATAAAGTAAAACCTGCCTTAGCGACCACCTCTGTATATACAGACCACCTGCTTAATAAGACCACTTTCTCATGGCCCCAAATAGTCTTCATCCAAGGTGACCATGGCCTTTATGGACAGGTTTGACTTTGCAACAATTGCAGATTTGTAACATGATTTTTTATATCGCATGAAATCTTGATGAATATTTTTGCAATAACTGTTGTTTCAAAGTTATCTTAAAACAAATATGGAAATCATGCAACAAAATCCAATATATAGCCCCGGTACTGAAGTTGTTTTTTTTAAATTCTGAGGAGATGAACCAAACACATTCATTCCTTTCAGAGTTTGAAATAATGAATAATTACTAGCAATCTATCTATTATGAATTAATCATCATGATATTAAAGTCAGGTGTTTAATTAACTTGGGATATAGATAACTATGATACTTACTTCAAATCAAAACCTCCCCTGGCAGCAATGCTTGCCTGTGAGAAAAAAACAAATTCAATATTAAACAAGTCAGCCATAACATTTTAACTTCTTACATAAGAACCAATGTAGTCAAATATTTAACAATTATATATAGTTCATTCCATATATATACATGTGTATATATGCATCTTGACACTTCGGCATGTAATTAATATCTTTAATTACTCTGTAGTTCATGCTGAGGATAACAATAAAGATATGCCAATTCCTTTTGCATACATAACACATATATTATCATTTATATATCTTTGTATATCAAAACTTTTAATAATTTCCTTTATGCTTCTCGTGATACTGTCTTGCAATTGTATCTTGAACTGTTCCTAATATTAAATATATATTACGCATAATCTTTCTGTCTAAAACAATCTTTTTTAAATACCAGGTATACATTATTCTTATCTACAATAACTTTAATGTAGTACCAATATTTTTTGCAGATGTTATCACTTTATAAATCCTTTATAGTAATGCACGTAGCACCCATCATTAAATTACCTTATAAATGTCAGCCACATTTTGACACACCTTTGCAATGCGTACATGTTATATAATTGTGTTTGGAGGCCAGAATATTTATTTTACACTTTTAAGATTCCTGATCAAAATTTATTACCAGGTGTTTATTGTCATTTTTAAATTTCTGACCTGCAATTCAAGCCGATCAAACTTCCAAGTATTCTTATCAATTTACATAAAACTAGATAATATATCAAGCTATACAAACCCAAAATAAGCTCATTTAAAACTGATTTTAACTTGGCTTAATGAAATAAAGTTATTCATGGACCATTACAAACTTATATATAAACTAATAGACATGCAGACTAATATCAACCTTGTGTTTCTTCAAAAGAAAACAACACGATAAAGCTGATTGAAAACAGTATCTATTGAAAACCCTACTTGAATGCTAGAGATAACATTTTGACCCATTGTTCTTTATTGCAGCAGATAACACACTAACTGTAATATAACCTAGATGTTTAGGCCTGGTGGTATAATCTTCACTTCACTCTAGTCATTGTCTCTGGGAATTTGTGCATCAAGTGATCATTTAATAATTAATCTATAGCTGAACCAGATTTTCAGTGATTTAATAGGTTTCATAGGTTTAAGTTTTTTAATTTTACTGATAATTACCTGCCAAGGTAATTAGAAATATTGGTTCGATTTTATTAGTTTAATGTCCAACCAGCCTGGATCATAGAAGGACGTGTAAGGTTTATAGGTGGAGGAAAGCTGGGGTACACAGATAAAACCATCGACCAGCGTTCAGTACCTGGCAGATGCCCAATATGGGATATTGATTCAAAATCAAAGTTGAAACCCAGTTGGAGGGTTTATGATAATGTGTTGGGACATATTATAACTACTCGGCCACCACTGCCCACAACTAAAACCAGCGATCACTTTTATTCTTTAAAATTCTGTCACAAGCTCAAAATTTAAATTTTTCACAAGTTTTATGGATGTAGACTTGAACATTTTATTCCAACTTCATACAATATACAATATATACAATATTGTATCTATGATCAGCCTATGTAGCTATACTATAGCTAGATGCCAGACATTTGCAGGAAATCATCATAATGCACCCTTACACAATCAGAAATTGTTGCCTGCAAGCTCTGGTGGCCACCACCATACATTCAGTCAGTTCAGTGACCATAATATGAATTGTAGCAGGACTTGATGTTGGGTCACTTATTGGTGACCAGGTAGTTATATAGTTTTGGTAGAACATCCTGATTCCAGCTAGTGTTAACGAGGTCTGTGGTGCAACTATCAGTCTTGCCACTATAGTTTCTCTTATCCTGTTACAATTCAAAATGCAATGTTGGCCAACTCCTGTTACAATCATTGGAAGTACGCTTAGCAAGGCCAGGATTGGGGATACACATGTAGCGGAATTGGACTGGGTCGATAATTCGGAATCAAAGAATAGTCGCTACATAGTGGTGTTCCGATTTGGTGTTCCAATTAATTGAGTTCGTCAAGTTTCGTTGGACCAATTAATCGAATAATATCAAGCGTCTAAATGAATTGAAGAGCGCATAAGCATTACGTAGTAATGTAATCGTTCACAGGAATATCATTTTATTTGTCAAAACATAAGCGACCTGAGAATATTGCAACACGTGTAGAAGAAGTTTGTACAATTTTCCTGAAAATGTGTGTGGTCTTCAGTGGGACCAAAGAAAAATATAATCAACCATCAATGCAATCGGTTACACAAAACTGATGATCTATCGTGAATTTTTTTCGGATTCCCAACACTACCGCTACATTTTTTTCTCTCCTGTTACAAACTTGCCATTTAACTAAAATACCCACAGTGGTGGTATAAGGGTCTTGTATGTCTTTGGGCAAAGACTTTGAAAAAGGAGGGATGAATATAAAGGGATTGAACTAGGCGAGTCAGCAGATCATGTGGTAGATTTTCACACTGCTTATTAAACCTGGGTTCAGTTCCCGACAGCAAACGTGGTTTTTTCACCGTTCTTCTTAATCTACAAATTTCGATATTGCTTTCCTATGGGAAATTTAAGTTAAGGAATTCCCTTAAGCTAAAGGATGTTCATGAATTCGACAATCTAGGCACACTGCTTTTTGCATGGGTCTTTTGGTGACAACAGTGTGTCTTATTTCCAGTGGAAAATATACTCCAAATTTTAGCCAAAACAGAAACATAGATACATATGTATTTACGTTTCTTGCCAAATTTAACAAATAAATGTTACTTCTAGAAATTTAATGCCATTCTCCAATATTCTTCCAACAATGAAATAATTGTAATGTAAAAGGAGCGGGTCAGTGTGACTTGTACATAGTGTTAAATACGGTCTCTGTCACTCAGCTGACGGAGCATGCTTCTTTGGCTCAGGCGGTAGAGCCGTAGATTTCCACGCCGGAGACCCGGGTTCGATTCCTGGTCGGGGCACTCGACAGGAATGTGTATTTTCCCTGTTCTTCTACAGTAAAGGTGTCCTTTTTAGTCAAATGAGAAAAAGGTCCTTAATCAAACTCATTTCACTTTACCGGTTATAAATATGAAATCTTATAATATATAAAAGTAGTGTGCCGCCAGTTGGGCGTGAACCAGACATACTGGTTTACCAAATGAGCTTAAGGTAAATTTCCTTTAGCGCCAAGCCAGCCACCGTATCACTATGTACAATTAAAACCAGCTATACATATACATAAGAGTGGTTCAATACGTAACTTTTAGGTGAAAAACAGGTGGGTGTCTGAAAATAATCTGAACTTTCCCACTAACAAGAATAAAATCAAGAATCACAGTGATAATATAAATCATTAATGAGATGAGAATGGTAAATAACTGAGCCAAAGATCTAGGTATTGAAAACTATCATACGAGAACGACATATATGCCCATCTGTCAAATGGGAGAGCATGGGCCAAATAAGCCACCACATGCCCTACGAATCGGGATCCTAATCTGACACACAAGTGCGGGGCATTGTACAATATTTCTCTTAGTTTTATAAATCAAGTATCCAGGAACGACAAGTGATTCATTCATGCGTGTTCCGACCACTTCACATTGAGAAGCTGAGTCAGTCCTTAGCAATGGATAAAACAGAAAAAAAGTATGGATGAGATATCGTCGAGTTTTACCTGGTCGTCTGGTTCAAAGTATTCATCGTCAGAAATCTCCTCCTCCCCTTCAGGGGTATCGTGTAACTCCAAATCAAAAACTCCAGCCATATCGCTACATTTGTGTCCTTTGAAAGAAGTCTAAATCGAAACTACGATCTTGAAAGTAGATTTCTACTTTACTACGTAGTGCCTTACACTTCGCCGGGAATCTTTCCGAGGGATTCCATATATGACGTCAGATATCACATGAACGAAACCCCCACTACAGGATTTTTGTCCAATAGAAATGCTTCATATCAAAAACGGAAACAAGATTTAGATGTTAAGTCATTTTTGATTGGTTCAATCGGGAATTCTTTGAACCATTTTCGGCATGCTCGGCGGTGTCAATGCAGTTTTTATCCCTGCATTTTTACGACCGCAGCAGGTGCCCGACCGTTTTACCTTTTGCCGTTGAAGTTGCAATCTTTTAATTTAGTAATATTCAGAAACAAAGAAATAACAATAAATTAATCAAACAGATCATTTAAATACATACGCCCCTCTAACAATATAATTTAGATCTGGATAATATTTTTGATTATGATTGCTTGCAAGTGTTCGGTGGGAATTTATTAAGATATATGATAGTAAATTTATTTTCATAAATTTTCAATAAAAATTTTCTACAATATTACATATTGTTAATACTATTCAAGTAGATATATCGTAAGGAACTCAATAACTGTTCGAAGTAGAAATTAATATTCTCGATGGTATTGACTAGCATGCACGCACTGAATCAACACTTTTCATTTTCAGTCCGTAAAGCTTTGTAAAATTATAACGTTAAAAAAATGTCTGAACTTCACAAAGGAGTATTCCTTTGACGTCATAACGCCTGTTAATTGTCAGGAGTCGTGATGTGACGTGTTTATTTATTGACGAGGGTGCCCATCCTTTTCACCTACCATTTCTATGGCGTGATGCTGACAAAATCAATAAAATTCCTATGCATCAAAATACGCGCGTATATCATGTACAGTTTTGTGTATTTCTCTATCATTTTACCCTATGTAAAGAGATTTCCTTTATATAGAGGTCAATTATAAATTAAAATGCACCATAAACAATCATGTTGACCTAATTAATCCCTTAAATAGATAGCGCCATTTGTGTAAAGGTGTCCTTTACGACAGGTTTTGTATAATTAATTTTAATATATACGTCAATAATACACATGCCTAATTGTCAACACAGACATTATTAAACTTAATTGGTACCCCTTAGCTAATAGTTTTGATATTATGATATCGAGTACGTTATAAAAGAAGTATATATAATGAGATATTTAAACTTGATAGTTGATACTGTCCAAATTTTCTGATATAATTGATAAAACAATTTTTCGAGGTGATGATATTTATAAGTTTTTATGTAATATATCAATTAATATTTTTTTGATTCTATATTATCTAAGCGTATATTATATTGTAAGTTTTTTTGGTGCTCGTACACATGACGTGACATTATTAAACTAGTAGACACTACTGTTTCGCTAGCAAGAATTAAAATCAAATTATAGTCCAATCTTAGATTTTCCATTATCAAACGACAAAACTCGCCACTTTCATCCAGACTCGAAAAGAGGAGGTGCTTGAAAGCGAAAATACACATGTATTATTGATCATATAGTAGGGGTAGGTTTTTTTTTTTTTTTTCAAAACCAGAAGCAGACATCTGTGCGTGATCTACCAAGGATTGTGCTAGGATATTCAGCACCAATTTATAAAGGGTAAAGATAACGAAAACGTTTAGTTGGGCGATGATGATGTTCTCAAGTTGTGTGTGATAATAAGGATAGTAGGATAGTTTGAAGCATCTTTACGAACGTCTGTTCCAATAAATACCATGAATGAGGAATATTTTGGGTGATCAATTTAAAGTTGTTCCGGGTCAAAATAAATCACACATCTAAATTGTTACGTAGTGTACTTACACTATTTAAACCCCTGGACAGTGTACTATACAGTAAAACCTATTAGTAAAACTTGGTAAAGGCCACCTAAGGAACAAAGAAAAATGGTCTTTTATAGCCTAGAGGTCTGTTGTACAAATGTATACACAGGTCTAATTGTTTTGAAACTGGTCATTCGGGACTCCAAGAGAGTGTTCTTATGAAGTAAATTGTCTTCATACAGAAGTATTTATTGCATTATGTATTTTTATCTTTTAACTTATCTATATTTCTGTTTTGAAATATTGCTTTGACATTGTCAATCAATATGCAAATCCATACTTAGCAAAATCTATTAAAATGTACGATAATTGCAAGGACCTAGATGTTGATAGTGAACATTTGGTAATTGTAAATAATTTCTAAGGATTTTCACATAATTTTTTTTATATAGTGTCGTTGAATTACCTTTTTTTCTCTACCCCCTCTACCCCCTCCCTTCGTGATTTTTGCGCCCATACAATGTTGATGTATGTCAAGTGCACGTGTGCAAGCGTGTAGCGGCTTTTTTTCGGTGACAGTTTTGAATATTTTTGTAGAGTTTGCTTGGAATACAAGCGTTTGCCTCGCACATATATATATATATATATATATATATAGTCTACTTTTCTTTAATGTATCAGATAAATTTAAATTGTAATCGAGACATACAATCTATGTCTCTGTATTAATATAATATGTTTTTATATATCTTTTTTTAACGTAGGCAAGTAATGTTTTGCTTGGTTTGTAAACAAAAGAATCAATATTTTTCTGATAGACGATAGCTTATTTTCGTAGCCCGGAACTTATTTACTATTCCCCCTACACCGCCATCCCTTCTTTGGCGGAAATTCTTAATTTTCTATTTTCATTTCTAAAGATTTCCACTACATTGATGTACTCGTAATAAAGATAAATTGTAGTCATAATTATATTATTTTTAATGAAACAAAATTTGAAAAAGACTTCATGAATTATTTGATTAATAAACATTTATGAAAGAACAATGTTTTTGTTGAAAGTAATTTTTCTTAAGTATTAATGGAAAATAAATATAAATTGAGGGTATCACGACAAGCCATTGCACAACAAGCATGGCGGAACATGCGGGAACGACGGTAAGTTTGATTTCTTTAATGACACGTGGAGGTGTCAATTTTACACTAATCTGCAAAATAAACGACTTATATATTTTCCCTTTTCCTTCAGAATGCAGATATACTCAAAAGATTTACACAGAAAGTTTCTGTGTCGAGCACAAAAGAGCGAATCGGCGTACTGAACGATGTGGCAGCGATCGCAGGAACACCCGGTAAGTTGGTGACATTCGAACACATGTTATAAAGACAACGATTTTAAATTATTTGCATGTTATATTTGGTTTTCATTGTGGTTTTTTAAATTATTGATTTGTAGGAATGAACATAAGCGTCTGTATATTTGTCGTTTCATTGCAATTTATTTACCAAACTGAGGGGTGGTCTCAAAAGTCAAATGTCATTGATAGACATATAAGCTAGCTAGCCATGACGTGATTTGATAATTTCATTCACAGACGTTTATGTGTTATGGATAAACAGTAGTTTCAGCTGTGTATCCGGTAAGAGTGAAAAAAGGATTATATAGTTTTGATACCCTGAAATGGTTTGACTTGGTACTTTCTGTTTCGCTATTGAAAATTTCATATGACTTTTCAAAAACCAATATTGGTATTTATATAGTAAATGATTAAATAGTAAATATTTCAAGTCAAACTTTTAAATGAAATAAAAGTTAATTACTTAAATGATGATAAAAATGACATAATATGTTGATATTGAAGTTTTCAAATTTGTGTTTTACAATCTTTTCATATATATGGAGTGTCTAAATAAACATATGGTTTTTATTTTCGTTGAAAATTCTTTGAAAAATCTTGAGGGAGCCCATCGTCTTTGTTTTGATAAATATAGAGAAAATCATAATTTAAACAGAAGATCAGGATAATAATTTAATTAATCAAATAATGCCATAAAAATGTCCTAAATATAATGTAAATCTACCAGTTTTCTTAGATTTTTTTCTTTTCAATGCAACAATTTGCGAACTATTTATGGCATCATTCTTTAGTCAAACACTTAGATATCAAATTACATAATTAATATGCTGAAAGTTTGTTTATTGTAATTACAGACAAATCTTTAAATATAAATTAATTTTCCTTCTAGAATTCCCAGAGAATGCAGTAAAAGGGATTTTCAAATTCTTGGCACCTACAATCGCCCATTACCAAGACAACAAATCCCGTCACGCTGTGTTAAAGGTCATCAGGGCAGTAACAAAGACCCATCCAGAGTCAACTGTCAAAACATTATCAAACACCTTGGAACCCCATTCAAACTTCTACAAGAAACAACAACATTCATGGTATTTTATATCTTTGAAACGTTTTTTTGTTTTGTTTTGAAGCAATATTTTTTTTCATTAATGTATCTATTTTTAAAAGCATTCATTATTTGCAGTGTATTCTTTATATTGTGTATAATCAGTTTAAAAACAAAACAAAACTTTTCCCTTGATACAGTGAAAGCTATTTTTTTATATTTGTCTAACATATGAGTATACACTAAGATACTTTATATCTTTATGTATGCTGATCACTAAATTGCCATTTCTCCACTATGTGTTCTATGCTGAAAAAGTGACTGTTGGACAAACATTAAAACTTACTTGTATTGTTTGCCACTACAGTAAGAGTACGTCTGGGGAGGCATTATTTGCTCTGACATGGACTTGTGTGGTGATGCAGGAGACCTTCCTCAAAGGAAAACTCTCCAGGGATTCCTTCAAACAACTGGTAAGGCAAATGTACCCACATTATTTTATATTTTTAGACTCTAATGATGCACATTTGGCTGCAAATACTGTATAAGCTTCACCTTTTTAACTTAAGATCAGGAGTGTGGCTTATACTTAAATTTATAATCCAGAAAATACAGTAATGTCTTATCAAAAGTCTGGGTTCATGGGAATTTTAAGGGTTAAATATGAGAGCTTGGAAAATAATGACAGGAAGTCTATAATAGCAAAATTTGTTTTTTATAAGAGAAATATTGACAGTTTTTAGCTAAATTTACAAACCAAAATGAAAATATTGATGAAAATAGTTGTTTAGTGACGTGACCTTTGTAGGTTGGTGTACAATGTGGACTTGTATACGGTGCTCTGGCAGCTGGCTCAAAGACCATCAGTATGTCTGCCTACAGGAAACTCCTCTGGATCTTCAAATCGGTAAGTTTTTACCACCAGGAAGAATTCATAATCAAGACAGAGGCTGTCAGAGATTTACTATCATATATTAAAATTCAGGACAAGATCTTGAATTTAAAAATGCAAACAATATCTATATCCAGTCAATTTTGCATTAATTTGTATTTTAATTGAATAAATTTAATATGAGTAAATTTATCATCCTTGATTTTTAGCAGCAGTATCAGTGTTTTAGGTAGTTTCCATTGCCCTGTTAGATTTACTAGAAACCTAAACTCCTCCTTATAGTTATTGTATATGGAAAGTTTTCTCAGTTTTCTTTTTTGTGTTGGTACAGAGCGACAAGGCCGTGGAGGAATATACCCAACTACTGACAGAGGTGGAGGCGTCCATGTTTGTTTTAAGTCCGGCCGGAATCGTCATGACTTATCTCACTAAGACCAAAAACCAAGAACTTCTCAAAAAATTCAAAGTGGGTAAATTGTATGGTTTGTGAATTGTTTAGATATGAATATCAACAGACCTGAATTTTAATAGATATTCAATTATTTGTGGCCTTTAATAACCTCATTTGTTGATAAGGCTCCCTGCTATATATAACCAAAGCAATAATTCTGAAATAAAAACAAAATACTGAAGCTAAAACATTTGTTGCATAAACTGGTAATTTTAATTTGTGTTTTATTATTTTCATACTACAGAAATAAACAGTAATGTTAAACATGTAATAACAGTATTTCAACAGTGTATATCATATTCAATTATCTTTAAATAAAAAGTGATTTCCTCTTTAGGGATCTTTCCTTGACATGTATACCAAACAAGTACTTGGATCTCGGACCAAACCCTGTGTCCAACTACTGGTAAGTAGGAATTTTGATGTTTACTGTGTTAACCCGTAATCATCGAGAGCCCTGCTATTGGATATAGTCGCTTAACTAAGCTCTTTAACTTTAATACGTTACTTAATATCCTTATATTTCTATATAGCAGAAATGCTTAACTTCTTTTCATCCCTGAGAAAGAATATTTTGCAAGGAAAATCTGTTAATTGGGAGTAGAATATGCATGTTTGGAATTTAAAATAAGTTATTCTGCTGCAAAATAAAATACGGCCAAACCTGTCTATAAAGAGCACCAAAGGGACAAAGAAAAATGGTCTTTATACACAGGTCTTTTTTAATTTGGGCATTTGAGGCTCTAAGTAGGTGGTCTACAGAAGTGGTAATCAGGAAAATCTATGAATTGTAGCAATAGAGATGGATATCTCCCGGTTCTAAAAGCCATGGAGATAATTGATGAATTAAGAAAGATTGATGTGATGTGTTTCAGATCTCGTGTAACCATGTAATGCGACACTGTACACACCAAGACTTCCAAGACACTCTGATGCCAGCCACAAAAAAGGACCCGCATGTGTATATCATGCTGAGAATGGTTTTTCTACCCAGAGAGTGCGTTTTTGTTGAATGGGGGTGGGTCATTCTACAGGGTTGGATAGGGAGTTTTGTGGTAAGTCACTAGCTAAAAAGGTATTACATTGGGTATGCTGAGAAACCCAGAGAGCATTCTACAGGGTAAGTCACTAGCTAAAATATTACATTGTATTGACAAGGGAGAGTATTCTACAGGGTAATTTACTAGCTAAAATATTACATTGTATTGACAAGGGAGAGTATTCTACAGGGTAAGTCACTAGCTAAAATATTACATTGTATTGACAAGGGAGAGTATTCTACAGGGTAAGTCACTAGCTAAAATATTACATTGTATTGACAAGGGAGAGTATTCTACAGGATAAGTCACTGGCTAAAATATTACATTGCATTGACAAGGGAGAGTATTCTACAGGGTAAGTCACTAGCTAAAATATTACATTGTATTGACAAGGGAGAGTATTCTACAGGGTAAGTCACTAGCTAAAATATTACATTGTATTGACAAGGGAGAGTATTCTACAGGGTAAGTCACTAGCTAAAATATTACATTGTATTGACAAGGGAGAGTATTCTACAGGGTAAGTCACTAGCTAAAATATTACATTGTATTGACAAGGGAGAGTATTCTACAGGGTAAGTTTCTAGCTAAAATATTACATTGTATTGACAAGGGAGAGTATTCTACAGGGTAAGTCACTAGCTAAAATATTACATTGTATTTTTAGATGGAACAAAATGAGCATGATTAGAAAGGATAGAACTTTATTATAAAATGATTGAAGCATCAATATTACTGCGGATGTGATATTAAAGTAAAATTCTGGATGTAATGTACAAGTGTGATAAAAGCTTGCTTTTATCACTAAGATATGCTATATTAATACTATTTAAATTTATAATGAAACTAATGACAACACAATCCAGTTGTGGATGTGAGTGATTTATGCCAGAATCGGATTCTTTTCTGTATGAGCCCTTGTGTTTCATTACTTTATGATATATAGTCTGTCCAGGATTCCCTGAACTTTATCTTACCTGTCTTGTGTTTCAGCTGTAGGATACATGATTATTGGTCAGAGTCTGGACTTGAGGCAGTATGCACAGGAGCTGTCCAAACCACTCGGAGGTATTTATAATGTCAAAACCTTTTATGATTAAGAGGAATTTTTATTGTTTGAATGATAAAATCAAGAGCATACCCTGTTTGTATTGAATTTTCCCCTCAAATGTTCGACATTCAGATATTTGAATTAATTAGTCAATCAATCAAGCCCTTATTTTCTTTATAGAAAAATCAGCACATTTTAACTGGTTCTACCTGTACTTAACTGTAAATACAGTCAAACCTGTGTATAAAGGACACCCAGGTGACAAGGCTAAAGTGTCCTTTATAGAGAAGTGTCCTTTATATAGAGGTCAGTGTTTTGACGAGCGGTTCAACCTAAGCAATCTTTCTTTTCATTTGGTTCATTTTGGAATAAATGAATAGTAACATAATTATTATTTAAAGGAATATGTACAGTATATTTATATTTTTCATTTCAATCAAATCAGAGAAAAATGAATCTGAAACTGTTATTTGATAAATTGTATTTTTCTTATTCACTTTCAGCTATATATACTGCATATGAAATAAAAAAAAAGCAAGGTTATTCAGGACAAATAATTTATAACATCTTCAGATAAATAAAACAACTCTTTCGTATAAATTAATATTAATGAATGATTTGTTTAATTTAACATTATTTCCGCACTTTAATTAAGATAGATTAACCTATGATCAATTTCTACCTAATAATGTCTACACGTTGCTCTAAGGACAGTGCCTTTCGTGAAGGTTTTGAACAAGCCATAATATCGTCTGTGTTTGTAAAATCCCAAATAAATAGTGACACAAAATGAGAAAATCGATGTTTGGGTGCGTTCAAAAATTTCCATTTGGGGTTGACAATATCTTTGAAGATTCAATCTTTTCGCCACTCATTGGTCCGTACATGTAATTGTTCTAAACACATTGTTAATGAGCCGAGTGAAACGTCCACGCTGTCTTGAATCTTTGTTATTTCAGTCAAAACAAATGTGTGAACACATGTAGTCGTGAACTGGCTGACATCAAAAAGTCGCTATACAAACAATGGTTCACACCACACGAGTCCCGAAGGTGTATATTCCAACACAGATATAATGCAAACCCCAGAGCGTTACGAAAGGTGACGTAAGGGAAATAACTCTAATTGACTAACATTGAAGAACATTGCCGATATGGCTTCCTTTGTTGTTTTACTGATGCACAGGTTCAAAATAAGATGTTCGCTGTTTGTATTATAGAATATTTACTGTCTTCAGGTTAAATCTAAGTGTCCGCTTTCTTCATAGAAAGTGTCCGCTATACACATTCAATTCATAGTGATTTTCATTAAAAAACAATGTCTTTTTGTGTCCACTAAACTGTATATTTATGTACTCTAACTTCTACTGAAAGCTTATTTTTTTTCGAGTGAAAGTACCGACGTTCGGAAAATTTATTTGTGTCCATTATATGGAAATTTTACCGACTTACAGACTAAATTTAGTGTCCGTTGTCTGCATTGAGGAGGTGTCCGCTATATACATGACGTTTATATAGTGATTTTTGTTGGGGATTCCAAGCACTGTCCGTTATGGACAGGTGTCCGCTATATAGAGGTGTCCGCTATTGCAGGTTTGACTGTATAATACAAATATGAGAAAGAAAATTTCATTATAGAGCAATTTTCCCTTAAATGTTATGGATTTTCTTTCAGTACAAATATGTTCGAAGGATCCTGCTACAAGAGCTGAGGCCGTTACTGCCTTTAAGAACCTTGCTGTACAGTGTAGTGATACAGAAGCGGTGGAGAAGCTTGTCAGTCACCTGTTTGGTATCCTCAATGGTAAGGCCAATCAAAAGTTAATTTCCTGTTCTTCAGTTTTTTGGATGAAATTAGATCAAGCAAGCCAAGATGTTATGTTTTGTCCTGTCCTGCTCTGCCCACTCCATCTGTAAGATTAGTAGAATCTTACATGGGTCTGTCAAGTGGACAGGGATATGTCAACTGGAATGAAAGATTTTGACGTTGACATCACAGAGACGTTGCAATGTATCAAAATTAATGACGTCCTCGACAAAAGTCTGCTTGTATCAATGACGTCATCTTTTCCCTAGCAACTAGGGCTGTAACGAGTATCCAAGTACTTGATTATTCACGAATTATTGAGAAAGATCGGATACGAATATTCGTTACTCCTGATATTTGTGGATCACGATCTTTCAAAAGCAAAAAAATAATACCATCTAATGCTGTCATAGCTCAAAAATGTGAAAGAATGTACACTAAATTCTGAATATCATCGATGTTTTCACTTTGAAGTAGACCGGAAGTACACAAGAGCTGCGTGAAGTAAAGCTAGCCACATGTTATTTGCGTACCCACGCTTCGATGTAATGTTGTGAATTCTTCATAAAATAATAATGATAAAACATAATTATTGAATTCTAGAGATGTAAAAGATTATTATCGATTTCGTTTTCATTACGGGTCGGAAATATATAAAAATATGAATATATTATATTAGGCATCTGAGTAGGCCTACTGCAGATGTGAACTAGTCCGCTAAACCCTTCTAATTCACACATTTGCAATGGCCGCCGTATACACATTTAGTAGATCAAACGGTAGCCAATCAACGTCGCTTCTGGTTTTATTTTTAAAAAACCATGTGTAGTTGAAAGATAAACAAAATGCTACTGTGTATATGCTACATGTATATGCAACGTGAATATCGCGAAAGTGATGCAGTACCAGCGATGGTCGTGTTAAACATGTCGTGTATGTCAACCATAATTTCACCATAAAAACTCTAACTGGCTAGCATTTTGTTTATCTTTCACGTGATTTTTTAAAAATAAAACCGGAAGCGACGTTGATTGGCTACCGTTTGCTCTACTAAATGTGTATACAGCGGCCATTACAAATGTGTGAAATAGAAGGGTCTCGGAAGTATTTCATTGTGCAGAGTTGTTTAATTTCATAAATGGGATGTAACATGGGGGCAGTGGAGTACATAAGATCCCAATATATAGGTATGTGTACGTTTTCCCGACAATGCATGGACGATATATTAGAAATATGCCGCTCACGTAGCATAGGCCAAATCTGTCCTACGATTTCACATTTTTAAGAGGTACCGCGAGCTGACTATATATTAGGCAAAAAAAAAAAAAAAAAAAGCCTAATAATATAGGCTGGTTAAGCGGACTAGATGTGAACCACATGTCAAAAACGAAAGATAGGCTAATTATGAGTCAAAATCATAAAACACCTGATTAAAAATAAAAGCTTTACGCCTAGAACCAAATTGAATTGTAACTACTCTAATAGATTTTAGATATTTTTTTTTCTTAATCTCATTGTTTTTCTGTATTTGACCAAAATAAAAGTAACAATGAAATGTTTTGATATTGTGATTTATGCCTTACCATGATAATTTATATGCAGTGTACCAGTTCACAGATGGTTTGACTTTGATTCATGCTGTAATTGATGTGCAGTAGTATTTTTGAGATGATGTCATTTCAAAATTCAAATGATTTGATTTTTTTACAGTTACAGTGACTGAATCCTGCTGTACTGCACCTGTAACTCTATTGCTTAATGATACGGAAACTGCTAAAATTGGTTTTATTATCAATCAAACATTTATCAATATATAAAACCATTATTGATTTATCAATAAAAACAGTTTTACTTCAATTGAATCTTTTGCTTGTATCTAACTGGTGATTCGTGGTCCGATCTGTGAATTGTCACCCCTGAATCGTGGATTGGATCGAATCGCCACATGTTAGACAATCCACAGCCTTACTAGCAACCATGGGATAACCCTGACAAGTATTGGAAAAAGAATTTTCTTTGTCATTGCTAGCAAATAATGCCCCTGTGATGTATTGGAGTTGCTCTTAGCTTCGAATCATTGTCTTTGAGAATCTATCCAGATTTACAATATGTTATCATTTTAATTGAGTTCTTTCTGTTTGTAGGATCCGAGGGGAAGCTTACATCAGCGGACCAGAGGATCAGTGTGTTACAGGCGATCGGTAACGCCAGTCACTGTACCGCCAGTGGGGCCTATGCACTACAATCTCTGAGTGATACCGTCACAGAGAAGTTCATCCCCATGTTACAACAGGAAGGTAAGTCAACTCCACTGTTTATTGTATGGTTCAACATGTTCGTGAATTAAAGTAGAAAGGAGAAAAGTAGTATTCAAATTTTTGTGATCTCACTTTTATGGCATATATTTTACTGATAAAAGTTTTTTCAACCATAGCGAGAAATCTTGAAAATATAATCCCTCATTTTTGGCTTCAGTCCACGATGGAACAGCTCCACTGTTTTTTGTATGGTTCAACATGTTCATGAATTAAAGTAGAAATGAAAGTAGTAGTATTAAAATTTTCGTGATCTGGCTCTTATGGCATATATTTTACTGATAAGGGTTTTTTCAACCATAGCGAGAAATCTTGAGAATATAATTCCTCATTTTTGGCTTCAGTCCACGAAGGGACTCTGGTTCATGCCCTGGCCATGATGTCGCTGTGGTGTGCTAAGTTCTACACTAGTGTACCAGATAAACTGATGGAGTGGTTCAAGGTAAGATCATACTAACTGGTTAGGCTGCATTCTTGTTACTGTATTACAGGAAATATTTGTGTGTACTTTCTTTTCTGTTTTGAAGTTTTGATATCGTTTTGTGGATGTGAATATTTGTGATAAGCTGATGGAGCAATAGTGACAATTATGTGAAGACAAAGTCTGTTTTTTTTTATATTTGTGGTCTTATAGCAACCACGAAAACAACACAAGTTTTAAAATAAACTGGTGACTAGGGCCGTTTTTCGTATATTTGGAACAACCAGTTTGACCGTTTGTTAAAGTAATTATTTCATGTATAAATCCTGACTGACCTGCAGTTTTTTATACAGGCCTGTAAGAGCGTTGTCAAAGCTCGTCTGAAAACATAATAAAATCGCCAGGTCCACCTTTAATTGATAAATGAACAACTTCTTCCAACCGGTCAAACCGTATTATCGAAAATGGCCTTTGTAATACATTCTGAAGTTTGTCCTCTCTTATTTCATTGCATGATAAGTTTCAAAACTTTGAAATATTCAAGAATGTTGTTAATTTCTTTGTGCGATATGTTAATTTTACAGAAAGGAGTTACACTGAAATCATCCACATCTAACGTTAGAAACGCCTACCTTCAATGTATGAACACTGCTTTTCACGGTAAGTCAGGAGATAAAGGGAGATATGTTTATGACGTTTTCCATTATGCTGAATATTAGACATTGCTATATCTGTTTATCATCTTCATAAATATATAGGTATACAATATGGTCCTGAAGAGCCTAATTTTTTGGTGCTAAAATATATTATAAAAAGCAAACGGGTCGTTCAATTTATATGTAAATTTTGAAAATAGTTTTTCCTAAAAACAAAACATAGAAGACTTTGTCGGTGTCTATTGTACTCTTGTAGTAACTGTTCAGTTCTTCAGATAACATCTCTATTTTGGTCTCTATTTTGTCAAGACAACAAGATAAATAGAATCTTTCTAGCGTTTGGAGTGATACTGGACAATTTCAACCTAAGCAGTAAAAAATTTTAAGTTTTCAAACACAAGGCTTTATAACTGGCATTTGGTCATTGTTTAACTTTTCGGTATCTTGCATAGAAATATGTGTCGAGATGTAAAAGCATGTCTTGACTAGTTGCTTTTTGAGCAGAAAATCTCATTAATACTCTTTCCCCTGTGTCTATTTACAGGTGATACTTTACCCCAGGCAGCAGGCATGGTACCATTACTAATACAAACCATAGAAAAAGCCAACAGCCAATCAAGTCAGATCCAGCTGGTTACCGAGGCTGTCTCAGCATCATGCATACTTGCACAGATTTCATTGGTTGATATTCAGATAGGTAAAAAAAATTTCAGACTCTATCTTTTAGGATTTGTCTCATAATATTTGAAAAAAGTATAAGAAATAAAAAAGGAAATACTGATGTGTCATGAAGATTAAAGAAATTTATTTATCATGTCATAAAGAATAAAAAATGACAAATATGGTCTAGTATTGTTTCATTCATTCTTAAGTTTATATGACAGAAAGTAATTTTGAGTTAAAAATTTCAGTGTTCAATTTATGTTGCCTTTGAAATATTTACATTAAATTTTGCTTTAAAATGAGGTAGACAGATATTGAAATTAGTTAAACATTTATTTGGCAGAGAACAAACTTGGACCATTCTGGTCAACAGTGCTGGACAGTCAGAAACAGTTATTCCTCAATGACCGGTACTTACAGCAGGCCAATGAAGAAGGTATTCATTTCCTTTAAAGCCCCATTATGTTTTGGGGTGAAAAAATATCGTCATTAAGTACCAAACTTTGCTGAATTGTAGAGCATATATCCTTATGAAAATATCCGCTAATAAAAAATGGCCAACATTTCCATGTTTTTAAAAAACAATAGAAAACCCCTCTTCGGAGAGGGGGAAATCAGTAGTTCCGCCCCAGAGCTAAAACAATCTAGTACGCATGCGTAGGCACACAAAAAGTGGAATTTCCTTAACAAACTTCAACATCGTGCATGGCGAACGCACTGAAGACTCGCCAAATACGTGTCGGCGAACACACATGGGTCCGTTCTTCACCACGTGCACGTTCCGATCATCACCAAAATTGACACGGCCACGTGTTTATATTTATACGATAAAATACCCCATATGGTGCCCCATGTATGCATTTCACTATTTACTTCCACTATTTTTCGATTAATACGTATTTTGTATTAAGCTTAATATAAACTATATGTAACCTTTGACAAGACACATTTATAATCTGTGAAATCTAATATGTATCATATACTAAAACAATTATAGAACATGGTATTGCTCACCGTTTCCTCAAAACTGCCCTCTGTCTCGGCCATGGTTGTTTTGTTTACTATATCCGGATATCGAACATATACGTATACACGAGGTATTTTTAACTATGCAAATCAACCCGTTCTATTTTAAGAATTCTTTACTAATTGATTATTGCGTAATTATCTTCATTGGAAAGAAACCAAATGAAGAACCTTCCATAAGGGATGTTAATGTATATTTTAGCAAAGTTTGGTGAAAGCATAATAGGACTTTAATAAATTCTCTCTTTGCATATAACAGAGTTGTCTCCCTTGCGGGTAGGTATCGATTGTTACATCATTATTATTTTAGCGCAATTCACGCCATGTTCTCCAAAAAGTATGATGTTGTGCTCGCAAACACATGACCTTACAATCAGTACACGCGCCATATTGTGGGATCATTGAAATGGCTGCAAAATTTTGATCTGCAAAATAATAAGTTATTGATTAATTACATGTACTTTTATAGCCAGATCTCAAAATTTTAATGTGTACAAATTAAATTTACTTCTTTTTAAGGCGACTTCATTTTGCTTTTTCAGGTATGATGACTATTACACAGCTATTTAATTTCATGATTTAGTGGCATTTGGTTCTACTTTATATGATCAGAACAATTTTATAACAAATAATATTCATGATCTTCAAAATAAATGAAATTTAAATGCACACGAAAGTAATTTTTTTTTCAATAGTTGAAATCTCTGACTCCATTGAAATAACATAACAGGAAAACCATAGCTAAAATCCACAAACTTTCAATACATGTGTTCATCAATAGTGAATGCATGATATGCTGATAAATTATTTTACTTGATAGCCTTTCTCTGTTTTGTTTCAGCTCTACCAAGTCTCATAACCCTGTCGGAGAAACTCATTTCTGAATATCCACAGAAGATGACAGAAAAAGTATCAAAGTAAGAAATTAGTTCACACTGTCAAATTTCATGACATTCCAAAATCCAAATCAGTTTGCTGGCTGTAACATTTTTTCTGAAAGAGTTTTAAAAATCAGTGCTAAACTTTTTAAATCATGAAATATTAAACGTGATGAAGCAGAAGGTTTTCTTGGGAAACTGACTATTGAACCAGTCCAGGGAGGAGACGCTTTACTGCTCTACCAACTACTACATGTGTATGGAGATCTCAACAGTAGATAACCCAAGTGATTCAATGAATGTAAAGTGAACATAGCTAACAATCTCTACAAGATTGATATGACATTTATGTAGTATCTATATTGTGAAGAAATATTGTACAGTCTAACTTGTCTGAAACGGATGGCACTGGAACAAGCATATTTAGTCATTATAGCAGGAATAATACCAGAATTCACAGAAATTCAAATTAGACAAGGGCTGGTTTTGACCATCCTTGATAATCCAGGAGTTAGTATCACTGACATAATATCCACCCCTGGACTATCTCATAGTAAAACTGGAGACAGTTCAGTAGAAAAAAAACCTGATGTACATCAAAGGATCAAATTATTTGTGTCAACTCTTTTGCCTCCAGTTTAACTATGAGATAGTCTAAGCGTGGATAACGTCAGTGATAGTAACCCCTCGTGTATTGAGGATGGGCTTTGACAAGTTATATTGTAATGTTTTATTACGAGGACTTTCTTTATGTCAGACCATATTACAAAGCCATTGTTCACTGTCTGATGCACAAGTCTTGGGAGGTGAGGAAGGCCACTGCTGCGTCTGTCAAACGTCTACTTGGAATTTTAGGTGGTACTGCAATATCATTGGCTCTCCTAGAACAGCTGAAAGTCTTTTTAGCCAATCACAAAGTGAGTAGCAATTTTCGTCCGATTTTCTAGCTTATCAAAATGTCTATTACACTGCATTTAAATGATTACCTTACCAATCACTATGGATTGTAATTCTTTACACCTGTTCAAGTCAGCAAGTTGAGAAACGACTTTTATCTTCTTTACAAACACCAAAACAAAGAATTAAAATGTACAGCTTGTATGTTTAAAAAATAACGGGTAGTTCAATCTATATGTAAATTTTGAAAATAATTCTTCCTAAAAACAAAACATAGAAGACTTTGTCAGAGTCTATTGTACTCTTGTAGTAACTTG
The DNA here is from genome assembly GCF_041381155.1 of Argopecten irradians. Classification (NCBI taxonomy): domain Eukaryota; kingdom Metazoa; phylum Mollusca; class Bivalvia; order Pectinida; family Pectinidae; genus Argopecten; species Argopecten irradians. Next base: position 29,610,144 of record NC_091142.1, on the reverse strand, counting down.
TAATTTACTGGGTTTTTTTTATCTCTTATCTCCTGCAAAGTACACAGAAATAAATTGCACTGAAAAATAAGTTGGTTTGCAGTATGTATGATGCTTCTGTCGTTTTGTTAGTTTATTGACCCTGAGACTCTGGATTAATGTATGATGCTTCTGTCGTTTTGTTAGTTTATTGACCCTGAGACTCTGGATTAATGTATGATGCTTCTGTTGTTTTGTTAGTTTATTGACCCTGAGACTCTGGATTAATGTATGATGCTTCTGTCGTTTTGTTAGTTTATTGACCCTGAGACTCTGGATTAATGTATGATGCTTCTGTCGTTTTGTTAGTTTATTGACCCTGAGACTCTGGATTAATGTATGATGCTTCTGTCGTTTTGTTAGTTTATTGACCCTGAGACTCTGGATTAATGTATGCTGCTTCTGTCGTTTTGTTAGTTTATTGACCCTGAGACTCTGGATTAATGTATGCTGCTTCTGTCGTTTTGTTAGTTTATTGACCCTGAGACTCTGGATTAATGTATGCTGCTTCTGTCGTTTTGTTAGTTTATTGACCTGAGACTCTGGATTAATGTATGATGCTTCTGTCGTTTTGTTAGTTTATTGACCCTGAGACTCTGGATTAATGTATGATGCTTCTGTCGTTTTGTTAGTTTATTGACCCTGAGACTCTGGATTAATGTATGATGCTTCTGTCGTTTTGTTAGTTTATTGACCCTGAGACTCTGGATTAATGTATGATGCTTCTGTCGTTTTGTTAGTTTATTGACCCTGAGACTCTGGATTAATGTATGATGCTTCTGTCGTTTTGTTAGTTTATTGACCCTGAGACTCTGGATTAATGTATGATGCTTCTGTCGTTTTGTTAGTTTATTGACCCTGAGACTCTGGATTAATGTATGCTGCTTCTGTCGTTTTGTTAGTTTATTGACCCTGAGACTCTGGATTAATGTATGCTGCTTCTGTCGTTTTGTTAGTTTATTGACCCTGAGACTTCTGTCGTTTTGTTAGTTTATTGACCCTGAGACTCTGGATGAAGAGAAGGAGAATTATGATCCAAACAAGTATGTGTCACCAACAAGAGTTGCTAGAGCACTGATGACCTTGACATCTGTGGAGAAGGTCGACCTGAAGGACGCTGAAGCTATTGCCATGGCGACTATTTTATCATCACACCACCCCAGTATAGGTGACTCTTTTGTACTTTTGTATATTTTTGTCTGGGAGTTTAATCTTCTCAAGTTATTTAATTGTACCCACCATAAGCCCAGGAAGACTTTTGTTGTTTTCACTATTTGTTATAATTAAGTTCTGTATCATATCACGTGTTATATTGTTTAATGTTTCAGTTTATGCAAATGAATCAGCTTGGACAGACATCTTATATCACGTTAAACTTGATGCCCGTAACTTCATCTCCAAACATCTTAACACTCTGCTAGATATGGTGAAAACTGGGCAAGCATTGGACAAGGTAAAGCTCACAATGAATGTTCTTGGGGATAAAATATAGATAGAAAATCGAAATTTACCAAGAAAATGAAACAGTTCTGTTTCAATATGGGGTTTCAATATTATTAGCTTACCTGGCCTGAAGCTTATGTCATGGCGCGGCGTCCGTCCGTCCCCCGTCCGTCTGTCCGTCAACATTTCCATTCAAACGCTATTAGTCATAGAGTTCCGCATCGATTCTAACCAAATTTGCCCAGAAACATCCTTGGGGGAAGTGGAACAGAGTTTGTATAAATTTTGGCTCTGACCCCCTGGGGGCAAGAGGGGTGGGGCCCAATAGAGGAAATGGAGGCAAATCTTTTAAATCGCTACTAGTCATAGAGTTCTGCATGGATTCTAAGCAAATTTGGCCAGAAAAATCTTTCGGGGAAGGGGAACAGAGTTTGTATAAATATTGGCTCTGAACAAAAAGAGTAGGGCCCAACAGGGAATTTAGAGGTAATATTTTAAATTCCTTCAAAAATGAAACAATGATCCTGTATTCAGAATTTTACTTGGCATTACAAACCAGGTGAGCGATACAGGCCTCCTGTTTTTCTCACGCTTCTAAAACAAAACAAAACCCATCTGTGTATGGGTTCAGAGTTTAAAATTATCCGGTCTTGGGCCTCCTGGTTCAAACATTTCATCTGCGCTTTGATTTCAGTCAACTCATTTTGCGTAAAAATATAGTTCAATTATATCAAGGAAAAACGATGATCAATCGGTACATACTGTTTTCATAATTAAAAACAACAACCAAACAATGCATGGTAAATGACCAAATGCACATAATTCTATATTATTGATTATCTCACGCGTATGACGTAACCGATTCCAGAGTATGACGTCAAATGCGCCGACTGTTACATGAATGGCATAAAATTCCGCCTAAAATCACGTAAAAGTACCAGACAGATCGAACGAGATAGAAAAATCTAGTACTGGGTATCATGTGAGATTTCCCTGTCAAAGGTGCAAGATAAAATGACCAGTCGTTAGCAACATTAGACAGGTCGCCGTTATGGGCAGTGTCATTATATAGTTAATAAACATGGGGAGTCTAAAAACTGATCGCTATAGATAGGCTGTCTTTAGAGCAGATGTGACTGTATTTGCTAATGTTCACGACGGTTTTAATTTCACTTTATTCATGGATCCATTCAAATTCGCAAAATTTCACACCTGTGAAAATTTAACAACTATGCAGTAATTTATTATTGTTCTGTTTCAGAGTGTCCAGTCTGCCCTGTCCACCTTGGTTCGGATCGCTCCAGACCTGGTGATGCCCCCTGTACTAGAGTACCTAACACAGATGTTAGGGCAACCCGAGCTAGTGACCATTACAGTGGAGGAGTACCAGACCTTCCTGTGTCCAGAGGGCGAGCTCTACAACAAGGCTTTAATGGCTAGGTAGGGGATACTTATGTATGGTTATTACAGGGAGCTGTCTGTGCTAGCAAGGCTGTCATGACTAGGTTGGAAGAAATATATTGGCAGGGTTGTTCCTGTAAAAGTTATCTCAAAGCTAGCAGCAGTATATTTTTGAACTAACAACAGTTGTATTGCTAGTTTGGAAGATATTTGTGGACATGACTATTCTTTGAAACATTTCTGAGCCAATAAGGCTTTATAGTTTAGAAGAGGTCTGTTATCTGTTCTTATCTGAATCATTTGTCGATTCTTGTCATTGCAGCTTTGAAAAAGCGGAGACCAAAGAAACCAATATCAAACGAGAAAACAAGCTTTACTCTTACAAGGAGCAAATGGCAGAGATAGAACTTAGAAAGGTAAGCAGGAACCTTACCAAGGATAAAACTGAGAAAGGTAAGCAGGAATCTTACCAGAGGTAGGACTGAGAAAGGTAAGCAGGAATCTTACCAAGGATAAAACTGAGAAAGGTAAGCAGGAATCTTACCAAGGATAAAACTTAGAAAGGTAAGCAGGAATCTTACCAAGGATAAAACTGAGAAAGGTAAGCAGGAATCTTACCAAGGATAAAACTGAGAAAGGTAAGCAGGAATCTTACCAAGGATAAAACTGAGAAAGGTAAGCAGGAATCTTACCAAGGATAAAACTGAGAAAGGTAAGCAGGAATCTTACCAAGGATAAAACTGAGAAAGGTAAGCAGGAATCTTACCAAGGATATAACTGAGAAAGGTAAGCAGGAATCTTACCAAGGATATAACTGAGAAAGGTAAGCAGGAATCTTACCAAGGATAAAACTGAGAAAGGTAAGCAGGTATCTTAACAGAGATAGAACTGAGAAAGGTAAGCAGGAATCTTACCAAGGATATAACTGAGAAAGGTAAGCAGGAATCTTACCAAGGATAAAACTGAGAAAGGTAAGCAGGAATCTTACCAAGGATAAAACTGAGAAAGGTAAGCAGGTATCTTACCAAGGATATAACTGAAGAAAGGTAAGCAGGAATCTTACCAAGGATAAAACTGAGAAAGGTAAGCAGGAATCTTACCAAGGATAAAACTGAGAAAGGTAAGCAGGTATCTTAACAGAGATAGAACTGAGAAAGGTAAGCAGGAATCTTACCAAGGATAAAACTGAGAAAGGTAAGCAGGAATCTTACCAAGGATATAACTGAGAAAGGTAAGCAGGAATCTTACCAAGGATAGAGCTGAGAAAGGTAAACAAGAATCTTACCAGAGGTAGAACTGAGAAAGGTAAGCAGGAATCTTACCGGAGATAGAACTGAGAAAGGTAAGCAGGAATCTTACCAGAGATAGAACTGAGAAAGGTAAGCAGGAATCTTACCAGAGATAGGACTGAGAAAGGTAAGCAGGAATCTTACCAGAGATAGAACTGAGAAAGGTAAGCAGGAATCTTACCAAGGATAAAACTGAGAAAGGTAAGCAGGTATCTTACCAGAGATAGGACTGAGAAAGTTAAGCAGGAATCTTACCAAGGATAAAACTGAGAAAGGTAAGCAGGAATCTTACCATAGATAGAACTGAGAAAGGTTAGCAGGAATCTTACCAAGGATAAAACTGAGAAAGGTAAGCAGGAATCTTACCAGAGGTAGGACTGAGAAAGGTAAGCAGGAATCTTACCAGTGATAGAACTCAGAAAGGTAAGCAGGAATCTTACCAGAGATAGAACTGAGAAAGGTAAGCAGGAATCTTACCAAGGATAAAACTGAGAAAGGTAAGCAGGAATCTTACCAGAGGTAGGACTGAGAAAGGTAAGCAGGAATCTTACCAGTGATAGAACTCAGAAAGGTAAGCAGGAATCTTACCAGAGATAGAACTGAGAAAGGTAAGCAGAAGTCTTACCAAGGATAAAACTGAGAAAGGTAAGCAGGAATCTTACCAAGGATATAACTGAGAAAGGTAAGCAGGAATCTTACCAAGGATAAAACTGAGAAAGGTAAGCAGGAATTTTACCAAGGCTATAACTGAGAAAGGTAAGCAGGAATCTTACCAAGGATAAAACTGAGAAAGGTAAGCAGGAATCTTACCAAGGACAAAACTGAGAAAGGTAAGCAGGAATCTTATCAGAGGAAGACTTGATTCAGTTTGGGATATTACAATAAAATACCTACTCTATGTTTGGATTTTGCATCATTATATTTGAGCGGTGGCCGGGTGGAAAGATAGTCAAACATATTTCCACAAGCCCTCCATCTCTGGGTCGTGAGTTTGAAACCCACAGAGGGCAGTTGCCAGTTACTGACGGCTAGTCAATGGTTTTTCTCCGGGTTCTTTGACCTTCTTTTACCTCCTAAACCTCGAGAACCTGGTATTTTTTTTACTTCCTTAAATCACCCTGTCTGTTAATAAGATGTTAATTTGGTCAAACCAAACCAATCAATTTGGTTAATTTGGTCAAACCAATAATGTATATTGATTAGATATAAGGTTGATACCTCTATAAATACTTAGTTTTCCCAAAGACATTTATCCACATGGTAACATAACTGGGTGTAAGTCTAGTATAAATAGTCTTTCATATTTGTGCTTTAAATGTTTTGATATTTCATTCATAAATATCAATAATTTCTACAAATAAAAATAGCAAAACAATTAAACCTTATGAAAAATATTAATTAAAATAATGACATTTCAGGAACTTGAAAAGAAGAAAGGGAAGACCGAAAAACCTTTGAAACTGACCAAGAAACAAGAGGAGCAGCTGCAGGCTTGTTTACAGAAAGAATCTGAAATACGCAAGAGATTAACGCAGGTATAATATTGTATAACTATGGTTTTACTTATCCAACCAAGAAGATAAAAGGTGTTTACAGTAATCTGTGAATTATCTAACCATTTAAATATCAGTTGTGTTTGATTGACATTTTTGCCATATGTTTCTTTTTTCAAGTTTGAAATTTCAGTAATTTGACGTATATTTAAAAAAAAATTAGTAAATTTTAAAACAATCATCCTTACAAAAGCTAATGTTTGTTTTATTATGAAATGTTAATTTTTTGTCATGATGACCATAATGTATATTTTTTATGAATAAATTTGATTATCTGATTTAATTTTTTACTCTTTTCCTGACAGTATAACAGTGCCGTCTGCTGTAGCTGCCAGATCCTTGAGGCCTGTATCTACGGTAACCAGACTGCCATCAATGGCTACATGCGGGAGTTATGTGGTTGTTTGACACCACTGTTTGTATCCCCATTGGCAGCACCTCAAGTCACTAAAACTTTCATCCAACTCGGCCTTTCATCGTTTGAGGACAAATTACTAGGTAGGCCACTAAATAGAACAAATGAAGGAAATAATATTAAAATTTCCAAATTTTAGGGAGGAGGACCAACATTTGAATGTCACTCATGAGAACGATAGAAAATGTGTATTGCATTAGTAAGTTTATTTTTCATATTATGAGCTATTTTAAACATTAAATTCATGCCAACTGTTTATTGCTAGTAAAATTCTGCAATTGACTTCATTTTATGGTTGGTTTTTCAATGAATATTAGAAGCATAGCTAAGTATAAGTGAAACTTGATCATTGCTGAATTGAGCAGGTTTGAGACCCAGCATACTATTTCTATCTATTTATGACATTGACAAACTCATGATTACCTCCCCTAGGTACACAGGTGTGTAATTCCACTGTACGTCTCCTGGACCCAGCCTGTGCGGTAGACTCTGAGTGGACCAAGGAGGCTTCTAAGGACCAGGCAGCCCGTTTAGTCAGGAAACTCTTCACAATGGCTTCAAAGGAGACCGGCGAGTTTGACGACACAGCGTTGTTTCCTGCAGCAACGTTCAACTTAATCTTTTATCTGCTGAAGGCTGTGTTGAGACAAGGAGCGGTTCTGGTAAAGGGAGACGATCGGACACAAATGGAAGCCATCAAACTCATGGAACTACATGCTAGTATGAGGAAAGAGGAACATTCTGATGAAGTAGGCAAAAAATCAGGATGTCATTGTTTGTACACATTGAACTAACGACATTATCATCTAGTATACGTTTTATAATGATGTCATGGCTTGGTATACAAGATGAGCTGATTGATAAATTTATTAACTGGTGCATTGATGAATATATTTCAATGGCAAGGTCATTTCAGACAACAAAAAAGGATGATAACATAACTTAAAAAAAATACATCTAAGAATTCTTTCTTGAAATTTGTTTTGTTTTTATATCATTTTTAAACTTAAATAAAATAACTTTTCAGCATGACCCATCCTTATTGGATCACCAACAATTACTCTGCCTTCTCATCCATGTCATTTCCACGTCCATCGCCAAAGTCGGTCAGTTAGCAGCCTCAGCTCTCGTTGAGGTTTGTCAGAGTATCTCGGGAGACGAAGGATGCAGTAAGGCGACGGAGAAGGAAATTCTGGTTCTCCTAGAAGCTTTGAAGTCACCATGTACAGCAGTGAGGGATTCTGTATTACAGGTATATACTAAAGACTAAAAACAATTTTTTTTTGAGATAATTAACTGATATAAACATGCATATGTCATGGCAGAATTATACTGCCAAAAGAAATTAAAATGTCTGATGTATTCCATGGTTTAGTAGACTGTTAAAGCACATAAATAAGGAAACTATTAAAGGACTTTAGCATTGGTATGAATTAATAGAAGTTCAAAGTAGAGTAAGAGATCTCAAAACTTCTAAAGATATTTTTCAGAGCAAAATTCATTGGATTGTTAGTTGATTGTAAATGGAAGTTTTTGTACTAGATACTTTCACTGCTGCATACTTTAACAGGGTTTGTCCTGTCTTGTTCCTGTGCTCCCTAACGTAGACGACAACTTTGACCTTGGTATCGCCATCGCTCAGAGAGTCTGGGTCGTCAGCTTTGATGGTGATGACAATGTGAAAATGTTGGCTGAAAAGTAAGTTTATCAGCAATTGGTAAAGGAACTGAAGTGAGACTCCTGTGATATCAATGAAAAAATGCTGGAAATAGAATACGGAACATTTGTCATCTGGTAATAACACCATGACGCTCTTTCTTATTGTCTGGAATGGCCATACAACTTTCATTGTTTTCTTTTTTTCATAGAATTGAACCTTCTTTTGTCAGTTACTTTTCCATAGTGCATATGATATAATATCACAACAAATTTATACAAAATGAGATGAAAATGTAGCGAAATTGGACTGGGTCGATCATTCGTGACCAGGTAGCTCAATCGGAAGAACATCCAGCTAGTGTTCAGAGAGTTCCCTGGTTCAAACCCTGGTCTGGCCAATATATTTATGCCTTCCAATACAAAATTGGCAAGCCTTTAAACTGCTATTTCAAACATTGAGGGTACATTTAGCTGGGGTGTAATTAATTCAAACTTTTGAATTGTTGTTCCTTCGTGGATAAAGACAAAGAAAGGGGGAGGAATGTAGCAGAATTTGACTGAGTCAATCTTCAGTTACCTGGTAGGTCAATCAGTAGAGCATCTAGCTAGTGTTCAGTGTTTCCAACTAACTTTTACATTCTCTCCTGTCCTGGTACAACAGTAAGTCAAGAGACCAATCCTTTACAATTATGTGGAACATTGTAAATGCATGCATAAGTTGAAAGATTTTGAAAAACAAGAATGTTATGCTAAAAAGACTTATCTAATCTGATTAATATATTGAGATTATTTTCCATGTTCTTTGTATTCTAGGTTACTTGAGGATTTAATGCTTGAGGAACCATATGAGGATATGGCTGGACCATTGATTGATGATGTCATTTCCTCAGAGGAAGTTGTACGTCTCGCCGCCTCCAAGGCCCTTGAGAAGACGCTTGAATGTCACAACGACTATGTGACAGCAACTATTGAACAACTCAAGGGGAAATACGAGGAAAAGCTTTATGTAAGTACAGCTACTATTGTACATCTCAAAATATTAGAAAAAAATGTTACCTGGTATGTAGGTACAGCTACTATTGAACAGCTTGAGGGAAAATAAGAAGAAAATCTATTAAAAATTAAAAGGATATTGGAAAAATAAAATAAAAGCAAAACTTCACTCTTTGTTCTGTCTTATCCTAAGGGTAAATGTGCTATCTGTTCTGTCTTATCCTAAGGGTAAATGTTATATATGTTCTGTCTTATCCTAAGGGTAAATGTGATATATGTTCTGTCTTATCCTAAGGGTAAATGTAATATATGTTCTGTCTTATCCTAATGCTAAATGTGATATCTGTTCTGTCTTATCCTAAGGGTAAATGTGATATACAGTAAAACCCCTATAACTCGAACAGCAGGGGACCAGGTCAATAGTTCGAGGAATACGGGGTATTCGACTCATCCGAGGTTGGTCACGATCGACAGTCAAAATGTCCGGTCTCAAACTATGTCAAACAATGCACGGCAATGACATTTTGATTAACGTATCCTTCTCTTTATATGATATCTATAGATGTCTTTTTAGTAATATAAAAGTGTAACGTTAGGCCCTATGTTACATGTGTTTACGAGTAAATTTACAAAATACAATTTACGGGAAAAGATACGGAACGCACTGATAAAATATACTCTACATGTATCTTTTGATATCGTTTACATCTTTCGAATAATAATATTGTGCTAGCCTTTCGAATGAAACCAACAAAGAAATTTAAAAAAATAAACTTTTATAATTAGGCGGACGTCAGCAATATCTTCCGCCTCTTTTGGCATTTACAACGCGTACTTTCTATTAACACGGATCAACAACTTCCGTATTTTCGTATTAACACCAATAACTTAATGTCTTTTCTGAAATAATCAAATAAAGTTAGCATCAAACAACAACTTGTGATCGTGTAGGTAGGTAATAATGACACCGTTAATCCCTTGATGAATGACCTAAAGGCTTGACACGCCAACTGTATAAACACAAGATTGTAAGCAGTTATCCATGTCGGTCGGTGCAGTCAGGTGTGACATAGGTAAAAAATCTCAAGGGCCGAACACCTGTTCGACGAATACATGGGTAAATACTATGTATTTGATGAAACGGGGACATATTTCTGTTCGAGGAATAAGGGGTATTCGACGAATAGCTGTTCGAGCTATCCGGGGTTTTGTTACATAGATTATATAGGGAGATGGTCGGGACCGTACGACCAGTTCGACGAATAGGGGGTATTCGAGGAATCCGGGTTCGAGTTAGAGGGGTTTTACTGTATGTTCTGCCATATTATGGATAAATGTGACATCTGTTCCGTTGTGTAGCTACCGCCACCTAAACTGGACAGTTTTGGCCGTTTGGTGGAGGATCAGCCCCAGGATGAGTGGCAGGCTCGTAGTGGAGTGGCCGCCGCACTCAAGGCCATGTCCCCTCTCATTCCCTCGGACCAAATCATCGAACTCTTCAGCTTCTATGTGCCGAACGCTCTTGGAGATCGGATACCGGAAGTGAGGAGTCACATGAGAGATGCTGCCCTAGCTGCCATTAACGTCCATGGAAAGGTGAGTCACACAATTTCATTTCTTAAAGATTCAGGTTTAAGGATATATTTTTTCAACTTTGATTTCAAAATTAAATCTTGAATATCAAACTGCTTTATAATCAAAGCTATATCTAGGTGTTATTAATGCAATAGTCTAAAAAATGATGTGTCTTATTCTTTTAGATTTTTGGCCCATTTATATATATGGACTTTCTAATAACTTTCCAATTAGTTTCCTTGTTTCAGTATTTGTAGTTGAGTGATTATAAAGATGAAACAGATCTTATCTGACCCTATTGAAATAAGAATATAATTTTGCATAATAGTTTCCTTGTTTCAGTATTTGTAGTTGAGTGATTATAAAGAAGAAACAGATCTTATCTGACCCTATTGAAATAAGAATATAATTTTGCATGATATTTTTAAACATAAAACATTTATAAACTAAAATGATACCTTAAGCAACATAAATTAAGGATTTTTCAGCGCTTAAAGTGAATAGAAAAATTTAATTTATATTATAGAAATCATACAACATCCTCCTGGCTGACTATGTCCATGTTGATATTTCCACTCAGCCTCGCTTTCAAAGAGTTAGGCAAATTTATTTTTAGAACTGTGCTTAATTTACCCTGGGCTTTACCATACTTTCAATGGTCAAAACTGGACAATGTTAAAGCAGAACTTGACCTTCGTTTTGATATGTAAGGACTTTTAAGAGGCCTATGATCCCATTTATACTGGGTTTTTTTGCCCAACTATTCACTTTAATTATTATATATCATTGATAATTAAACAAACCATTATCATTTGCAGGAGAATGTAGTTCAACTGTTGCCTGTGTTTGAAGAATTCCTGGCCAATGCACCCAACACTGCCAGTAATGACGCCGTACGACAGAGCATCGTCATCCTGATGGGATCACTCGCCAAACATCTGGACAAAAACAACCCAAAGATCAAACCAATTATGGCTCAGCTGATTGGTGCTCTGTCCACACCCTCCCAGGAGGTAAGCACCAACTGTCTTGTAAACAAATGTAAAGAATATGTCAGTTTGAGACAGTAAAATGACAACGTTTGAATGGTTCCACCCCCATGTGATGTAATAAGTTTGGTCAATCATACTCATTCCATGTCCGTTTATCTTTTGAGCATTCTTTTGGGGTCATGGTTCTCGATCAGTTAAGGTAGTCATTCACAAATTATGTCTTCAGCATATACAGTGGAAGCTTGGTAATCAGACATAGATCATGTGAAATGCTCATAATCTGAACCGAAGTCTCAGATGGAATCCAGCAGTTCGAAAAATTCGCATTCTGGATAGGTTGATTTGTGGATGCAGATATTCAGACTATCGTGTCCACTGTACTGTTATGGAGAGCACAACAAAATTTGAACTCACCAAAATTATAATTTTACAGTATGTAATTGCAGTATGTGATCTTTCTCTTTAGGTACAAGAAGCCGTAGCCCATTGCTTACCTCCCTTGGTTCAGGGAATCAAACAGGATGCTCCGGAGCTTGTACAGAAACTGATGCAGCTCCTGTTGGAGTCAGACAAGTATGGAGAGAGGAGAGGAGCAGCGTACGGATTGGCTGGGCTCGTCCGAGGTCTTGGTATCACGTCCCTCAAACAGCTGGAGATCATGTCGACGTTAGAGGAGGCTGTCAAAGACAAGAAAAATCCACGTCGAAGGGAAGGTCTGTTCTGTAATAGATCTCTCCTGTAATAGACCTCCGTTGAGGGCAGAATAACACCATATGGCAAAACAATGGTCCTTAATTTGTATATTAGATATGATAATTATATCAAATGTTTGCTTCGTGCTAAGTAGGTCTTCTATAGAAATGCATGGAGAATGGCTCGAGTACATCTTCCCAAAGAACTCAACGTTGGGATATTATGATGTCATAATTGTAATATCGACTTGGGAGTGACATCAAAATAGGAATATCGACCCAGATGTGACGTCACAATAGGGAATATTGACTCAGTGTTTCTAAATATGGAAACATCGAGTCAATATGCTTTCTAAAAATGGAAACATAGAGTCGATGTCCTCCATCTGACAGTGTATCAGCCAACAAGAGTGGTGGAAAATGGGAGCATATCTATATATAGCATAAGTGGTTATACTATGCATGGTGCAAACTAGGGTTGGGTTGGTTTTGATTATAACTTGAGACTTATTAGTAACCAGAAAACCATGAAAGTGCACAAAAGAAAGTTGTTTTACAGTATAATTATTGTAATTTGTGTGATGATTGGCTGTGTGTGTACCAGGTGCCCTGTTTGCCTATGAGATGCTGTGCGCTATGCTGGGAAAGCTGTTTGAGCCGTACGTAGTCAACATTCTGCCTCATCTTCTGCTCTGCTTCGGGGACAGTAATCAGTACGTCCGTGAGGTATGTCAAAGCTTTAAAATGTTATCACATATCACTTACGTCTTCTCTGCTTCGGGGACAGTAATCAGTACGTCCGTGAGGTATGTCAAAGTTTTAAAATGTTATCACATATCACTTACGTCTTCTCTGCAGGTAGGAAAGAAGATTTGTAATTGCCGCCCCAATTTATGTGATCAATTGCAATCCATCAACCAATCATAGATGTTGTTTGTGCATCCTGTGTCAGTCAATTGTGACATTGTGGTCAAGTGGTTAAGATGTCATGTAATATTATTCCACAAGCCCTTTAAGTCTGGATACACAGTTCAAGTCCCATGTGGGGCAGTTGCAGATTTTCCCCTGGTATTCTGGCTTTTCTCCACCTCCTTAACTTTGCATATCCTTAATAACCCTTGTTGTTAATAGGACGTTAAGTCAAACCAAGTCAAATGATTATAACGTCCTTGCTTTTCTGTTTTGAGAATCTTGTCCATATGTTTTGTGGTTTAATTGCAGTAATCTAATCTTTGTATTTTTTGTGTGTAAAGAAAAGTATCATTTGTAACAGGCAGCAGATTTTACTGCTAAAGCGGTGATGAAGATGTTGACGGCCCACGGTGTCAAACTTGTGCTGCCCTCGCTACTTAGGGGACTTGAGGAGGATGCCTGGAGGACCAAAGCGGGTAAATACGTTATAGACATTTATACATTTACAACCAGCTTTTAACAATGTGGTATTGATTCAATCCCTTACATATAGATTTCTGTGACATCTTTATTATGCAGAAACATTTGTGGTTTACATGATGCTATGGATCCAGTGATTTACAAACAATAAAATTTGTTTAAAATACAATTGTAATAATAGTTCTTATGACTGAAGTGTTGAAAGACATGAAAGAAAGACAGAACTAAAACTCACAAACATTTTTAGTTTTACAGTTTTATAATGGGAGATTTGATATTAGACTACAAAGTTGTTTTAGTCCTGATATAAATGTCCCTACCTTGACATAAATCTTGGTTGTTGAATGTTAATTTATTTTGATGTACAGAATCTCTAGAGTTGTTGGGAATTTGTTAAATATTTATCTATTTTTATGTACAGGAGCTGTCGAGTTGTTGGGAGCCATGGCGTACTGTGCCCCTAAACAGTTGTCTGCCTGTTTGCCAAGTATTGTACCAAAACTGTCAGAAGTACTCACCGACTCTCATGTGAAAGTTCAGAAGGCTGGAGCTCAGGCTCTCAGACAAATCGGTGCTGTCATCAGGAATCCGGAAATTCAGGGTGGGTAAATGTGTTGTTTTCTGTATTCATTTTCAACTGTCAAATTTTCATTGAAGTGAGGTTTAGTAAATGACATGTCCTGTTTTGATGTCATGTAGTATAAGATGAAATGCATTTAAGCAATGACAGCATTGTTCATCGCTTAAACTCTAAATTGTTGAACAAGTTTAAGAAATGGGAAATTACATTGAAGCAATAATTATCTGACTACTGATAAATTTTCTACAATAGACACAGAACAGAGAAAAAGTTGGATTTAGATTAGACTAAATTTAGATTTTCTGAAACATTTTCTTGTTACTACAGGTATTTTCAGTAACTGTTATTTCTACTGTGTATTCAATCAGTTTTTCCCGGACACTTTCATTTTCCAGATCTTGATAGTCTATTTTTTTTCTCTTCTTGATTAGAAATTGTGCCAAACCTGTTAGATGCATTACAAGAGCCATCCAAGAGGACAATGGTGTGCCTACAGACGTTACTTGATACCAAGTTTGTACATTTTATCGATGCTCCGTCCTTGGCTCTCATCATGCCCGTGGTGGAGCGTGCCTTCCAGGACAGAAATACGGAAACCAGGAAAATGGCCGCCCAGATCATTGGCAACATGTATTCTCTTACTGACCAGAAGGTTTGTTGTTATTTTCACTTCTTTAATGTTTGGTTGTTTAATTTTAACATTTTAGACCAAAACTCTTTCAGATGAAAAAAAAAATGAATGTTTTGTTGTAATATTTTTACCATTTCTGTGACCAAATGTTTGCAGATAAGAAAATTAATGTTTTGTTGTTATGATAAAATGTTTAACATTTTGTAGACCAAAACTCTTGAAAATAAATGTTTTGTTGTAACATTTTCACCATTTCTAACATTAACCCCGGTAGGACTTGGACCCTTACATAGAGAAAGTGATACCAGGCTTACAACAATCTCTCCTTGATCCAGTCCCCGAAGTCCGTACAGTTTCCTCGCGTGCTCTGGGCGCCATGGTGAAAGGAATGGGAGGAGCTAAGTTTGATGAGCTTCTTAAGTGGTTGATGGACACTCTCAAGTCAGAAAGTAGTTCAGTGGATCGATCAGGGGCGGCACAAGGTTTGTATAGTGCCTAGGTAATCTGACATCATTATGTTTGGATACGACAAATTTTACTGGGCAAGATTATAATTTGGAATTTAATTTCTTTTCTCTGAATGTGTACTTAAAGATATATAAAGAAGAACTGGAAAGATTTAGATGATTACAAATTTCTAACATGATTATTTTTTAAATTAAATGTTGATTGATAGTTACATCCTGTTAAGGATGAGAGACTTGTTGCAAATATTTATCTTTCAAATTTAAAAGTTGAAGAATAAATAGGTGGTCTGCTTTTATAATTATATTTTGTATGTAAAGTGTAATTCATGTACATGTACAAGTAAAATACTGGAAATGTTGACATTTACGTGAGAGGGAAATTTATGCTAATTACACCATAGTTTTTTTCAGCGTGAAAATATTCCTCCCGCGTACGACTTTGTGTCTACATAAAACTGTGTTCCAAAAGATTAGCAGTCAAACTTATCATAAAAGTAACAATGTCGCATAGTTTTTACATGACAAATCGTGAAATCAAACACTGACAATAATATCCACATTTTATTGTAGACAAAAACCTACATTCAATGTGTGATAAACAGAGGTTTTGAAATCTCAAAATGATGTAGGTAAAGTATGATTTACTGTCGATTAGTCCCACCTTCCTGTGATTGTGACTTCCATCTTTTGACATGATTTTTGTGACATTTTCATCATCATTGAAAGGTAGGATTTATTGATGGTAAATGGTACTTCACCCACATCCTTTTGGTATCTTGAAAGACTTTAATTACTTTTTGCTCAAATAATGTTAAGCTAGAAATATCCCAATCATGATTAAACACATTATTGTAAGTGAATAAGAGCCTTATGGTGTATTTCTTCTTGCCCAGGTCTCAGTGAGGTTATTGGTGGTCTAGGTTTGAGTGAGCTCAAACGTCTCATGCCCGGTATAATACAGACAGCAGAACGTATTGACATCCCATCTCATGCCCGCGACGGCTACATCATGATGTATATCTATCTACCCACTGTCTTCGGTAAAGAGTTCATGGCCTACATTGGGCCTATTATCCCCTCCATTCTACAGGTGTGTATTGAATATTTTCTGTTCATGTTAATGTTCCTCTTCAAGTGATAGGTTGAACAGATTTTGTACAGCCATACTTGTACATATTTTGGTAAATCTTTCACTAATAACAAAAGAAATTGTGTTTCATCAAAATGACTTCAAGTATCACTAAAATACCATTACAGCGCCGTTACAATAAGCGTACGTGTGACGGCCAGTCTAGTAGGTGGTTCGCTTGATTGGTAGCTAGTCAGGTTGCATGGTAGCTAGTCAGTTTGACAACGACATTCAATAAGCTGTGTAAGCAAGGCTCTCATTGGCTGTCGCTTCACTGTAGGGGCGGAGCTAAAACAGTTGGAAATGTCTGTTGTCGATTACTTCATAAAATGATCGGCATTGTAAGCTTCATAATGTAAAAAGGTTACATAAATACATTTTAATTACCTCATGTATAGACTCTAAATCAGTGCTAATCAGTAAAGTACGTATGGAAAGAGCTACTGTTGTAGCGGAAAAGTCAATCAGAAATTGTACGGAAAAGAAATCACCTGCTTCTGACTAATTATAACTTTACCGCAAGGTGTGTGAAACCAAATCGGGTACAATGCACAACTGACCATCGTGTCTTGTCAAAATATATTCCGATAAAACACGGTTTTGACACATACCTGGATGTTAGTAGGGGATGCTATTCCAGCTGTAGGCGTAGATTTTTTTTTTAACTTTGTCACCAGTATTTAATCAGAGAGATGCATTTGAATCTAGTGTTGACAATTTCTCGGCTAAAATCAACATACATTTTGTAAACTACCGCCGCGCATGCGCCAACGTCTGAGAACATTACCTCGAATATGAATCAAATTAAATCATAAATATTTCGGCAATGCATTCAAACTCAAAGTCTACAACTAGAATAACATCCCATACTACATGTAACATCCAGGTATGTATCAAAACCGTGTTTGATCGGCATATATTCTGATAAGACATAATCTATTGTCAGCCGTACCAGATTTGTTTTTCCACACCAAATGGACCTTGCACAGGGGAAAAGTCTGTCAGAAGGTACAACAGTAGCTATATTCGGCTGTGACATTACATGTAACATTAGAATGGATACAATAGATTAAAACCCAACACATTAATAAACATGATGAAAAGTTTGATCTATTGGAACGTTGGTAGATACATAACGTTATGCTACAGTATGACTACTCCCCGAAGTCGAGAGAAATGGCCATACCAATAATTTATGAACAAAACATCCTCAAAACATTCGCTTAATAAGTGAAACAAAACAATTACAAATTTTTTGTACAGTGATTGAATGGATACATTAAATAGTACACAATGTGATCAAACACATTATACAACAGAGTCGGGGATGAACATCAAAGATCTGCTGGCTCCGCCTACTTCTCATGTTGTCGGCGATTCTTGTCAGTCAGGGGGCAATCAGTCAAGCTGCTGATGCTTCAGCCAATCAGTGCCTTCGTTACATGCCACCTAAAATCTAATCTACTGCATCAGTTACCAGCCTACTAGATCAGCTATCAGCCAATGTGTCTATCGAGTGAACGAATGTAAACAGGAACACTTGTTGTAACGGCGCTGTAAATATTACACAGCAGTACATATCCATGTACATTATATTGTAAATTGAAAGACAGTCAATGTGAAAATACATGTTTTTCATCTAATTTTCCTTTGGCTGATTTTTAGACTTTCAAGCTTTCAAAAATTGCTAGTCACGTGAAACAGATTATACTTTTATGCCTATGACAGATTTCTATTCAAGGTTTTGATGACACAAATTTGCTGTATTTCACTATAGGCTTTAGCTGATGAATCAGAGTATGTAAGAGATACAGCTCTGAGGGCAGGCCAGAGGATCATCAATGTATACGCTGACACAGCCATAGAGCTGCTGTTACCACAGCTAGAGAAAGGTCTGTTTGACGACAACTGGAGGATCAGGTACTCATCTGTACAGTTACTGGGTGATCTTCTCTACAGAATATCAGGTGAGCATTACTTAGTGATCAATATGAGACAACAGTAACCACGTAATAAAGATGTCTTGACATTTTACCACAAGCCCTCCACCTCTGGGTTGTGAGTTCCAATCCATGTGAGGCAGTTGCCAGGTATTGGCTACAGATTATTTTTCCCTGAGTACTCCAGCTCTCCTCCCCCTCTTAAACCTGACACATCCTGACATGGCTGATAGAAGGACAAACAATCCAAAGAAACAAATCTCTTCAGTTATCAAATTTGTATAGTCACTGGACATTTTCTCTAATTTTCTCTTGGCCCAGTTTTATGAACATTCCTTAAATTTAAGAAATACCTCAACTTATACAATTATTATTTTCCATAGGAAAGCATACAGAATTTAATAAAGGCTCCTTATCTTAAGATTTTTAGCTCACCTGGCCCTGGCGTCCGGCGTCCGTCTGTCCGTCAACATTTCCTTTAAATCGCTACTTGTCATAGAGTTCTGCATGGATTGTAACCAAATTTGGCCACAAACATCCATGGGGGAGGGGGAACAGAACTGGTATAAATTTTGGCTCTGACCCCCCGGGGGCAGGAGGGGCGGGGCCCAATAGGGGAAATAGAGGTAAATTCTTTAAATCGCTACTTGTCCTAGAGTTCTGCATGGATTGTAACCAAATTTGGCCACAAACATCCTTGGGAAAAAGGGAACAGAACTTTTATAAATTTTTGCTCTGGCCCCTCGGGGGCAGGAGGGGCGGGGCCCAATAGGGGAAATAGAGGTAAATCCTTTAAATCGCTACTAGTCATAGAGTTCTGAATGGAATGTAACCAAATTTGGCCACAAACATCCTTGGGGGAAGGGGAACAGAACTTGTATAAATTTTGGCTCTGGTCCCCCGGGGGCAGGAGGGGCGGGGCCCAATAGGGGAAATAGAGGTAAATTCTTTAAATCGCTACTTGTCCTAGAGTTCTGCATGGATTGTAACCAAATTTGGCCACAAACATCCTTTGGGGAAGGGGAACAGAACTTGTATAAATTTTGGCTCTGATCCCCCAGGGGCAGGAGGGGCGGGGCCCAATAGGGGAAATAGAGGTAAATCCTTTAAGTCACTACTAGTCATAGAGTTCTACATAGATTGTAACCAAATTTGGCCACAAATATCCTTGGGGGAAGGGGAACAGAACTTGTATAAAGTTTGGCTTTGGCCCCCACGGGTGCAGGAGGGGTGGGGCCCAATTTAGGAATAGTCTTAAATCCTTTAAATCGCTTCTTGTCATAGAGTTCTGAATGGAATGTAACCAAATTTGGCCACAAACATCCTTGGGGGAAGGGGAACAGAACTTGTATAATTTTTGGCTCTGATCCCCCAGGGGCAGGAGGGGCGGGGCCTAATAGGGGAAATAGAGGTAAATCCTTTAAATCACTACTAGTCATAGAGTTCTACATGGATTGTAACCAAATTTGGCCACAAACATCCTTGGGGGAAGGGGAACAGAACTTGTATAAATTTTGGCTCTGGTCCCCTGGGGGCAGGAGGGGCAGGGCCCAATAGGGGAAATAGAGGTAAATCCTTTAAATCGCTACTTGTCATAGAGTTCTACATGGATTGTAACCAAATTTGGCCACAAACATCCTTGGGGGTAGGAGAAGAGAACTTGTATAAATTTTGGCTTTGACCCTCGGGGGGCAATGCCGGAGGGGGGCCCAATAGGAAAAATAGAAGTAAATCCTTTACATCGCTACTAGTCATAGAGTTCTACATGGATTGTAACCAAATTTGTCCACAAACATCCTTGGGGGAAAGGGAACAGAACTTGTATAAATTTTGGCTCTAATCCCCCAGGGGCAGGAGGGGCGGGGCAAATAGGGGAAATAGAAGTAAATCCTTTAAATCGCTACTAGTCATAGATTGCTGCATGGATTGTAACCAAATTTGGCCACAAATATTCTTGGGGAAAGGGGAACAGAACTTGTATAAATTTTGGCTCTGATCCTCCAGGGGCAGGAGAGGTGGGGCCCAATAGGGGAAATAGAGGTAAAGTCTTTAAATCGCTACTTGTCCTAGAGTTCTACATGGATTGTAACCAAATTTGTCCACAAACATCCTTGGGGGAAGGGGAACAGAACTTGTATAAGTTTTGGCTTTGATCCCCCAGGGGCAGGAGGGGCGGGGCCCAATAGGGGAAATAGAGGTAAATCCTTTAAATCGCTACTAGTCATAGATTTCTGCATGGATTGTAACTAAATTTGGACACAAACATCCTTTGTGAAAGGGGAACAGGGACAGTTGGGGCCCAATAGGGGATTTAGAGGTTAATATTAAAATTCCTTCAGAAAAGAAAAATGAACCTGTATTCAGAACATTACTTGGCATTATAAACCAGGTGAGCGATACGGGCCCTCTGGGCCTCATGTTTCTTAACTTCTGTAATGCTTTTAAATTTGAAATTTAAGTTAAGGAATATTGATGAAACTGGGCCCAGATCATTTTACACTGAAAACAGGTTAACTTAGATATGTTATGATTGAGTTGGTGATAGTATTTGACCACAAACATTTTGATTTCAGGTGTAACTGGTAAGATGACTACCGAGACTGCTCATGATGATGACTTATTTGACTACAAACTTTTTGATTTATTTCAGGTGTAACTGGTAAGATGACTACCGAGACTGCTCATGATGATGATAATTTTGGTACAGAAACTTCATCAAAGGTAATCTTTATATGGGTGATACAGACCTGCCTATTTCTACGCTTTTGACGTAGTTTCTATGATTTCACACAGTATATTAGGCCTTACACTTTGTAATTGTTTTTCTGCGCTTTTTGAAAGTGAAGAAATAAGTGAATAAAGATATTGGCCACAATCTTCAAAAGGCATAACTCTAGGTACCAACCGAACGCACCCACGCATCAATATCATTGAAATGCTTCTATAATGTTTTGATACATGCATTCTAAACACTTTCACGGCCATGATAAAGCATCATGGTTTAAATGCAAATGGCAGCTTACAGGCTACCACTTAATCAAATGTAAAACTCTGCATAAAAGGAAAACAAAGGAACTAGACCAAGCCAGTGATACCAAATATATTGCTGAAACATCGAAATATCTGTCTTATTCCAAAATAGTTGGAGGTTCACGTATATTGCACAGTATGCAATCATTTGTAATGGGCACTTCTATTATTTATCTTGTGCACGTCTTCACGTTGGGTTAATGCAACGGTGAGTGAAATTAAACCTAGACCATTAAGCATTTTAGTTTGTTTCTATACTGTATTGGCAATTAAAATGATATTCAGATTTAACATTGGGTCGAAGTAGTCATCATTTTCTAGATAAATTTGTACTCTCATGGCACTGTTATTAAAAATATAGATAAAAATGTTATGTGAGAAATAAATTTTTAATTTCCTTCAGATGCAATATTTGTATAAAATTTCATAAATGTTTCTCAAATATTGATTGGCTTTTTTTTTCTAGTCTTATTTAAAATGATTTTATTTCAAAGATATGCTTCTAGATGAATTACACATACATGAAGAGGGAACGTCATTAAATGACCCCGGCTGGTAATAAGACTAAACATAATAAATCAAACTAAACATCTTTATGAATTAAATATTATACTGGTATAAATTATAAAACTCCAAGTGGTTGTTATTTGTTCTTAAGATCTTAATGTCATACAAGCATTTGGAAAACTACCTCTTATTCGAAAACTACACTTTTTTACTCGACTAACTACACTTCACAACAAAATTAGGTAGGCAGGTCTGGTGATATTGCATGTTCTGAAATTCAGATGAATGTTCTGTCCACATGGGAAAGATCAAACTTATACCTGATACCTCTTCTTTGATGTCAGCTGTTATCTGATGTTGATTAATTCTGGCATTAATGTATAATTTTATGATGTACTTCTTTTGATGTATGATCTTTTACACAATATTGATATACAGATTGATAGGAATGAGAGATTGTTCCCAGGTTTATGTGTTTAATGGTTACAATTACCTTTAGTTAACTGATCTCTTAGTAATTATGAGTATATGTGAAATTTATGTGGCAAATGGACTTTTCATTATTCAAATTAAGGAAGGAACCCTAGTGTCCTTTACATATACACCAGTATGTGTCCCTGTGTATTGGAGGGGCCATGTATTATTTATAACCCATGTCCACAGCCTTCCATCTGATATATGGAGTTTGGGGCACTTGTATATATTATTTTGTTCCATACATTTATATTTTGATAATGACAATTACGATATTTCTAACTTTACTAAGATTTGTCAATCATCCTACAGGCGATCCTGCGAGCCCTAGGGAAGGATAGACGAGACCGAGTGTTGGCTGGACTGTACATGGGCCGATCAGATACGGCCATACTCGTGAGACAGTCGGCCCTACACGTGTGGAAGATCATCGTGTCACACACTCCGGCGACTCTGCGCGAAATTCTGCCGGTGTTGTTTACTCTGCTGCTGGGATGTTTGGCCAGTACTAGTCACGATAAACGACAGGTGAGTTTACCAGGCAAATTACATAGACAGTAAAATGTTGTTTATAAGAAATCATCAGGGTTATTTTGCTGTATATTATTATGTACCCTCCATGATAAGGGAGGAGAGAGTACATGGTGATATTCATAACCACGATGTCCTGCTCGGATTTGATATGTACACAGCAGACTTAACTAAATTTTTAGATGTCAGAAGATTGAGCCAAATTCCTTATTTTGATATTGTCAGGAGTATATTTTACTGTACAATGAAAGTTAAAAAAAGAACTCTTCTATTTCATTTAGAAGGAATCCTCTATTTTACATCAATATGAAGTTTCATCTGTCTCTAATTATAAAATAGTTGTAAGTTCAAATTAAATCAATCAGTGGTAATTGAAATATTTTGCCAAATCCTCACTTGGTTACAATTTTCAGTAATTGACTGTAAAGTGTTGTTTTCTACCTGTGAAATCAAATACATTTCAATTTTTATGTAAAGGTTGCAGCAAGAACCCTCGGAGACTTAGTCAAGAAGCTAGGGGAGAGAGTATTACCAGAAATTATTCCCATATTAGAGAATGGTTTGGGTTCAGAGCGCGCTGACCAGAGACAGGGTGTTTGTATCGGTCTGACAGAGATCATGGCCTCAACTAGTCGTGAACACGTAAGTCATCTTCTTATGATCTTTTAAGTTAATAGTGCCATAAATGGGCTTGGATATGTTGATCTTACTTAGTTGCTGCATTAATATTTTCTGCTGAAATGTACATGAAAATAATACAGTGACCATATGAGATGACAGAGCGCAAATCAAAATGAATTACAGAAAAGATTTCCACATGTATTTAAAGCCAAATTAACTTCCTTTATAAGTAGACATTTAATGTTTATAATACAAATACTAAAAAATACTGATTACAAACTTAAATTCATTGTGTTTCCATCTAATCAATGACACAATAGTTATTTGAAATTGAAAAACAAAAATATGTGACAAGTAAAGATGAATGACTACGGTTACAGAAACAAATGGGCTGAGCAAAACCAGATTCAGGATATTAACCTTCAATTTTTTGGTCACTGGGTATTACTTGCACTTGTTTCCAATTTAGCAGACATTTTGTGTAATCAGATTACAAATTTTACCTTACTAAATCCCCAGGTACTGGTATATGCCGACAGTCTGATCCCTACGGTACGTCGTGCCCTTGTTGATCCCCTCGGAGAGGTGAGGGAGGCAGCCGCTCACACCTTTGACAGTCTCCACGCTAACATCGGACCTCGGGCCCTGGACGAGATTCTCCCTGACCTTCTCAACAAACTGGTACATTTCAGCAACCCACAAATTCTATTTTAACTATACATGGACAATTTTTAATTTCTTAACGATTTCATCCTGCCAGTTTAAGACTCTTGAAACGCTTGTTGAGTTTTGTGGCTTTCCACTGTTTAGATCCATCTCTTCAAATAGTATATAGTCAAACCATTGTATAAAGACTACCAAAGGGACAAAAGATAGAGACAGATATTTTATCCAAGTGGTTTTTATACTCTGGTAAGATTTTAGTGAAGACTCTGCGGAATTTTTCGTTGTAATTATATATGATATATTTCACTGAATATCAATAATGGATACAAATCTATCAGAAAAATGTGAAATTTTATCTTTTTATGACAAGATTGAGTCTAAATCACTATGCTATATAGTGCCTAGATTTTGAGACACCTGATGTAATCCTTAATTAGTGTTATCATTTGATTGACAGCGTGACCCAGAATTATCCGACGTCGCATTAGATGGTTTACAACAGGTGATGACGGTGAAGAGCCGCGTCGTAATGCCATACTTGGTGCCACAGGTGAGTGTTACTATTTATAGAACAAGGTAGATCAACAAACAGCAAAGAATCATTTAGTCCTAAGAACCTAAGAGGGCTAAGATAAAATAGAGAAGAATTAACAGCTTTATCTGCTATGAACAAAGTAAAATTCACTTAAAATGTTTTGTGAAGAACATTTTTGATGAATTTAAAAATCGGAATTTAAAATCTCATTTTTCATATTGATCATTTACCTATTTTATGTAATTGTACTAATTGGATCTATTTATTCCGCTATACTTGCAAAATCATTGAGAAATCTTGAAAAAAAATGATGAATGCGTCAAATGTTTTTAGCATCTTTTCATCTGACCTAAGTTCTTCTACAGAAAAAATATCCGAATTTCAAAGGGCGGGGAGAAGACAAAAAATTGTGTATTTATTGGGGTTTTTTTCAATCACAATTACTACTAAAAAATAGGCTGTGGCAGTAGAGTAGTCTGAATCGAGTTATGGCCTGGTAGACCACCTTGCGAATTGAACTTACATAGCCAGTCATGGGATGTTTCCAACTGAAACACAGGTACATAGCATCCCACCACAGTGTGGAGGTCCTGTGCCTACCTGGTCAAGCCTTTTTCTGGTGTCCCACCCTCCTGCTCAGGAGGCCCCCTTCTCAGGGGTTGATGACTTTTGTCTCAGACCTTCCCAGGGGCATTAGAACAACTAGTGTCCTGTGTGTTACCCCTAAAGCAAGCCTTACCACCACATCCATATTGAACAGGTCAGGGCTGGGCTTATATACAGCACATTATAAAGTGCAACTTTTCATTCTGCTTGTTAATTTACATATATATAATGGTATTGATTATAAAAGTTTAAGAATTTAGCTGATTAGCATGTTATTTACTGATATTTAACTGTGTTGTGTTGTATTGGAAATATTTGTGAAATCTGGTATTCATATTTACTGTGTTAAATTATTCTTTTTTTGCCTTATCCAGAAATTTTGGTTTTGTAATTAAAGGGAGATAACTCCCTTTGAAAATTTATCTTTACCCTTCGATAATTTTATTGATTTAACAATTATGTATTGTAAAGGTAGAAAAATGTTTCAATATAAGTAGGATATTGAATAAAATTGAGTTTATCACTTTTTTACATTTTTTTAATCTTATTTTGCCATGAAACAAGACTGTGGTGATGAAACAGCCGAACACTATCTTTTCATATGTCCATTGTTTAATAAACAAAGATCATCACTCAGAACCAAAATACATAACTCTAATATCTCCCCCCCCCCCTGCATTTTAACACAAAAACTCTACTGCATGGCTGTGACAATTGTGATGAAGAAAAAAAATACATATTAATTGCAATGTATATCAGAATATATATCTGAAACTAAAAGATTTTTTTAGATTTTTCTGCTGTGATAGGTTTGGGAGATACACTAATAATAATATTCAGTCATATGTAATGTTAAATGTTAAAATACTTTGTTGATAATTGTACTATACCAGATTTGTTTGGAGATGGCTGATATAGGCTTTGCCTGTTGCCAAATCCATTTGCATATTATTTGCAATAAAATTTGTTGAAATGAAACATGATTTATCAAAATTTATATACTAATGGTAACTATAAGTTTAAACTGTAAAATACTAAAGAGATCAAAAGGATTTCCTAATATTAACATTCCCAAATAAATAACAGCTTCATTATAATGCTTAGTTCAGATAATAAACACAATACACTTATATATGGAAGGTCTAATTTGACACTTTGGGGGCATTGATGAGAGGCTGATTGGTAAGCAGAGGGCCTTTGGTTTGGTTCCGTTGATTTGAATTAGAATTATATCTAAATTAACTATAATAGTATCAACAGATCTTTATTAACCAGTTTTAAGGTGCATTAATAAATTAGGAACAGATGAACTTTGACCTTTGTATACCCTCCAATACATGACATTGACCTTTTATTGTACTTGATGATTTTTTCCTTCATTATATATGACCTTGACCTTTTGTTGTAGTTGGTGACTCCTCCGGTAAACACACAAGCTTTATCTTTATTATCATCTGTGGCTGGAGACTCACTCACCAAACATTTACCAAAGATTTTACCTGCTCTAATGGACACGCTCAGTGAGAAGGCCGGCACACCTGAGGAAGCTCAGGTAAATACTCGTGTGATTAACGATAATCAACGATCGATGGCAAAATTACTATTGAATATAACGAATTCTGAAATTCAATTCATATCAAATATATTCAAATTCAATATTGTTTATATTTGTTCCACCAAAAATGTTCCATGTTCTTTAAAACAATTTTCCAAACAAAAAATCTATATGTGACACAATTTTAAAACAAAAATACGTCTTTACATTCAAAATAAAAAGAGACAAAAATAGGGGGAAAAGATAAGTATATTTTTTCACAATGCTAGATGCTGATTTAAAGAATTCTAATCTAAAATTCTAAAACTTCTAAATTTACAATTACATTAATTATTATGACTGTTATTTTATAGAATAAAAACTTGTCGTTACAGGAACTGGAGTACTGCCGTAGTGTGGTGTTGTCTGTACAGGATGATCGCGGAGTACGTACCATCATGGAGGAGTTACTAGCCGCCATTAAAAACCCCTCCCCGGACCTGTGTTGTGCCGCTGTCACCATTCTTCAGGCTTTCTGTGACAAAACACAGACAGATTACTCTGATTATAGATCAGACTTATTTAGGGGCTTGATCGCATCGTTTGTACGGAAAGAGAGTAAGGTCTTACTGGCTAGCTGGGAATGTCTCAATACCGTCACCAAGGTAACGCAAAATTCTTTTGATCAAACTTCAGAAACGTGTTAAAATCCTAAAATTATCAGTAAAAGAATACTATGATTGATGCAGAAAAGATGATGTAGCATAAGGAATGACCCATTTAGATAGATAAAGTTAAAAGGTAAAACAAAAAACCCAAAGGTTTTAAACAAATTACAAATTTTGTTTGGTAGCGAATGAATGCTGAAGCCTTCTTTCAGAAAAAAATTATAAGGTTTAAAATTATGTCTGTTTCAAATTCATTTTGTCATGTTTTCCAGAAACTGGATGTATCAGAGATGTTGCAGCATATACAGGACATAAGGTCTGCCATAAAGATAGCTGCTTCGGAGTTAAAAGGTGCCAAAGAACTGCCAGGGTTTAGCATTCCAAAGAAGGTAAGAAATCCTTTTAAAATACTTGATGCACTATATTGAAATTCAATAGTTCTCTTAAAATACCCTACAAATAGTTTTCATTTGATAGATAGAATTAAGAAAATAAATAATGTGGCTTTCAGGGCTCACGCTGTCAGTCGCCATAGGCACCAATGACGAATTTGAAATGCATTTGGCAATTTAAAAACTACATTGGCGAAAAGAAGAATTTTTTATGAACCCAAAATTATCCTTCCACTATACGTTTCCATACAGTGAAATTCACCAATCCTAGCCATACACAACACAGTGGGGCACTGGCTTGATAATTAAGTAAACAAAAGGGGTGTGATCACTCCCTGACCACCACCCAGGTCCTATTTAGCAGTCTGGGGCTGTTTCTACTTTTGCTAGGTAGTGTCACACTGTGTATTTCAGCTAAAGTAAATCGGCCGATTGGCCACAACTAGGAGTTAAACAATGCAGGCCATTCAATATTTTTAGACCACCATCTGATAGACCACCATCATCAGATGGTGGGCTATTCAAATCGCTTTTTGTTCGTGGTCCGTCGTCCGTCCTTCCATCCGTCCGTCCGTCCTTCCGTCCGTTAACAATTCTTGTTACCGCTATTTCTCAGAAAGTACTGAAGTGATCTTTTTTAAATTTCAGGTTCCCCTAGGGGTCTAGTTGTGCATGTTGTATTTTGGGACCAATCAGTCAACAAGATGGCCGACAGGCCGCCATCTTGGATTAGTACTAAAAGGGATCTGTGTCAAATTGCATGTACAGGTTCCCCTAGGGGTCTAGTTGTGCATATAGCATTTTGGGACCAATCAGTCAACAAGATGGCCGACAGGCCGCCATCTTGGATTTTGATAGTTAAAGTTTGTTACTGCTATTTCTCAGAAAGTGCTGAAGGAATTCTTCTCAAATTTCACATGTAGGTTCCCCTAGGGCTCTACTTATGCATATTGAATTTTGGTACCGATCGGTCAACAAAATGGCCGACAGGCCGCCATCTTGGATTTTAATAGTTGAAGTTTGTTACCGCTATTTCTCAGAAAGTCTTGAAGGGATTCTTCTCAAATTTCACATGTAGGTTTCCCTAGGGCCCTAGTTGTGCATATTGCATTTTGGGACTGATCGCTCAACAATATGGCCGACAGGCCGCCATCTTGGATTTTGACAATTGATGTTTGTTACCGCTATTTCTCAAAAGATACTGAAGGCAGTTGTCTCAAATTTTATGTGCAGGTTCCCCTAGGTCCCTGGTTATGCATATTGCATTTTGGTACCGATCGATGAACAAGATGGCCGACAGGCTGCCATCTTGAATTTGGGTAGTTGAAGCTTGTTACCGCTATTTCTCAGAAAGTACTGAAGTGATATGTCTCAAATTTTATATGTAAGTTCCACTAGGACCTTAGTTGTGCATATTGCATTTTCGGACTGATCGTCAAAAAGATGGCCGACAGGTAGCCATCATGGATTTTGATAATTGAAGTTTGTTACTGTTATGTATCTCAGAAAGTACTCAAAGGATCTTTCTCCATATGTAGTAATATGTAGTGAAAGTTTGAAAAGCAGAGAAAAGATCCCTCTTTCGTTTGTCAGACATGGATCATTCTTTGGTGGGCGCCAAGATCCCTCTGGGATCTCTTGTTTGTGATTACAGCTAGTGAGCATTACATCAAAAACAAACACAGCTTACAACTGTAAATGATTTACTCACGTTTTTAATGTTTAATAGGCCTAAATGTCCTTCAAGTCACAAAGTTTGCAATCATTATGGCCGCCATTTTGGGCGATTGTAATAGTCGATCCGGATTGCTTTAGAATTTCAGGAATTGATTAATAATCATGTTTTAAAAAAATGGGAAGGGTTTTTTATCCAGAATTTTTGTGCACAAATTTTTGAAAAAAATATTATAAAAAAAGAAATATATTAATAGTAAATAAATTAAATTTCCAAGAAGTTTTTACCTTTTACTTTCTCTCAATTTTGATCTATATTTAATTATTTTGATAAACTCTGTAACAGGTTTGACACTGGTTTTTTTTAGCCCACCATCATCAGATGGTGGGCTATTCAAATCGCCCTGCGTCCGTGGTCCGTCGTCCGTCCGTAAACAATGCTTGTTATCACTATTTCTTAAAATCCACTGCAGGGATTTTGTTCAAACTTCACATGGATGGTCCCCTTGGTCCATATTTGTGCCATACAGATTTTGAGGCTGATCGGTAAAACAAGATGGCCGCCAGACAGCCATCTTTGATTTTGGCAGTTGAAGTTTGTTATCGATATTTCTTGAGAACTACTGAAGAGATTTTGTTCAAACTTCACATGGAGGGTACCCTTGGTCCCTAGTTGTGCCATACAGATTTTGAGGCTGATAGGAAAAACAAGATGGCTGCCAGGCGGCCATCTTGGATTTTGATAGTTAAGGTTTGATATCCCTATTTCTCAAAAAGTGCTGAAGGGATCTTTCTCAAATTTAATATGTAGGTTCCCCTAGGGCCCTAGTTGTGCATATTGCATTTTTGGACCAATCGGTGAACAAGATGGCCGCCAGGCTGCCATCTTGGATTTTGATAGTTAAAGTTTGTTATCGCTATTTCTCAGATAGTACTGAAGGGATCTGTCTCAAATTTCATATGTAGGTTCCCCTAGGGCCCTAGTTGTGCATATTGCATTTTGGGACCGATCGGTCAACAAGATGGCTGCCAGGCGGCCATCTTGGATATTGATATTTAAAGTTTTTTATCGCTATTTCTCAGAAATATCTCTTGGATATTGATATTTAAAGTTTGTTATCGCTATTTCTCAGAAAGTATTTAATAGATCTTTCTCAAATTTCACATGTAGGTTCCCCTAGGGCCCTAGTTGTGCATATTTTGATTTGGGACAGATTGACAACAAGATGGCTGCAAAGGAGTAATCTTGGATTTTGATAGTTGAAGTTTGTTACCGCTATTTCTCAAAAGGTACTGAAGTGATCTGTCTCAAATTTTACATGTAGTATGTTTGAAAAAGTTTAAAAAGTAGAGAAAAGATCCATCTTTCCATTGTCAGATATAGATCATTCTTTGGTGGGCCAAGATCCCTCTGGTTTAATTTAGTACCCCTGTTGTGATGAAAATTAAGTAAACAAATCATGCCATTTAATTAAGCCCTGTATTTTTTTTAATTTCAATTAAGGATATATTAAAACATTAAGGTAATAGGATTGAAAATACATTTATATTTGGCATTGTTTCCCTTCTTCTAATCAATATAGAGGAAATTAAAAATTTTCCCCACGAATCATAGATCAACATGCAACCAGCAAATTTCAATTGGAGAATCCAAATTTTGATCCAGAGCTACACCTGGGCTTTAATTGAAGAAAGCAGACAAAGATGTGAGTTATTTGAACCTAATAAGAAGGAAGTCTACCTTTGTGTTTGCTTTGAAATTCAAGTCTCCATGCAAAAAAATATACCCAAAACATCAGCTAGATAAAATTGGCTTAAAAAAGTGATAAACCTTGAGCAAAATATTTCATGAAATTGCTAAATTGGATTAATAAGATATGTAATGGAGTAGTGCCTAGTGTTTATGGTCACCTGAGACGAAGTCTCAAGTGACCTATTCTAATCGCCTTTTGTCCGTTGTCGTGTGTCGTCCGTCGTATGTCTGTAAACAATTAACATTTTCGTCTTCTTCTCCAAAACTGCGGAAGCAATTTCAATGAAATTTTGCACAAACCTTCTAGGGCATAAGGCCAATCAAAAGTGTGAATTATATGGTCTCCACCCCCCAGGGGGCTGTGGGAGGGGCCAAAAGGGATAAAATTTTCATAATCTTCATAGATTAAAAAGTTAAATTTATAAATTCACTGACCGTATTCAAGGGCCAGTATATTAGTGTGTATATGTCTTTGTTTCATTCTAAACAAACTCAGTCGACTGAATGCCTTTCCCTCTCCCATGTATTACAACACATTTCAGGATATTGCCTCCATGTTGCTTATTAGTAAAATACATTTTATTTTGAATGCCTTTCACTCTCTCATGTATTACTACACATTTCAGGGTATTGCTCCCGTGTTGCCTATTTTCCGTGAGGGTATGTTAAATGGATCACAGGACGTGAAGGCTGTGGCAGCCAATGGACTCGGAGAACTCATTCACCTGACCAGCCCCGAGGCTCTCAAGCCGTCCGTCGTCAATATCACCGGGCCTCTCATCCGTATCCTTGGTGACCGCTTCTCAGCACAGGTCAAGGTCGCTGTCTTGGAAACCCTCACCTTACTCCTTGCTAAGGTAAAGATTGTGAAACTGACCAGTTATAAGTGTCTATCGTGGATAGGAAAATTGACTCAATTGTAGTATGAAGTGTTTTGCTTTCCCTTTACAACAGGCAAATTTGGTAACCTAAAAATTTGGGGCACTTAATCAAATCAAGTGTCTGAAAAAACTTGAAAAGAATAAGGTTGGAACTAGTTTAGGGTTTTTAGGTCAAATTGTTTCCTTTTGATTTACCTAAAACTATGTAATAAATGTTTATAATTGAAAAAATACATTTAATTATGTAAAATAAAAGTGATATATATGTTGTCTGTTCCCTTCCAGGTCGGCCTACAACTCAAACCATTCTTACCCCAACTACAGACAACCTTTCTTAAAGCACTTAACGACCCCCAGCGAGCGGTACGTCTCAAGGCTGCGTCTGCACTAGGACGACTTATTGTGATACATGTACGAGTAGATCCTTTGTTTACAGAACTTCACTCAGGCATTAGGAACACCTCGGACTCTTCTGTAAAGTAAGTTCAATCAACGAGTCAAGAAACTTTTTATGATAATAACCTTTAGCCTTCAATACCTGAATTGAATTCTTTCAAAAAATCAAAAACTTTTGAAAGGTACCCTAATGTTGGTTTGTGTTTATGTGTGATAATCATATTTTAAAAAAGACTTTATTTCAATAGTATAAGATTACATGTAGAAGATCTATATAATGGGATTTAGATTCAGTTTTCATTCTGTCATATTAAAACATATAAAAAGTGAGGAAAATTTCATGCGATACATTGTCCATACACAATATATGATTAGGAAGTTTCAGTCCCCTGAAAGGTACAGTCAAACCTCGATGTATCGAAGTTCAAGGGACCGTCAGAAAAACTTCGAAACATCGAGACTTCGAATTATTCGTGGTTGAAATTAGACCGATGTTTTTTTTACCATGACCAACTGTGGTAGTTGTGTACATGTCGTCTCCGTTCCGTAAACTTTATAATCATTGTATTTACCACAAGCAAAACAAAATAAAAACGAAGTATGCAATTAATCACATGTATTGCTATCGTTAGCAATACATACGTATATTATAAACAAGACTTACGTGTACTAGGCCTAACCCATGTACAAGTGTTCGTTTGGTGACTATATATTTAAGCGATGGTTAATATTACGGAATGAATATTAAAACGAAAACACGTTGTAAAAACGACACTAAAAAGGAGGAACCGAAAGCGCTACAACACCTACATAATACTTCGATTTAGAATGATCGATTTGCTCCAGTATTTATGCCAAAGTTTTGCAATGTAACAGTTTTGAGTATGAGTTACTAATAATGTGGCTCGCTATTTACCGTTCCGTAAATTCTACAAACCGCTACCAATGGCGGCGGCGAACATCAAAAACGACTAACTGTATCTTTGCCGTACTAATGATTTAATAACGCAGCTTGTAAAAACAAAGCACCGGGTATCGGTCTGATTAGTGATATTAATTATCTTGATGATATCAAGCTAGCAACACAAGCTGTCATAATCCCTATTGTCCGGCGAAGGGCCGTCGCGAGACAGCTAGGTGTGACAGCATGCCGCGGGGTATCGGCGAACACCTGATCTGTACAGGTAAATTTTTATTCGAATCATCGAGTGTCAGTTACCTATGATTCTATAACAAATGGTCCATGAAAAAAGTTCGATACATCGAGAACTTCGATTCATAAAACTTCGATTCATACATGGGTTAGTTAGTAATGTTATATAGTGAAGAAATTCGGGACCGGACAAAAAGTTCGATACAGCGAGAAATTCGATTCATCAAAGTTCGAATCATCGAGGTTTGACTGTATATACAAATGGACCTCTTATCTTGAATACCTCTGAGCAATGACTCTCAATCATAATGACAAATATGTGTGTTGTAGGGATACAATGCTACAAGCACTTCGGTTCTGTATATCTGGTGCTGGACAGAAGATGGCAGAGCCTCTGAGGAAACAGATCACAGCCACGCTGCTCGAGCTACTCGGCTCACAGGAAGATGCTACACGTGCAGTGGCTGCTGGTTGTCTTGGAGCTCTGTGTATGGCCCTGTCAGAAGCAGAGCTTAAAGACACACTCATACAACACCTACTGGGTAAGGGGAGATTACTCTCAAGGATGGCCCTGGGTAAGGGGAGATTACTCTCAAGTATGGCTCTGGGTAAAGGGAAGTAACTCTGAAGTATGGATATGGTCCTGGGTAAGGGGAGGCAAATCAAGTATAAACCTGTCAGAGGTGAACTTAAAGATACATTCCCCTACCAGGTAAGGGGAGATAACTCTGAAGTATGGCCCTTGGCAAGGGGAGGTAGCTCTGAAGTATGATACATTGAGATTGCACTATAACTCACCACAACGAGACACACATTCACATAATGCTGTATGGTATGAAAACCAGGCATCTTGTAATCTGGAATGACCATCCTCCTAATAGTGTTAGGTGTAGTAAAATAGACAAGAAACAGTATTTCTGATGTACAGCTCTATCAACTTCAATCCATAATTCCAATTTGAATTCTGAAAAAATGACTGATTGCGGTGGCTCATATTATCAACATGAATCAAAAATATCTTGTTAGGAAAGAATTAACAAAAACTGATTTAATCACAGCTTGTATTGAGAGACATCCTTCTAACATGAAGTCTGTTTATAGATGCTGATCCCAGTCAAGATTGGATGTTGAGACAGGGTCGAAGTATGGCTCTGGGTGTCGCTCTGAAGGAAGCACCGAGCAAGCTGTCCAGCACTGGGCTAGAGAGTAGCATAGCAGATTATATAACTGGTCTGGTGGACTCAGAAAGGGTATGTGGTAGAGAACTTTAGGATCGTCTCACTCAGAACTCATCTGGTGGGTTCAGAAAGGGTAAATGGTAGAGCCCTCCAGGGTTATGTCACCATCAAAACTCATGGATTTTACAAATCTTTGATTATTTTTTGTCACTGATGTATGTTCTGTAACCATCTGTTATACACTCACTTGGTGCATACCAAAAGGCAAAAGATGAAATAATGTCACCAATGTGATGCATGTTACTAGTGATAACAACATTGTATCATAAAGTGTATAAATTTTCCCACAGATCCCCCTGTGTATCAGTGGCTATCGCTGTATGGGTTTCCTACTCGACTACCAGTTTACTACTAGTGATGGCAGTGTCCCCTCGTTGATCTCTACACTCATCAAGGTAAGATTAATTCATTCACCCCTGAAGAAACATTTAGACTCTTCGTAATCAAAGATAGACCAGTCCATTATGAAATTTCTGGGGTGAATAAGTTAATAACGTCAGAATAATTAATTGTTTATCAAAGCTGCTGACTACCGCTTATTTGCTAAATCTAGCATGTGTAAAATATTTTTTTTACTGTATAAAAATTATTAGCAGTTATTTTCATGAATCGCCTTTGTAACTATTGAAAGCAGCATTGACATGATGTGACAGTGATAAATAAAACCATGATTTTGAAAAAAATATACATATATAGTTATACAAAAATTTCGAATTTTCTTTTTAAAGAAATAGCCCTCCAAATTGACAATTTGTGTGCCTATATCTATCTGTGTGAAAAATATTTCTTCACAAATTAAATGTTACAGCGACACTATAGTAGACTGGCTACAGAATTCATTACTATTCCAGGGTTTGAAGAATGACTCGAATGACATTAAACAGCTTGTAACCCAGGTGATATCGTTCCTCATCCATAACCGTCAGGGGACACAATCCCCGGAGCTCGTCAAACATCTGACGGCACCGCTAGTCATGGGCGCTAAGGAGAAGAATACATCGGTCAGGTCTAACAGTGAATACGCTCTGGTATCTCTACTGAAGCTAAGGGAGGGAGACACTTTATTAAATGTAAGTAACCATTTTATTTCTGACTTGATGTGAATATATAGATTTTAGGGGTGATAAAAGCAATTGTTTGACTTGAAGCAGTTAGCCAAAATATGGTTAGACCAATTACATTTTCTAAACAATAAGACTTGTTTATTAATAGAGAACTTCAATGGACTATGAAAAGTAATCTGTTAAGCAAATGTTCAAGATTACCGAATGTAATAGAAAATTCACTTTCTTGCAATAGCTCAAGTTACAGGTAATGAGTCCATTCTTGATGTACACAATAGCTCAAGTTACAGGTAATGAGTCCATTCTTGATGTACACAATAGCTCAAGTTACAGGTAATGAGTCCATTCTTATGTACACAATAGCTCAAGTTACAGGTAATGAGTCCATTCTTATGTACAACACACATATAAGACTGCATTATATTCACTATATAGTGGAGTTCTAATTGTTGGTCATTGGTATATTTTACATGTTGTTGATTTTCATTTTGCCAGTTTTAACTGATCTACAGCACGTATCTTTGGATTTAGAAAAAAAGGTTTTCATCAGATGAGTGAATGATCAAACTTTTATATGATTATTTTCATAAGGTTTTCTTCTTTGTTTGATCCCATTAGATTTCAAAATAAGCAATGCATATATTTTCTCTTTTTTCTTGATAAATATTTTTAATATTGAATTTTTCCTCCCAGGATATAATGCAGCAGTTGGACGCTGGAATGAAAGATTCACTGTCTGAACTTGTCACTAAAACTTTATCAAAATTACGGAAACAAGTTGAGCCTCCCCCAGAGAACATTGACGACACAGTCCTGAAATGATTCCTCGAACGTGATATTAATTTAATTTTGTTTCTCGTAAATTTATTGTGAAGTTATATCTGATCATGCAGAGGAGTGCTAACATGTGAAAGGTTTTCCGTTCGCTCTGTCCACAAAGTGCTATGGATCTTAATTCAACCGACAAAACAGCTGTATGGACATTCTGATAATTGTATTTCCAAAGTACAACAGCAAAACTACTGCACTAACCTGATCCTACATCTACCTAGTAATGGACTTACTTTATGATATTAAAGATCGTAAGTTTTGTAATTAAAAGATACAACATTTATTAGTGCTAATATATATATAATGAAGTATGATGTTTTTGGAAAATGAAAGTTGATGTTTATTGTATTTCAAATACAACTGTCAACAGTGAAATTTATACTGTAGTAACTTGATCATGTTAATTGTACATCTACCTAGTAATAGACCTACTTCATGGTATTGAAGATCATAGTCTTTGTATTTTATAGAAACAACTGTTAATTTTTAAAATCTAAAATAAGAAAGTATCATGTTTTCAGAAAATGAAAGATCGTGTTAACTATTTATCATAAAAAATGAAAATTCAACCTGAGTGGTTTTACCTATATTAAGATATATGACTTTCCAAGTAAATTTATCAAAGAAAAACATCATTGAAATATAAGTTATATACATAAGGTATGTACTTAAATGTTTGCATTCTTCAAAAGCTTTTAATTTAAATTAAATCTGCAAGTAAATCTATATTAGTTAGTTTATTGTGTGAACTTTACAAGTATTGCTGTTTGGAATTTGAAAAACAGAACCTACTTCATATTATGTTATCATTTTTGTTATCAATGTTCTATTGTTATATCTGCAGATTCAGAGAAATGCTAGAGGCTGTTTCAATAAAAAAACCTAAATAAGGATATTTTCATCAAAAAAAATGTTTTGAAATGAATTCTGAAATGTTTTGTGTCAAATGTGCTGATTGGTTAATGTGATTGGCCAATATGAACACCTGGTATCGATATCCGATACCCCATAGTAGTATCACATCCAGGTAGCCACACATTGACAAAGGAATAGCAAATGACCAGTACAAAGGATACCCTGTCTTTTGGTTTGAAGTACTTTGAACATACCAAAGTTATCTTAGTTTGCTAACAACAGGTTATTTTGTGGCTGGATACCATTAGGTTATTTCTTTTGGCCAGATACAGTCAAAACCGGATATTCTGTGACTTGTTAAACCTACCAGGTATGTTAAATCACCTCAAAGGTCATCCTTGATACTACAGGTGTTACTATCATTCTCGTTATATCCTCCCCTGGAAAATGTAATTCCATCTTTGCATATTACAGAGTTAGCTCCCTTACAGGTAGGTATCGAATGTTACAGCATTATATTGTGAATGCAATTCATGTCGTTTCCATCGAAATGTATGACGTTGCATTCACAAACACATGACGTCACAATTTTAAATACCTACCCTCAAGGGCAGATAACTCTGTAATATGCAAATACGGAATTTCAGAACTGAAGACATTTCAGGAGGAAAAAACTGATCAATCATAGGCCTACAGATATTTCTTTTGAAGATTAAAGACTCCCAACTTCAAAGCAATAGTGTACTGTTTTAAATTATTTTGATATACATCAAAAGTTCCCTGTCTCCTCTGTTATCACACACCAAACCTTCAGTTTTGCTATGACGTAATCTAGGGGTGTATACGAGGACAGTGATGGTAACCCCTGGAGTAAAGAGGATGCCCCAAAGGCAACTCTGATAATGATATTCTTATAATAATGAATATCACAATTAGCAATGGTAACCACTTTGACAGAATGGCTTCAGATGAAGCCAATTATTATATAAAGTTATGAGAACATGACACGATATACATAAAGGATACCTAATGATCGTATGACAGGGTACATGTTTTACATGTCTTGTCTGTTCTGGTGTTCGTGGAAAGTTTTGATCGATAATGTGTATTCATGGTCATATGTTGATTGGAGGTTTATTAAAATCTGAGCTTGAATTTCATTTTTGACTTTGAGTTTTGATATAGAGGGAATCCGGTGTATGGTATCATTAGCCACATTTGCCTTCATTCATTGGCTCTCAGACATATCAGACAGAGAACCAGCTTACATATTGCTAATTTCAAAGATTTGAAATCGCTACCGATAGCAATTCAGGAAATATTCCTACCAGTATATAAATTAATTGTGTTAAAAACAAATATGGAGGATTAGAGGATAGTCCCTTCTTTAACAGAATCTGGACAGGAATATCTCATTCCTCGGGTAAGATTGTGGTCGGTCACAAGTTCTATTGTTTAGAAGCATTTACATTGATGCGTCGTCATAGGAATTTTGTTATTTGATGACAACACCAAAAGTGTAGATTAATGTATCGGTGACGGGGAATTGTCTAGCATGTACGAGCTGTCTTTCCCAAACAATAACAGGAGTAGTTCAATAGAATTGCAGTTTCGCTGCAAGTATCACTGATGTTGTCAAAAGCCCATACTAGACTTGTACAGTTAGTACAACAGCCAAATCAAGATAATAATTTGTAAGATAATTCAGATATTAATTAATGATTACCATATTCGACCCAATACGCGCCTAGGCTGCTATAGATTGAAAACAAGAGGCCCAGAGGGCCTGTATTGCTCACCAAGTAATGTTCTGAATACAGGTTCATTGTTTCTTTTCTGAAGGAATTTTAATATTAACCTCTAAATCCCCTATTGGGCCCCACCCCTCCTGCCACAAGGGGGTCAGAGCCAAAATTTATACAAGTTCTGTTCCCCTTCCCCCAAGGATGTTTGTGGCCAAATTTGGTTACAATCCAAGCAAAACTCTAGGACAAGTAGCGATTTATAGGATTTACCTCTATTTCCCCTATTGGGCCCCACCCGTCCTGCCCCCGGGGGGGGGGGGGGGGGGGGGGGGGGGGGGGGGGGGGGGGCAGAGCCAAAATTTATACAAGTTCTGTTCCCCTTCCCCCAAGGATGTTTGTGGCCAAATTTGGTTACATTCCATGCAGAACTCTATGATAGTAGAGATTTAAAGAATTTACCTCTATTTCCCCTATTGGGCCTCCTGTCCCCGGGGTGTCAAAGCCATAATTTATGCAAGTTCTGTTCCCCTTCCCCCAAGGATGTTTGTGGCCAAATTTGGTTACAATCCATGCAGAACTCTAGGACAAGTAGCGATTTATAGGATTTACCTCTATTTCCCCTATTGGGCCCCGCCCCTTGTGTCCCCGGGGGTCAGAGCCTAACTTTATACAAGTTCTTTTCCCCTACCCCCAAGGATGTTTGTGGCCAAATTTGGTTACAATCCATGCAGAACTCTAGGACAAGTAGCGTTTTACAGGATTTAACTCTATTTCCCCTATTGGGCCCCGCCCCTCCTGCCCCCGGGGGGTCAGAGCCAAAATTTATACAAGTTCTGTTCCCCTTCCCCCAAGGATGTTTGTGGCCAAATTTGGTTACAATCCATTTAGAACTCTAGGACAAGTAGCGATTTAAAGAATTGGAGGGTCAGAGCCAAAATTTATACAAGTTCTGTTCCCCTTCCCCCAAGGATGTTTGTGGCCAAATTTGGTTACAATCCATGTAGAACTCTAGGACAAGTAGCGATTTAAAGAATTTACCTTCATTTCCCCTATTGCCCCCCCCTCCCTCCTGCCCCCTATTGGGCCCCGCCCCTCCTGCCCCCAAGGGATCAGAGCCAAAATTTATACAAGTTCCATTTACCCTATTGGGCCTGCCCCCGGGGTGTCAGAGTCAAAATTTATACAAGTTCTGTTCCCCTTACCCAAAGGATGTTTGTGGCCAAATTTGGTTACAATCCATGTAGAACTCTATGACTAGTAGCAATTTAAAGGATTTACCTC
This sequence comes from Argopecten irradians, assembly GCF_041381155.1. NCBI lineage: Eukaryota > Metazoa > Mollusca > Bivalvia > Pectinida > Pectinidae > Argopecten > Argopecten irradians. Next base: position 29,569,540 of record NC_091142.1, on the reverse strand, counting down.
TATTTCCCCTATTGGGCCCCGCCCCTTGTGTCCCCGGGGTGTCAGAGTCAAAATTTATACAAGTTCTGTTCCCCTTACCCCAAGGATGTTTGTGGCCAAATTTGGTTACATTCCATTCAGAACTGACTAGTAGCGATTTAAAGGATTTACCTCTATTTCCCTTATTGGGCCCCGCCCCTCCTGCCCCTGGGGGATCAGAGCCAAGATTTATACAAGTTCTGTTCCCCTTCCCCCAAGGATGTTTGTGGCCAAATTTGGTTACAATCCATGCAGAACTCTATGACTAGTAGCGATTTAAAGGAAATGTTGACGGACAGACGGATGGACGGACAACGGACGCCCCACCATGACATAAGCAGCTCACCTGGCCCTTCGGGGCCAGGTGAGCTAAAAATAAAGAAGCATTTTAAAGGACCAAATTTAGGCTTACATTTTACAAAATTATTGCACATCATTGTCAAGCATGTTGTCGTTGGTCCACAGAGTGAGGTTGTCATGGAGAAGTTATATGATTAGTGTGGAATCTTTGTCATTGTCTAATTATAATCGTGATTACGCAAATTCATCATTGCGCTTACAATGTTAAAGTTGATTGCATTAAAATCAGTATGTTTACATTAATATCTATTCCACATAGATGGAAAAATATCTTTCTTTCTAAAAAGACATATCACATTTCCACCAAATTTAGATTATGGTATCAATGAATCTAGTGATACAAAATGTTAATAAACGACAAATTTATGGAAGTGTAACAGGACAGGAGAAAATGTAGCGGCCTGACTGGGATTAAATCCCGGGACCTCTGAACACTAGCAAAATGCTCTACCGCTGAGCTACCTGATCACCGAGATTGACCCAGTCCAGTCCCGCTACACTTCTCCCTCCATTTCAAAGTCTTCACCTTTGAAGACATACGAGACCCTTATACCACCACCGTGGGTAATTAAGTTGGTCGACAAGTTTGTAACAGGAGAAGAGAAAATGTAATGACCAGACCGGGATTCGAAACCGGGACCTCTGAACACTAGCTGAATGCTCTACCCAAGAACTACCTGGCTGTCATCTGATGATGGTAGTGAAATAACAAAATCAACAAAATCCATTGAACTGGATCCATTTTAATACTTTTGCTAAAGCAAAAACTGTGACCAGCATGGCCCTAACAAAGGGTAATTTTCATATTAACTAAGTCCATCTATATATCATATGATACCAAAGATTACTGCTAGTGAACAGAGTCATGTTACAGGTTTACACAAATATACAAATGTAAAATGATCCATTTTCAATATCATCTATTTTCATCTTGAACATACAATAGCAACATATGAATAAATATTAAGAATCTACTAAGTTTTGTTAAATCTACACTTACAAGGCATATTGATGACACATATTTAGAAATACAACTTTTGATTTTCATCCAGGTTATTGTGTAAATAATCTTTTTATCTTTAATGTAAATGAAATTTCCAAAAACAATTTATCAGAATTCTATACTTAAAGAAAGAAAAATTGTTGCCCAGTATTAATATGGAAAATTAAACATACATGTTCGGGATTTTTTTTAACATCAAAATGCTATGTTATCATCCGTGTAATGAAAAAGTATGATTTTAGTTCATTTCTAAAATTGTTTTAGCATTCTATATTTGTCAAAAAAAAGTTATGAATTTGCTAGTAGTTACTATAGCAACAGAATTATGGATTTAATTTCACAGATGTTTTGCTCATTTTTGCAATTTAAACAAAATTTAAATTAATCTTCAAATTTTGATGTGTGACTTATTTTTGATGTATTTGGCATTTTGACAGATTCTCTAAGTCTATATGATAAGTTTAAAGAACACAACACTCGTTAACAATACCAAAAGCACAACAATTGATTTACTTATAGTTATTTAGGAAAAAAATATGAAAATATATAAATATATATTTAAGAAATTAAAATTTGTAAAAGAAAAAATCACTAGTCATGATCACTGATCATGAAGAAAATGCTAATACAATAAAAAGTGCTTTCTTAGTAAGAAAATTTTAGAATTGCTCTGTCTAGCAGACTTTTTTTATCGAAGGAAATCTTCCAATGATAAGCTTTCCTGCGGCTCTTGATTAAATGGGCTCCTATCAATTGATGAATTCTACTTTTTCACCTAACATTTCATTTATAGAATCATAACTGTCATTGAAAAAACCTGTTTCATTGTGTTTTGCGAAGTGAAAAGTGTCTCCATTTTGAAGTCAAATGCCTTACTTCATACTCACAGAACTGAAGAATATTTTTTTCTTTGAAAATTATAAAAAATTCGAAAGATTTAAATTTATTATAGGCTACTAATGACAAAAAAGACAACTCAATACAACTGAAAGAATAACAATAATGAAGGGTCCTTTGGATGCTCTTAGTATAAATCATTGAGACAGCTACAACGCTAAAGTATATACCGATGAATATGAACTAGCACATTCTACCGCAGTGATTATATTATTGTTAGCATCATTAACTTACTGTGTAATGTAATAGTACGATATATTCAGATTTTTGAGACAAGTCTCATGCTCCTACTTCTGATCAAGTTAATGATTTTCTCACAGAGCCACAAGGTAAAGACTTTGGGCACTGAAACATTTACAGTATGTACAGTGCTTTTGGGAGATGGAAATCCGAGTGAGCAATAACGCTGAAGTAGGACTCATCTAAAGCTAACTACTATTGGAATGAAAAATATCAAAACCGACAAAAAAAGTTGTAAAAATGTTACAATTCAACATTGAACAAAAATAATACATGAAAAATATTAATGCAAACTTGACTTTATAAAATATAAAAAAAAGAGATACCAAAACAGAGACTGTTTGTATACTAGAATCAGAAGAGAATCTTTCATAATTTTGATTAGGATCTTCACATCAATATCCATCCAGCGATTTAGAAACCTGTCATGTCAGATATGAGTTTTGAAATAATGTTCAATATCAATTTGTATTAGAACTACCAGGCTTTGTATATCTGATTATTTTCATATCAAAAGAGTATTCAGACGAAAATGAAAGTTACATAAACACAACAAAATATTACAAATGATTTATCATTACAACTAAAAATCAGCAACGACAAATGAACATGGGGAATAAATTCTAGTTTAAGCATTTAGATATGTAGGGATAAAATACACCTTAATTTGTTACTAATTCGAGTAAATATTGATATACATATGTATGCAGTTAATTAATCGTTCATCTTTTTAAATATAAACCATTTATTATATTGATCAGACACATGAATACTTTGTCATTCATACTTTACTGATTAATTTTTGAAAAAAAAATATGTACTGTTGTAAAAAAGAGAGTATACTTTTCTAATTGCGGCTGATATTTTAAAAGTTCTTTAGAATAAACCATAAAATTCAATGAGTTTTTATACATAGAAATAGAAAATATTGTTTTATAATCCTAACAAGTGAAAGTTTATGATTTAAACACTTAGATATCTTTAATTTAATTTTAATGTATTCATTCCAAAAAAGTCCAAAGGAGAAAGTCATGAAGGTGATTTTTTATGTAAAACTATTAGATAAATTTCTTGTTATCTAAAACATCTCGGTACAAATTTTTAAAATGATAAACAAATAGCTAAAAAAAAACAATTAGAACCTGTCAAAAATTCACCACCTCGATATTATCAACTATACATCTTTTGACTGATTTTACCTTCAGCTTCAATTTCCAAAAACAAAAGTATCAAATTCTGGGGAAATTATACATTTCTATTGTCCACTTCATTTCAATTGTCACAAGTATGTGTGAAATATGGAAAAGAAACAGCATCCAATCAAAAATAATAGTTTACCTCTATAAAAATCAGGCAGAATCGCAGCTTGAATCGAAAAAAAAAATGTTTGGAAGATCAAGGTATCAGAAAATTAATTCTCCTGACAAAAAGCAGTGTTACACAACATGTAAAACCAACTTGATAAAGATTGAAGGGGAACATCTACAGATCTAGATGATATCACCGATTTCACATTATACACACAAACATGTTTCATTTCTCAATAAGTGATTATCTCCATTTTATAGATATCAAGAAACCTTCGTTACAATCAAAAAGTTGTATAAGAAATACAGAATGTTCCTTGGATTAACATTGATATCCATACCCAACGTGATCAGACTAAAATGGTCTAGTCGTTTCACAGATGGTCAAACTCTATATGGTCTTTCTGGAACCCTTTTTCATCCTCAATGTTATTGTTTGTTTATGTTTACTATGAAGTAACGTTCGAAAGTATTAAAGTGCGGGGTTTAGGCTGTTTAGGATTCTTCCTGTGGCTCGTCAGCATCATCTGTTCTCTGTTCTTGATCTACAAACATAAACATGAACGCTATTTAAGGTCATGGATTGACAAGTCATAAAAGCTCTGCCTAAACGGTAAATAAGTAAAATGCTATCTGAATGTCATCCTAAATACTCCGGGGATTACTATTACTATTACTGTCTTGATATCAACCACTGGGTAGATGTCATCCTGGACACTCCTGGGATTACTATCACTGTCCTTTTATCCACCCCTGGACTATGTCATAGTAAAATTTAAGACATTTCAGGCAAAACACCTGCCCAATCACAGGCCTACAGAGACTTCCTTTAAAGATTACAAAGAGTGATGCACAACTTTGAATCCAATACATTGCATCATTATTCCATTCTTATGATGTAATCAGTTGTACGTCAAGGACCAAACTACCTGTCTCATCTGTTGTCACACCCAGAGCCTTCAATTTTTTTATGAGATAGTCCAGGTGTGAAAATAATGAGGGTGATAGTAATCCCTGGAGTGTTGAGGATGACATCTAGTTCACAGGTGGATTAACAATATTCATACTTACCCCTGGAGTGTTGAGTATCACATCAAGCCCAAAGGTGGATATTACAATATTGATAGTAGCCCCTGGAGTATTGAGGATGGCATTGATTTCAAAGGTGGTTATAACAACATTGATAGTTACCCCTGGAGTATTGAGGATGACAACTAGTTCAAAGGTGGATATAACAACATTGATAGTAACCCCTGGAGTATTGAGGATGTCTGGATGTTAGAAGAAAATTTACAAGAACAAGAAGCCCATAGGCCTTAATGGTCACATGAAATACTGATTAGTGTTAGTAAAAGTGAAGCAGCCATGCAATGTAGGGGTGGCAGGCACTACCTGCAGAGTCCTGGATTGAATTTTAACATCTGTCCAATGATCATGGTTTTCCAGGACCTTATAAATTAATGTCAAAGCTGAATTGGACATTATGTGGATAATAGATTAATATTTTTGTCAGATTCTATCCAGGTCAAGATTCCCCAAGCCAAATAACACTGTACGACCAATATAAATATCTTATAATTGATTCAGATTTATGATCAAATACAGTAAATTGAGATGAACACATTTGATAAACAAACTGATTTTTGCATACAATTAAATTTTGTGTACTTCACAAGAACAATTTTGTTTGTTTTTGTAAATCAATGCGAAAAGGTTAAAGAAATGAAGAAGACTTATAATGAGTCTAAATAATGCAAAGATAAAATGGTTTATAGTATACAGTATACATGATGGATAAGAGCGGTTTACACATATCAAAATTGAGATATGCATGCATTTAAGCATTGATGTTACTATTTTTTAACTTCATAGGGGTATGAAAGAAATTTTGTTTGCAAACTGTGAGAATCCACGTAGCGGATGAGGTTAAAAAACAGTTACATCAATGCTTGTAATTAATTTTCAGACTCCTTGATAACATAAAGTATGTTTAAACGTACGTTTCTTTTGATTTCCAATGGATTATTTTTTTCAATACGCAACATCGACGTCTCTATTGTGACGTCATGATTATGTTGATTTTGGCACCATTAATTAATGATTGGCACATAACCTTATAGAATCCCATCCTCACCTTCTTGGTTGGGCATATCTGCCGTCCATAGTGTCAAGTTGTCTCTCAGGAGCTGCATGATTAAAGTTGAATCCTTGTAACTTTCTTCATTTAGGGAGTCAAGCTCCTGAATGGCATCGTCAAACGCCGACTTTGCAACTGTGCAGGCTAGCTCTGCCGAATTCAAAATCTCAAAGTAGAAGACAGAAAAGTTGAGGGCGAGACCAAGCCTGATGGGGTGTGTTGAGGTTAGGGCCTTTGCAAATTCCTCTGCTTTCTTATATGATGCCAAGCTGTTTTCAGCAACCTCTTGACGTTCATTGCCTTTTGCAAATTCAGCCAGATAGCGGTGGTAATCCCCCTGCCTGTGAAATCAAGCAAATACAAAGGTTTTTTAAAGACTGTCTATCCACACAATAAAAGGAATGTTAAGCATGTTTATATCACCCATACCATAAGCTTCTTGTGCTATATTCTGTATTTGCATATTTCAGAGTTATCTGCCCTTATGGGTAGGTATTGATTGTTACATCATTTGTTCATGAGTGTAACGCCAATTTGTTTTTATAGAAAATGACATGTCTTTTACTCACAAAGTAATGATGTCACAATGAATACCTATCCGCAAGAGAGATAACTCTTTAAGAGTAGAACATGAAATAAGTCATTACATCAAAGAGACTTAAGAAAATACCATAAGAATGAAGGTCATAATATCATATAGCCAATATTTCCATTTATGATGATACTTTTGAAATTTTGAGGGTACATGTATACCAATGAGGTCAGAAGAAATTTATTCTGCAAACAATAACTAACAGTGTAATGATGCATTTATTCTCTTGTGACTAAATCGCGAAATTCAAGTTCTTTAAGATTTACTCAACTATTGTTGCGGAACTAGGAGAATTTCCTTCTTTTTGACATGTCTCGAAATTCTCTGTCTTTATCTTCTCTCGGAAAGATAATGATTCTTGTACAAAAGAAGGCCATAGACCTATATTTAAACCTCAGTTAGTGAAGAACTTGTACAGTAGACTAGCTATTATGTGAATTAAAGCCAGAGATTCAACTTAATATTGAATTAGTCAAGTGGAAGATTAATCACGATCAAAGATGTAAAATATACAAGCTTTGTGCTTTGCTTGTAGGTATACATTGTATAAAACAATTTTCTTTAATTTGATACAAAATATCCAATTGAGATATTGTAATTTAATTTGGTGACTGCCAAATTTAATTAACTGGTAAATATTGATAAGACATCAAAAAGTATTTTTAAATTATGTAATTTTCTTTTTCAATAAATGAATACGGTACAGTAACTAGTTTTTGTCAACAAGAACAAGAGCCCCAGAGGACTTGTATCGGTCATCTGGTTAATTTATTGTTATATGAAAACATTTCTGATTTCATATAGCAAACACTTTTCTGGTTTAGAATTATCTGATACAACATTTTTGAATACAGGAAACCCATGATAATCCAGATGCCAATAGTCTGGTAAACCAACAATCCATATCGAATTATTAGGGAACCAACTTGATTATTGACTATAATGTAAAAGGAAATCCAGACAATTTAGGCTTGGACCACTGTATTGCAAATTTGTGATTAAAGATCAAAAGAAAATTTAGAGTAAAGCAGCAAGTTGAAAAATGAGAATATTTTAAAACGTGTTCTACAATAATATCACCAAGTTGACCCCTTTTATACAAGCCCCAGCGACTCCTGTGATGTCAATCCAACCATTTGTACAATTTTGAATCCCTGTGGTCCATTTCTGTTCAATCTGATTAAAATACAGATCCTGATAACCACTCAATTCAATAGAGGATCTGACAACATCCCATAAGGGGTCACGTCCTGGTGACCTTTATACCACCTGTAGTTCAGATCAAATGCATTTTCTACCCCTAACTACATCAATTGATATGCATTAAGGTTTATTGTGCCCATTGGGGAAGATAACTCTGTCACATGAAATCCACTGCCATGATTCTGGCAGCAGCAATTTGATTGGCCAATTTCAAATGTCACCAGAACATGGCTCCTAATGGGATCAGATGTCAGATCCTCTATCAAACGTATAGATAATAAGGATCTGTATTTAAATCAGATTGATATCTATTTTGGGAGTTTGTGGTATATCTTTGTCGTGTCTCCTTTTATCAATATTGAATTTGTGTCCATTTATAGTGCTATTTCACTAAATTATACTGCCATACTTAGGTGAAGGTTACCATACTTTGGTCTTTAGGAGAAATATCTAGTACTTAAAGGTGAGTCCAATAACAGTTCACATTTACCATGTGATAGATACACAGCGTTACATTCTCATACAAATTTTACTTATACATTTATCTGATAGAAAACAACGCTCTGAACTGTATGGTATGATCTCTTTACAGTTCACAAACCCTGTGATAAGCCAATGTGTTTCATTCTCATATAAATTTTATTTTCACATTTATCTGAATGAAAAAAATTCTCTGAACTGTATGGTATGATCTCTTTAACAGTCCAATAACAGTTTACAAACCATGCGATAGAACCACAGCTTTACATTCTCATACAAATTCTACTTATACATTTATCTGATAGAAAACAACGCTCTGAACTGTTTGGTATGATCTCTATACAGTTCACAAACCCTGTGATAAGCCAATGTGTTTCATTCTCATATAAATTCTACTTTTACATTTATACGATAGAAAACAACGCTCTGAGCTGTTTGGTATGATCTCTATACAGTTCACAAACCCTGTGATAAGCCAATGTGTTTCATTCTCATATAAATTCTACTTTTACATTTATACGATAGAAAACAACGCTCTGAACTGTTTTGGTATGATCTCTATACAGTTCACAAACCCTGTGATAAGCCAATGTGTTTCATTCTCATATAAATTCTACTTTTACATTTATCTGATAGAAAACAACGCTCTGAACTGTTTGGTATGATCTCTATACAGTTCACAAACCCTGTGATAAGCCAATGTGTTTCATTCTCATATAAATTCTACTTTTACATTTATCTGATAGAAAACAACGCTCTGAACTGTTTGGTATGATCTCTATACAGTTCACAAACCCTGTGATAAGCCAATGTGTTTCATTCTCATATAAATTCTACTTTTACATTTATACGATAGAAAACAACGCTCTGAACTGTTTGGTATGATCTCTATACAGTTCACAAACCCTGTGATAAGCCAATGTGTTTCATTCTCATATAAATTCTACTTTTACATTTATACGATAGAAAACAACGCTCTGAACTGTTTGGTATGATCTCTATACAGTTCACAAACCCTGTGATAAGCCAATGTGTTTCATTCTCATATAAATTCTACTTATACATTTATCTGATAGAAAACAACGCTCTGAACTGTTTGGTATGATCTCTATACAGTTCACAAACCCTGTGATAAGCCAATGTGTTTCATTCTCATATAAATTCTACTTTTACATTTATCTGATAGAAAACAACGCTCTGAACTGTTTGGTATGATCTCTATACAGTTCACAAACCCTGTGATAAGCCAATGTGTTTCATTCTCATACAAATTCTACTTATACATTTATCTGATAGAAAACAACGCTCTGAACTGTATGGTATGATCTCTTTAATATTCAAAGCAATACAGATTTCAGATAGACTAATTATGTAATACATTGTAATTCACACCTATTAATGGAAATATTACCACTACTGTGTTTATACTAAGTGTATGGCTTAGACATGTGGGCAAACTAAACAATATGTATTGGACTCCAAACCGTATTACACTAATGCTAAAGGTACTGAAAATTAAAAACTTACTACCAAAATATAAGGCTTATATATTAATTTTGTGACCAATGTATGCAATATAAATCATCATGCTGAAATACAAAAGATAATCACGAGGCTTGTACAAAACAATGAATTTGTAAACTGTAGAATGAGTTTATTTCACCATTTTTGTGTTTTGTTTTGATAATAAAGGCAACACATGTACAGAAATAGTTCACTAGATATGGTTTGACAAAGCGTTCTGTTAACACGTTACACGATTGTCTCATTACCACTACAGTTTATCACAATAATCACTAGACGTATTTTGATATTCTAGTATAATGTCTCTACCATACCCTATTCAATAAATAACTACAACAGTACAATAACAGTCTTCCTGATTATAATGAAAAGCAAAAGTTCCAGGGACCTAAAATTATCAAAGTTTATCTCAAGGAAATAGGTGACAATATATATGTGGTGTATGGGGATATCATTTATTCCATAGAGCTGATTGTATATCTTATCCCACTCATATTAACCTTTTTATTTTCCTATTGAAACATAATTCGTGTATACTAGATCTAGACTCTCCGGTTAATTTTTTTTCTATCCAGACAGGTCTATTTAAGATGGTTTTCTAACAGACAGGTCTATTTGAAATTGTTTTCTATACAGACAGGTCTATTTAAAGATGCTCCACCGCCGACAGAGCAAAAATGATACTCATCATTTGAACAATAATTAGTGTTTAATCGTGTATATTTATGTCTAATTAACACAAAATATAATATAAAAAAAATTCTTTTGCTTTTGGTGCATGCGCAATCAGTAATTCATTCCATATAGGATATAGTGCCAGGGAATTTATTCGGGATGCAATTAATTATTTTTTATATTTTAAACTTTAAGTAAAATTAGAAGCTCAAACTTTTCAATGGTGGTAATGGTGTGAAGTAAGTAACTTTTGTAACTGAAGAAAAATACCAGATCGCCTGCTTCTGTTTTTGATAGTGAAAAAATACCATTTGTCAGCGGTGGAGCATCTTTAAGATGTTTTCTATCAAGATAGGTCTATTTAAACTGTTTTCTATACAGACAGGTCTATTTAAAATTGTTTTCTATACAGACAGGTCTATTTAAGATGTTTTCTATACAGACAGGTCTATTTAAACTGTTATTATCAAGACAGGTCTATTTAAGATGTTTTCTATACAGACAGGTCTATTTAAGATGTTTTCTATACAGACAGGTCTATTTAAAATTGTTTTCTATACAGACAGGTGTATTTAAGATGTTTTCTATACAGACAGGTCTATTTAAGATGTTTTCTATACAGACAGGTCTATTTATGATGTTTTCTATACAGACAGGTCTATTTAAGATGTTTTCTATACAGACAGGTCTATTTAAGATGTTTTCTATACAGACAGGTCTATTTAAAATTGTTTTCTATACAGACAGGTCTATTTAAGATGTTTTCTATACAGACAGGTCTATTTAAGATGTTTTCTATACAGACAGGTCTATTTAAGATGTTTTCTATACAGACAGGTCTATTTAAGATGTTTTCTATACAGACAGGTCTATTTAAGATGGCTTTCTATACAGAAAGGTCTATTTAAGATGGCTTTCTATCCAGATAGGTCTGTTTGCAACTATATGGAGTCTTTATAGACAGGCTAAAATTTCTTTTTATCCAGACAATTCTGTGTAGGATTCTTTTATCTGTTGGAGTAATTTTTCCTGATGACATTTACTTTTGTAGAAAAAAGTATCACTTCAATATTTAATTTTTTATAATTTAGGACAGAATATAAATTAAAAAACAAACACCAGAATTCTTTAAACCATGCATACACATACAAAATGCAGATATCATTTCACATAATTTTGAGAAAACCTGATAATCTTACTGGTATGTAACCTTTTGAAGCTTGACTTTGAAAGATGAAGATTTTCTAGGAGATAGTTCGACTATTATAGATTATAAAATCTAATTCAAGTTTTAAAAAAATTGACGGAAATAACAGAGGGAAACACCAGAGGTACAAAAACAACAATAACATGATTCATTCATTAAAATAAAAAAAAAAAAAAACATGCAAAATGATATTTATCAAGGCTTCCGATATCAAAACCTGAATATTTGTAATTTTAACATGCATCAATTATTTCTTATAGAGTTTTCAATTGAAAAACTTGTCAATGTAAAAATGGAGTTTGTAAAATAAAACAATAAGAAATAAGACAAACATCTATAATCAAATTTCTTGATCATTTAAATGGCTATTACAAGCATAATTGTATGGTTTTTTCCTACTTTTCAGTCATTTTTTGCATTTTCTTGTTATCAAAAAAAATATTTGGTAGATATTTTGTCTTGACCCAGTATAATGCAAAAGGGATTGAGAATGAATATGGCAAAGTTCAGTCACAAAAATAGAGTTTTCTTTTTCATGGGAACATGATCACTTATAGGTGCATAGTTTGTATTTTCATAAATATTGTAATTAAGGACTCACATATCTATTTGGTACATTTGATACATTTCCAAAACAATATCTCACAACAACTTATTCATTAACAACCTCATTATCTTATTATCAAATTCAAAAAATGTTCAAGTTTGTTATGATCTGCTCCTCAAAAACCAACTCAATGCCCGTGCCATTAATATATAGATCCCTGTCGTAACAAAGTGCACTTTTGTAATTGATATAATTTGAGTTACTCTAGGACATTAACAAATTAAAATTGTACAGTTGACAAATTGAAGATGTGATTATCGATCAAAGTTACAAAATTTCATTCATTAAACCCTGAAATTCTAGAATGAAAAGTTCCAGCTTTAGTTTTAGAAGATTTCAAATATGTTTTCAGTGTTGAATGAGTTATCTCAATACTTCAGAAATGTTATTTTTATGATGCCAATGTTAAGTATTGGTTTGTGTATTGAAGTAGTAAGCCTGCTTTGAACTAATACTCCTGATCACAAAAGGCATAATTTGTTATTTTCAAGTATGACTTTCTGCTTAGAACAGGAAACAATTCAGAAGTATTGAACTGAAGTCAAAGCTCATTTTTCAGGATCATACATGCATGGTTATGTATTTAAATAAGACAAATTAATCTTGGATTCTAGTGCTTGCTTATTATTGGCGGTTATCAAATGTTTCAATAATATGAAAATAAAGTCGCCTTCATGAATTTTCACTCCGAACATCAGACAGATAACAAACTCACATATTGCTAATAAGAATTTAGGAAATATAGATATATATTTATTGTATTAAAAAGGAAATCACTATAAATCACTATGTAAAAAAACCATGTTGATTTTGTTTGTTCACCAACGAACTAAACACATAAACCTCAGTCAATGATAACAGATCTATAGTTCCGGTATAGATATAATAAATCCCAAACGGATATCGCTGGAGGATTGAGATGGTCCCTTGGTAGGCTTACTATGTATAGACGTATGGTCTTCTCTACTCAATGTCTTCCACTTGTTGTTGCTGTTGTTCTGTTTAAAATATAAAACATTGATTAGTGAACACTAGTCAGATATATTCTTAATATCTTATATCCACAGATATTCAAAATGAAAAGAGTAAACACCTTCACCCCTGAAAACACATTTAGATTCTTCTAGTTCAAAGACTGAAATAGTTCATTTCTGGAATTTTGTGATAAGTCTCATTATCTGGTGATTGTAATGTAATATTTCTATATGATTTCCATGACTGCACAACTACCTGCAGGTGGGACTAATCAATGGTAAATCCTATTTTATCCACATCATTTTGGTAACTCGAAACCACTGTATCGATACAACAAAACCTAACCTTAATTACAAATCCACTAAAACATGAAAAAGACAAGCTGTCAAAGTCTGATATCTATAAACTTGAGAAGAGTCAGGCATTCAGACAAAACAATCAAAATCATTACATCAGAACTGGACACTAAATAACAGTAAAGATGATAGCCAAACTAAAATACAGTCAAACCTGCCATTTGCAACTACCTCTGAATAAAGTCCACCTGCTTAATAAGACCAATTTTTCATGGGTCACAAAATGGTCAAATTCAACACAATTTGCACTGTGTATAAAGACGACTAGGTAATATCGAAAGATTTTTCTGGTCCCTGGGGTGGTCTTTATAGACAAATTTTTTAAATTCCAAATTACACATTACACATTATCAGTGAATCTAGACACAGAGGTGATAATTCAAATCTCAACTGATGCTTAGCATGAACTGTTGACATATGAATTACATATGCTACACATTTGAGGAATGGCAACACGAGTCAGATAGCCAAGATTGTAAGTCTTAAGCCAATACTCTGAAGGTTTGTAGTTTGTGAACTTGATTAAGATTTCCATGGACTTTTGAGATTCATTGAGCAAAAACATCTACAGCATTTCATTCTCCTAGAACTGATTCTCCTTTTAATATACCATCTTAATGAAGATACACTTGTTTTATAAGTAAGACCAAGTTTCATTAATATTCTTTACCTAAAAGAAACTCTTTAACTTAAAAATTCCCCAGATTTTTCCTGAACTTCTGTAATGCTTTCCTATGGAAGATTTTAAGTTAACAAGTTTCCTCAAGTTAAGATATGTTTGTGAACCTGGAGCTTGTATTTTCTGCTTGTTTTTTAATCCAGGAATATCCCACAAATGGGCTACAGAAATTTCCAGCATCAAACCTATTGCCTTAAGGCTCTAAAATGGTAGTACTAATTTCACAAAGAAATTCTTACTTTTCATCAGTGACAAAGAAATATTGATGATTCAATGTTTCATTCTCACCTTCTCCCTCATTGTCGAGCATGTTGCTGTCGTTGGTCCACAGAGTGAGGTTGTCACGAAGAAGTTGCATGATTAGTGTGGAATCTTTGTAATTTTCTTCTGGGAGCTTGTCCAGTTCTGTGATGGCACCATCAAAAGCCGCCTTGGCAATCTTGCAGGCTTGATCTGGGCGGTTGAGAATCTCGTAGTAGAAAACAGAGTAATTAAGTGCTAGACCTAATCTGATTGGATGGGTTGCGGTCAATTCAGCCTCGGAAAACTCGGAGGATCTTGAATAGGCAATCATGGCAGCTTCAGCAGCTTCTGTGCGTTCTGTATCTGTTGTGATCTCTGCCATATATCGGTAGTAATCTCCTTTCCTACAACAAATGGTTAATTGTTATGTATTACATTTTGAATAACAAACGTAAATCATAATTTCATCTGATCACAATCTGCAGCATTATTTTCATTCCTCTTATCCTTCAACAAGCAGCCAGGCAGCTAAATTCAACAAGGCGACAAGCAAGTAATAGAAGCTAAAAGCTGACTACTTATCCTGATAAAGAATACATGGATCAATATCAAATATGCCACTTAATACCCCTCAAAATGATAACAGCAATCAAATGCATGTCTCGGGGAGCTGAAAGTAATACCTAAAGCCATCAATATTCTGTGTTGTGAGGAATGGTGGTAAACATGTCCTATTCTACGTAATAGTCTGTATACAGCCTTTATTAGGGTATATTTGAATTGTTTGAAAACAAACAAGAGCTGTGAATGGTTGATATTTTAAGCACTCCTGAAACATGACAATCTGGCCTAGTTCAAACATAAAGTCTAGATCTTACTCCCACAGCTACAGTATCAAAATAACTTCAAAACTTGTGTAATGTTAGCACTCTTTTGGCTGCAAAAATACATTGATACAGAAAATTTCATTTTTTATTTTCATCCACCAAAAAATTATTATTCCACAACCTTTCTTCATGGTGCATGAAGTTTTACACCATTTATAAGTTAATCACTGGTCAAGGTGACCTACTGGGATATCTCTGTTCTCATTGTGCAATGTCTGTTGTCCATAACTTTTCCTGGTAAACATGATCAATTTGAGGGTTTTGTGGTACCAAAATGACATGGGTAAAGTATGATTTACTGTCTATTAGTCCAACCACCTGGTGGCCAACTTCACAAAAATCACAAATATAATCACCTGAAAGTGGGACGTATTGACCAACAGTAAATTAAACTTTACCCATTAAATATGTTTTGGTATCTCAATTGAATAAATATTCTTTGAGCTTACTGAAGTTTTGTTTACACCTTAGCAGCTTTAAGACCTTGGACAATTTTGAAAATGGGAATTATTTGCCTCCAATTTACACGAGAATTACCCGGGTATTTGACTGTGATTACAGAGTTATTGCAGTTCCCTTTGTTGTAATAATTTTGTTATGACCATGTTAGCACGATTACTTTAAACATTCACCAAGCTTAACAAAACTTTGTATGCAGCCTTACATCTACATGTGTAAGATCTCGTCGGAGACTGAAAATTGGAATTGTTCACTTATAACTTGGGGACATATGGCCCTTCGTAAATTAATGGACCTTGTAAACTTTACTTGGTAACTAAAATACTAATCATAGAGATAGTGAGCAGTGTTGATTCTCAATATGTTATGGGGGCAGATGTTATGATTATTCCTGTGTAGTGGGATTTCCTGGCGGTTATCTATTTGTTTTGTGATGAATCTCCACTTGCTCATTAAATTTGGTGTTGTGTGATGATTATAAGAAACAATATGTTATTAATAAAACAACACGACTAAGTGTAAACATTCCAGCTGCCTTTCTCAGTTCCCTGACAGTACAGATTTGGTTATATAAATCCTTCAAAATGTATCAATTATTCATGGTTGGACATCTGTTCTTGAGACTCAACACTGGTTAACCACTCGTGCTTCTGTTGGACGGTATCTAGCCGTCATTTCACAAGTAACTCTGCTGCCAATATGTAGGCTATTCATTCTGCCTTTTGCTAATTTTATTTTCTATGTGATTTTTTTGTCTCATCAAAACATCTATGGTATACGTACATGTATACCCAAAGTATATGGTTGGAGCCCTTTTTGCCCCTCAAATCTAACAAATGTTTGAATGAAGTGTTTAGCAATTATATCATTTCAATTATATACTTTGTTGTTTCAATTTTAATACTAAATAGTAGTTTTCTATTATCACAGCTTTAGTTGCCATGATAATGAACAAAACTTGAAAATTAAGTCCTTTTTGGACTATTTCTCACAACAATGTACAATTTGATATTTTATATATTTTTTTTATATCATGTATTTGTAGGCCCTAAAGATAAGAAGCTTTTTAAACTATATACATGTAGTCATCTGATTTGTAATGCAAATATAGCAGTATGGCAAAACCAGCTAAGGTACACAGGAAAGTTTTGTATGATCCTCTGTTGAGTGTTTGTGATTCTAATGAATATTATGATAGGGTAAGCACTATAAATGAACATGTTCTTCCAAAGGATGTAATAAAATACTGTTTTATAATTATTACTTTCCACAAAGTGCCAGTGTCAGCAGATTGCCTCTATGATGGATATGCTTCTGTCAAATGTATGGTTCAAATCTCATAAAACAATCTCGTTATGTCTTCATCAACAACAGCCGTTCATCTCCATTTTATCGTAATATGGATTGGTCAATTCGATACACTACAGTAACTTGTACCTGGCTACCTTACATTATAGAGTAAATAACCATTCATTTATCATGTTTTATGGAGATGTCATTGAAAATTTTGAAAGTTGTTTTTGATTTTATACAAAGACACCCCTTGGTAATCACGACTTGTATTTATTTTATATAAAGACACCTTTGTAATCATGACTTGTATTTATTTTATATAAAGACACCTTTGTAATCATGACTTGTACTTATTTTATATAAAGACACCTTTGTAATCATGACTTGTATTTATTTTATATAAAGACACATTGAGAAATCATGGCTTGTTTTTTATTTTATGTAAAGACACCTTTTGTAATCATGACTTGTTTTTGTGATTATATACATAAAGTCACTTCTTCCGTGGTAAATATCTGGCTATTGCTGCATAAAAATCAGCACATTCATGTGAATTATCTGTTCCCAGAAATGATGTAAAATTATCTATATCCTGGTATGGTGTAAAACTATCAGTATCCTTATATGAACTATCCATGATGAGAAACTATGTTGAATTGAAAAGGAAAATATAAATTATCACACGAACAAACAAAGGCAGTATATAGTGTCTTTTTAATGTTTTACTGTTAAAAAAGCACATTACAGAAACATATTTCATGACATCCATTCTACAAAGAAATTTACTAATAAAGTGACAGGAAAACTGACAGTGCATTAAACAACATCTATAGAAAATGATGTGTTATAATATAGTCCAGTTTTTAGAGGGGATGGTACAGAATGAATGACTTCAAATAAGTAGTTCTCCAGGAATTGTTTTACTACTTCTGTTAGAATATTAGAATAGTTATTGAAACTTATTAATCCGAACCTGGACAATATATTTAAGACTTCTTAAAATAAGCATTTGTATATGAATTAAGTGTGTATAAATAATGTAACAATGTACTGCAAACAACAGCATTTTTCAGCACTCTTACAGCAGTCATTAATTCTGGCTTTACATATTAGAGTGATCTCCCTTGCAGAATGGTATCAATTGTGGCAACATTATTTTGTAAGCAAAGCTCATGTCATTATTTTCTGCAAATATGATATTACGCTAGCAAACACACGACCACACATTTAATACCTATCGGCAAGGGCAGATAACTCTTTAATAAGAAAAGACTGAATAGGAAAGGGAGGTTTTTCTACTAGAAAATGGACTATTCCAATTAGTGAGCTGAATCATCTAAATGAATTTGTATATCAAATTTTGATATGTTAGCCTAGGTGCAAAAAGCCTGTCAAATTGCTTTTGTGACAAAAATGAAAGATCTCTAATATTGGTACTGAACTTGGGTAATGGTCCTCCCATGGCAAAATGATTTCAACATTGAATTTTTATCCAAGAGGCTTAACAGTATCAAAACATTACACAATAACTACACTCCAATTAAAAAAGAACTCGCAAAAAATACTACGAAAATTCAATATGACAGTTATCACTTTCACTTTCATATCAAATACATTATCTGATTTGTTGGGCAATCTTTGTGTAACCAAATGAAAATAGGAATGAGACCGAGAACACTTCCTTTTAATAATGATGGCATGCACTTGTCATAACAATATCATTACAACCTTTTTTTAAATCTTTAATTCTAGATGGTTCCCCAGGATGTTTGACGATGGAAATGGACATGGTAGATTCAAATTCGAAAACACATAATACACAAAACAAAGTTGAGCAACAATAGTGGATCAGTCAGCATTTTTGAGGAAAAACAGTTTGGAATATGAAAGCCTGGGGGTTAATTGAATAAAGACAAATGTTTCACTTACAAGTTTACTCATTAAATCTGGGGATGTGAAAAGCATAAACTGACCTGTTGATGTTATGGGAACCATTTTAATAGTCCTGGTAGACACCAGAAATACATGTATAAAAATTTATTACTACCCATATCAATAGATTTTGTCTTGCCCATAAGATTGAGAGTCAGGCTCTGTTACCGTCACCAATTATCAATAAATGCAGATTGTGTTTAGTTAATATTAATTTTATTGTTAAATCTCTCTTTCCCTGTGGATAATTATAACCATATATATATGGAGAATTTTCCCTTAAACATCAATGTATGTTTTAACAGACCTTCTCTATAATGACCTCTACTTACACTAACTCTGGAGTTGTCTGCCATTTATAGAGGCAGGGTCATTTTCTACAGGGCCTCAAATTACAGGAATGGTTACTATAGCAACAAATCCTCGCGTGATTTGATGTAACAAGTACATACATTTCAATTTCAACCTGAATATGGAACAAAATCAAAAATGTCACACTACAGTTTTACAAATTAAATCAGAGGCCACAATTTAGTCAAAAAAGCATGAAAAATTAGTTAAAAACTGTCATCTTCCTGCTAAGTTCATTTAGAACAAATTATTTTGTCTCCATGACTTTTTTAGCACTACATCTTCAATGATGAGGAACTCGAAGCTGAAGTGATAACATGCTTAGTACTCGTTGCATCAAATGATTCCTTCCTTCTTCCTTGTCATAATAATAAAGACTTTGTTACTATGACAGCGACAGTGTCACACTAGGATTCTTCCTGCTCAATGTCCTCCACTTGTCCTTGTTCCTCTGAAAATACAAAAATCATATATTTTACTATTTGACAAGACAATTACCAGGTCAAGTTTTTATCTACATATGTCCAAATTTGTTACTTTTGAAACACTATTCCTTGTAATTAGCACTCAGGAACCAAAATGTAAATTGTGGATAAAAAATTCCAAAACGTCAGCCCTATTTTAACTCTTTCCGTACTCATGACACACAAAGTAAACATGCATATGCCTTCTTTCCTTTGACAAGTACAAATTATTATGTCATGATTCAAATGTTAGAGAATGTAAGGCATTCTTTAATTACATTCTTTAATCCAAAGGATGTGGGGCGCCATTATGGCAAATGCAGTTTGTGTCGAAAAATTGAAACATCTAACTATTTCCATTTTTATACTACTCCTGTAGTTACTCTTATAGCTTTTACTTACAATCTGATATAAATTAAAATTCACGACACAATTATCTCAACATTTCAGGCATGAACTTTCCACACATTAAATTTTGAAATAATTTGAGTTAATTCATATCTTTTATATAATTCTTCATTTTGAAATAATTCATTACTTTGCCGAAAAAAAATGTCCAAGTCATTTTAGTTGCTTTTGTTTCTCCTTAAAGATTTAAATTTTTGACAAAATTTGTCTCTGCATGGAAAATTTGGAATATGATAGACCTTTACTTTAAAGATCACAATACAAGATTTGAGGAAACATTGGTTTCATGTCAAAGATCTTAGAAAGAATCGAACAGGACAGAATGAATACTCTGCCTTTTTCTCTGTCAGAAAGTAACTGACATGTGATTCTACAGCTATTTTATTATTATTATTATTATCAAAGAATGTTTCTAAAATAGCATCAATGATTTAGCTGGTCACAATAGGTTTGACTACAGCTCTATATGTTTATTTCTATATCCATTTTATAGAGGGTTGGAAATTACAAAAAATATTTAGGTTTTAATCTCGTACTTAATTATAAGCTTTGGTCATCCCAAGGAAAAAACAAAATTTTATTGTTCTAATATAATGTTCTTCAGCATGGGCAACATGGAAAGGACTTGCACCTCCCATTCAATTTCACCAAGTTTAAATATTTTACCCAACCAGCAGTAACAAAGTTTTCATAACACGCACTGCAAAGTCACATGCAGGTACAAAATATCAAAATCAGACAAAAATGTCATCTTTATATGAGAACCATCAAACTACTTCATGATCAGTTAACTGTCATATGGAATCTAAAATCATATTCTGGTTAAAACAAGTGCAGTCTTACATTGGGACAATCGATTTATTACATGTGAGACAACTCGGGTTGATCAAAGGTCATTGCTATGGCAGCTATTTTAGATTCATGACATAATGTTTTGCTTCATTATGCCAATATCATGAATCATGGATACTAGTTAATGTATACTGGTGACTCTGCCCTTAAATGTGGATTCAAAGGTTCAAACAAATACTTTACTATAGTATATGGCTGCTGGAAGCCACTTCAGAAATCATAAACAAATGTGCAACTGTTGAACAAGTTAACTTGGATCATGTGTTATGTTTCATGTGTCATGTTAACTAAATTCGCAAGCAGCTGTACGGTATGTAAACAAAATAACAAGTTGATGTCACCTCTATGAGCAATAAGTGGAATGTGTCACTGGATTACGCAAGATAGAACGAAAATCACAAGCCACATGGCCAATCGCTTGTCATATATTGATCACGGTCGTTATGATAGGTGTAGTAAATAGATTTACGATGCCCTGGGATTCCGGCCAGAGGCATATATATAGTAGTCTCACTGACCACTCTGCTGGTGTTATGCAATATGGTACAAAAGTATACTCAGCTAAATCAATGGAAAAACATTCAAGTAGTAGCAGATTACATGTTGAGGAAACAATGCCCAAGAATTTGACAGTTCAGCAATGAAAATTCTTAAACCGATTTATGCTGGGTATCCCTCAACAATTTCCTCAGTTCACACAATTTAATGCAAAATCTAGCTAACTTACTGGGTATTCATTTTTATACAATGCCCATTACAGTTTCAATTCCCAACACTAATTATCTGAACTACAACACATTGCATTTGTACTGCTAAGGTTGACTTTCAATGCTTTATGGTTTACTCAAATAATACCATGCAGTTTTTAAAGAGTAGGAAGAAAATTATCTCTAACAATAAAATACCTTGCAAGCTCCAAAATTCGTAAAATTTGAATACTGGTGCTGGTATTAATTTTATATAATAATGTTGTATTTTCACAGACAAGTTTTTTTGAAAAGATCATTTGTTCATACAATTTTACAACATACCTGCTAAAACTGAGAAAACCAAACCATTTGAAAATTCAACCTACACAGAAATAATTGTTTAACATAATTTTACCATCGTTCATATCAGAGGTCCATAGCGTCAAGTTGTCTCTTAACAGCTGCATAATTAATGTGGAGTCCTTGTAACTTTCTTCATTCAGACTGTCCAGCTCAGATACAGCTGAATCAAAGGCATTCTTTGCGAGGTCGCATGCCAATTTGGGCGAGTTGAGAATTTCGTAGTAAAAGACTGAGAAATTGAGGGCCAGACCAAGGCGGATGGGGTGAGTGGCTGTTAGGGATTCAGCTTCTTCTGTGGCTGACTTGTATGCCAATAGACTCTGTTCAGAGGCTTCTTTTCGGTCTTCTCCAGTGGAAAACTCAGCCAAGTAGCGATTATAGTCACCCTGCCTGTAAACAAACAAGTCTGTCAGTCAACACATAACCATCTCAAATATTAATTTTATACTCTTTCTGAAACAATTTTTACATTTTACATATCTGTTTTAAGCACAAGTTAAAAAGGATTTTTTTAATAGGTAATGCCCCACAAGGAATATACATTAAAGGTTACATCTACACAGTACGACACTTAAAAGCCAGAAACCTACACACTTTGGGATGCAACATGTTGGTGAAAAATTCACAGCTGTCAGTAAATTAAGATTCACAAATTCTTGAACATCTTCCTGATCCACACATTAATTACATAAAAAATTTCAAATAAAAATTTAATTTGTTGGCAGTAAAAATAATAATGATAAAAAAATCTAGCAAACACACACACACACCCTATCCGAGCTTCTTTTCGTGTTCATATAGAATCTCACTAGCAGATTTTGTAATGGCTACCACTGTAGTGTTTTTTAGTGGTCATTTACAATCTAACAGTCATGGAGGCCATGTCTATTACAACACGTATTTGTTAATTGCAGATGGGTTCCCAGCATATTTGTGCTCAATTATTTTCCTCCTTAATCATATTCGTTTTTTATTGGTTTTTTTTTTTTGTATTTTTTTCCCCCGAGTTCTACAAGTTATCATTGCAATTTTGTGTTTTAATGCCAAGCTTGTTAAGTATCTTGCATTAATAAACAACCATATTCATTAATTTTGTTTCTGAAACATAGTGTGGCCCTTTAATGTTTGTCTTTATTATAGGTCCTGGGTTTGAAATTATTCTGATAACAAGAATTTATTTTTCAATGACTTGTTAAGCTCATAAATAGCTTATCACACAACCAAGGCAAACTACAAAATTATGACATTGCAGAGAATGGAAATTAAGCACAAATATGCAGTAACCAAACTTGAAACCAAGTTAATGTAACAAGCTGAATACGAATTCTGTGCTAATGGATCTCCCATGTCTGATCACATAATTCCCAAACTTAATACACGATTACGACTATAGATTTAGTCCTACAAAATTTTATACAATAAAAGCCTTTTTCCTATGTATCCGAACTAAGGATATCACCTGTACCTATTAGGCTTAAAAGTTAATTCCATACATACATATTGGTACGTATATTGATCAATGATACAAACTGTCCTATTCATGAAATGATGGAGAATGAAAGCATGGGATATGTTATCCAACATAAGCTAAAACTTATTTTAGAGTTCAGCTACCTATCAAATAGTACAAGTTGCTAGGATACCCCAAATTTTACTATCTAATGATAAAACAACAAAAATCCTTGTGTGTTTCTAATAATACATCTGCTTCTCCTACATCAAAATCTAGATCAGTACGTTAACTTTTTTAACTATTTAAAGAATTGGTGTAGGTACCTGTACTTTCTATTTTGTAGAATTTTACTTGCTTTACAAATGTGGGTACTATCTCTATCCAAACAGATGACAACAGAGAATGTTGTTAATGTATATTTTTAATGGTTTCACATGAAGTTCATAAAAACAAAACAATAAGGAATACATTATTAAGATTACACGGATATTGAGTAATAAAATCAAAGCACAATGTATTTTATATCATATTACAACTGACAAAAGCATTGTTTTCAGACAAGGGTTGCTTCAAATTGTTTTACAACCTGTTTTGCATTTTAATAACAGCAAGTGCTAATGCCAACTAAGAATGATGTATTCTCTGAAATCATCGTTTCCCCTACTCCTCAATCTCCCAAATATGTAAGTGCAACAAATTTCTATGCTTCAACATACCACCGAGAAGCTTTTATTGAATTAGGTATGTAATATACTCTGAGTCAGTCAGTGATATTAGTGAATATAGAGGTCTACATTGTTTGACAGTCAGTAACACATGAATTACATAATAAATGGCAAGATTATAGTACCACAATCTAGACAAAATACATTTATAAATAGCCACTTTAATCAGTCAAGTCCATTTAGCCACTTATCAAATAGAACAATGTCCATTTAGCCACACAATACTTATGACAAATTCTAGCCACTAATAAATTAGGACAATGTCTATTTAGCCACTTATCAAATAGAACAATGTCTATTTAACCACACGATATTATGACAAAGTCCTAGCTACAGCCAATAATCGATTGGGACAAAGTTAATTTTGCCATGAAATAAGTATGACAAAATTCTAGCCATTAATCAATTCAGACAATGTCCATTTAGCCATTATCCATGGAGAACCTAATCCATTTAGCCACTAATAAATCAAAACAAAATCCATTCAGTCAATTACCAATAGAACACATGAACACAATAAGGATCAATTGTCTCATCTCCAATTATTCAGCAAAATTTTGCTAATCAAATAATGAATCCTACTGAAATGTCATATTTTGTCTGAACTTTTTGTGTTAATTACTCACAATGTAAAACTATTACAAATTCAATGTTGAAGAAATATTTGTCTATAATTACCGATTATGCTTTAAGAGATTCTGATATTTTCCATTTCAAAAACCTTATCAAAATATTGAGAAATAAATTAAGAGGTAAGTCATATTTTCAATTTCTGAATTAATAATCCTAAAACAATTAACAAAATTTCTGCGCAGTCTCACATTAATGAGTTCATAATAGTTAAACAACATTAATACACAGCTATTATAATTTTACAATATGTTGAAATACAATATTGGGACAATAAAACCCTGAAAGGTCTCTTTTAACTGCTGGGAACAATATTAGTTGAAACAACAGTTTGGACCTCAAAGGGATCAACTGTTGATATACTTAGACAAGAAGAAATAGTGACGAGCTTTCCTTTCAGTCCTACACTTTAAATTTCAGACATGATTCATACATATTCCATCTTTGTATATCACAGAGTTATCTGCTCTTGAGAGTAGATATTATCACTACCTGTGTGTGAAAGTTATGTTCTTTTCTTAGATACATTTTTACATTCATTTCCACATATCCGAAAGAAAAGATAACTCTGTAGTCATAGCATGAAATACAGAACAGTAATACATCCTTTTCCAATCACTAATACAAAGGTTGATTTTGAAATTATTTCTTTGCTATATTCTTAAATTAAGCTAGACACCACCATAAAGAAACAGATTAACCATACTTAACAAAACGAACAATTTCAGTTTAAAAACTTTTCAGATGAACATTATATTAAGAATTTATCAGCATCACACAATAAATACACAAACTTGTGCTAACGCTGTTTAGTTTCGCCCCAATATACATCAATACAACAATGTAAACATCACATTCCCAAGTCCATGTAATAGTCCTGTCTATCAGCTAGTGGATGAAATGAATGCTATAAGCCAGAGGATTCCTCCATCAGCCACAGGATCAATTCTGTTCTGTTTCCTGCTCCGCATCCTGTTCCTCTCCTGTTAACAAACAAAAGTTGTCATTTTTTATCATGCAAGTTGAATTTGTGTCATTTTGATAACTTATTGCATAAAAAATCAACATCAAACATTGATTGTTCCTCTTTTGGTATTTGTACCTTTCAGTTACAAGATTTTAATGCCAAGATGGAGTTTGTGTAGGTGAGAATATTTAACACATGGTGTGAAAAACCATTTTTACAGTTAATAGAATGTTTTTTACACACAATTTAATTACAAGCATCAGTTCTTCTTCTCAAGAATCACTCTTTTCCTGCTTTTGATTTGACCAAAACCATAAATTGAAGGCTGTTTTCTATCAATTTTGACTAATTCTTCATTTTGACAGCTTTGTTACACTTTTCCCACATTATTTTAAGAATTTAAACCAATTCTTCTTTCATATCTAAATCTGTAATACTGATCATGCTAATCAATAGATTTATTTACTATAAAGGTTCTATTGACTTGGAATATTGATTACATTTGGAATTATAATTACTGTTCCGGGATCCCCTGTATTACAGTATATTGTAAATATGGCATACCATCTTGCTGATTCCAGAGTGTTAAGTTGTCTCTGAGAAGCTGCATTATTAACGTTGAATCCTTGTAGCTATCCTCCTCCAATGTATCCAGTTCACTTATGGCTTCGTCGAAAGCCTTCTGAGCAGTTTCTTGAGCAACCTGGTATTTCCCCTTAATCTCGTAGTGAAACACGGAGAAGTTCAATGCCAAACCCAAACGTATCGGATGAGTTGGTTTTAATTCCTGTTTTGCCACTTCAAATGCCTTTTTGTAGGCTTCTTCACTTTGGTTTGTCACTTCTGCTTTATCATCAGTGGAAATCTCGGCCAGGTATCGATAGTAATCGCCACACCTGTAAGATAGATATGGACCTCAAATATTCTACAAAACTGGTACATGGATCAACATATATCATTCAACATTTAAAAACCATAAAATTTGATGCAGTCATTAAAATAATTATATCTTTTGAATGTGTAAAGCACATGGATTTCATGACTAATAATTTTGAAACTAGATGATTCATTAAAAGTTGTTTTTGAAGCTATGCTACAAGCACTAATATTAGTGACACACATCTCAGGAATAAGAAGTTTAGAGTTGTTTAATTGCACAACTGTCAGTTAGAATGATATGACACAGTGAGCAGGTTCAATGGTTGGAGCTATTTAGAAGAAGAAATAAGGTGGGTAAAATTATACAGTACACACGTTAGGTAGTAACTGCTACAAGCACCAAACGAAGTAAAGCCACTCCAAGATATTAGAAAAAGATGTTTTAAATGAAATAATTAATACTCCTTTCCCACTACTACCATCATCTTAAGTGAAATCCAGGATCAAAATTTTATCTTGTCCCAGAGTTATCAAAAAAATATTCACATCTGAAAAAAAAAAAAAAAAAAAAAAATCCTAGCTAACTTATTAAAATATTGACAGTAACGACCATGCAAGAGGGCTGTTCAAACACTAATATTATGTAAATAATATATAAGGTTGAGTAATCGTGATAGCACTACTACAACAGTTTGGATGGGAAATAGCCATCAGACAGTAGATTTTGAATAATTGCCAATTATATAATTAGCTTGTTGGGGATCAGACACCAAAGGACACCTGTCTTGCTCAGCTTTTTCTCTGCTGCTATTCTTTTTCTTTTCTTTTTCTCAATCTTATTGAAGCACTAAAATACTGTTGTTTTATTTTAATCATGTTTTATAGACCTTTCTTTTATAGCACACAAGCCTTGCTAATGATTTTACTTTCCACAACTAATTACAAAGTCTTACAAGATAGTAATTTAAACAAATGTGATAAGGCAACCTTGCTAAATGACAAAAAATATCAGCAATCATCCAGAGCAATCTAAGGATAACACACATGAAGCACTACATTTTGGTTCAAAGACTATTCCAGACTGGGTCATTTTTTGGCATTTTCCTTTTTTTATCAATCAAATTCAGAAGATTCAGAAATACAATGGACCCAATATATATCTATTATCCAGACACTTGTGTCCCCAGCCCACCTATTGCAGATCCCAAATTTTATAATCAGTGATTGCAAAATTTTGTAATCCAAACTGCTCCTCAATTGTGAGCTTTATTTCCGAACTATACATGTTCCAATAAGCACTGGTCCAGTGTAAGACAAAGCAATTCAAAACAGTGAATATTCTGACCAACTTTTTTTTGCCAGATTATCTCCTAACAGGATGTGCCAAGTTACAAGCCAGTTTGGACATCATGACTACAGGTGAATAAACAAACAGGCTTCTAACACAGTGCTGATCAGTGCCACTTACAGGTGTATAATAAACAGGTGTGTACAAACAGACCCACACACTGACCAACAGGGTGCCCGCAATATATATACTATCAGGTAGTAAACAAATCAATCTCAAAAGCAGGTTTGACCAGACCACTGTTAGCGGTCGTCAAGTCGGACTGGTGAAACAGCTTTACATGATTACAACTTTAGGTTCTCCTAGCGATGAGAGACTAAATACAGAGCTGATGCAGCAAGTGACAGGATTGCTCTATGCCATAGCATGCTCTAGTGATTTGAGAAGCAAACTTCCTGCCTTGCTTATATAGCTAGAACTGAATGCTTTCTCAACATCAAGCAGCTTGAAATGTATTGATTTCTCCTGTTCACAAGTCAACTACACTCGCTCCTATAGCACATACTTAGTCAGAAGACCTGTTACAAATTTATGGTAGAAACAGACAGAAGCTGCTTAGTGTTGACCGGTACCACCACCTCATCATAACTACTGTGTTTAATACCGATATATCAATAGTAATAATAATCTACATTCAAAAGTAAGTAAGTTCTATTTCTCTTAAAAAGGCTTAGTAATGTTTCAAATATGAAGACATTGTTTCCAATACAGAAAAAGTTTCAAGCTGAGAACAAGCAAAATGCAACCAATTAGAAATTGATAAAAATCTTTTTAGTTGAAAAAAAAAAAAAAAAAAAAATCTATATAACTAATTTACCTTTTTGAAGGAGGGGGAGTATAACTTAGACTTTAACATTTAATTTTACAGATACAAAATCAACCTAAATGTACATAAACTATGTACTAAGACCAAGTACGTAATATTAAATAATGAAACGTTAAATATTTGATTGATATTTTGCTTATGGCATTTAAATCTTTTTTATATATGCTTGTTGCTTCACTGAAAATTTCAATGATTGAACATGAACATAATGTCCCACCACTATACTACTGACCGAAGGTATATACAACTGACCAATGGTAGCTATGTCACTATTGATCTCTGTTTACAATTAGTCCACATTGATTCTACCTTTACACCAGTTATTACATGTATCAGCGGTCCACACCATTCAGTAGTAAGGTGATAATCTGACCCTTTCATAACTGCCTCAAGTGACGACAAAGGACTTTTAGTCCACTAATTACATGGGCAACAAACATACAGAAGGGTGAAAAGCTCTGGTGATTTCAAGGATTACGGAATTGCAGATTAGCTGCCCTCTTAGGAGCATTAGAAATCTGTCTGATACCTATATCCACTTCACGCAAAACAGAATATCCAATGCTACTCCTAACTCTTCAAAGAATTCAGTCAGCAACAAAATCTGTATAATGACAGTGTTTCTTTTGTTTGTAGAGAACACTACAACGAAGAAGTGAGCATTTTGTATGTAGAGGCCGATATAACGATAAAATGCTTACTTTGTAGGTAAAACTCTCTTTAATTACATTCATTATAATAAAATGTTTGTTATTACAAAAAATATTTTGTTTTTGGTGTTTTGTTGTTTCATACACATTGTGTTGTATATAATACATAATGGTTGCAAATATATATACTATAACAGTTGAATTTTTAGACACAGACTAGAGCTCATTTAAGACTAAATCCGTCAAAACTGTAACCAGTCAGTTTAAAACACCTCAAAAACTAACTAAAAATCAAACTGATGGGAAAGAAAATGGTTTTAAAATCGTTGTACTACTTCTTTATGAAGTTATCTTAACTTCATTAATTCTTTGCTTGAAATTCTGAACCAAAAAAATGCGAAATGTTATCAGAAATCAGGAAAGCATAACATAAAAGCACATTTTAACAAGCAAAATAAAACAAACTCAAAACGTTTTCTGATGGGAATATAATGGAAAGTTCGGAAAGCACACAAACAAGAGGGAAACGTGAGCATTTCATGCAATTCCATACCATAACCTATATGTCAACCCAATGAACCCTAACTGGATAATTTCCCCACAGAGAACAACAAAACAAAAGGAGAAATACTGTCCCAATTTAAACACATTTCCACAAGTTGCCAGCATGGTGCAGTACCAGTTTGCAGACTCAGCATTTATTTTAACCTCAGATATACAGCTATTTATAACTTCTAAATCAAATCAATGAAACTTTATTAGAATTCAAATAGTTGGTACTATAGCTACCAATTTTCATCTCCATAATCACATATTCCGACCATTCACACTAATCATATGTATTATACAGCATCTTCCAAATCTCAAGCCTTTATCAACATGTACATGAAACTGTCAACTAAATGGCAGTAAGATGATCAGAGGACACCAGATCACATTTCTCAAACTCAACAATATCTAAGATTGTTGCTACCTTGTTACCCTTTTGTTAACCTATACAAATTCATTTCAATTTCTAAGCAAAAATTTGAACAATTTTTCCCAAAGCACAATCAGTATTTTATGTACCGCATTTTAACATTTTGAACCTATTTTGGCTACATACAGTACCAGTTAAATTATCCACTTCCACTTCAGGTTGTACAAATATCAACCAAATCTCATGTGTTGAAGTATCCAATCAGTTTTTCTTTTTGATATTTATAAACTTTCAACTATTTCCCCAACATATCGAAAGTTAGTTATAAGATATATAGGTTTAAGCTTTTCACTAAACTAGTAAAAACTACAACTACACATTAAGCAAATAAAAATAAGAAAATAATTTGTAGCAGCGGTGTATGGGGATTTACAGCGAGAGACAAAATTTAATACATGAATATATAATAATAAGGAAGACACTAAAAGCTTGCAACCCAGGAAATGTATGTTGTATATTTTGTCAAAGGAAAAATTTACCTGTTGGACATGAATGTGTGTCCACACGGTGTCTGCCCGACAACGAAACGCGACTTCCAAAAACCCACGGTACAGTTGGTGCCTGAACGATTCCGGAGAAAGAAGAATTAACGCGATGGTCATAACTCTTCAACAGAATTGTTTACATATCTACATCAGAAAAACTCCAATCATGACCTTGGTTACTAAATTATGACCTTGGTTATTTTCATTTATTTTTTTCATCAAGATCTTCAATGGTTTCCAATGGGTTTTTTTTTTTATAAAAATTTGGTATGAACATATGTTTTGACAACAAGAACTGAAAAAGGGGGTACATTAAAATATGAACTCACTCACAATCATACTATTACATGGTTACTTTTTTCATTGTTCAATCAATAACAAACATCTCATCATTGCATGCCCTTTTTCTCCATTTGACATTAAAAACAGCACACACGTCAGAGGTAGTCTTTTAATATCAGAATTACATGATGAATATTGATGATGATATACAATTATTTCAATTTAAAAACATGAAGCCCTCTTAAAAACAACCAAACAAAGAAAAACACTTCTTTTCTAGCATAAGAAAGTAAACCATATATATTACATCAATCGAAGTAAGTTATCAAAAATTTATAATAAAAACATTTCCATTGGAAAGTTATTAAAGTAATTAACTGGTCATCATGATCATTAATCAAAATCCTGTGTTTATTTAAAAAAGGTTCTCACTAAGTTTTTTAATAGATGGTTGAAAATTAATAATAGGAGGTTTGGGGCCACAGGTCCCCATGGTGGCCAAACATGTATGGTCCACTGGCAAAAAACAGAGCTCCACATATTGATAAATTAATATGACTATTTATGTTGCAATTCGAAATTAGCATGTATGTAGTTTTGACCCAATATTTACAGATGAGAATTTATATTCAGTTCAGAAAATATTTTTGATGAGAAACTTGCAGAAGAAATGACAAACAGCAGGGTGAAGTAGAAGAAACTATGACGGATGGTATATATATAAACTAAATGTACACAAGGAGATTATGAAATCCAGGCAATAGATCCATTCTACTTGTTTTGTTATATAAGGCAGAAGTTGTTTAGCAAGAATGTTACAAACTTTTGTTAAAAATGAAATCTAAAATTGAAAAACAGAAATTTGTAAATTACCACGTCTAGCAGTAGTAGTCACAACATGAATTTGCAATACAGTAAGTTAAGAAGAGCACAATATACTTACCAAGTATTTACCTGGGATTCGAGTTATTTTCTTGCGTCTTCAATAATTCTATGACAACTGGAAAGCTTCAAACATCTTGGTAGATTAAACAGTTGCTTGAGTCTGCCTTTTTTATAAACATCCTGCATATTTTGATGAAACTTTTAGAAAGCGTCGTCAGTGAAGAATTAATCCATAGATAATTTAGGTGCAAGTACCAAAAAGAAAACCTTGCCATAGAGGGTTTCAACATACATCTCCCTGACGTCTGGAAGTGGAGAGAATCAAGGAACGAAAAACCTTGGCACAGTTGCAAATTATTTTGGATCATGCAATGGCAAGAGAAATGTGTGTTTCCAACAAAAACAGGGTATCAATCTTAAGATAAACATATCTATGTCAATCATTTAACAAGCAAAGCAACTTTGTCAACTACATCAATTTTCTATAATACCAAGATTTCTGTCTAGCTATATATAGCTAGGAAAGTGCCATGCTGACTTTCTGTGGCACCATGGTCATATATACTAGATCAACCTGCTTAACTGAACCTACATTCCAGTTTGGTATATTCCACGACCTTAAAATATTATTACATAGATGTGATAGGACAATAACTGTAATTAATTACCCCTTTAATTGTGGCTAATTTCTATATTCTAAAGGTTGCACCAATTTTGTCGTCCGAACTACTAAACTTGCGTCTTATAGAGCATTACCAAGGTAAAGTACATAAACAGCAATTGCAATAATGAAAGAAGCAGTGTAAGGAGTAACAAACATGAACTTAAACTAAAGTATCAATGCAAGTGCATATTTACTTGTAAGCATTGTCAATTTGAATTCTTCATTTACTAAGTGCATCATCTACTCTTTCTTCAACTTTCCAAAAATGTGTTAAAATTCTTGACAAGAACATTTATTATCTAATATTTAGCTAAAGGCATTAGTCTGATTCTAAAATTTCAATATTGAAATCACTTTGATAATCTATTGATCTAAATGATTTATAGAAACTCTGGATGGGATACCAGGATAAAGGTGGACTACAGAAAGAAGTTGTTGGGGTACATAATGCAGCAACAATCATATAATGCATCCACTCATCAAGACTCTCTTGGCTTAAAATACAGTTTCCATATAGCACATGTACTATGGAAATTAGACCCAACTTTAATCTTTACACCTATTAATTACCCTCTTAATTAACATGAATCAGTACTAGTACATATTGGATAGCTTGGTATGTTAGGCGCGACATTCTTCTGACACCTCAGCAGGTTGGTTTTTTTTTAAGTTAAGCAACTTGCCGCATACTAGAAGACTATTATTCTACATAAGTAACTTAAAGCAGTCCACTAGTGTTATTAGGATGAATCCGTGAATAATCCCAGAAAGGACCTGGTTAGCGTAGGTAATCATCAGTGCATACAGTCAAAGGAAAGGATGGTTTATCTTCTTTCTTTTTTTCCCAAAAAGTATCCTCCCTTTTAGAAAGGGATTTTTCGACTTAGAAGGAAATTTTAGTAATGAAATGCAAGAACTAGTATATAGATTGATCAACAAAATTATCTCTATAATTAAGCAGGGACTTCAACTTATATGAATTTTAGTTGACCAGGTTCAACAGTAATATGGTCAAAATACATATACATAGCCTTTAGTGGCAGGTTCTTGGGAAATATTGCAGGGGTGCAACTTTCTTAACAGTTTTGTGTACCTAGCTATGTAGATAAATGAAGAGGTCATGGATCAAATACTATATTTAGATCAACATCTGTGAAGTTGATAATTGTAACCAGCACATGGGTCGGCATATATATATTTGCATGTACATTGCTTATTTTAATTGAACACATAAACCACAAATGTTTGATCCCTCCCCCCTCCCTAACTTTTGATGACTACAATATTGATGACTACAATTTCATTGAACAAAGTTTTTGTCTTGTGTAGTATATGTAGCAATTCATAAAAGGTATACAAGAATCACACTTTATGTTTACTTAACCCCACGAAGCAAAGTGTATTAGTGTGAAGATATTAAATTTTCATCTCTCTAAAGCATTCATACACACACAAACTAAATTAAGATGTAGGCGAACAGGAAGGAATCAGCTTTTCTTCAATAAATTATCATAATTTCTTATCAATATTTCAATTTTAAAGGACTAAAGTAATGTATGTGAAGGCAGAAATAATTTATTTTACCATTACACACCCCACCAACCAAAAAAGATTTAGTTTTTGCTGAACAGAAAAGCTTGAACCTTCCCTGTCTTTCACATCATAGTAAACTAAAACAAAATACTTACCTCAAAAGCAAAACATTTTCAAAGAAATTTCTTCATGAACTTTGTAATCCAAATCAGCTCTTTCTCCTCTTCAGCTATGTTGATGCACGATCGATATATCCGTATCGATTTTACGGTAATAATTAAGACTACCACAACAAGTTATTGTGGATCAGAATAGTGTAATATAGTCACAAGTTGTTGAGGTTTTTTCTCTGAATTATCCTTATATATAGGTTGGTGGAGGATTTAGGAACATGGTCAGATCTATGTTGCTGTCAGAAATTAACAGGATATTGATTCAGAAGATTCTTACATCACCAGATTGCTAGAGATAGCCAGTTCTTTTTTAGTTTCTTTTCTGGTATTAAAGATTCAATTTTTAAAATTTATTCAGCGACACAATTGATCCTGTGATGGTAGAAACTAACAAAT
The DNA here is from genome assembly GCF_041381155.1 of Argopecten irradians. Classification (NCBI taxonomy): domain Eukaryota; kingdom Metazoa; phylum Mollusca; class Bivalvia; order Pectinida; family Pectinidae; genus Argopecten; species Argopecten irradians. The sequence continues at coordinate 29,534,464 of NC_091142.1, read as the reverse complement.
TATATTTTTATTTGGATGTTTCTTGAATGAATCATGTTGTGTAACTGGTCAAAGTCAGCAATGTAAGACAAAATCCATTGAATTTTATACGTCATCTGGACAATATTCAAATGATTTCTGTTATACTTTGAATTCTAGATTATAATGTGACTACAAAAAGTTATGACATCGTTAAAACTGTACAAGTGTGCAGTAAATGTAAAAGGTTCAAAGGTATAACACTTTACCAGACCTCATTATTTTGTATTCATGGACCAAACAAACCATGTCTTACATCAAAATTATACTGACTCCAATCCATCAAATCAAGTTTAGACTAAATTTGGTTGCAATGCTTAATTAAAATTATCAGAATTCTTCTGTCTGAACATCTTACATCTTCTGTCTTACATATATAAGGACGATGAAGTCGACCAAAATGCATTTTTTGTTATTTCAAGGGTATAATATATTCAAATATGTTGCTTGAAGCAAAAATGTTAAAAAAACAAGTTTCAAAGATGTAAAGAATTCTAAAATATAAATGTCACATAATCTACATGTGTCTGTCATATCATTAGTAGTGTTGCATTGTTTATAACCTGTTGTAGAGAATGTATATGGTAATAAATACAAGATATAACTACATGCAGGCATGTACAAATTGAACCACCAAAAGAAAATAAACTAGCAACAAAAATTATATTTTTTTTTAGTTTTTTTCTGACTGGTTTCAGTAAAACAAATTATTGGTAGGGTACATTTTTTTAAGATTGGACACATTTTGGCCTTTCAGCATATTCTTTTGCCTCAAAATTTTATAGGATATAAAGAGTACATGAAAAATTCTATGTTTTCAAAAATATTTCAAATTTTCCATAAATAGTTTGGTATAATGTTACACTTGTGTATGACTTTATGCTATTGAATTTTTACTTGTTTGTGGCATATCCGATTTTAATAATTGAAATAGGCAGAATTATATAAGCTGTGGGCAAGGTTCTATACGTAATGAAATTTAAAAAAAAAAAAGTTATTTAATGATTTTCAAACACTTAATGCAGTCTACTCATGTAGTTAAAATATTGTGAGCATTTTACCAAAACATTTACTGAAAACTTTACGTTCTTCCAACCTCGCATACTGTAATATTATTTTGCTGAAGTGCTTCAGCCCTGTGTCTGAATCTGTAAAATTGACAGACAGAGTCTGACACAAACAGTTCCTAGTCGGAACACTGAATTCATCATAAACTCATCTGATACATCATCTTGTGTAACAAAATTTCAAATTTTATATAGTCTTCCAAGTGATTTCATAATTATAAGCAGCTAACAAGCTTCATTCAAAGCAATATTCCCCCACCACCATCACCTGAACAATTAGGGGGAAATTGCCTATACCTAAACAAGTCAAAAACATTAAGTGTTTATGGCCTTGCTTTACATTTTATTTCTTTATATCAAAAATACATGCTTTTAATAGGAATGACTTTATCTTCACACCAGACCTTTTAAATAATAACGAAAACAGAAGACTAAAATAAATCTAAAAGTGATACTTTAAGTTTGTGATCCAATAATTGATGGAGAATGCCAGAATGGTGACAGTTTCATAGCAATAGGCCTAAGTGCGTACTGTATAAGATGTAGATGAGGGGCTTTTGGTAAATGATTGTAAACATCCTTCTCTCTACTCTACAGCTCCTGCATGAAAACATGAAACGATCTCGTTTCAAATCATGCCAGCTTTTTCATTTTAAAGTCCAACAAATATGACAATAATTTCAAATGTATACCTTAGAATCATACTAACAATAGCAAAAGCTATTGCATCAATAACCATGCTTGTCACATGAGCGTGGAAGAGGTTTTTCTTGCATGCCACATTGTACAACAGTAGTAAGTGAAATCAAGTTCTCTGGAAAATGAAAGAAACAAAATCCTGATAACATGTTCAACATCATGAAAAGTGTACTTACATTTTATAGTAGAACACTTTGGATTCCCCAGCTATAGAACTATCTTGTTGCTTGTCCAAGATGGCTTTTAAAACTCCCAACACTTTATTACAGGTGCTTTTCAATTCACCTTCAATCTGTTCAATGATAAAAAATCAACAACATTGCAAGAAGTCAGTCAGCAAATTGTCTAAGTTTTTTATGGGCCGGAGCCATGTTTATTCATGTACAACACTTTAGATCATCCTTTAACATTTTGTAGGTTTCCTTTCATCAGCCAACACTAGAAAATAAGGGTTGGGAAATCCAGGAAGACAAACAAAATATTTTATTTGTTCTTTCTGAAAAAGGTTTTTTGCTACTCCGATTATATAATATCACATAGGAATCAATCTATCAAGGGCCATTAAGCATAGTCTCCATGGCTGCTGTGGCCGAGTGGTCAAGATGTCCTAACATATGAACACAAAACTCCACCTCTGGGATGCAAGTTCGAATCCCATATGGGGCAGTTGCCAGGTACTGACTACTGGTCGGTGGTTTTTCTCCAGGTAACCTGGCTTTCATCCAACAACAAAACTGGCACATCCTTAAATGACCCTGGCTGTTAATAGGATGTTAAATATAAACAGATAAAAGCGTGCAACAGCTTAAAAGATGCTCAACTTCAAAATAAATTTTGACCACTGAAAATGAATATTGGCATATCTTTCAGGTGAAAATGTAAACAGCAAAATTTTTAATTTAAAATTGCTTGCTGCAATACAACTTCACTTTTACAGTGTTCAATCTACGATTATTTTTCGTGGGTCCTTTTCAATGGTTTTTGTGAAAACAATGGGTGTTATAGATACCCATTCACAGAAATTTCATGGGTCCTTTTAAAATTCTGTGAGTCCAGGACTCGGGATGCGCACGTAGATTTATCACTGCTTTTATACAATTAATATAATACTACAACCTGTGTTTGTGTATTCAATATGTGAGGTCACATGAAAGCTCCAGCATATATATATTCAATATAGCTAGCTGTTTTACAAACCTTTTTTCTATAATCCACAATGTAACCTAATTGCTTTCCACATTCACTCTTCTTTTCAATTTCTTTTTGTTCAATTCCTGTGATAATTCTCCATGATGCCCGCTTTGTTCCAATAACATTTTTGTATGCAACAGAAAGCAAGTTACGTTCCTCTACTGTCATCTCATAGTCTCCTTCTGCAACTCTCTGCATCCATACTACCATATCTACATAACAAATGTGAACATGGTCATAATATAATATATACAAAGTAACAAATCACAACAAAACATACATCACTATATTATAACGATTGAGCATCAAAATACTTAATTTCAAGCTAATTATGGCCAAAACAATTTGATCAGAGTGTTATGTACGGAAATTGTAATGTATTATTCAAATTGTATATGTCTTGTGTAACAAGGGAGAGATAGTATAGTCAGTTTGGGTCAAACAAGAAACTTGGGGCCAATTGGTCCATAGATTAGCTCTATATATATATATGGAAACCCCTTTATGTGTGTGTAATACTGTAACAAGGTCTATAGTCAGGGTTATTGTTAAAAGCCGGTTGCCAGCAAAAACAGCTGTGTATTTCCTTGTTTACAACCGGCTGTTTTTGTCAGAAATAAGTATTGGCCACCACAGGGGCTTGTGGCCCCCAACCACCTATCATTAATTTTCAATCATCTATTTAAAAAAATCAGTGAGTCTGAGAACACTGATAGTATATTGGGGTGTCTGTGTATCTATAGGGCTAAAAGACTGTGGTCTGCCACTCTACCAATGTGACTATAGCAAAATTCCTCTGTATGAAAAGCTAGAGGGCAACCTTATCACTAGTACTGACTGCTAAAACCTGCTAACCTGAGTATACTTCATGCTAATGTGTCAAAAAAGTGCAAATATCAGCAAAGTCAATCAAACAACACTACATAAAGAGAGAAAATTATTAATTCTGCTTGTGTTCTTTCTATAATGCCTACTAAACAATTCATGTGTTTATAAGCTTATCACCAATAAGATCTTAATTTACTCATATTTGCTTGCCAGCATATCAAATGAGGTATTATGCACAAGATTGTGAAAATCAATTCATATTTCAAACATCTTTTTATAAAGCATTCCAGACTCCTGCTGACTGTGGTAACAGCATCAAAGTGTTAGAAACGAGCGATAACAGCCGTACTGTAGTGAAGAACGATCACATACTTCAAGCATGAGTCAGAACAGGATTTTACACCAGTTGATACAAACGAAAACTAAAATGAATTTGCTCGCTTATCGGGCCTAATAAACGAATTATGCATTCTGGAAATTCATGAAAGGATCTAGTTACCCAATACACAATATACTTTGAAGACATATCTTGAATAGTTAGCATGCATAGTGCCCTTCCCTTTCCAGTCCAACCCCCCCTTCCGATTTCACCTTTGTTTATTTGTAGTTTTCTCGTACGTAAAATGTTAAGAATCCTTGATCACGTAAAAGACTACTGATATGCATTCAGCAATTCGTAGATACTGATATCGACAGTGATATATGCTTATTGCATGCATTTTGTAACCTAAAATCATTGAATGACAGTTCGTATACTCATTAAAGATGGCGGCTGTCAGTTGCCGTAATAATATCCATGGACACACCAATTTTAACATTTACTTCAGATGCAATACAATGAATATTGGTTAAATACATGTTTAGATGAGACGGGGGACACATAAATGCTACAACTCAATGTCATATTTGACATGCATTTCCAAATATTCTGTCGCTAGGCGGAGGACTAGGTTTCATCATGTCGGTGATAGTTATGGTATTCAACAATTCCTTCTGAGCAATATTTACCGTCATATCTCTCGGCCTGTTCAGCCAATTTACTTCTATATACACATTCTTCCCGTCCGCCCATTTTGATGCTCTAAATTCCTCGATGAAGCTGGATTTCCGATGGAAATAACAGGAAGTTCGTGATTAAGAGGAAATGGCCCCTAGAAAGTAGTCCACCTGTAAAATTCAATAGCTAATGTATTCATGCGCACAGACGCAAGTCTGTTCATGACTGTAACCGAACCAGTGACGATTTGCGCCTAAATTATGTATCGCTGTACATGTACATATATGACTGCACTATTAGATATTTTCGTCGTGATTTTTGTGCAATCAATAACACTGTTGAATGCAGTTTACATTTGAATCCACATGGTTTAGATCCATAGAGTTCGATTTTAATAATAAGGCAACATTAACTGCTGGTTATTATATTAGATAAAAACGACCGGAAATAGGCCTACTGTTATATTTTGGCATATATATGTGACGATATGTGATACATTGTTGTACATAATAAGCATATGTACCAGGATGGACGTATATTATCAGAACCGGACCTTTAATCCGAGATGATAGAGACATGGGACAAGGAAGTAATTCCAACAGTGTGAACAAAATGATACACTATAAAATCATATAAATTAATTGAAATTAATTATAACAGAAATATATAGCGGTTCAAACCCCTCCACTACCTTTGGCGACAACACAGGAATTTATTTCCTAGCTGCAAGTATGGATATTTTTTTGCTGTTTATAATAATTTTAGCATTTTAAACTTTAATTGTGCTTCGGAAATGTATATTGAGCTCCTCTGTTTTCCTTTTACACGCTTGTTTAATATGATTTTATTTTTTGCCACCATGAAAAGAAGTCATTTTATCTGGGTTTTTTTTTCTTAATTTCACACGCAAAAAATGAAAACGCACTTTCTTTGTAAATATATCAATTAAAATCTATTTTTAACCTTCACAACTAAATTGTCAATATCGCAGATGACGTCTTTTATAATTGTTATATTGCAGGTGGTCGATAATCTCCTTATCTTCGATATTCCAGGGGTTACTGTTTTTATATCTGAACGTAACTATGCCATATATATCTAAATAGTGATTAAAGCATATCAGGAGAGAAAAACTGACCAATCACATTTCTGTATCTGAGAGACTTGGAAGATCAAAGCCATGTCTACCGTTATTCGATTAAAAGGACCAAACTATACATGCGCCATCTGTTTTGGCACACAGAACCTGTAATTGAATTTCGGCTACGAATAATTCAGGAAAGTGACATCCTCGATGCTCCAGCCGTGGGTTCCGAATACAAGTATACGACGTCTACATCCATGGACTGACTATCTTATAGTAAAACTGGAAGGAACAGAACAGATTATTTAAATTATTACTTTAATATACATCGAAAGAGCCGTATAGCATTGTGGTTGCTTGTGTGACTTTGAAGTAGGGCGTCTCAGGCTCTAAGTTTGCACTCACTAAACATTCAACTTGTACCTTTAGACTTAATTCATATTTATTGATAATTTTGATAATTCATTTAAGATATTAATCTTCACCTTACCCAAAATGAATTGAAAAATATGCTAGCCAACATTCATTCCATGACAACATACACACAAGTAAATGTTTTTGAAAGATCACAGTACAGTTCATTCTTAAAATATCATATATAAATGTATAAAATATACTTGTAACAAAGTTGTTGTCATTTGAACTATCAAACTACATATCATAATAAAATATAACTCTAATCACAGATAAATGTACATTTTTAAGATAAAAACAAAAATATACTAATTATAAAATAAATATGCTCATGTGAATCACAGGAAATTGTTTCCAAGTTATAGCAACATGTAAAAACATGTAACTTGCTACCAATATTGATTGTCTGAAAAGTTCATATTCACTAAAGAATCACAAAAATGTCGGAAGCAAGAACTGTTGCTCTCTTTCTAACAGATTCTCCTGGATTTCATGTCAAGATTTGTGTACAACTTTCTTTGTGTCCAATTCATTTACAGACTTGTTGTTGATGGAAATCATGAGAAGGCTGTTGGTTGCTGCCACTCTTAACCTGTTTCTGTGTATGGTAAATGGACCTTTGAAAATACTCGCTCAACAGCAGATGTTGCTATGATGAGAACCTCTACAATGTTCAATAACCTAACAATGTTCGGAAACAGTACTCCTACAGTGTCTTTCTTAATATCAAGTGTCTTCAACAGATATGTAATTAAGCACTTGTCCAGGTCCTTTCGGAACATTTGTATAATGTCATTCCATTCCACCAAAGCTTCATCAGAGTTCATCCCTAAATGATCGTAGAGGTGGGTTACAGCACTGTCTCCATAAAAGTCTAGGGAGTCCTCTTCAGTCTGGGATTTTTCCATCCTGTCTTCAATGTGTTACCAATGTGTTAATAAACTCATCCCTGATGTCATCAGTACCATCTGTAGCTACCATATCCAGAGTATCTGTAACTGTTGTGATCTTAGATAAGTATGGCCGTTCTGGAGGTTGTTGATTGTGGACTGTAGTTTTGGTTCGACCGTGGACAGAACCACACTTGCTTTTTCAAACAATCTGGTCAGTGAGGCGACTATGGCACAGTACAAAGCAGGTAAACAAAGTACACTTTGTTGTAACTAAGCATAATTTCCCTCAGGGATTCTGCTGGGATACCAGACTTGTCTACTAACCCTTTGTCACGGCCACTGGCTTCAGCATTCTCTAGGTCTTGGGCAATGGCAACATACAGCTTCCTTAAAGTCGAGAGGGCACTTTCATGACTGATCGATCTGGTGTGGACGGCTTTCTTCATTGTCAAGTTGGATTCTGTTTCTAATTCGCCTATATCTCTTAGGGGTGACTGCATGGTATTCAGGCTCTCGGTGCGTACTGTGCTGTAGTGTTAATACTTAAACAAACCCATCATCATCTCGTCAGTGTTTTCAATTTGTGGAATTGAAGGCTCTGGAGACGGCCAGTTGAAGCCGATGGTTCATACAGTGGATGGTGACTACGGATGGATTATCCTCCTTCAGTTTTGCTACAACTCCATTCTTTCGTCCGAGTATGACTGAAGGTCCATCACTGGCAAATGATGTCATGTTGGTCAAGGAAATCTTAGAATTAGTGAGGTAACCTTTCATGTAACCTTAGATTGCATGCAAAGATCCATTTGATAGTTGAATATCTTGCAAGAAAGCCAGCTTTGCTTCATCATTGTCAATGTACCGGGTCAGAAGGGCTAAGTGTTTTCTTGTCTGTACATCTGTATACTCGTCGAGCATCTGGCCATAGCTGCCACTGTCGACAACTGCCTTCTCTACCTTCTCTTGTGTCGCTTCTGCTTGGCATTCTACAAACTCTTCAACAGTCATGTGACTAGTGTATATTGCCTTCTTCCCTTTCCCTAGGTATGGCAGGTTTGTTGCTCCAAGGCTAACATCATGCACTCTCATTGTATATCTCCACAATCGATGTTCTCTCGTTTCATGTCATCGCGAGTGATGTCCTCTCATTTCATGTCTTCACTATCGCTATTCCATCATTTTAGGTCTCTGCTAGCGATGCCCCTCATTTCATGTCTTCGCTATCGCTATTCCCTCATTTTAGGTCTCTGCTAGCGATGCCCCTCATTTTAGGTCGACGCTAGCGATGCCCCGCATTTTAGGTTAACGCAAGCGCTGTCCTCTCATTTCATGCCTTCGCCAGCACTATCCCCTCATTTTAGGTCTAGGTTAAGAGCTATCCTCTCATTGAAGGTTTCCACTAGCGTTGGCCTCTCATTTCAGGTCTTCCGCTAGTGTTTCCATCTAATTCATGTCTTCGCTAGCGCTGTCCCCTCATGTTAGGTCTCCGCTAGCGCTGTCCCCTCATTTTATGTCTTCACTAGCGCTGTCCTAGATCATTTTGTATCTCCGCTAGCGCTGTCCACTCATTTCATGTCTCCGCTTTGATATTTGCGAGCTTTGGTATTGTTTAACATGTACCGCATTATCTCCCCAAATGTACAATTTGATAACGGAAGATGAGCAAGAGAGTCTTATGTTCGTGTGCCTGCATTGTCAGTTTAAGTTCCCAATGTCATCGAATATGGAGAAAAGATTTAAGTAATCTAGATGTCTCCACAGATCAAAGATTAAGCACAGTGGAACAAAGATTGGACAGGTTGGAGTCGGAAAAAGTAACCAAAGAAGTTATGTGAAACACCAAGCAAAAGATGGCTAATGAGATAAAAAAGGACATCGGAAAAATTGTGTATGAAAAAAATAAAGGAGATGGAAAATCATGGAATCACAGTCGTCTCAGAGAAAATCAGATGACACCGAAATCATAAAAAAAAATTCACAACATCTTTAGGACTACCAGACCTAGATATAAAGTATGTAATACGCATTGGAAATCAACAGGGACAAAAACCAGTGTTTGGAGAAAATTCACAAGAAAAAACTGCTTGATGTAAACATGAATATCAAGGACCTGAAATCAGAAACATTATGCCTAAAATGTATCATCATTGCTAAGGACTATACACCAAAGCAAAGAGAGGCACATAAACTCCTTAGAGCTGAACTCAAGACAAGAAAGGATACTGGAGAAGATGTATACATCAGAGGAGGTGAAATAGTCTGTAAGGAAACTGCTTCAAATCCTAAGTTTAGGAGACTACCACCTACTAGTATTCAAGAGGAGGTAGAAAAATCTACGGAAAATGTATCTAAGTCACAAGGTAGAGTAAACTTCAACACATCGTTAGACACAACAAAACTGAGTCACTACAGGTAACAGGACAGCCAAAAATATCTCACAAGGAGCAATAGGTGGAGACCCAAACCCCAGCTGAGGAATGTTAGTTTTCGCCAGGGTGACTACAATGACTCTACCATATATGATCATGAACCACTACTATCACCAATCATGACAAGATATAGTAGGGATGACGAAATACAAGTAACATGGAGAGTGGAGCTTAGTGATGAAGAAGGAATAGTATACTAGGATCCATGTTTTAATACACACACTATTGAAACTGTAAATACACCAGGTGTGATAAGCAATGCCAAGGTATACTATTGTAATGTAGACAGCCTCTTAAATAAAAGGAGAGAATTAGAGATTGTTGTAAATAATGAAAACCTAGACATCATTGTGATCCAGGTAACATACACAACAGTGAGTTCCACATCAACGGTTATGACATGTACTGCAGTGACCTAAAGTCACACAGAGGAGTTTTATACATGCTAGATCAACACTGCAATGTGAACTTGATGAGGTTTGGATATGAAAGAGACTGAAGGGGAATGACAAGTTATTAATAGGATGTGTTTACAAAAGTCCAATTTCCACAATGGAGAATTTCGCGAAACTCAATGGTGTCATTAATAAAGCTATGGAAAGTTCTCATCATATCCTAATTATTGGCGATCTCAACTTTAAAAACATTAACTGGGAAACAGAAACAACTACTGACTAAAAAAACATGCATTCTCACCAATTTCTAGAAATTATGAGGGATCACTTTTTAATCCAACACGTACGCGTTACCACATGACACAGAGAAGGAAATGCACCATCACTATTAGATTTGGTATTATCGAATGAGGAGGATATGATTCAAGATCTAGTCACTGACACACATTAAGGAAAAAGTGACTATTTACTCATAATTTTCAAAGTATTATTCTACTCCCAAGATGTATCTAAAATTCAAAAGTACAATTTCTGTAGAGGTGATTTCGATAAGTTTGGAATTATCAGTAAAAAAACACCCAAAAAAGAAAAAAAAAAGAAAAATCATGACAAAAATACTAAGGAACAAAACACCAGAGAATTACGAAAAATACACAGAAGCCAGAAACAATGCAACTAGAGCACAAAGGACGGGAGTAGAATACGAAGAAAAAGTGGTAAAAATTTAAAGAATAACCCAAGAAATTTTTGGAAATATGTGAGATCAAAAACAAAAATTAAGGAGAACATACCAAGTCTAGAAATAAATGATGGCCTGCTGGAAGTAGACCAAGGCGCTAAGGCAGAAATTCTAAACTCCGTCTTTCGTAGTGTTTTCACTGCTGAAGACTTGAGGAAAATACCGGAAGCCACCATTACTCAAACATAACAACATCATACATAGATATAGACCAGGACAAAGTCAAGAAGAAACTAGAAAAACTGTATGGAACAAAATCAGCAAAAACAGCACACAAAAAAAGAGAAAAAAGACCAACTGCACCCGAAAGTTCTAAAGAAAATGAAGGAGGAAATTACTCCAGCCTTAACTACTATCTTTACTAGCTCATTGGCAGAAGGATACCTACCAGCAGCATGGAGAGAAGCAAATATTACACCTATATACAAGAAAGCGAATCAAAGATTAGCCAAGAAATATAGACCAGTGAGTCTAACAAGTGACAGTTAGTGTAGCAGGAAAAATATTAAAGTCCATCCTTAAAGACCACATTGTAAAACATCTTACTGAGTATAATCTAATCGTCAGTTCTCAATTTGGTTTTATGGAAGGAATATCAACCACCCTTCAACTTTTAGAGGCTCTGGATGACATCACAGAAGAACTGGACAATGGTAATAATATAGATGTTATCTACATGGACTTTCAAAAGGCGTTGATAGTGTTCCCTACAAAAAGCTCCTAAAAAGGTAGAAAGTTTTGGTATTAGTGGAACAATGCTGCAATGGATAAAAGCTTTCTTATCGGACAGAAAGCAAAGGGTAATCCTAAATGGATCGGCCTCCGATTGGGTCAAAGTAAAGAGTGGAGTCCTCCAAGGCAGAGTACTCGGCCCGGTATTCTTTCTAATATATATACATGTACATCAAACATCAAGCTATTTGTGGATGATAGCGAGATTTATGGGAAAAGTAATACAAATGTTGAGGTCATTGTGATTCGAAATGATTTACCTAAACTTTCAGAATGGTCTAAAAGATGGCAGCTAAAAATTAATGCTGAAAAATGCAAGGCATTACACTTTGGACCTGGAAATCAAGACAGCCTCTACAAGATGAAAGAAGGTTATATGGAAAAAAAATTGAAATGTCACACAAGAAAACGATTTAGGCGTCCTCTTTGAAAAGTCACTGAAATTGAGTTTGCATACAGCTGAGTGTGTTAGGACTGACAAGAAGGACCGCTAGCGATGTCCTTATATTGCAGGCCTCCATTAACGATGTCCTATCATTGTAGGTCACCGCTAGCTATGTCCTCTCGTTGTAGGTCTCCACTAGTGTTGTCCACTGGTCTTAAGTCTCCGCTAGTGATGTCTTCCCATTGTAGGTCTTCGCTAGCAATATCCTCTCATTGTAGGTCCGTTCTTTCGTTGTAGGTTTCCGCTAGTGATGTCCACTGGAGTTAAGTCTCAGCTAGTGATGTCCTCTCAATGTTGGTCTCCAGTAGCGATGTCCTCTCATTGTGGGTCTCTGTTAGCGATGTCCTCTCATTGAATGTCTCCGCTAGTGATGTTCTTTCCGCTAGTGATGTCCTCTCTTTGTAGATCTCCGCTATAGCGATGTCAGCTCATTTGTAGGTACCCGCTACAGTATAGCAATGTCCTTTCATTGTAGGTCACCGCTATACGATGCCCTCTCGTTGTAGGTCTCCACTATACCATACCCTCTCGTTGTATGTCTCAACTATAGCGTTGCCCTCTCGTTACAGGTTTCCGCTATGTTCTCTCATTGTAGGTCTCCAATATAACGGTGCTCTCTTATTGTAGGTCTCCATTCGCGATTTTCTCTCATTGTAGGCCACCGCTATAGAGATGCCTTTTCATTGTAGGTCTCCACTACTGGCAAGCGACCAGTTCTCGCCGAGTACCAAATCTCGCCATCGCATATGTACTTGTATGATCACAGACGAATTTCGTGCCATTTGTTGTGCCATTTTTTCTCGCTATAGGTCTCCGCTTTAACGACGCCCTCTCGTTATAAGTCTCTGCTATGACGATGCCCTCTCGTTATACATCTCCGCTATGACGATGACCTCTCGTTGTAGGTCATGCTCTCTCATTGTAGGTACCCATTCGCAATGTCCTCTCATTGTAGGTCTTCGCTATAATGATGCCCTCAGTATTGGTCTCCTCTAGCCATGTCATCTCATTGTAGGTCTCCGCTAACGATAGTAGGTATCTACTAGCGATGTCCTCTGGATTTCGGTCTCCATTAGTGTTGCCCTCTCATTTCATACCTCCGATCGCGCTGTCCCCTCATTTCATGTCTTCGCTAGCGATGTCCTCTTCCTCCCATTTTAGATCTCCGCTATAACGATGCCCTCTCATTGTAGACCTCTACTATAACGATGTCCTCTCATTGTACGTTTCTGTTATAACGATGTCCTCTCATTATAGGTCTCCGCTATAGCGATGTCCTTTCACTGTAGGTCTCCGCTATAACGATGCCCACTCATTGTTTGTCTCTACTATAACGATGCTCTCTCATTGTAAGTCTCCATTATCGATGTCCTCCTGATATATGTCTTAACTAGCGTATCTCCTGCATATCCCTGCTATAATGATGCCCTCTCCTTGTAAGTTTCCATTAGCGATGTCCTCTCATTGTAGGTTTCCAATAGCGATGTCCTCTCATTGTAGGTTTCTATTATTAATGTCCTCTCATTGTAGGTTTTCATTAGCGATGTCCTCTCGTTGCAAGTCTCTGCTAGCGGTCAGTGATTCTGGGCTAAATATTTAACTGTAGCGGGATGGGACTTGGTCGATTATCGGTGACCAGGTAGCTCAGTCGGTAGAGCACTCTATTAATGTTCAAAGGGTCCAGGGTTCGAATCCCAGTCTGGCCCTGCATTTTCTCCTCTCCTGTTACAGAAGTGGCGCCCATCTAAATAACCCACGGTGGTGGTGTTTGGAAGGGTCTCGTATGTCTTCGAGGGCGAAGACTTCGATAAAGGAGTGGGGAGTGTAGCGGGATTAGGCTGGGTCCATCACCGTCGACCAGGTAGCTCAGTCAGTAGAGCACTCGGCTAGTGTTCGGAGGGTCCCGGGTTCGAATCTCAGTCTGGCCGCTACGTTTTCTCCTCTCCTGTTACATAACCTTGTAGTATATATACTATACATTTCCTGATGTCAAGGCTCGATGAGAGGTGAAAATTCCAGTTCTGTTTCAGCAAATATAACGAAAACCATATAAAAAATTCATGATCAATTTGGTCCAGGCATCTATAGGCTTCATTGGGGAACAAGTGTCCATCAAAAATGAATGTTTCCTCTAGAATGTCATAATCCAAGAGTCACCAAAACTTTATATTGACAGTGTTACATAGTCTACTTATACACAAACTTCTGGGGAAGATCTGGTCGCTTTCCTGTAGGCTGTTAAAAATGCGAGCATGTCCTTTCCGTTGATGGAAACATACGCTTCAGGGACTGATGTCGACACAGATTTAACTGCTTCCAAACATGGTTCCGGAGACGTCACAGATACAGATGAGACATGTGCAAGTTTATGTTTAACATCAGCGTTCTGTATTACTGGGGCAATAGTGGCGGGCTGCTGAACCTCCGATTTAGCACCCAATTTCTCACAAACTGGTACACTCACAGTATTACATAAATAATGTTTATCTTGATGTTGTATTTGGGAATCACCAGTAGATTCTCGCAGTTTGGATGAGCGGTCAGTAAACGCAGGTTTCTGTTCTCTGGAAGACCTTTTTCGTTGTTTCCACTCCCTCCTTCGTTTTCTGTCATACCGGAGTTGGGATGGTGATTTGTGCTTCCTGGTTATTTTAACCGGAGGTGTTCGCACATTGTCACTCGCCTTGGAAATGTTGACATTGGGTTCACGACATGGCGTGCTTACTTTTGTCCATTTTAATGTTAGGGAAACACTGTCCGTGTTCTCACTCAAAACAAAAGAACAGTCTAAACCAGCGAGTTCCACATCGTACGTTTTCAAAATATTCAACACTTTATCAGGAATCATAATGGTGAGTTCCAATCTAATATTAAAATTAGACTTGTAATTCTGCTCCACTACGATACTCTACCTTGTATTGGAGCGTAACGTAGAGTATCGTAGTGGAGCGGAATTACAAGTCTAATTTTAATTAGATTGGGTGAGTTCAAAATCAAAACAGTCAAATAACTTTCATGGTGGTAATGATACACAGAACAGGGACAGAAAAGTCAATCACTTGACAAAACGTGGTCCACATCTGCCTGACATCCGACACACGTTGACGAAAAATAAAAATCCACACAACCGGCAAAATGCCGGGGTAACAATAACACGAAAACTATCTAAACTTCACATTATGTCCGATTTAGATTCTCCACCATGTACTGGCTTGGCGATGCGAGAGGATGTGAAGGGATATTATGAAGAGAAATCCAAACACCTTCTTGTCTTCAACTTTTCTTTATTCTCCCGGAAACCGGAAGTGAACCACTAAACATAGAAAACAAGATACGGAGACGGAATACAATAAAATCCGGATATTCTATTGATGGTACAATACTATATATACCAGGTATATAACAGGATGCTATGAGGAAAACCTGCACGGCGGATGCTGATAAGATATCACAAAACAGAAGAACAGTCCGACATTTTAATTAAGTTGGAAGCCCCTGTTTTGAACAACGGCGCGAACTCCCGCAGAATCGTTTTTTTTTGGGTTTTTTTGCGGTCAAATTTGATTGTGCTGAAATGAGTTTGTTTACAATAAACTATCGATTTCGGAGATTTAATCAATTTTCTTATCTTAGCTGCAATTAATCATTATTGAAAATAATTTGATAAACAGATCCATTTTTGAAATGACTAATTTTCATTTCCAAAATAGCAAAATATGCCACTTTAGCATATGTGATTTGGAAGTAAAATTCTGTATATTCAATTGATGGTTAAAAAAAAAAAGTTTTTTTCATTTTTGCGTGGGGGGATGTTATATATATGGTATATATATTATTGTACCATCAATAGAATATCCGGATTTTTCTATTTTGTGTATTATTGTATTCCGTCTCCGTATCTTGTTTTCTATGTTTAGTGGTTCACTTCCGGTTTCCGAGAGAATAAAGAAAAGTTGAAGACAAGAAGGTGTTTGGATTTCTCTTCATAATATCTCTTCACATCCTCTCGCATCGCCAAGCCAGTACAATCCGCCGGATCGCTTTCGTTTTTATGATACCTCAGGGCATCCGGAAATCGAAAGAATCGAGTAGGAATTAGTCATTTCAATGATGAATATGCATTGTATTTAAAGTGTACACGGAATGGTTTGGTATATAAGGCTTGATAAATGTGTCATTGTATAAAATTTAGAATGGAGAAAGTACGAGTTTTATAGCGAATACGGTATTAGAGATAATGCGACTTTTCTCTAGAACACACCTGAAGCCCCAAGCCATTGACCCCGATTCGGGACCCCTGACCTGTGACCTCACGAGGACAACGGGACCTACTCTACTCGCATAAGGCGATTTTCTGCGTCTGCCATCTAATATAAACTATCTGTTTGTAAATATCGATCTTTACAGACACAAATACATGTGAACATGTCCGATACCTATTTAATATTATCCTCAATCACAGATATGAGTTTGGAATACGCTTGAAAATAGGGATTTATACCATGCATATATTGATGTACCTGTCGTAGATAAATGAACATTTCTGCGCGATTTCTGCGCAATTATACACAATATAATGTGTATAATAATCCGCGTACGTTGTAAATCTACGGTATTTTGAACCACATATGCATGAATATTATGTAAAGGATTCTTGACTATGTTATCCAAAACCCGACTCGGGTCGTTGTACTGGTCAAACCCGCTTTACAAATTTCTGACTTTTTCATATAACCTACCCATACGAATTAAGTTATGATTCTAAGCAGAATTTTTTGCATATATGTAAATGCATCTACTAATTGCGTTATATCTGAAATCGATCCATTTTTCATATAATACAGTACATCCGACGACTTGTTGATATATTTCGCTCAATTTCATTTATTAGTGTCTTTAATTGAAAAAATAAATCATGCACGAGTCAGACGAAAAAAAGAATGAAATTGTCTATGTCTAATCCAAGTTACAGATATCAAGTACAGAACAAAATCAGAACTGTACTTCCGAATAGCCAATGTCGTGCTGCGTTTATCTCTTTACCTGTATACTGCAGTAACTAAAACGCGTGGTCAACCGAGACTAATGAGGGGGCTAATAACCAGATTACGTAAGAAAGGTGTTTAGTGACCTGTCACGCTTCGTTGATTAGCTCACGTCAGGTGTCAAAAGTAAGATCACAGGTAAGTTAGCGATGGACCATCATTTAATTGATGTATAATGTCATATTTGTTTACACTTATAAATACTTGGTTTACAGTAAAATATACCGTTCGAACATAACATATAACAAGTGTTTAAATCACTAGATGTATACATAATTGTATATTTCAGAATGACCAATCTATACATTTGTCTCGTATATATATTTCTAGTTATATGTATATGTATTTTTATAACAGAGACTACAAAATTATTTATAAATGGCATGTCGAGAAAGAACAATGCAAATATGATGCACAATGTCATAATTTTGATATTTCTGGTAGTTGCTAGATTTTGGATATCCAATTCTTTGTGAATTTTGGTCAATATCGATCATTATATAATACTAATAATGATAATCTGTATGACCAATAAATGTACTGTTGAATATTGTTAAAATAACACATGTTCTCATACATGTTCATGTACATGTAGCTATAAAAGGAAGATAGACTTGTTACATCTATAAATGAATTATGTATTTTAAATTCAATTTCTCAAGTGGTTTATTTTTTTTTATTTACCCCCCCCCCCCCTCCCAATTTATGTCTATGATATTTACGTGTATTGAACTATGAAATACATTTTACACCTTTTCTTTTCGTTATGATGATTCTTGAAATCTTCAGAAACATATTCAAATGGATAATTATATGAACATCATTTTTCGAATTCGTCTCTTTTTAAATTACATTATTAAAATTGAATATTCCCCAGGTTTGATAATTAAGTAAGCTGTTAAAACAGAGATAAGATCTCTACTTAATATAATTACACAAGGTACACCTGGCTTATACCAGAAACATAAATAACTTATAATTTCCGCTAATCTACTTATGTATTTAGCATGATTTCAGTTGCAATATTTCCTATTTTATATATAATTAAATCGTCACCATAACTGTATACTGTATATATATCTGTAAAATTCTCGTAACCCCATTTTAGGAATACATATATGTCCACCTTTGTGCTATAACCCCACTACCAAACACCTCACTGCCGTTGTCCTCGTGACGTCACATCCGGTTATTCCCCAAATCAGCGTGAGCGGCCGATTCCCTGATTAGCAGTTGATATACAGGTAAAAATCGAGCACTTCGGAAGGCGGTATCTCGGTACTGAAGCGGCCGATTTTGATGCGGTTTTCAACATTCTTGTCAGGAGATCAAACAGAATAACATATCTTAATATCATTTTCCATTCCGTGTACACTTTAAAAATGAAAGTTCAAAAATATTTTGAAATGATATAATTGTCTTTCATAATTTTGTATGCAAGTGAGTCATACAAAAAATAGTAATTCAAATACCTGGTATAAGACACAATTGAACTATTAATAGAGGATCTTGAAACAGAGCCGAATATATGATATAAAGTAGTATTCCTTATTAGCTTTTATAGTTATATTTATATACTAATATCAGGTTTTGTTAATTACAGCTAGACTAAGATTTAGTAACCTTAAAATGGAGAACGTAACTCCTCAATACATGACAACTGTGTCAGTATCATTCTCGGCTCCCATCGGCTGTCAAACTATCGCTATACTGACAGAGTGAAATGAGGGGAAGTAACTCTGATGGATGAGAATGTGTCAGTATATACCGGAAATACAACTGATAGGAACATCACCGGAAACATGACTTTAGCACCTGAGATTGCTTATGACCTATATCATTTAACCTTGAGAAAATCGGGAGGTTGATCTATATCGTTACTACAGGGACAATAGTACCATTGGGGACCATCGGGAACATTTTGTCCTTCATCGTTCTCGTAACTATGGCAAATAAGTCTTCATTCTATACATATCTGGTGGCACTTACTCTGGTCGACGTCAGGATCGTTTTTGCTGCTCCGTTTATCCGGCTTACAAATACTCTCTCTGGAATACCTTTACATGAATTTTTTGAAAACTATCTATGTTCAGTCGAGGCCTTTGTCTTGAATACAATGACGCAGATTTCATCGTGGTTAACAATGGTTGTTGCCTTTGACCGATATATTGCCGTTTGTCACCCCTTCAAAGCCTCCTCTTATTGCACAATAAAGCGCGCATGCGTCGTCACCCTGTTGATAACCTTGCTGCATGTCGGCCTTAACGTGCCATCCACGTGTTTCTCAAGAAACCCGGGAAAATGCGACAACAGCTGGTGCTACTCTGAAGTGGCGGGATGGATATCCATCGTTGGGTACATCTTGATCCCAGCTCCAGTCATCGTAGTGATGCGAAATGGCTTATGCCATCATTGCTGTGAAAGTCATTGGCACTTTTAAATTCCGGACGGAAGTCACGTCAACGAATCCGAAAGTGTATCGCACAACTGGAATTTTGTTCGTGTTGAGCGCAGTGTTATTGTCAGCACCAGTGATGACACAGATGGTTTGGTGGCAGTTGAACGTACAAAGCTCGACCAATCCAGAGGTCACTTTCTACATGAACATTGCCCTTGAAAATTTCATTTTGTATTGCGTTTCGGGAAAGGCATTTCGCGAGAAATTGGGAACAATTTTTTGTCGGAGAAACAACTAAACGAATGAATGAATTGATTCATCTGCTTCTCTGTAATTATCGTTAAAGAACAATACATACTGTGTCGTGCAAGTTATGTAATGGCTAACTTGTAACGTGAAGTCCTGTGTTTCTCAGTTGTATTTACGCGGAGGCTTTAGATTAATTATTCTCTCAGTCATAACTATATACTGTATATAACGTCCTAATTACGCATAGGAAAATGAATAGTTATTAAAATGTTGAACTCCTACAGTCGTATTTTGAGAAATTGAACGTAACCATTTCTCCTTCGAGACGGACAACACACAGAATCAATGAAATGACACTTTTCGAGGAGCTGTGTCCCTGGTGGCAACAAGTCGTTTTGAAAATTATCCCTTAGTTTCAAAATGGATGCCCTTTGTGTCACATGCGAGAACAATGTATACGACAGTTATATCTGAGGCTTTCCGAGTGGGTATATATCCATTCTGAAGCAATTTTCGTCGTTTTCCTTAAAAATATAACATTTCTCTTGCAAACACGTGACATAACTATCAATAATATCCGCAACGGCAGAGAATAATGCAATATGTCCATTTGCTGTGGACTGACACTATATAACCTTACCAACCAAAAAGGGAGTTAATGAGATCATAATTCTCCAATAACTCCCGTTGGTGTAGTAATATATTTAACATATACTGTGACGTCGTTCTGAACTCGTTGTGCATTTTTGTGCGTACTTGCATGCTACCTGAAGAAAAACCCCAATTGTTCTATGTTCTTTGCAACAAAATTTGTTGTTATGTTCTAAAAATGTTGAATATCCTAAAGATTGAACATATTGATTAAAATGTTGAAAGTGTACTGATGATTTTATGTTTATTTTCGCTTATTTTTTAACGTCGGGGGTCTGATGACGTCGGAGGTACAAATGACGTCACAAGAAGAGGATCAACTGACGGGGGCAGCGGGGACTTTGATTTAAGGAATATATTTTTATTTTGTGTAAATTAGGGGTTATATAATTTACACGTTATATTACAAGTGTTACAAAAGGCCTGGTCGGTTGTACAGATAGCCAGATCGATGTGACTAGAGTTGATACAACCATCATGGCTCTCTGTAAACTGATCAGGCTCCGCCTACATGGATGCATTGCGTAATTTACTTAAAATATTAGCATTCATAGTTATGGACTAAATTGTAACTAATTCTTTATTCAGTTACCTTTGAAAATATGTAAATAAAGTAATATTCATTCACCCACTATGATGAAACGAGAATACTAAGTGAGCAAATAAACCAACAATATACAGTTGTTTCATGCCTTTGCAGTCAACAGTCAAAACTCTTTTCACGAGGTGTTGGGACCAACCCTATGAAATTTGTCCCGAGGCCGGAGACCGAGGGAAAGAGTTTTGGCTGTTGACTGAAAAGGCATGAAACAACTGTTTTGTTACCTTTTGCTATCTTAAATTTATCACAACATCTGTTGAGAAATACTTTCGCTGAAAGAATACCGGTGTTTGGTCCGGCGTGCAGGTGTTTATGACGTCAACAATTAATCATGACGTCAACAATATAAAGCGCATGCAAACGTTCCGTGCAGGTCAACAGTCAAACTATTGACCGGTCAATAGTATACAGTTGTACCGGCCTCTGGAAACAGTTCATCTGGTTGGTCCCAATACCTAGGAAACAAAACAGCTGTTTCATGCCTTTGCAGTCAACAGCCAAAACTCTTTTCCCGAGGTGTTGGGACCAACCCTATGAACTGTGTCCGGAGACCGAGGGGAAAGAGTTTTTACTGTTGAGTGAAAAGACATGAAACAATTTTTTTGTTACCTAAACCACAATATTCTTATCACTAAGCTTCTGGTGAGAAAGACTTTCGCCGAAAGAATATCGGTATTTGGGTCGATCCGGCGCGCCGGTGTTTATGACGTCAACAATAAACGCACGCAAACGTTCCGCCCCGGTCAACAGACAAACTATTGACCAGTCAATAGGCGAAATTACTTCACATTTATTTTGTTACAAGAACCGCAATCTTATACTTATCACTTGTCTTCTGATGACAAAGACTTTCACCGAAAGAATACCGGCATTTGGGTCGATTCGGCGCGCCGGTGTTTATGACGTCAACAATTAATTATGACGTCACAATAAACGCATGCAAACGTTCCGCGCCGGTCAAGAGTCAAACTATTGATCGGTCAATATATAGAGATGCTCCACCGCCAACAGAGCATAAATGATACTCATCATTTGAACAATATTTGGTGTTTAATCGTGTTTGTTTGTTTGTTTGTTTGTTTGTTTGATTTATTTACGTCCTATTAACAGCTATGGTCATGTAAGGACGGCCTCCCATGTATGCGGTGTGTTGCGTGTATGTTGTGCGAGGTGAGTGTACTGGGAGACTGCGGTATGTTCGTGTTGTGTATTCTTGTATAGTGGAACTGTTGCCCTTTTTATAGTGCTATATCACTGAAGCATGCCGCCGAAGACACCAAGCAACACACCCCACCCGGTCACATTATACTGACAACGGGCGAACCAGTCGTCCCACTTCCTGTATGCTGAACGCTAAGCAGGAGCAGAAACTACCACTTTTATAGACTTTGGTGTGTCTCGGCCAGGGGACAGAACCCAGAGCCTTCCTCACAGGGGCGAACGCTCAACTCAAGGCCAAAAGTGAGGCGGTGCCAAGGAAGGCGGAAGAAGAGAAAAGATAAGCTCCTAAATTAAGTCGCCTTTTACGATCATGCAATAGGGGCAGCAGGTACAATTCTAACGCCCTACCTGTATGTCAAGTTAACACAAAATTAATATGAAATAATTTCTTTTGCTTTTTGTGCATGCGCAATCAGTACTTCATTCCATATAGGGCATAGTGCCACGGATTTTTTTCGGGATGCAATTAATTATTATTTATGTTTTTAACTTGAAGTAAAATTAGAAGGTCAAATTTTTCAATGGCTTAATGGTGTCAAGTAAGTAACTTTTGTAACTGAAGAAAAATACTAAATCGTCTGCTCCTGTTTTGATAGTGAAAAAATACCATTTGTCAGCGGTGGAACATCTTTAACAGTCGATTTTAACATTTCTTTGGACCGCTGGACGGAACACTTCATTTATTGACATTTTTGTCAATAGATTTTACAAAATATAGAAATGATTGTACGCCTGAGTTCGCGGTGCGTGTTTTGGGAGACTGTGGTATGTTGTGTCTTCTTGTAGTGCTATATCACTGAAGCATTCCACCGAAGACACCAAGCACCACACCCCACGCGATTACATTGTACTGAAAACGGGCGAACCTGTCACCCTACTCCCTGTCTAAGATGCTGAGCGTTAAGCAGGAACAGAAGCTTCCACTTTTATAGACTTTGGTGTGTCTCGAGCTCGGCCCGGGAACAGAACCAATAGCCTACCTCACATGGGCGAGAGCTCGAACAGAAAGCCAAAATTGAGGCGGTGTCAAGTGTCGAAAGTAAGACGTTAGGAAGAACACATCCTCGATATTCCAGGGGTTCCGATCACTTACGATCTCTACATCACTGGACTATCTCATAGTGAAACTGAAGGCAGCTCAGAGTAAAAAATCTGAACCAATCACGGGCTAGCAAAAATTTCCTTTCAAGACTACGGAGAGAGCGATGCCCAACATTAAAGCCACACTTTAGTTAGGAAGAAGAGATAATATAAGATCTTAATCTATTCGCCTTTTACGATCATTTCAGAGTACATCATGTACGTCCTGCCACAGGGCTGAAATCAAGACGGGTTGGGTAAATGCAAATTTCATAACGACAGATGAAACCCACTTCATTATGTGCAGGGGCGGATTTAGGTTTTGAGGTTAGAGGGGGCGTGGGACAAAGCAAATCAGGCGAGGGGTCTGGGGGCCGCCTAGGCCCCCAGAAGCTCTCGAATAAATGGTGCAAAATCCTGCATTCTGAGGATTTCATGAACACATTTTCCAGAAAATAATTGAAGCCATTTAAGGATGTTTATTTATAGTTTTCGTGTCAAGTGTCATATTTTTTATTTGAAGTTTTGATTTATTTTTTTTACTTACAGAATTGCAACATCAAAATCTTAATATTTATATGGACATAAAGCGAAGAAGGGCGGGGGTCTGGGTGGGGGCCGCCTAGGCCCCCAGAAGCCCTCGAATAAATGTACACTTTTTCCAAAAAATAATTGAAGCCATGTAAAAATGTTCGTTTATTATTTTTGACGTCTAATGTCAGATTTTGAATATAAAGTTACAGAATTGCACTGCCTAAAATCAGAATATCTTTTCATAGAGGCACGAAGCAAAGAAAAGGATGGGGGTCTGGGGGCCGCCTAAAACGAATATACGTACCCGGCCTACTATGCCTTTAGGCCGGGTACGAATTGGTCCCTATGTATCGTAGTGGAGCACTGCCTCCGAAAATCACTCGGGCACAGTTTTTCATACTTTTTTGAAGGTTTTGAAGTAATAGGGAACAATTGTAGCTCTAAAGAAGACACAATTTTCAGTCTAAAAGTCTTTTGAGCTACAATATTGCAGCTAGGGGTCGCCTATTGAAGGTTATAGGACTAATGAAAGTGTATGTGAACTTTTTAACGATATAAGCTTTTATTTTTATACATTATCTGTCAGATTAGATAATTCATTTTCCCTAACTTACACACAATCTTCATAATTCGTGTATTGGACAACGAAAGAAAAGAAGGCTAGTGGTCTTGTCTATGGCCATACGGTGCCAGGAACCATTGCTATCATCCTGTTTTCTAATAGGGAGCCTTTTGTCATGTGCATTAATTTTTTTAACATCGTTTGCCTATCTTGTAACATTATCGTTAAGATATGTTTTTATTGAAACAAAAAACGAAGGCATCTGGCCATGGGGTGCAGCCAGACCGTAGAAGCTCTCATTTTCTGTCGCATTCCACTTTTTTCTTTACACACATTTTCTTAGGACAAATAAAATGCTTCTAGAAGCATTCGGCGTCAGTAGTGATCTTGTAACTGGCGTTTTGAAAGTACGCACACATTTGTGAATTGATAGTCGGATTTAATACAGGACTTTAATGCTGATTCAAAAATGTGAAATATATCATTTACAACCTGGAAAACGAAGGGCATGGTATATAGTCAACCAGCGAAGACTCATGGCCAGCTACAATTCCTTCCACCCACCCCCTCCCCCTTTTCTTTTATTGCTAAGGATATCGAGATATAACCTGTCAATATTGAATATTAATGACAATAAATTATCTAATATATTGGGATTTTATCGGGTTTTTTTTTTTTTTGAAAAAGTTAATACTTGAAGGGATTTACATTGTACCTTTTAAGCGATGGAGATAAAACCTTAACTTACACGAAAAAAAAATATAATTATTCCATTGTGCCTGGATACAAGTATGTTCATGCATGTATGTACCACAAAGTCGAATACATTTAGATTTTAAAATGATAACATCAAACGGTAAAGGTAGGAAATGGAGTTTTCTGTCTAATTCTCACTCTTTATCTAATTCCTTAATTTTTTCCCTTTCTCCCTCTTTTTTTTCTTTCTTCCTTCTTTTCCTTCCTTCCCCTCTTTCTTTTTCCCTTCTTTTTCCTTTTTCTTTTTTTTCTCTCTCCTATTTTAGGGGGGGCGTACGCCGGGTCCGCCCCCCCTTGGATCCGCGCCTGATGTGTTCCGTTAACTCTACTGTACAGTGAGAACAATTTTCTTATATAGACAAAGATGTAATTAATACTTCTAATAATCTACATCTTCTACAGGATTTATGACTCTTTATTAAAAAGTCATTTGAACTGAGACACAAGTCTCACCCATGCAGCAAAATTAAATAGGTAGATACATGTAGATAACAATAAATTCATCTAATTTTGAACGTTTCAGCGCTTAGAATGCATTCATGACCACGTTCGGAACTTATCGAGAATTACTAGAATTCAAGGAGATATCCGAGAATGACTGATGTGCAATACGCATGCGTAATGTATTTGCAATGCGAAACGAAAGTGGATTATGGTTCTCTAAGTAAAGCGGACTTATATTTTGACCTTTTAGGATGTTGGCGTTAGTCTGGCATTACTAGTTGGGTATGTACTCATATTTGAGTATTAAGTCGTTTTCCTGATCAATATTCTTGTTGCATGGTAATCATTTGAACTCGTATTTGCATGGACTATTTGACAGCGATCAGCAGGCAAGATTACACATAGTGACATACGAGGTGTACTACGCTTGTATCATAAATAACATATGACAGTCAGTTTTCGGTAGGTGTCTGTAGGCAATAGGGCTCTGGTAACTGTTTGTATGTAATACGATCTTCAATTTATGATTTATAAACCATGTATAAATAGTTTTCGCGAACTGTCGCAAAAACACTTGACAGATGTAAACATGTCACCACGCAAAGCACAGGGCCTCGTTACTAATGATGATATATATAAGATAGGTCACGTCTGTTTACATACATTACACGTGTAATGTATGTAAACAGACGTGACCTATCATCATTAGTAACGAGGCCCTGTGCGCCAAGGGAGGTACCGATGCAAATCGCCTGTTGTTAGAACAGATGCTGGAAAGGAACTTTCCATCGACCATAAATACATAATTTAGCACTACATTAGTCTATTATGATATATAAGGGTAGATTCACAAGAAAAAATACTTCTCAGCACCATCTATGTATGTTATATAGACCTGATTATGTATACATACATTGAATATTGATAAATGAATATTTACATTTACCTTTCCTCATTGCTATATAATTTTACCAATCAGGATATTGTTCTACATTTTCATTTACGCAGAAGTTGCCGCGCAAGAACACACACACTAGAATACTGGCATCTGCAAGTAGTATGAATCATTAAAAAATATCTGTACAAAAATTGCAGGTTACACACCAATAAACAACAAAAAATATAAATTATTTCTTAGTGTAAGATCAATGATTGTTTTCAACAGGAAGTGAAAATTCTTCTCAATATGACAAATTGTAAAAAAATGATGAAAAAACAATGATGCATGCATCACATTGAATTGCTGTTACATCATTATATAAGTGTTGTAAAAATAATAGAGACAATACAAAACTAAAAAAAATCATAGAGATGTTAAGGTATGTTGAATATGAAAAGGAAAGAGGAGACAAAATAATAAATAATTGTTAGGGACTAATATATATGTACCATTATAGCCTAAGCAATTTATAATTGAAAATCAATCTGTTTACACTTAACTGATTTAATTTGATCATCTGTGTCAAAATTTCCAACATTAGAAAATGCATATATAAATTACGATTGTAGGAGAGGAGAAAATGTAGCGGGCAGACCAGGATTTGAACCCGGGACCCTCAGAACACTAGCCGAATGCTATACCGACTGAGCTACCTGGTCACAGATGATCGATCCAGTCCAATCCCGCTACACTCCATCCTCCTTTCTCGAAGTCTTCGCCCTCTAAGACATACGAGACCCTTCCAAACAACACCACCGTTGGTTATTTAGTTGGGCACCAATTCTGTACAAGAGAGCAGAAAATGTAGCGGCTAAACCGGGATTCGAACCCGGGACCCTCCGAATGCTATACCGACTGAGCTACCTGGTCACCGTTGACTGACCCAGTCCAATCCCGCTACACGATTATTATCAACGTATAGACACAATTTTGCACAACCTGTATTTTTAGATGTTTTTTGACAATATATTCAACATTCTATTTTCTTCCTGAACACTGACCATCAGCTCCACAAGCTATAACCTTTAGTTACTTTTAACTTCACTATCAACTCCTAGTAAAGTCACATTTTATGTGCAAATTTTATATGTGGAACACATGTAATTGAATCAGCAGATTGTATGAATAACTAATTGCATCTACAGTGTAATAGTACTTCTAAATGTAATTTGAATCAGGTTTGGTGTCTTGAAGTCTTTAATACATATTGTCCATTTCCCAATTTCTTTTGTTTTCTAACAATGTTAGCACCTTTTAGATTTTGTTCAGATATACTGTGTTTGCCGTAATAAGAGCACAGGGCACTTAAATAATTGTGACAAAGGGGGGGCGCTTATTTAAATTCACCAAAATCTTTCCGTACTCATGTTACATGAATCTTTTACAGTGAACATGTACATGCCTTTTATCCTGTGAGACGCATTATTATGCTGTGATTCACATGTAAAAGACTGGCAAGTTCATGTAATATGGGATGCAATGCTGAAGTTAGAGGCATCACATGTTGTAAAATATATTGTTAAATTCAGAAGATGGGGGTAGAGGGGGGGCATTTTTACAACTTCAACTCTTCTTCAGAAAAGGGAAGGGGTGCTAATCATGGTAAATACAGTGATTACATTTGTATGTTTATGTTACTAGTGAAAAACAGGAGTTACCAGTGTTATTGCAAATTTCCATAAATATATTTTTAGGATATTCCTTTCCCAACAGTTCCACAGAGTCATGGAGGAGAGTTCTTCCCCAGTACCAGAGCATGATGATGCAGCTGATGATCGAAATTTAACAGTTCATGGCAGACAAGGAGATGTACAAGGGGCAACATCATCCAATATACACCATCCACAAACTGGTAAGTTTCATGTACAGTCCCAGCAATTTGATTAACAGAATTGTCCATATTTGGAATTTGTTGCCCAAGGAGACAATGAACTCTACTTCTGTAAATTGCTTCAAAACAAATCTAAATAAGGCATGGCATCATCACCCAATTAAATTCACATAGGAATAGTGACATTCAAAGTTATAGTAAAAAAAATCGGGTTGGTAGGTCGGGAGGATTTTTTTCCCCTCTAAAATAATGGCCGGAACCGGAGATTAAGATCCAAATCCCGCCTTTTAATTTTTAAATTTTTAAAGGGGGGAAAAAATTAGGGTCTGGGGTTAAAAATTCGGGTTGGTTGGGTAACCCTAAAAAGACATATATTCTTTATTTTTGACCTAAGGACTAAGCTAGATATGTTACATCATTCCTCTGAAAGGATAGTACTATATTCAACAGTTACAAAACCACACAAGATAGAAAAGAAGAGGTAGAATTTAATTTGTTACAGTGTTTTAATCATAAGTACACTGTTATACAATGTACAAATAAATTTATTAGTTCCTCTGCCTGTCTGTCCAGATGATAACTTGAGAACGAATCGATGAATTTTTATCAAACTTCACACAATGGAAGCAAATGAGAACATACAGCTTGGGATAGAATTTGGGGTCAAAAGGTCAACTACAAAGGTCAATGTATCTAAACAAACTAAAAATAATAGTTTCCGGACGCTAACTTAAGAACACGTCAGCATTATTTGTTCGAACTTCATAAAATGATAGCATAGGAGGTGACAGAGCTTGGAAATGAGTTTGGGGTCAAAAGGTTAACTACAAAAATCACTCTTACTAGAAATAGATTGTTTCATAAATTTTAGTTGCTGGACAATAATTTGAGAACACATTGATCAGCAGAATTTGTTCAAACTTCATACAATGATAGCATAACTAAGCAATAATAATAACTTGCCATAGATTAGAAAATGCAATTGACGGCAGTAGACGTGTGTTGCTGCAACACTAACTGTAAGCTTGTAAGAAGTCAATTTCTAAGTACGTGTTTGTGTACATTATACATTAGTGAAGAAGGAAGAACCATCAATACATCTCGGCATCAAGTGACACTTCGCTTTCAACGATGTGAATTCAGCAAATATTGAGTGAATGAGGCATATTGACAAGTTGTATGTAACTTTAACACAAGTAATCTTCTTGTTTGTTGTGCTCTAATGTCTGTTACAAGCTTCAACAGGTTAGCATTTTGTGAAAACTGTTCGTGAGTCAAATATTACATTTTGCCCTTAATTCTGTGAATGACTTTAGGACCTGAAGAAATCACTTTAGGACCTGAAGAAATCACGCTATTATTGTGTGGTGCTTAATGATGACTATAACCCTGAAGGCCTACAGGGTAGGGTCACAGGGACTTGGCACAAATTTCCAACCAACAGTCAATATATACATATCTTTGATACTATAATACATATATTTTGGTAGTTGGTTGGAAATTCATGCCAAGTCCCTGTGTACAGCTACAGGGCTGCCATATTATGGGAACATATCGGGTCTGTGATTTGGTTTTAGTTTTATTAGTTTAACGTCCTATTAACAGCCAGGCTCATTAAAGGACTTGCCAGGTTTGTTTGTGGAGGAAAGTCGGAGTACCCGGTGAAAAACCACTGACCTTGCAACTGCTTCACATGGGATTCAAATTCGCAACCTATTCACGGTGGCCAAGTGGTAATATGTCGGGACTCCTAACATCACATTTATTTGACAAGAGTGAAATGGTTTTTTTTTTTTTTTTCAGTGGTTAATATTGCGGAGATATCTAACCAAGTGTTTCAGAAATCCTCCAGTGTTAAGAAAGTTCAAATGACCTTCAACTTTGACCATGCAGAAAACATGGTATTTGGAGAAGGTGGCAGTATCATCAATGGGGCAGGTATGTTAGATGATATCGGTAGATTTTGAAAATAGATTACTCTATATTTAAATATGCCATCTGATAATTGTAATTCAACATTACATGGACTAAATATGCAAAACAATGAATTAAAGAAGCTCCACCGCCAACAGAGCATAAACATTAACCATTATTTGAACACTAAATGACATTTAATCTTGTATATATGTGTCTGATTAACATAAAAATACATGAAAAATAATCTAATTTTGCTTTTGATACATGTGCAATCGGTACTTCATTCCATAAAGGACTTAGTGCAATGGATTTTTTTCGGGACATAACTAATTTTTATCATCATTATGTTAAGGTAAAATAAGAACATCAAACTTTTCAATGATGCTAATGATTTAAAGTAAGTAACTTTTGTAACTGAAGAATAATACACATTCGTCTGTTCTTGTTTTTGATAGACTAAAAAATACTGCTCGTCAGCGGTGGAGCATCTTTAAGTTTTATTTCTTCAGTATGGAATTTATTTCAGAAACACAGATTTTAGAGTTCAGATAATTCTTCTGTTAATTTCACTTTTATTGAAGACTGATGAATTGAATCCACATGTATTGTATAATGTATTATACTAGTGAAGAACGATGTAATTTACCAATCCAGAATTATCTATCTAAATTCTTGTTGTTTAAAAATATTGGTCTGTCTATTATCAAATGGTCTTATGTGTTAGCTACTAGCTAGTTTGCCAATTTCATTGACCCATGTTGCTACTTGTATTCACAGAAAGAAAAAATGTGGATTTACCAAAACAGTGCTGCTTGATAGGTATGTGTAACAACCAGTATGTACCATTGTCCACTAAGCTATTTGTCGATTTGTCTTGCTTTTAGACTTTGTCCTTTGTGATGGCATATTTTACATAGATGTACTTTGAACATGGCTCGTACATGTTGTTATTAGTTTTTCTGGCAAAATTATCCCATTGATTTGGTTAATGGTATGATATTATAGCTCCATCTGAAATAATCTTAACCTTAAATGGGACTCGCACATAAAAAAACAACACTACAAAAGATAATTCCACACTGGGCTTCTTACGAAGAAGCATCAAAATAGGGTCAGCATCATTAGTTAAGGCCGAGGCATACAAGTCACTAGCACGCCAATCTCTAGAATATACATGTACAGTGTGGAACCCTTACAACCCTGAGTGGGGTTGTGGAGGAGGTTGAAGGGGTTGGGGTGGGGAAGGGAAGTACTTGATTTCATGATAAATGCATATCATATGATTTTGGTTTTGTTGGTTGGTTATTTTTATCTAAGGATTGTCTCCCTGTATACGGTGTGTTATGTTCGTGAATGCATGTTTTGTGAGGCAGTGGTATATTTTGGTGTTTAATGATAAATGTATTTACTATGTAATATTATGCACTCTATAGGAAATTTCAGTCTTTTCTGAACTTTTGAAAATAGCTGCAGTTTGTCTCTTGTTCAGCAGAATTAGAAGCTACTGGCAAGCTAGGATTAATCTTTATTAAATGTTTTTAGGGGTTTAATTTGGTACATCAATATTTGATTAGAAAGTTTTGATTGAAAGGTACACTGTGAATGTACAACTAAGTCATTCTTGTTGAAATTTGGCGGTTTTGAAGTAAATTTAATTTGTGTCATTTAAGAGTTTGTCATATAAAAGTTCTTTGTTTACTTTTGATGCATACAATTTTTAGCCCACCATCTCATGATGGTGGGCTATTCAAATCGTCTTTCGTTCGTGGTCCGTCCGTCCGTCTTAAAAATTCTTGTTACCACTTTTCTCAGAAAATACTTAAGGGGTCTTTTTCAAATTTGATATGTTGGTTCCCCTAGGGCCCTAGTTGTGCATATAACAATATGGGACCAATCTGTCAACAAGATGGCCGACCGGCCACCATCTTGGATTTGGATAGGTAGGGCCCTAGATGTGCATATTACATTTTGGGACCGATCGGTCAACAAGATGGCTGCCTGGTAGCCATCTTGAATTTTGATAGTTAGAGTTTGTTACCCCTATTTCTTTAAAAGTAATGAAGGGATCTCTCTAAAATTTCATATGTAGGTTCCCCTGCCGCCTTCTTGGATTTTGATAGTTACTGCTATTTCTCAAGAAAGCACTGAAGGGATATCTTTCAAATCCATAATTAGGTTCTCTCTGGACCCTAGTTGTGGATAGTACCTTTTGGGACTGATCGGTCAACAAGATGGCCTTGAAGTTTTCTACCTCTGTTTCTCAGAAAGTACTGAAGCGATCTGTCTCAAATTTTATATGTAGCATGTTTGAAAAAGTTTGAGAAGTAGGATAAAGATCCCTCTTTCCGTTGTCAGACATAGATAATTCTTTGGTGTGCGCCAAGATCCCTTTGGGATCTCTTGTTTTTACATGTTTATAATTTATTTGTAGATCAAACAAAAGCATGGGTTACAGACCAAAAAGAAAAACTTCCATATGTGCCTACCAAAGCCATCACAATTGCAAAAGAGAAAATTCTGAAGAACAAAGTCTTAATCATTAAAGGAAATTCAGGTGACGGCAAGACTCGGTTAGCTGTGGAACTCCTTCATTGGCTGATGAACAAAGGGGACATGAATGGCCCACAAAACGAGGTGACTAAATGTCCAGTTAAAGAACCTATTTCTCTCACAAAACTGATGGCGTGGGACAAAACAATCTCACTGAATTCTAGCTTAGCTATATTAATGGATGACATGTTTGGCTATGGCAGGGACGTTCAGAAGGAGATTGACTGGTGGAAAAAGCGGGAAAGTTTTATTTTGCCTTGCTTGCAAGGAAAAATGGAGGAAAGAGCCAACTGCTTGATCATCACGATGCGAAATGATGTCTTCAAGGAGCACAGATCTTTGTTCGATAGTCAGGGTTTATTCACTCAAGAAAATGTCATAGATTTGAGCTCTCCTGAATTACAGCTGGAGGTTGAAAAGAAAAATATTTTACAAATGTACACTGCTGCATTGAGAAATTTCCAACGGTTTTCTGAAGCAGAAATGATGGACATTTTAAGAATGTCTCCAGGCATTGGATTTCCTGAATGTTGTCGTGTGTTTGCCTCTTCTCCAGAATTACAACAGGAGAGAGTGAACTTCTTCAAACACCCACTGAAATACATGAGAGATGTGATCAAAAGAAAATTTCACGAGGAGCAACAAAGAGCGCTTCTCTATCTGTTTCTATCCCATGGACGATGTCCTGCAAAATGTCTTGATTTAGAAAATGAAAACATTGATAAAATTACAATCGAAAAAGTTTTTAGTATGTCAATGACGACAGAAAACCAAGGGAGTGTGCGGGGTCTTGGATCACAACTCAAATGCATTAGGAATGGCCTGGAATCTTTGTTCGGTTCATTTGTACGGAAGGAGAAAGGCATGTACTATTTTTTCCACGATTCTATCCATGATGCTGTAGCCTTACTTTATGGTGAGCTAACGCCACAGGGGTTTCTGAAGAATTGCAACACTGAGTGTTTACGTTACATAGTGACATCAGAAAACAGTGAAACATTGTGCAAGATGGTTGTCGAAGAGGACATTTACGACTGTGTGTATCAACGAATATTCCTGGAACTAAAAATAGGGGACTGGACAAAATACAGTGTTTTAGCCTCTCTTTCACCATGGAATGATGCTCAGTTTTTGTCAGGATTTTTCCAATGGCTTGATGAACAAACTGATGTGCCTGAAAATCACCGCTTTCAAAGAAAACCAGGAAGTGGTGACTGTGACAGTGCATTTGAACAAGAAGTGCCCGAAGATGAAAAAAATAGTTTCCTTGTTGTGGCTGCAAAGGTTAATGCTTGTAATTTACTGAAACGACTGGTTGACAGAAATTTTGCCTCTGCCAGGCAGCTGAAGGAAGCTTTGGAACAAGCACTTAGCTCAGGAAGTGAAGAGAGTGTAACTGCCCTACTGGATGTCGGGGTCATACCTGATGAAACGTCATGTTTCTCTGCAGTCGAAGGAGGAAAGATAAATCTCCTGCAGAAGTTAGATCACTATGGCATCATCCCAACATCACGGGCAGAAATTTCAAGGTCACGCTATCAGTTGGAGGATGTTAATGTGTTGCATGAAGCCTGCTTGTTTCAGAATAATGAAATGGTCAGTTTCTTATTGGAGACATATCCATCTCTGTTGCTGGAAGATGGTCGCTATAGTTACAGTAGCCTTCATTTCGTCGCTAGGACTGGAAACACTTCACTGTACAAGCAGGTTGAGCCACTTGTTTTACAAGGTTTCTCTGGACCAGACCTTCAGTACATCGAGTCTCTCTTAGATGATGATGGTAAAACTTTGCTTCATGTTGCTTGTGCCTCAGGAAGCTTAGAACTTTGTGAACATCTGTGCGTGAAATATTCCTCCCTTTTGTCCTCAAAAGACAAATACAGACGCCACAGTTTACATTTCTCAGCCATGTCTGGGAATTTGGAATGCTTCAAATACATATTAGCTCTCGCCTTGAAAGATAAGAGCAAGAAGGAATGCCAGAGTTACATGTCTGCCTTGGTGGACATTAAGTACTGGAGAACGGTGTTACACGTGGCTTGTGAATCCGGCTGTAGATATCTGTGTTCTTACATCTGTGTAGAACACCCTCACCTGGTGTCACAGACGGACAGAAATGGCCTCCATTGTCTTCATTTTGCAGCAGTGGCATCCGATGTAGCCTGCTTTGAAGCTTTGGCCAAGTTTGTTCTCTGCAACAAGTCCGAGTCTGAGAGTAGGAAATTTATGGAGAACCTGGTAACAAATGATCAAAGGACTGTTCTACAAATTGCTTGTCAGTCTGGGAATCGTGACCTCGCAGTGTATCTATGTAAGATGTACCCATCCTTGCTATCAGTTCGGGATAAAAATGGCCGCCACTGTCTACATTACACGACTGAGGCTGGTAATCTAGAATTCTACAAATACATTGAGTCTTTAGTCCTCGCAGGTATGAGTCACTCGGAGCGCAAGCATTTCATGGAGAGTGTCACTAGTCTATATAACGGCACAGTTCTTCATAGGGCCTGTTGGTTCGGCAGCAAAGACATTTGCATATATTTGTGTGAAAAATATCCATCGCTCTTGTCAATAAAAGACAAGTTTGGCATGCACTGTATCCATTACACAACGTTGTCGTGGAATCTAGACTGTTACAGGGCCATCGAGGCTTTAGTCATACAAGAGGAATCGAACAAGGGAAACAAAAACTATTTGGAAACCTTGGTAACAGATCGCGGCGTGTCTGTCATAGATTTGGTCAAGGGTGACGTTGAAGACTACAAGAAAGATTTACATGATTATGTGATGAATTCATCCAATTGTGTCTCGATTCCTAACAAGAGCAGTCCAACTAGTGTTAGAACTAGACGATTTTCATCTCTGGACTCAAAACCTAAAGAGAAACCTGTCTAGTGTTAAAACCAGATTATTTTCATCTCTAGGTTCTCCATAGTATCAAGATGTAAAGAGAAACCTGTCTAGTGTTAAAACTAGACGATTTTCATCTCTGGGTTCTCCATAGTATCAAGATGTAAAGAGAAACCTGTCTAGTGTTAAAACCAGACGATTTTCATCTCTGGGTTCTTCATAGTATCAAGATATAAAGAGAAACCTGTCTAGTGTTAAAACTAGACGATTTTCATCTCTAGGCTCTTCAAAGTATCAAAATGTTAAGAGAAACCCGTCTTGTTTTACAACTAGACACTTTTCATTTCTACATGAGCACTTCATATATAGTTTTGAAACGTAAAAAGCAAACGTCTAGCGTTAAATCAACACAATTTTATCATGGAGAGCAATTTGTACCTGTCAAGAACTAGACAATTTTCATCTTTGTGCACCTCATACATGTACAATCAAAATATATACAAAGAGCAACTCATTTAGTGTTAGAACAAGACAATGTCTTCCTACCTCTCACACTAGACAATAAATCACTACTGCCATAGTTTACTGCTCAGATTAATTATATCACTGCATTTGTTCTCCTATTTCATCATTGATTTTAACCTGTCTAGTACAAGTTTGTTTTCATTTCGGTGCTCCTCATAGTATCAAAACATTTAGAACAACCCTCGTAGTTGGCAGTTCAATATTTACATATTTCTTCCATAATGACTTACTGCCAAAAAGCTGATTCAGCTGATTGTTCAGTACTGTGTTTAAGGCTCTTTTTGATAAAGTGTTTGACATATGAAATATTGTTT
The DNA here is from genome assembly GCF_041381155.1 of Argopecten irradians. Taxonomy (NCBI): domain Eukaryota; kingdom Metazoa; phylum Mollusca; class Bivalvia; order Pectinida; family Pectinidae; genus Argopecten; species Argopecten irradians. The sequence goes on along the minus strand of NC_091142.1, from coordinate 29,498,065 downwards.
GCACTACTAGACTTAGTATTAAACCATTAGTCTACCTGTAAAATTATAGGCACCTGACATGCACCTCTGATCTAGTGAGAAGTGTTATGGTAACATGAGCTTTATCAGCTCACTCTCCCTGTTATGTGGTCAATTTCAGGAAACCTGGATATTCATGGATTCAAAAGTTTCATAAAAGGTACATTTTTCCCAACAACTTTATTTTTATGAAACAAATCTGCAGATGTAGTTTTTCTACAAGTTTTTAAAATTTTATTTTGATATTTTTGTATGTGTTTGCTCAAATTTTATTCATGTATTCAGTCAAGTAGTGTATGTACTCTTGAGAAGTTTTATGCTTTATGATGTTTACTGCAAAACATAAATGTATGTTGTTTATTGGTCTCGGAGAACCAAAAATATCTATTTACATAAATATATAGATATATATAAATCTCTATATTATAAAATTGTAACTATATATATATATATGTACATTGTGTATGCAACAGCAGTTTAATATCAGAGTTACTTGCCTTTGTTTCACTCCATCTCATCTCACTATCAGTAATTGATGCACCTGATCTGGTTTTGGAAAAATAGAATATCCTACCCCTACTATATGAACACCTACTACATGAATATATAGTAGGCTACCCCTACTACTACCCCTACTATATGAACATATAGTAGGCTACCCTTACTACTACCCCTACTATATGAACATATAGTAGGCTACCCCTACTACTACCCCTACTATATGAACATATAGTAGGCTACCCTTACTACTTCCCCTACTATATGAACATATAGTAGGCTACCCTACTACTCCCTACTATATAACATATAGTAGGCTACCCCTACTACTACCCCTACTATATGAACATATAGTAGGCTACCCCTACTACCCCTACTATATGAACATATAGTAGGCTACCCCTACTACTACCCCTACTATATGAACATATAGTAGGCTACCCTTACTACTACACCCTACTATATGAACATATAGTAGGCTACCCTACTACTACCCCTACTATATGAACATATAGTAGGCTACCCTACTACTACCCCTACTATATGAACATATAGTAGGCTACCCTACCCTACCCTACTATATGAACATATAGCTACCCCTACTACATATAGTAGCTACCCTACACTACCCTACTATATGAACATATAGTAGGCTACCCTTACTACTACCCCTACTATATGAACATATAGTAGGCTACCCCTACCACTACCCCTACTATATGAACATATAGTAGGCTACCCTTACTACTTCCCCTACTATATGAACATATAGTAGGCTACCCCTACTACTTCCCCTACTGTATGAACATATAGTAGGCTACCCTACTACTACCCCTACTATATGAACATATAGTAGGCTACCCACACTACCCTACTATATGAACATATAGTAGGCTACCCTACCTACCTACTACATACCCCTACATATATGAACATATAGTAGGCTACCCTACTATCCCTACTAACATACTACCCTACTACTACCCTACTATATGAACATATAGTAGGCTACCCTACACCACTATGACATAGTAGGTACCCCTACTATATGAACATATAGTAGGCTACCCCTACTCTACCCCACTATATGAACATATAGTAGGCTACCCTACACTACCCCTACTATATGAACATATAGTAGGCTACCCCTACTACTACCCCTACTATATGAACATATAGTAGGCTACCCCTACACTACCCCTACTATATGAACATATAGTAGGCTACCCTACCACTACCCCTACTATATGAATTATAGTAGGCTACCCCTACTACTACCCCTACTATATGAACATATAGTAGGCTACCCTTACTACTACCCCTACTATATGAACATATAGTAGGCTACCCTTACTACTACCCCTACTATATGAACATATAGTAGGCTACCCTTACTACTACCCCTACTATATGAACATATAGTAGGCTACCCTTACTACTACCCCTACTATATGAACATATAGTAGGCTACCCTTACTACTACCCCTACTATATGAACATATAGAAGACTTCCCTTACTACTACCCCTACTATATGAACATATAGAAGACTTCCCTTACTACTACCCCTACTATATGAACATATAGAAGACTTTCCTTATGAACATATAGAAGACTTCCCTTACTACTACCCCTACTATATGAACATATAGAAGACTTCCCTTACTACTACCCCTACTATATGAACATATAGAAGACTTTCCTTACTACTACCCCTACTATACGAACATATTGTTGGGGTAGGTTATTATATTTTTATCAAACCAGAAGCAGACGCCTGTGATTGATGTAAGTGAAATTGAAGTGAAAGGAAATAACTCTGAAAGATCTCTCATGAGATTCTGAAAGAATTCAGCTGCTGCTGATGTAGATATTTTTTATATTCTATTGATATATTTTCCTATGCATTTTGTTGTAAGTGTTCATTGCAAATACTGTATACAATTAGGGGTGCTTCCACGGGAATTTTTAATAATGCACTTCTCTTATGATTACTGCCAGTTAGTGATAAAGTTTATCAGCATTTAACTTTAAACTTACTATTTAAGCATTAATTATCCCCCGCCCAACGAAGTTTGCGGGGGTATTTTCGTTGGGCGGGGGGTATACAAATGGGTTCCGTCCGTCCGTCCGTCCGTACGAATGGTTTCCGGAGCATAACTCTAAAACAGGTAGAGATATTTCCACGAAACTTCATACACACATTGTTCTTATGGTCTAGTAGTGCCTGTTGCTATTTTTAGGTTTTCATTTTTGCACTTTTTCCGTAACCATGGAAACATTGCTGAAAATATATTTTTGTAGCAGGTTCGTTTCCGGAGCATAACTCTAAAACCAGAAGAGATATTTCCACGAAACTTCATAGACACATTAGTCTTATGGTCTAGTAGTGCCTTTTGCTATTTTAAGGTTTCCACTTTTTGTACTTTTTTCTGTAACCATGGAAACATTGCTGAAAATGGCAGATTTTTGTGTAAGAATCGTTTCCGGAGCACAACTCTAAAACCAGCAGAAATATTTCTATGAAACTTCATAGACACATTGTTCTTATGGTCTAGTAGTGTCTTTGTTATTTTTAGGTTTTCACTTTTGTGCTTTTTTCTGTAACCATAGAAACATTGCTGAAAATATCATATTTTTGTAGCAGGTTCATTTCCGGAGCATAACTCTAAAACCAGCAGAGATATTTCCACGAAACTTCATAGACACATTCTTTTTATGGTCTAGTAGTACCTTTTGCTATTTTTAGGTTTTCATTTTTTGCACTTTTTCCGTTACCATGGAAACATTGCTGAAAATATCATGGTAAATGGCAAAACTCCACCCATCTTTGTGTATATAGTCTAATATAAATGTCAAGGCTGTATACCTGATTCAACAATTTCAGCCCCGCTCTATTTGAATTATACTCCATCTTTCTTTAGCTCAACTTCCTTTTTCCTGTTTTTTTTTCATACACATAAGTCTCCACAATCAAACTTGCTTCAGCTTTGATATCTCCATTGGCGGGGGATCTGAATGACTATGTCCTTGTTATATTTAGTTTACATCATCCTAATTATTATTGTCATCATCAATAATCTTCATTAATATTGAAAATGATGCTAATGAGGATAATCTCTTTTTAGCCCACATCATCAGATGAGATGGTGGGCTATTCAAATCGCTTTTTGTCCGTGGTCCGTCGTCCATCCGTTAACAATTCTTGTTATCGCTATTTCTCACAAAGGACTGTAGGGATCTGTCTCAAATTTCATTTGTAGGTTCCCCCAGGGACATAGTTATGTACATTGCGTTTTGGGACCGATCTGTCAACAAGATGGCCGCCAGGCAGCCATCTTGGACTTTGATAGTTAAAGTTTGTTATCGTTATTTCTCTGAAAGTACTGAAGGGATCTGACACAAATTTCATATGTAGGTTCCCCTAGGGACTAAGTTATGCATATTGCATTTTGAGACCGATCGGTCTACAAGATGGCCGCCAGGCAGCCATCTTGGTTTTTCATAGTTAAAGTTTGTTATTGTTATTTCTCAGAAAATACTGAAGGGATCTATCTTAAATTTCATATGTAGGTTCCCCAAGGGACCTAGTTAGGCATATTGCAATTTGGGACGATTGATCAACAAGATGGCCGCCAAGGAGCCATCTTGTATTTTGATAGTTGAAGTTTGTTACTGCTATTTCTCAGAAATTACTGAAGCGATCCGTCTCAAAGTTTATATGTAGTATGTTTGAAAAAGTTTGAAAAGTAGAGAAAAGATCCATCTTTCCATTGTCAGACATAGATAATTCTTTGGTGGGCGCCAGGATCCCTCTGGTATCTCTTGTTGTTAAGATATACCGGGCATATGAGGCCAAAAAATGTTTGTTTAGGGTTACATTGGCAAAAAAATAGGGTCGGTAGGTCGGGAGGAATTTTTTGTTAGTGTCTTTCACTCAAGAATAATTGCCGGAGTCTGAGATCGAAATCCCGACTTTTTATTTTTTTTTCGTAGAAAAGCGGGGGGAAATAGGGTCGGGGGGGGGGGGGGGGTAAAAAATTGGGTCGGTCGGGTAACCCAAACCAGACATATTTTTTTTTTTGCCTGATATTATCAACCATATTGGCATTAGATATATTTATGCTACTGAAATGTCATTGCAATTTACTTTGTTACTTACATATTTGTGCCATTGAACCTTGCTGTAGATTCTCAACTTTAGGGCATTAGTTATGATATTATATAGTGATCTGAACGTCAAAATTCCCCATCATCTGGCATCATGACTTATCTATTGTCAATTTGACATGTATTTGGACATACTTTAATTTAAATAGTCTGCACATGTGTTGAGTGATTTCTTTAGATACTGTATTTAACCCAATAAGCTCTGAGGGCACTGCAGGAATTGAAAAAATGATGTTAATATACCCAAATTGCTACACAAATTAAGCCATAAATCACTTTGCAAAAGAAAGAAATTAATGTAAGTCAAATTGGGGTCCCATAAAGGGGGAAAGGAGCATATAGGGATGAGAGCGCTTACTGGGTCGAATGCTGTAGAATACCTTTCAATTTGTGTTCTTAAAGATGCTCCACCGCCGACAGAGCATAAATGATATTCATCATTTGAACAATAATTGGTGTTTAATCGTGTATATATATGCCTAATTAACACAAAAACTAACATAAAATAATTTGTTTTGCCTTTGGTGCATGCGCAATCATTACTTCATTCTATATAAGATATAGTGCCACGGATTTTTTTCGGGATGCAATTAATTATTTTTCATATTTTAACTTGAAGTAAAATTAGAAGCTCAAACTTTTCAATGGTGGTAATGGTGTAAAGTAATTTTTTTAACTGAAGAAAAATACAAAATCGTCTGCTCCTGTTTTTGATAGTGTAAAAATAACATTTGTCAGCGGTGGAGCATCTTTAAAAAAAGATTTTATTACATTGTATACATTTCATATTATTATGCAGTAATTTTGAAATTCTTCAGGTGGTATAATAAAAGTCAAATTTCATTTGGTGCCAGAGTGGACGACATGGATTATGTATTTCCATGGTATATAAATTTCTATTTCTACTGTAATTGTTGATTTTTAGCAATTTTGGAAACATGTTGATCTTGTTAAGAAAATAAAGTTTATGATTATAATCAAGACGAATTGATTCATATCTCTTATAATTACTGTTTCAACCGCAATGTCATTTATAGCGACAAGAACCTGCCGTTACAGATTAAAATAACAATTTAAATGTGTAGCATCCAAGTGATACTTGAGGGATCTTGGCATCCACAACTGCCAGATCTTCATTATTCAAATGAAAGAGGGATTTTTTCTCTGCTTTATTCTTCTTTAGGTACCCGTTAAATGTTGAATAAAAAAATCTGTTACCTTTAAGTGATCGAGATCGGGTTATCTCAGTCGAGGGCTAAGATTTTGTAACATAATCCCAATCGAGGCGTTAGCCAAGGTTGGGATGTTACAAAATCTTAGCCCGTGTGTAAAGTGTAAGTCGAAATTATAGCCTCTGATTGTCCATGAATCAAATGTCGTTCCACGACAATTTCTTGTGATGGGCGCCTTTCCAATAGTCTTTTTTTATGTAATTATGTAGCTTAATAAAATTATTCCATTGTATGAACTTACCTCTGAAATAGATGTCTCCTCCTGGTTTGATGTCCTCATTTTTAGCCGTTGTCACTCCAAGTATGTGTCTACCCACAGCTACTGTCCCTACAATGTCTCTGTGCTGAATTTGTGATTCAGCCTCTTTCATAATCCTCTTTGATAACCATTTACGGCCTGTCCTAATAATTACCTTTGCATCTCTCACCTTGACATCCCGATTGTCTCTCAGCATGAGTAACTGTCTGACCGTACTTACATTGAACTTCATGAGATGTTTAAGGGAATTACAGCTTACTTCCAGATCTGTACAGTTCATTGCTGCTTTGTGGGACGGACAGCCATCTCCTAATGTCTTGTATTTCCTAGTAAGCTACTCCTGTCGATTATGTCCAGGCATTTCACATGCTGCTTCTAAATGTTGTTCACATTTACAGTATCGCTGAGTGAGTCGTCAATGTAATTTCCTAGGGACCTGGCTTCTCGTTATGTCTTGAATGTGTGACTTCAACCGGTCAAAGAAGCTTTGCGTGAGATATCGTGTCTTCTCATTCGATACCGTTCAAATGTAAATGGAACCATAAGCATTTGCTAGATCTAGCCAAATGACAGCAAACTTTCCTTTCTTCTTCTTTGCTTCTTTGATTTTCCACGTTCTACGTACTCTGACACGCCTGGGCCCCTCCATTAGGTACAGAGATGTCGATGTAATCGGACATTTACTTCGCCAATACTGCTAAACATTTCTTTCCTCGTCTCCAGAATATCCTCATGAACTTCCATGGTCGCTTCGTCAACGTCGGGCAATTTCCATTGACTCTGTAAGATATGCCACTGGGACCTGGGAGTTACGCAGTTCTTGCTTTCCTGATGTTCTGCTTCGTCTGGCCGAATGTTCTCCGGTTCCTCATCCCTCTTCGGATCGCTGTGCATACCGTGCAGATGCTTCTCGACCTCCTCCCTCTATGCTCCAGACCCTTTGCTGCCAAGCAGCTGTTATGTAAGTTAAAATAGTTTGGTTGTAAATCTTGCGCGTGCTCTATCTCTATTTTGTATCGTCTACTGCTGTCACCCCAAGTGTTTCAACCTTTCTCTGATATTTCTGTGAAGTTCTTGCTATTCATGTCATTCTTCTTTAGTTGCAAGTCTGGGTATTTTGCAAGCTGTCCCAGATCTTGTCTCATATCTGTTATTCCCTGCTGTCTCCTATCCTGTCTTCCTATCGACTCCTCCTGCCAAAGATGCGTTGAGGATTGCATCTACATCCACACCAGACTTCTCATGTTCCGCTTTGTTTCCACTTGACGGTATGTTGACTGATGGTTTCACGTCCTTTATCTGACACATGGACGTTGTGGTCACTATGGTTTGATTCCTCCTCAGTCTCATCAGGTTTCCCTGGGCGTTATATCTTCCGTTCATTTTCACTACTACAATATAATGTGATTGCTATGTCTCCCAGTTCTTGGTCGATCCGGTGTTTTATCCATTGTGTTGTGTCCTCTATCCGCGTCGTCCTAGTCACATCCGTCATCCACACTTTCCTAGTGGGGTTTACTAGACTTACTTATGGATCTTGGATGGTACTTGTGTCGCCAAAAGTACATCAAAAGAATCGAATTATGGTACACTAGCTGTAGTTAATTGTGTGGCTTTGAAGTCGGGCGTCTCTTTCTCTCATCTTCAAATGAAGTTTCTATACAGGTATGTACTTCATTTTTTTTCTCTATTGTTTTACTATGAGATAGTTCAGGGGTGGATAAATGCTATCAGTGATAGTAACCCCTAGAGCATCGAGGACTCGATCTAAACCTACATAGGTGTGCTCGGACTAGGGTGATCGATCAGGTCCTAGCCTGGAACCTATATTGCAACACTTGTTCTGGTAGTAATTTCTGTTCATACACATCTCATGTTACTGCTGTTGCCTTCTCCATTGCTCATCTCTCTTCTTCCACAGCCGCATTGATGCCACCTCGGTCTTAACATAGCATTTTTCCGAAATTAAAATTGCCAAAAACTGAATGTTTTGAAACATGATCGAAAAAGACTACTTTAATCAAGAAGTAGAAGTTGTGATCATTGAAATAATAAACAGAGGTAAATTTTTATATAAAACCATTCTTGGTAAAACTGTATTCTTTTTTTAACCGAAAGTCATTGGCGCTAATAATAACATAACGCTTAAAATAACAATTCTGAAACGCGACATGTATACAAATGTATATGAAACACTAAAGCATCTAGCGAGAAAATAGAAAGTAGTGATGGTCTATTGTTATTTTTTCGTCTTTCAAAAAGTTTAAGTATTTGTGTCCTATAATTTTACATACATGCAGAGACTTAGATATAATAGTATCTAAGTCTCTGATACATGTAATCTTATCATCATTAAGTGTATAAGATATTCCTTTTTAGTTTGGCCTGTTTGTTTTCTTTATGCTGTTAATAAGCACGGGGTCTACATATATTTTATATGCCAGAAATGCTAGTAATAGTTAGCTACAATAGTCCCTATTGATAAGGGCCGATATGATTATTATATCTGCATATTTAGTGTGGAAGTATCCGCTTTTTACCATTTAACTTAAAGAAACGTTATATCACACATGTAAAGTGAGAAAAACACTTCAAAGGCAACAGCTTTTAGACATATAGGCTTATATATTCATGTATTCGTTACAGCTGGGGGTAATCGAACCGCAAACAGGTGGTCCGCGATTGGTTCTATTTTAGCGACGTGGCCGTCTGTGTGGTTAGCACGCTCAGTGCCATAAACGCTACCGACTAAAACATTTACACGATCGATATTTGTTGAGGGACCACATCGACCATCGACGAAAAGATGGTGAACGGGAAGCTAGCAGCGGTGTTACTGCTGCCAATTTTCTTTGCATTATGTTTATCTGAAGGGGAATCAAAAACCAGGACAGCATATGTAGAGGTACTGTATCTAAAATTTACATGAGAAACGATCTTGGATCGCATTTAGGCCTACTTGTAAATGTTTGTAAGAATGTTGCATGCCCCACTACACTGCACGAAGTCCAACATCTGAACATATATACGCATACTTCAGTACAATACATGCTGTTCAGTAGGCTTTCAGTACATAGAGAAGGCCCTGTTCGAGATACAATAATACTTCAGTCTACTATACGACATGGATAGAATGGGTTGTCTGCGCAAAGCGCTAGTTCAGCAACAACGAGGAAGATCGTTTCCGCTATACAGTAATAACACAGGGACCCGATACATTCCCAACACCTTCACATTGTTCTTTGATAGTCTTATCACTGCTATATGACTGCTTAATTATCCGTGACACCACGGGGGTTTGTAATGATAACATTAATGAAAATAACAATAATCCAAACAAATGTTTCTGGTCAACAATATATTTATGAACCAAACTTGTGTAAATGTGTGCCAAGTTCCTGTGTGCTATTGATTACTTGAATGTGATTTTCTTTTATATTTCAGAGTTGCAGTGGATGACGTTTGAACCGTTTTCCTGCAGTTAAAAGATTTGTCTATGAATTTGTGGACAAAGGATTATAGTATCCTTTAAAATTTGGGTATTTTTAGATACCATCAAATTTAAAATAATACTTTTAATGTAATTATGTATTATGCTTAGCCATTCACTTCACGTTAACACATTTTTTTCTTTTTATATATCAAATACTAGTGTTTCAATCATTTCCTAAATGGAAACATAATAACTAATAGTCAAAGGGTGTTTGGTTTGTTGATCCTGACAACTATTCTCTTGTTAAGCTATGATGAGACTAGGTTTTCACAACAATTGAACATGTTATATTTAAAGATGTACCACTGCCGACAGAGCATAAATACTTCTAGTTGGAACAATATAATTGATTTTTATTAATGTTCATATGTTTGTCTAATTAATACATATAAAATCATTTCTTTTCTCTTTGTTGTTTGCACAATCAGTACCTTATTCCATAAAGGACATACTCCCACATAGTGCTTTTTTTTCGGGATACAAGTAATTAATTTAAATGCTTTTAATCTGAAGTAAAATTAGAACCTCAAGCTTTTCAATGGTGTTAAAAATGTAAAGTAATCAACTTTTGTTACTGAAGGAAAATGCTAATTTTTCTGCTTGTTTAGATAAAATTTACAATTTGTTGGAGATGTAGCACCATTAACCTTTAAGTAAATTGATTTATTGAAGTATTACTTATTCCTTAATGAAACTCTAGCACAGATGTCGAGTTCAAGAAGAAATCTGGAGCTCCGCCTGTGTTGATCATCTTGGAGGATGGCAACGAAGTAGAGGTATGAAAAATAATTACTTTGTAAATGGCATGTTAGTTTGGGCAATTCTAAAGCCCTTCTGGGATAAATGATCTTTTTTCATTTACCGTTAAGTTATTTTTATATTAGTCACATATCACACACTGTTTATTTAAAACACCATCTTAGTGTTAGCTTTGATTTCAGGTGCTAAAATCCATGGGTTCTGATCATGTAGGATCTTACACCCCTGGACTATCTCATAGTAAAACTGAATGCAACAGAACAGAATCTGTAACATAGTCATTTGATGTACATCAAAAGAGCCATATAACGGTACGCTGACGTTTACTGTGTGGCTTTTAAGTAGGGCGTTGCTCTCTCTGCAGTCTTCAAAAAAAATTTTGGCAGGCCTGTGATTGGTTCAGATTTGTTCCCCTGAGCTGCCTTCAGTTTTACTATGAGATAATACAGGGGTGTAGAGATCGTAAGTGATCAGAACCCCTGGGGTGTTGAGGACGTTTTAACTTATTACAGGTTCTTTTCTTGTAGGCAGATATATGATTGTGATGTCATTACTTTGTGAGCAAAACTCGAGTTGTTTTCTCTGAAAAGTTTCACATTTAAAATGCTATCTTGCATACTTATGATGTCAAAACATGTGTCATTTAATCACTTATTTTTTTTCCAGAAAATAAATCTGGAGCAGTATGACTTGGAAGGCTGCCATAAGCTCATGGAAGAAAAAGGTTTCAAGCGAAAGGTTGAAGTTAAAGAAGATTTATAAATACATAGAACCGGTTCATTTATTCAATACACACTACCTGCTCTGGTAGCACTGTTTTATTTTAACGGAAAATGTATTTTTAAAAATATGTAATATTCAAGATTTCCAGAGATATTGGTATTATGTTTAAGAAATCCATTAATAAGAAGTGTGTCTTTGTAATTTAGTCCTTTATGAAAACAAACCTTGAGAGCATACCTGACAAAAGTAGAATTAATTTGTTAAAAATATTAGGAAAAAAAGAGTGCCATGCATTTAATACACCATTCATGTAACTAATATTCAATCATGCAGTTTTTACTTCAAATATGTTTCGTTTCGAATCATGGAAAAATTTTATGAAACAAATGTGTTCTTGTTAAACAAATATTCCTTAACCTGACTAAAAGATCAATATATTAAATTTGTTTAAAATTCTAAAGTTTGATGGAGTGTGGAAGAAGATAATAAAAATAAAATATATGAATGAATAGGTCTGTTATCTTGTGATTGATAACTGAGGACTTTCATAATAATTTCCTTTGTAATGAAAACGACGATGAAATATTACCCTGGTACAATTACATGTATATTGGGTCATCATGAAAAAAAACTTTTGTCAATTTGAGTGACTCGAGATTATCTTTAAATACAATATAAGAAAATGGAATTAGTTGAAGCAGATGCACATATACATACTTTTAATACAACTGATAAGTAAAATTGAATTGCTATGAGTTGACTTATATTGTAGTTGTCCTCCACTGATTACTTCGATGACAGTATCAGTTTTGTCTTGTACATTCCTCATCTATATGAAATTAAAATTTTTACCAACATCTTACCAGTTATTTTAATAAGAGATTATAAGAATTTTTATGATATATACATGTATTTATAATTAATACGCAAGGTACATGTGCAATAAAAACAGGTTTTCTGACAGAAATATGCAGGTTTGACAATTGTTTGGTAAAAGGATGTGTGTGTGTGAAGTATGCTTGAGAACTAGACAGGTGAAACTATTTCTTATTTAACTGATATTTATTACTAAGATTAATGTAAAATGTTTTCATATCACCAAGATTCTTCAGACAACATGTTTAGTGAAGTTATCCATGTGGACAAGATTTTATGAAGTTAGAAACAAAAACTTCTGCTGTTTCTAATGGATGGTCAACACTTGATCCTCATGGTAGGACTAGCTGAAACATTGTTGTGTGTAGTCTCAGGGCAATGTGATATATATTTTATAAATAGAGAAACTCGAATAAAATTTGTGATAATAATTATTGTTGGTTTTTTTAGTCACCTGCCAATAAGGCAAGTGAGCATATGGTGCTGCGTGTCGTTCTTTTTCCAGCCTGTTAAAACTTTTCCTTTCAAATTACGACTTCTTAGAGGCCAAGAGACCCATGATTAGGCCTGTATTACCATATGCTAGGTCTAGAAATATTTTTAGGGGCGAAAATCAATGTAGCATACATGGATTAAGTGTAAACAAATGAAGTTTAATATAATTCAAAGTCACAAGGAACTGGCTTGTAAAATATAATTTATCTAAATTTATGGTCACGTGGGTTAAACGAGACATTTCCTTCACAAGTTGCTCACCTGCTACGTTGATCATCATAGTGTTTGCTACAGACCAAAGATAGAACCAGGCCTCTTTGTATACCAGTAAAGTAAAAGTTCCTTACAAAATTAACAAACTTGTGAATGAAGGTCAAGGTCATCAAACTCTGCATGTGACAGGCCTAAAATTAGGTCTCAGGGCTCAAATGAAGGTCAATGTCATCTGTTTGAACAAACCTGGAAGCACTTAATTCCAGCATATGCCCATTATAAGGTTTTTGGGCTCCATGAGTTTTGAATTGTTCAAAGAAAAATGTTGGCAAACAGGCAGATGCTGTACCACTTTCCCACCAATTAACAAGAGGCCCAGAGGGCCTGTATCGCTCACCTGGTTTGTAATGTAAAGTTATATTCTAAATACAGGTTCATTGTTTCTTTTCTGAAGGAATTTGAATATTAACATCAAATTTCCCTATTGGGCCCCACCCCTCCTGCCCCCAGGGAGTCAGAGCCAAAATTAATACAAGTTCTGTTCCCCTTCCCCCAAGGATGTTTGTGGCCAAATTTGGTTACAATCCATGAAGAACTCTAGGACAAGTAGCGATTTATAGGATTTACCTCTAATTCCCCTATTGGGCCCTGCCTCTCCTGCCCCCAAGGGGTCAGAGCCAAAATTTATATAGATTTTGTTCCCCTTCTCCCAAGGATGTTTGTGGCCAAATTTGGTTATAATCCATGCAGAACTTTAGGACAAGTAGCGATTTATAGGATTTACCTCTAATTCCCCTATTGGGCACCGCCCCTCCTGCCCCCGGAGGGTCAGAGCCAAAATTTATACAAGTTCTGTTCCCCTTCCCCCAAGGATGTTTGTGGCCAAATTTGGTTACAATCCATGCAGAACTCTAGGACAAGAAGCGATATATAGGATTTACCTCTAATTCCCCTATTGGGCCCTGCCTCTCCTGCCCCCAAGGGGTCAGAGCCAAAATTTATATAGATTTTGTTCCCCTTCTCCCAAGGATGTTTGTGGCCAAATTTGGTTATAATCCATGCAGAACTTTAGGACAAGTAGCGATTTATAGGATTTACCTCTAATTCCCCTATTGGGCACCGCCCCTCCTGCCCCCGGAGGGTCAGAGCCAAAATTTATACAAGTTCTGTTCCCCTTCCCCCAAGGAGGTTTGCGGCCAAATTTGGTTACAATCCATGCAGAACTCTAGGACAAGAAGCGATATATAGGATTTACCTCTAATTCCCCTATTGGGCCCTGCCTCTCCTGCCCCCAAGGGGTCAGAGCCAAAATTTATATAGATTTTGTTCCCCTTCTCCCAAGGATGTTTGTGGCCAAATTTGGTTATAATCCATGCAGAACTTTAGGACAAGTAGCGATTTATAGGATTTACCTCTAATTCCCCTATTGGGCACCGCCCCTCCTGCCCCCAAGGGGTCAGAGCCAAAATTTATATAGACTTTGTTCCCCTTCTCCCAAGGATGTTTGTGGCCAAATTTGGTTATATTCCATGCAGAACTTTAGGACAAGTAGCGATTTATAGGATTTACCTCTAATTCCCCTATTGGGCACCGCCCACTCCTGCCCACGGGGGGTCAGAGCCAAAATTTATACAGGTTCTGTTCCCCTTCCCCCAAGGATGTTTGTGGCCAAATTTGGTTACAATCCATGCAGAACTTTAGGACAAGTAGCGATTTATAGGATTTACCTCTAATTCCCCTATTGGGCACCGCCCCTCCTGCCCCCGGGGGGTCAGAGCCAAAATTTATACAAGTTCTGTTCCCCTTCCCCCAAGGATGTTTGTGGCCAAATTTGGTTATAATCCATGCAGAACTCTAGGACAAGTAGCGATTTATAGGATTTACCTCAAATTCCCCTATTGGGCCCCGCCCCTCCTGCCCCAGGGGGGTCAGAGCCAAAATTTATACAAATTCTGTTCCCCTTCTCCCAAAGATGTTTGTGGCCAAATTTGGTTATAATCCATGCAGAACTCTAGGACAAGTAGCGATTTATAGGATTTACCTTTAATTCCCCTATTGGGCCCCGCCCCTCCTGCCCCAGGGGGGTCAGGGTCACCATTTATGCAAAATCTGATCCCCTTGCCCTAAGGAAGATTCTGACCCAATTTGATTATAATCTAAGCAGAACTCTAGGACAAGTAGCGATTTATAGGATTTACCTCTATTTCCCCTATTGGGCCCTGCCCCTCCTGCCCCAGGGGGGTCAGGGTCATCATTTATGCAAAATCTGATCCACTTCTCCTAAGGAAGTTTCTGACCAAATTTGGTTATAATTTATGCAGAACTCTAGGACAAGTAGCGATTTAAAGGAAATGTTGACAGACGGACGACGGACGGACGCCGCGCCATGACATAAGCTCACCGGCCCTTTGGGCCAGGTGAGCTAATAAACCACTTCATTTTCACGTATACAATTTTTCCCATCCAAGTTATTTTCAGCACATTCGTGATCAAGAGCTCTTGCTGACAAACGTACATTCACATGTTAATTCACATTCAAGCTCTGGTGAAATAAGACCAAAATTTGAACATCGTAAAAATACAATGGTTTGAAGAAACCCGAGTAGTCTGAGATATGTAGATATTACGAAAGACAAGCTCTTTATATCTTAAAATGACATCATATTTTATGACGTCACAATGCAAGATTTCTATATTTTGGGTATGACATGATATTTTGGAATCTTACATCAACCTGGGATGACGTCACAATGTATAGTTTGGAATTTTCCGGTGGATAATGTATTGTATCGAGACAGGAAACAGCAGTTTCAGCCAACCAGGAGCGAGTGAACACACAGCCATATAATAATACATATATGATTATGCCAAAAAAAAAAAATGTCTGTTTAGGGTTACAAAAAAAATAGGGTCGGTAGGTTGGGGATTTTTTTTTAAGTGTCTTTCACTCTTAAGAAATGGCCAGAACTGGAGTCTGAGATCGCAATCCCGACTTTTCTTCTTTTTTTTTTTTTCGTAGAGAAGTGGAAAAAAACAAATCAGGGTCCAGGGTAAAAAATTAGGATTGGTCGGGTAACCATAAACAGACATGTTTTTTTTTGCCTTATATTTAGGTGACTTTGTTATCAATTTGGTCCTTCAAATCTGTTTTGATCAAGTGTAAAAATACCAGCATGTTTTGTGGATACAAAAACTATTTAACACAGAATGGAAAAACAATAATATTTATTTTTTCTTCTTTCCTCCACCTTTGCCTCCTTTCTTTTTTTGCATTTTCAATTCTTGTTTTTTCTTTTTCATGTCCTTTTTCATACGGCCATCTACCACTTTATATGGCCCCTGCACACCAGCTGGTCGACGAACCCTTTTACCAGACGCACCTTTCTTAGCTACCACATATGTCACCTCTTTTTTCTTCGCACTCAGCAGACCAGCTTTCTTATAAACCCTGTAACAAATGGACCACATGTTTCATTTCTACCTAGGAAATGTCATGGTAAATTAAGTTTTACTGATTATCTGAGGCAATAAGTGGATATTTTTCATTACTGTATATTGATATCGGTGGATTTCTTGTTTAAACACATAATTTTTTTGAGCGAATATGTATATCCTCCTTAAGCAGTTTAAAAGCGAGAAACTAATGACTTTGATCCTGTAATTGTTTCATTTCTCTTTGGTCAATTCCGTAGTAAAATCATGTCAGACAGTGATCTGAGGAAACAAGGGAACAATTCTGTTGTCAATTAAAGTTGTATGGTCTGTGACATGCTGTATTTTTTGGCATAGAAAAGTATGTAAAGTTTTCTACATATTTTTCTCTGCCTCTCTAAGCTTTAAACTTTCCATATTTACCGACTTTTGTAAAATTTGTACCAGTATTTGCAAAGTTATGAAACTAATTAATTTAGATATTGGTTTTTAACGTGTACACGTTTAAACTAGCTTGGAAGTCTCTGAACTGTTCCAATCTGTACGAGTATTGCTGGTGTTGGCCATGGATATGACTCGGGAGGTTCTGATCTATACGGGTATCGCCGATGTCGGTAACGTGATGCAGCTCGGTTTTCTGATATTATCCGAAAGTTTGAAACATGGCGTTGACTCTGGCGGTTCTTATAAAGCGTGTGATATTTCATGCGACATTTACCACTATGTCAATAATATATTGGTGCTTTTATGGATATAAACCATCACATGAAACCAGCTATACAAAGCTAAGCTACAGATTTATTTTTTATGTAGTAAGGGTAACTCTAGTATACTACATGTTTTAGCACTATTAGAAGCAATCATTTCTCTTTGAGAGAAATATTAACCTCCCTATAACTTACTGTTTGATCTGCTGCCACCGGTCCCTGTCTGTAATGTCTGCCGTGTCGGATATAACCTCTGCCTTCTTCCTCGCTCGATCTAGACGTCTCATTTCCTGTAAACAGATATCATTAAACACATTCACTAATAACATCAGTTTGAATAGGAAAGAACTCAACATTCTAGTGTATTGTTCATCCTAATATATTTATACTTATGCTCTCTTGATCTCACACAAATAAATTATTAAAGTGAACAGTCGGGCAAGGATGGCTAAAGTCGGTAAAAATGGTGTGAATGTATCCAGTATAATTTCTTATGAAATGGAAAAATAAAATCTCTCGTCAAAATCTGTCTGCGTACGAAGAATTTAATTTAAAGTATGGGAATTCTAAACCGTCCTCCCGGCTCACTATGTCCGTGGTTACATTTCCACGCAGCCTCGCTTTCAATGCTTTCAACTTTTCTTTACTTTAATGGTCAGAACTGGGAAACTAAGCAGAACTTGACCGTCGTATTGTGAGAACTTTTGGAAGGCCAATGAACGCATTTAGACTGGTTTTCTTTGCCCGACTATTCACTTTAAAGTAGCTGCGGCAGAAAAATTGATGTCCCTCTTTGGGTCAAACCCAAGACCTTGAAACACCAGTTTTACAACATCAATTGAGCTACCTGGTGGCCAACAATCCACAATGGTCCAGAACTTTTATTTATGTACCTGGTAATAAGTTAGGAGGACTCAAATTTCATTGTATCACAGCACTCTTATATAGTAGTGTTGCTGTAAATAAACTAATTTTTGGCTGCAACTTTATTTTTGATTTTCATGGCCAATAAATTTTTCACAGCAATTTAATTAGCAATTTATAGTTAAAATATTCTATTGTCCTTAAATGTTAATTTATTTTTTTGGCAGTGATTTATTTTCGCTAAATCTAATCACCTACATAATATGTAATTAAAAGTTTAAATGCATATGGAAATTAGTTGATTTACAGTAGTTGTTTCTGTATCTAAAGATTTCACAACAGGATCAACTACAAAATAATTCTTCATGGAAAATGAGTTTCTCAATACAAATGTTAATAACAATGGCACATTACCTTCTTCTTTTTCCTGGCTTTGGCCTGAGCTATCTTTTTGATAGGTCGGGCGTCTATGGACCTCATCTTCATCAAATACTCCTGGACATCCCCCTGTTAGAATGAAATCATCACAGATTGTAATTCAATCTAGAATGGGACAAAACGCTATTCTAGTAAACTATTAGCTAGGGCTGCAACGATACACCAGTACTCCGATACGATACGTATCACGATACATGCCTCTTGATATGATTATTTTCGATACGATACGTTTGTTCTCTGTCATCTTGCATTTCCAACAGTTCTTTTTTATAGATGCTTTAATAAGCCATATGTCAAAGAGACTAATTAAAAAGGG
The DNA here is from genome assembly GCF_041381155.1 of Argopecten irradians. Classification (NCBI taxonomy): domain Eukaryota; kingdom Metazoa; phylum Mollusca; class Bivalvia; order Pectinida; family Pectinidae; genus Argopecten; species Argopecten irradians. The sequence continues at coordinate 29,479,573 of NC_091142.1, read as the reverse complement.
GAGCATTTTTTATGTTTGATGACAACAAAAACATCAATAACTCAAATTACAATATAAAAGGTTAAAAAAAAGAGAGAAAAAAGGTAAATACCTGTTGCCAATTAAACAAACAAAAATAAAACTATAGTTCATATATTTGTATAGCTTGACATATTTTTAAAACAATAATGAACTTATTTAAATTGATTGAACATGTTTCAAAATTGTAAATAATTATCATTATATTATGGACTTATTCTCATGAAAACTAGGCCAAAAGTACCGATAAAATTAAGTTTAAGAACAAACAAGAGGCCCATGGGCCTTAACGGTCATCTGACTCATGGCACAAAACAACAAAGTCACAGTATAAAGTATTGGTTAACGATTAATATAAACAATACAAGGAACTCCTTAGTTGAATATGTAAGTTTCTGAAAAAGGTAAATGTCATTTGTTGAACAAACTTGGTAGCCCTTCATCCAAATATGGTCGAAACCCATTCAAGGATTAATATAAGGAGGAGTCAGATTTTAAAGCCAAATTTCAGCAAAGCTCCCATTTTGGACCTCGGTCATACTATCCCCATGGGTCTTACCTCGGTCCTTTATAAAATATGATTGTCCTTACCTAAAGTTCTACCTTCTGAATCAATTAAAACCACTATAGACCAATTTTCATTGAGATTGGAGACTGAAACCTTAAAACAGGAAGTGGGCCAACGGCCATCTTGGAATATCAAAATCTTTACGAAAATGTTTGCATGTTGTTTGGCATCAATTAAAACCCCTATAGACCAATTTTCATTGAGAACGGAGACTGAAACCTTAAAACAGGAGTGGGCCAACGACCATCTTGGAATACCAAAATCTTTACGAAAATGTTTGCATGTTGTTCGGCATCAATTAAAACCCCCATAGACCAATTTTCATTGAGATCGGAGACTGAAACCTTAAAACAAGAGTGGGCCAACGGCCATCTTGGAATACCAAAATCTTTACGAAAATGTTTGCATGTTGTTCGGCATCAATTAAAACCCCTGTAGACCAATTTTCATTGAGATCGGAGACTGAAACCTTAAAACAGGAAGTGGGCCAGCGGCCATCTTGGAATACCAAAATCTTTACGAAAATGTTTGCATGTTGTTCGGCATCAATTAAAACCCCTATAGACCAATTTTCATTGAGATCGGAGACTGAAACCTTAAAACAGGAAGTGGGCCAGCGACCATCTTGGAATATCAAAATCTTTACAAAAAATGTTTGCATGTTGTTCGGCATCAATTAAAACCCCTATAGACCAATTTTCATTGAGATCGGAGACTGAAACCTTAAAACAGGAAGTGGGCCAGCTAAAATTAAGAAAATTTGCCCTTTTGGGGCCCCACCCCTCAGTTCCTAGGGTTCAGACCAGACTCATTTATATAAAATATAATGTGTTTCCCCAATGATGTTTCACACCAAATATGGATAAAATTCATCCAAGGATACCAAAGGAAGTCTCTCCATTGAAATAAAACATAAGGTTTTCTAATGTACTTTTACAGTGCAGCCCCACTCCTTTTTGCTGAAGGTGACAGGGCTCTGAAAAGTTTGGATTTAGAAAGAACTTTAACTCCATAGTTAAAGATACCTTTGAAACTGGTAATTCACGCTTTGTATGTTTAGCTTCGTCCTTCAAAAACCATTCGGGCAAATTTTCATCATCAAACATGTATCTGAAGAAAAAAAAAAATAAAATCAAGTAAAAATAAATAATCTATTCTCCACATTGGTTTATAAGAAAACATTTAGTAATTAAAAAATGCCAGTCTTTCAGCTGAAAGCAACTACTTCACATGGCCAGTCTCGGCCAACCAGGAAATACAGTTGTACTTAATTTCTGATAAATTTTTGATAAAGCCTAATTACATTCTAAATATTTCTGTGATGCATTTTCACAACCTTCTTGTACTAATTTTCAGCAATGAATCCAAGTTTCTTGACACATCAAAGTGAGACTAATTGAGAAGTGATGGAATGAGAAGGTCATTACCAAGTCTTCAATCTTTGAAAAAACTTTGACATTATTATCCTTATCTAAGACATCCATCGTCATTCATGTCTCGTTTCCATTTCTTTGAGGTAAAACTTTGACATTATAATCCTTACCAGTGATATCCACCGTCGATGATGTTTCGTTATTATTTCTTTAAGATAAAACTTTGACATTATAATCCTTACCTGTGATATCCACCGTCGATGATGTCTCGTTTGCGTTTCCGTGACTGAACCATAGCAGCCCCAATGGCCAGTCCAGTAGGATCTAGATAACCTAAACAATTAAATGGTAAAACCATCAAAGTTTTAATACATTTTCATACTGAAGAAGTAGAGATAAATCTTTACTGCAGTACAAATGTTTTGATCAGTGTTGTTCATACATAAAGCTTATCAATATTGCAAGGACGCTTCTTTCATGAAGTGATTGCAAAAATTTGATGTGTGAAATAATTAGAGGATAATATATACCTTTATAGCCTTAATGCAAAGTTGTTCTTCACCAAAATTTAATTTAAGTAAATTTTTGGTAAAACGTTCTGTAAGAAGGGGACTGACTACATCTGGTACAGAAACACAGTGTAGCTAATTATCCTTCTCTATAATATAGGCACAAGTTTTACTCTTACACACAAAAATGTGTCAAAGAAAAAGAACTAATGCCAGTTAAAGTGGTATCAAAATGAATGGAAAGACCAAATGCATGCCTTTCCTTATAACAGATAGTCTTACATCATATTACTGTATATGTACTGATTTTAGTGGTATTCTTATTTTACCACCTTTCGCTCTCACGCATATGTCATTGTGCTAATTCAAATACAGTACCAACCCTTGTCTGAGATGTCATTTTGTGTAGTGTTTGCACAAATCATATAAGATTGTGTTAAGAATTCAGGACCGTTTTGTTCAAAAGGTTTTTAAATAATGATCAATTAATTTCAATTTATCTTCAATTTCAGTTTTAAATGAAATCTTCCATTCTTTAAATGAGAAATGAAAAATTCTTTGATCATGTGATTAAGTTAATTATCTTTTGAACAACCAGGCCCTGAGCGTTATAATTTGAGTATGCTAATTTGATACATGTTCAGTAATACCTTTGATTTTTTTAAAGACAATTTTGACCAACAGCAAAATTAGCATCACATTACAACACTTTCTAAGAATGAAATACTAATCTGTGTTATTGTAAGTTATTTGTTTACCTGCAGGAACTTCCTCAAAGCCAGACGAGGAAGAGTTTTTCTGATTGGATGACTTTTTCATCTTGGCTGTATCAAAATCACTTTCATCACTGTCACTGTCACTTTCATCACTGTCATCATTTTCATCATCACTTTCATCATTTTTATCGTCTGTAACTTCTGAATCAGAATCCTGGTTTTCATCTACACCGCTATCATCTTCTTCTTCACTGTCGTCTTTTTTTACAGTCTTTTTTGTTTTCTTTTCTGTACTTTCTTCTTTTCTTCCTGAAATCAAATAATTTAAAGTTGAAATATTTTGTATTGATGTTGAAAGAAGAAAAATACTTTCAAAGAATTGCATATGGAAATGTTATACATATTTGGTATTCATAATGTTTTTGCAAAACATTTCACTTCAGAGAAGAACAGTTTCTTCTTAATGAATACCTGAAAACGATATTAAGCAACTTAAGTTTCCATTTATCTTTTTCATCCTGGGGTTATAAATATGCGTGTAAAAATACTTGAATGCATGGAGTATAAAGACTTGTAAATTGTGTACATCTAAACAAGACTGCTTGAAAATGTCTTTTTGTCTATGGTACACCAATTCTGGGGCCATGGCGGCCAAGTAGTTAAGATGTCCTGACACATAATCACTACAGTTGATTGGTGGTTTTTTTATGATGGCATTTCGGCTTTACTCCATTTCCTAAACCCAGCACATCACTATACAGTCATACCTGTATATAAAGACCACCCAAGGACAAGAGACAAATATCTATAAAGATCACCCAAGGACAAGAGAAAATTAGTCTCTATATACAGGTCAAATTGTGCTATAAATGGCTAATTGGGACCCTAAGAATGTGGTCATAATAAGCAGATAGTCGTTATACAGAGGTGATTGTTAAGGCAGGTTTCAGTGTATGTGAGCACTTCACCCATGATAGAGTTTGTCACCAAAAGATCAATTTACCTGTGATAGTTCCACCTCGTCGTTTGTAGTCCTCCATCATTTTCTCTATTTCTAAATCCTCATTGTCTTCATCGTCTAACCCCGCAAATGATTCCTACAGATGTAAAATTACAAAATCTAAAATTGAACAAATATTATCAAAACCATTTATCAAATAAATGATATAATTACTTAGTAATTTTTTAACATACAGGAAAACTTCAGTTTTATCAAATAATATGTAATCTGCCTTTTATCCACTGTATTTGCTACAGATTAATTATTATGTAATGTCACAAGAGTGATATGACAACTTGATCTGAATTAGACAAGGGTCGGTTTTGACAAGTTATACTGTACATAAAGTGAAAAGTTTGCACTTTGAATTGAAGAAATAAGCCTTCAATATCAGGTCATCAATGTTATTTCAAAAATCCAAACCTGGCTCTCCCTCTGCCGCATGTATTATAATAAGCAGAAAATTACCGCTGGATACACCAGTTGTATACATCAGGTTCTGTCTGGATCAATGCCTTCAGATCAAACTGGGATCCCAGTCATTCTACATAAAAGTGTAAACCAACTTCCTTTCACGGCCATTAATTATGTAATTACCATGTCAAAACAAGTTTGTAAAGATTAATATTCGCAGATTTAACAACTGAATGACAATTTCTACCAACATAAATGATGTCGATATTAATAATTCTGGGAGATCAACTTTTGCGAATTTACAAAATTCGCAAAATTCGCGAAAGTAAATTACTCATGAAAGAAAGTTGGTTTACAGTATACCAATATGAGCTGACGAGGCTGTTTATTGTCACCCATTATATTTGGATACAATAAGTAGTCATGTAGGCAGTAAACCAATAACAATAAGGATGCTATACCTTGTTGAACCAAGAGTTGAGTTTACGCTCCACCTGTGTTGAGGTTTTCTCCAGGCTTACTATCAGTGGATTAGCGTCCTTCTTAACCTGCTCATCATCTTCAAACTCCATATCCCTTTAATCAGTAGAAATCATATTTAAAACTTTTCCTTGTACATGTTTAAAATGAATATTTATTATCCATCTCTGCCACCAGAGACTATCAACCTATGATATTGCAGGTATGTTTATGTTATGAGTGAAAACGTGAAATTAAGTTGCCATGGAAATTAAGTCGCCATGGAAATTAAGTCAGTTTTAATACATTAAGTACTCACTCTTCCTCAGCATCATCCACATCGTCCACATCATCTAAATCCTCGAGATCAGGTTCTTCTAGGTTTTCATCATCCTCCGATGAAGAATACAATTCATCAAGATGATCATGACCATCTCGGTCATAGGTCTTTCGTTTCTGGTGTGGTGTTGTTTCCGAGTCTGCCTGTAGCTCTTCCAATACAAATTCATCAGCAAAATGGTTCTCACCTGCCTCCACTTTGTCTAGTTGCTGTTAAAAATAAGAGAATGAATTTATTGAGTAGAAACTAGCGTCAGTTTTTGCATCCATTTCAAACAAAAATGATAATATTCATAACGTAAACTACTTTATTTTCGTATAATTTTGCAAGAGAGCTGAAACGCTAATTAAAATGTTTAAAACATAATCACAAAATGTTAATGTACTACATTGCCATCAATGTTGAAATTAATGTAGTAGACATGAAATATGGTATTGTGTCTTTACATATTACAGAGTTAGCTCCCTTGCCGGTAGGTATCTATTGTGACGTCATTATTTTGTGAGCAAAATTCACGTTGTTTTCTCCGTAAAGTTTGACGTTACGCTGGCAAACACATGACGTCATAATCAATACCTAGCCGCAATTACAGAATATAAAACAGTGGTTTTCAGTAGTTTACAGAATATCTGATATAACTGTGCGAGAGCAGTGTGCCACTAGCCGGGCTCTTACCCCAGACTTACTAGTCCACCGCTCTACCGACTGAAATAAAGGGAAATTCCCTCTGGCGCGAAGCTAGAAGGCGACCGTATTATTGTGTACAATTCAAACCTGCTACAAAGATGTCAAATTCAACATGTGGGGATTTCAACTTGCAGACAATCTTCATAATTGATACTTGCACACTATGGGATGATTATCTGAGATTTGTATAGACCAAAGATTCCAGATAGTTTACTGCTTATATTTACATTATTAACCCATTTTGCATTAAAATTGTTTAAGTTTGACCAAGAAACCCGTTTATCAATGAAGATGTACTCAACAAGATGGAACAGTCATTTCGACGGTGATCAGTAGAAGTGTTTAGGGTGTCATTTACACTCACATAGAGTTCACACAATTTTTTATAACAAAATGTTCACTGACCGCCTTGTTTTTCATTTTGTTGAGATTGAAGAGTCCAACGTCGTCTGTGAAGTCATGTTTATCTCCGGGAATCACCATCTTCATGTCCATCTTCTGTCTTAGTCGTGCTTTCTCTCGGCGTACCTTCTTCAGTTTCCTGGAGAAAACATGGAGGTTGTATGGTTCAAAGGAATAAACTTACTTAAAACAAAAAGTTGGCCTCATAGATTGAATTTGGATTTATTTCCAGAAATTTTATTTGACTAGAACATCTTTATATCTGTTTACCACTCTGGGGAATCAATACATAAATTAGTATTTGATCTTTCGCTATTAAACATTTTAATACTATACTGATATCACTAACTTCATTTGAGTGGGATTGAGTAAACATTAATCTCAAAATCTTGGTTCTCACCTTATAACAATGTTAACTAATTAATATGACATCCTTTATTGCCTTAGACCATATTGTTACCTCTCAATTTATGACCTCAACAAGAAAATGACCTTCCACCTTTTTGAACAGGACATGACCTAAAATCTTAAGAACCCAAACCAGAATATGATCTCTTTCCTTCTAAGACCATATTACAACCTATGACCTTGAAACTTTGATTAGATTAGGAACCTCACCTTATTGATGACTTTGACCCAGTTTTGACATTTTATCTCTTTGATAACTTTGATCAGATTAAGATCTTCACCATTTTATTACATTGATAAGTTTATTATTCTCATGTTTTATGACCTTAATAAGATAATTATAATTCTCACCTTTTAAGGACCTTCCTCTCCTCATCCTTGGCTTTTGCCAGCTGAGCCTCAATCTGAGCTTCTTCGTCTTCACTCTCCTCCACAACCTCCTCTCTATAAATATAAGGAGAAGTCTGATGATTTCTCTCACATTAATGTTTCAGTAAATATATCCATAGGATCTTATATACATTTGTATGTGTTATGACATCACAATGGATTTCATGCCCGGCACAGCCAATAAAAATCAATAAAAGTTATATTACACCAGTGACATAATATCAGAATGCAAAATATATTACATGGGGAAAAGTCACTGGATATCAGGAGGTTCATGTGATAAAAAGATACATCTGCTGTAAGGACTGATCTGATTAATTCCCCAGCATTTGTGTTTTAATAAGGTATTAAAATATTGATGTAAAGTATTGTCCAAAATTGATATTTCATTGAATACTGATATACATAAAAGAGCATAGTACTTACTTTGTTTCCTTGCTTTTCTTAGATTCCTCCTCCTTCCCCAAACTTTTTCTAACTTGAGTTCGCCATCGGATCAGCGACCTGTACAAAAGCAAATGCATTACATATATACAACTGTATATCTATAAATGTCTTTAAGACAAACATTCCCCTGCCTCCCTATACCGAAGCAGTAGGGGATAAAATCTGACAGTTTGACCCGACTCATATAATCGTGTGTCTGGTTGAACGAGACTACAAGTTTTAACAGTCATTTGCTTATACAATGTACATGAATTTACATTTTCACTTCAGTCCCACTATGTAACCTTACCAAGCGCAGTTTGCATTCATATAGTCTATGAATTTCAAGCCCTTATTATGACGTCATTATCATTGTGACACCACAATTGTCGTTCCATCCAAGACGATAACAAATGATTAATTTATTATAGATGCAAAATCCTTTGGGATTTCATCATAAAATTGTAACCAAATGTAAATATAAGCATTGAATGTCTTTCAGTAGGCATTCATAACCAATATGAATGTCAACTGAAAGACTTTCAATGCTTAATTCAATTGCTAATTCTAGAATTTTTAATAAATTACACCATGTGAAAATGAGTCTTACCTGATATCCTTTTTGCCGAGCACCTTTAAGTCTCCGAGGCATTCTTTGATTTCCTTAGTTGTCTCTGGTAATTTAGAAATGTTGTCGTCATCTAATACTATCTGTAGAGGAAAAATACATACATGTACTAACAGTTTTGCTATTATTTCCATTACGGTAAACAACTTTTCAATATAACGGTGTATATATCAGAACAAGCAAATCAATAGTTAATAAAAGAAATAAGTCTAGTTGCTGTTAAGAATAAGAATAGGAGAAAGTTTTCAGTATTAATGTAAATATGTTTATGTTAGTTTTTTCCATGCATTTCAAACAAAAATGATGATATTCATATATTACAGATAATTTCAAATTCACCAAATTATGGAGATATCACTTTCTACTGTATCTACTGTATCGTTTGAGAGACAATCCTTGGTATACCTACAGCATTGGACTGGGCCATCAAGTCTAGATAGTTGTCACTATCAATGAAGTTTGATGCTTTTAGTGTGTGATACAGGGTATAGTCTCCTTCTGCATAACCGTCCCTCTGTCTGTTAGGAAAGATTTTATTTCATTAACACAATTTACACCATTTATTTAAAACCCAATGACGTTTCTAACACAGACCTTAACTCTTAAATTTTAATAATTTTTTTAAAGTTTTGATGTTTTTGTAGAGTCACAAAAGTTATTAGCTTACCGTTAATTCTACACTTAAAATCACTTCCAGAACAACTTTAAACAGATAAATTAAATCTTAATTTCCATTACGTAGGCAGTCTCATATTTTCCAGCTTCGTCCTAAATACTATGCAGTAGTTGACTATCATTACACCATGTGGCATATACCAGGTAGTTACAAGCTCTCTACTTATGGGTCGTGAGTTTGAGTCCATGCAGGGCAGATGCCATCTATTGACTGCTGGTTGGTACTTTTTTTTTAACAAGTACTATGACTTTCCTCTAAGGCTTTAACATATAAACCTAGCATATCCTGTAATGACTATGGCTGTTAATAGGATGCTAATCAATTCTTCAATGTCACATGGTTACATACTAACACTACACAGGTTGTCTCCCTTTGTTAGTACTTACCGTCTCTTTTTCTCTGGGTGTATCAGGTTAATCATCTGCTTGGGCTCCGAATCAACCTCCTTAAACACAAACTTGGGGTCTAAAAATTTGGGATCAATTTTGTCGGGAGCCAAGAACTTTTCACAAACGACAAAGATTTCTGCTGACTCATTACGGGATGCTTGTGGTTTGGTGGCATGAACCTTCTGAAAGAGTTGCTGAAACACCCATAATAGGGAGTTGTAGTCTTTGGATCTGAACACTTTTGTGACAAACCATCCACCTTTCTTCAGGAATTCTGTGGCCAGCTTAAGTGACTGTAGTGTGAGTTGAGCTATAAATGAAAATTATTGCCAAAATATTAATAATTTTTCATTTTTCAATTACCCTTCTCAATATTCTCCATCTAAACATATCAAAACAGACACAATGCTACTGTTTTAAACTTCCCTGTCATTTACAGTAAAAACACTTTTTTTTTTTTTATAATTTCTAACATAAATGCTAACATCAATTTTACAAACAAATTGATTGGAATTATGAATTAAAATTGGTCGTTGTAAAAATATTCTTATTGTTGCATACTTTACAGATTTTAAACAATTTACAACAGTTTTTTTCTAATATTTATCAAATAAAGAATAGTAATATCATTTTACCTTGTTGAAAGGCATCATGGAGCCAATTCTTTCCAACATTTCCTGCACCATCGTGAATCACAGAGTCAGCCTTCCAGGTCTGCAGTTCCTTCTTCAATGACTGTATCACATAATTATAATACATTCAAACAACACAAGAGCAATGAAAACACTTAATAAGCTACCCGTCTGAATTATTTCCTAGAGATTTTGAATTATGATATGGACCCATATAAGTACCAAATATTATGTTTTAATATCTGATAAAGTAATGGAGAGCCTAGGAAATCTAGGTCAAACGTAAAATGTAGGTCATAGTGTCCTAACTTTGGTTCAGAAAACACCGTCTCACCTAGATGGACCAATATACCTAGAATGAATTTTCAGTATCTTATAGAATAGGAGACACAGTGCAGAAAAGTCTTCAAAATAGCGGCTAAAGTTCAAAATATAGGTCACAGTAACCTGGCTTTGGTATGTGACAGTGTCTCATCTAGTCTCATCCAGGTGTGTCAAGTACCAATGCCTTAATAGTCTATGGAGCGGCCTACAGCTGCTAGGTATGTGGAAGGAACATGGTCATATAACTGAACCACTTTTTTCACTTGAATAATGTCAATGTCTTTACTTACCTGTCTACATTTTTCTGTTGTGATGTCTTCCACAAGGGTTTTACAGTTTCTGATTGGACGAATGGGCACCAAATCAACACCTGTAAAAAATAAAGCAATTGTTTAATTTTTGGCTTATTTCATACTTACCAACAGCAATTCTGTAATTGTAATTGTAGTAAAACGACCCATTTTTGAGCTTCATAGTGTTCTGGTTCATTTTTACGATCAAGAATTTTTTGATACAAAAATGTTGATACTTTTAAAACCCAACCATGAAGGATACTTCTAGATAAGTTTCAATTATTTCTGATTAGCAATTCAGATAGAAGAAAGCAACTGTTAAGTGAGAAGGAGTCGCTCTATGGTTTTCCAGAACAATGAATTCTTTTCTTCATCAAAATACTACAGAAATGATTCAAATTAGTATAATCTACTTATTGTATCCGACCCAATAAGTGACATCATAATCACCAGAAGGTTGGACTAATCGACAGTAAATCCTACTCTACCCACATCATTTCGAAATATCTAAGCCCTTGAATGCGGTATATATGTTTGTTACAATTGTGGTGTACCTACCAATGATAAGACTTGAGACGGGTGCATTTTCTGCCACTACCTGCAGCCAACCTCCTGGTGCAGCACACAAGTCTATGACCACTCGTGACTTCTGAAGGAACTCATACTTCCTGTTCAACTGGATAAGCTTGAAAGCAGACCTGGCTCTGTAACCTGTCAACAAAAAACAAAATCCTTGTAAAGATTCCATGTCATGAATGCTATTAGCCTATCTCCGGTGAAAGAATATGCAAGATATGTAAAAATTGTTACAAATTGAAGGCTAGAGAACCTCACATCTTTGTAAAAAATATTATTTGAGTCAAGTACTATAAAAATATCTTACAAATCAATACAAGAGGACCAGAGGGCCTGTATCGCTCACCTGGTTTGTAATGCCAAGTAATGTTCTGAATACAGGTTTATTGTTTCTTTTCTGAAGGAATTTGAATATTTACCTCTAAATCCCTTATTGGGCCCTACCCCTCCTGCCCCCAGGGGGTCAGAGCCAAAGTTTATACAAGTTCTGTTCCCCTTCTCCCAAGGATGTTTGAGGCCAAATTTGGTCACAATCCATGCAGAACTCTAGGACAAGTAGCGATTTATAGGATTTACCTCTATTACCCCTATTGGGCCCCGCCCCTCCTGCCCCCGGGGGGGGGGGTCAGCGCCAAAATTTATACAAGTTCTATTCCCCTTCCCCAAGGATGTTTCTGGCCAAATTTGGTCACAATCCATGCAGAACTCTAGAACAAGTAGCGATTCATAGGATTTACCTCTATTACCCCTATTGGGCCCCGCCCCTCCTGCCCCCGGGGGGGGTCAGAGCAGAAATTTATGCAAGTTCTGTTCCCCTTCCCCCAAGGATGTTTCTGGCCAAATTTGGTTACAATCCATGCAGAACTCGAGGACAAGTAGCGATTTATGGGATTTACCTTTATTTCCCCTATTGGGCCCCACCCCTCCTGCCCCCGGAGGGGTCAGAGCCAAAATTTATACAAGTTCTGTTCCCCTTCCCCCAAGAATGTTTGTGGCCAAATTTGGTTACAATCCATGCAGAACTATATGGCTAGTAGCGATTTATAGGATTTACCTTTATTTCCCCTATAGGGCCCTGCCCCTCCTGCCCCCGCGGGGTCAGAGCCAAAATTTATACAAGTTCTGTTCCCCTTCCCCCCCAGGATGTTTCTGGCCAAATTTGGTTACAATCCATGCAGAACTCTAGGACAAGTAGCGATTTATGGGATTTACCTTTATTTCCCCTATTGGGCCCCGCCCCTCCTGCCCCCAGGGGCTCAGAGCCAAAATTTATACCAGTTCTGTTCCCCTTCCCCCAAGGATGCTTGTGGCCAAATTTGGTTACAATCCATGCAGAACTCTATGACTAGTAGCGATTTAAAGGAAATGTTGACGGACAGACGGACGGACGACGGACGGACGCCGCGCCTTCGGGTGGCAGTGTACAGTAGATTTGAAAAATTCAGCAAAATTAAGTGCAGGTTTTAATTATGTACACACAGCTTTTTAACCTTAAATGACATCTATATCAAAGTATATATATTTTAAATCTACACAACATTTGCTATTGTTATGCAGAGTTCATTTTTGGACAAGTCTGCTTTTTGTGGTGTTGTGAGCCTGTAAAAACCATGGTAACCAAATTTGTTTTTTTGAAAAAATGCAAAAAATTGGGATTTTCAACCCAAAATTACACCCCCTCTAGGAGAATTTTTTTTCTTGAACACAGTTTAAAACCAAGCATCACTGCCGTGATAGTGGAACTGAGCCTATTTCGACATAGGTATATCATTAAACTTTTGAGCAACCTTACCTCGTACCCCGGCTATCAATTTCTGCTGCTACAGTATTGAGTTTTTCCATCTTAGACGCACATTCGGATATCCTCTAAACCACTAATCTCGAACCCATTTTGGGGAATTTCTTTATGCAAATGTGAAGCTTGCATATAATTCTCTAGATTGAATTCACCAATTTTAGGACATTTTATGCATATAATAAAACATGGGCTTTCTGCTTGATAAAAATCTCACCCATGGCCATTCGGTCTTACTGTACACTGCTACCTCGGGCCAGGTGAGCAAATAATGCTAGTAGATCTAAAGAGATTATTTATGTGTATACTATTTTTGCTGATATGTCATTTTGTTAGGCTTACTGACTGGAAAATCTGGTATACTAGATTTAATTCATATACAACATTTATTTTTTTGGAATCCAACTTGGATGCAGTTTGATTGATTGACCAATTATCATTTTGACGTAACACAGCCAAATTACCCCCCCCCCCCCCCCCCACCCCCCACCCCCCCACACACACACCTTTCCTAAATAAGTTATGCATTGACTGCTAATAAGTAATAAGATGTAAAAAGAAATAAGAAACGTGATTGTATTTTCATGATACATACCGGTTTCCTTTGCCAAATGGTAGAACTTATCCTTCCTCGACTTTCCTGTCTTCGATTTCTTTCCCATCTTGGACAATCGTCCACTTTACAAAACTTATTTTGATTTCAACATGCCCATGTGGTTCCCAATGTGCTATTGCGTAGTACGTCACTTCCGTCTTCACGAGGAATTCTAAAATAAAAACGTGATATTTTTCCGGAAAAAACCTGTTCATGATTGTCACTCTAGATTCGTAATACACACTAACTGAGTGGATCATTCGAACTGAATTTATTTGTAAAGAGAAGAAATTGCTTTTGTCATTCGGAAGAAATTTTTAGGTAATTAGAAGTGTTCTCGAAATTATTGGCAAATGGTCACCTTATATGGGAAGGGAAGTAACTCTACCATCAAACTTGAAACAAATACTATTATAATATTTACATTAGAATTAAAAATAATTGACCAAAACCCTACCGATAACACCGGTATTCGTTATTTTGTAAAAGACAATTAATAACGAAACGAAGAATCATTCATATCAACTCCTTTAATACATTAGGATTTTGTCCGTCTAAAATATACCGGACCTTGTTTAGTAAAGCCACATTAACTTCCGGTTAAGTTGACGAGCACCTGCTGAAGAAAAATTGTCGTCGTGTTTTCATCATGGACAGAGATGGTAATTTAATTAGCAGGATTATGCGAATTGTAGTAAACAACATACCTATATGCCTGTCAGTTATCTTAAAAATAGAGTAGTGATATGTCAATGCAGTCGTCTTTTTAAATTTAGCCGCTTGGTACTCAGATCTGGATTTTACATCATTGATAGGCCTACATGAAGTCTGTTAGAGGGTTATAAAAAAGCATTTTAAACGTAGCTGAATTGCATCTGTAGAGAATGAAATATAGTCTTGCTCGCAGTGTTAATTTAACTTACTTTCGGAATATCAGCAATATGTATTGTAGTGAGAACATTGGGGTCCAGATACTATTATTGCATCAGAAATAAAATACCATATTAACCCATGTTTATATAATTGGTAACTATATCCATTGAAATATGAACTGCCTGGTAGCTCAGAAGTCCGCATATTGTCCATCTGTCAAGGATAAGAAAGTATTTAAATCCTACTATCACCTTCAGGTTATAATTAATATGTTTCCTGATCATGGTCCCCTTTGAAAAATACCCATAGTCTGTAGATGCTGTAATATAAATTGGAATATGATATATGTGATCACATTCATAAATTGATTTTTTTGGTGCCAAAATTCATATGTTTGTTCAATCACAGGAGTTTGATGTTCTGTCAATAATATATAGTAAATACCCCTATATACTATATAATTTTGTTTTTATACAGTATATAGGGGTGTTTTTTTTTTATATATTTACAATATATATTATTGGCTGAACATCAAACTCCTGTGGTTCAATCTTAAAAGTATACAGATACCATTATAACTTACTGCTGTAGGTCATTGCACTTCACCCATTCCTTAAACCACCAATTGCAATATGAAAGTGCAATTTGAACCAAAGACCGATGAAGTAGATTGATGGAAAATAAATAGATAAGTTTTAAGTTTAAATCAGCCAATCAAATTTTGTCACGCAATAAATAATTCCATATTTTACATTAAACATGATGTATTTGGGATTTTATAGTTTTAATGACATTTGAAACATTTTCAAACTCTGAAAAGTCTGTTATTAGCCCTCTTTATAATGCTAAAATAACAAATAGCAATTTTTAGTGTAAATTCTTTTTTTTTTTTTTTTTTGGAATTCATCTTTTTTGCTCAAATTTGAAACAATTACATTCTATTGGTAAGGGGCTCATGCTTGACCTTAAAGAGTTCTTAGAAAAAGACTGGTAACAAGAAATAGACTAACCATTAACTTAGAAATATTGATTTTTCTGTCCAGGTATCCTGTCCTACTTCAGTGAACTAGTCCGTGCAGACCCGGACATGTCTGCTGCTGTGGCTGCCATCAAGACACTCTTACACTTCCTGGAGGTCAACAAAGGTGTGATGACCCTAACAACTAAAACACAATTGAAATACATCAAGGTTTTAGGACCAATACTTAACCTCTGACTACATGTCAATGTTGTTAGGATTGCTGTATATGCCAAGAGTGCTGTATATTGTTTAATAGTATGTACTTAGTGTGTAATAGGATGTGGGTTATCACTAGATATCAGATTATTTTTAGATGAAATTCTATTCCCTTGTTGGCTTGTTAGCTATACACCTGTAACAGTATTATAGAAATTCTAATTTTGTCGAATGATTTCCTTAGTCTGACTGTTTATAAGATGTAATTTCACACAGGAAATGTATATGTTTTTAACTGCAGTAGTTCCTTTTACAATGATTTCACAATCTTTACTTTATTTTCAAATATAAAAACAAAAAAGACATAAAATTAAAAAGGAATATAAACAACAGAAAGATGAATAAAAAGTGAATGTTTCAGAAGATAAATGGTGTGTATATTTTTACAGTGGACACATTGGCAGAAATGCGTGATCGTATGAAGGATGCCATACTGACCCTCACAGAAACTGATAGTAGTACAACCTCAATATCTTCTGCTGGAGAACTCTTCTTACGCTTCATCACACTCGCCAGTGTCACCACACTAGAACACTCCGTACGTTAAATCATCAAAAATAATAAGAGATGCAACTCTTGAGCCAGGCACTGAATGGTATATTCTAGGTTTATCTGGTGCAGATGATTGCCGACATGTTTCGGCCTTAGAGGCACAGGGCAAAATCAGGGCACAGCTTACATGATGTACAAATAGTAAAATATGATAGTTCTGTAAGTTAGTCAACATTTGGTTTGGTACAATCAAACAATATACATATAATTGGATCAAGAACAATTGATTTACAGTACATAGAAAAAAGTGAATAAAAATGATGTGATTTGTTTGTAACAGAGTACAGATACATGTATAATAATGTACAGTTAAACCTGCCTTATCGACTCTGTATAATGACCAACTGATTATTAAGACCACTTTTTGAGGGTCCCAAATGGCCATTTATAACACAATTTGACCTCTGTATATAGGTCACTTGGCTACAGAGACCACTTGTCCTTGTCACTTGTGTGGTCTTTATAGACAGGTTTTACTGTATTACCAATTTGGAAGGTAAATCATTTGGTATTTGTGCGAATTTAGAAGTCATTGATTATACAATGTAAATAATGAATTCTAGTAAAATGTAATAGGGCTTAATGCTTATAGATATGGTATCTTTATTTTATAGACAATGCAGGAATGTCAAAGAATTCTAGTCAAAAGAGGAAACCTGTTCCTGAAGAAAGTATCAGATTCTCGACAAAAGATAGCAAGACAAGCACATCCCTTTATACGAGATGGTGCAGTAAGTAATACAGATTTGATGACTCAGTTACTCCACATAGCATATGATATGAAACTTATATGATAACAATGGTAAATATTAAGTTCTGAAATAAACACATTTAACTCTGAGACATCTTTAATGTTTTTATAATACTATTTACTTTCAAATGACAAGATTCAACTCTTAATTCTATGTCAGAATAACACAAATGTTACATAATGTTAATACTGTATATGAATATCTTGTTTTGAACTTCTTCATTTTGTAGACAATCCTGACTCACTCCAAGTCCAGAGTGGTATTACAAGTGTTGAAGGAGGCAGCAGAGGCAAAGAAACGCTTCAATGTATATATCACAGAATCTCTACCTGACAATTCAGGGTAAAAACATTTCTTATACATAGTTAAGGTTATATGTAACCTAACAAAAGTTATCTCCCTTACACTACATCACTATCACAGAATCTCTACCTGACAATTCAGGGTAAAAACATTTCTTATACATAGTTAAAGTTATATGTAACCTAACAAAAGTTATCTCCCTTACACTACATACTTCCATAGAATCTCTACCTGACAATTCAGGATACAGTAAAAACATTTCTTATTCATAGTTAAGGTTATATGTAACTTAAGAAAAGTTATCTCCCTTCAGGTTACAATAAGATTCTTTTACATGCTAGCCAATACACTACATCACTATCACAGAATCTCTACCTGACAATTCAGGGTAAAAACATTTCTTATACATAGTTTAACCAGTGCCATTTAGCTGAAACTTACATGAAATGATCCTGACATGGTCCCTACAAAGTGTTGTTATTTTTCGGGTTGATCCGAAATCAAGATGGCCGCCACAGCCGCCATCTTGAAAACACATTTTGAACTTTTTCTCAAGTTCTACTGGTGCGATTTGGCTGAAACTTGCATGAAATGATCCCGACATGGTCTCGACATAAGTGTTGTTATTTTTTGGGTCGATCCAAAATCGAAGATGGCTACAATGACACTATATCTAATTAATTTCCTATATGTTAAGGCCTTGGGCTCTTGTTTGAAATAAAATTTGTTGAAAGAAATTGAAAATGATCCTGACATGGTCCTGACAATAAGATTCTTTACACCTATATAATTAATTTTACTAATGCCAAGGTAGTCAGATGACCGTTAAGGCCCTTTGGGCCTCTTGTTATTTTTTTTTCATAATTTTTATAATTTAGAATTCACATATTCTTTCTTGGAAAACTTAAGGTAAAGGAATTTGAATACATTATTTGGTTATTTCATTGTAAACGAAATATCTATCTTAACTTTTTGTCTTTGATAAAAGCATTTATTAAACATATGTATATTATGTATATACTTCCTCGCACAGAAGTTATCTCCATTCATAATGCATCATAGAATCTCTTTGATACCAGTCTTTGTTAAATTATTTCCAGGAATCCATTTCATAAATACAAAAGATAG
Organism: Argopecten irradians; assembly: GCF_041381155.1. Taxonomy (NCBI): domain Eukaryota; kingdom Metazoa; phylum Mollusca; class Bivalvia; order Pectinida; family Pectinidae; genus Argopecten; species Argopecten irradians. The sequence continues at coordinate 29,461,110 of NC_091142.1, read as the reverse complement.
TTAATTACTTTATGGTCAATTGTAAATTGTGAAAAAACAGGTTTTTATTGTTAAATATTCATAGAGATGTTGGCTTTTCCTTCCCTATATCTATTTGAATTAATTAATGGTAATGATATAGACTTTTTAACATATTTCTTTTCTCAACAGTCGTGAGGTATCAAAGGAGCTGATAGATATGGGTATTCCAACAACAGTGGTTCTAGACGCAGCTGTTGGGTAAGTATCGAGTATAGATCTCTAATGTAGTGGAACAAAGCATAAAATTCATCAATATTGGCAAATTTCATGCTACTGAATCAGACATCAGATGGCTTGTGAGCTACCAAATGTACCAATCTATATCATCAGTTGGCTATATTTTAGATAGCAGTTTGACCATTTTGTATTGCCTTGCCTGTAAGAGTAAATATTAAGTATACATTAGTGTAAAAAAACCTGTTTTTACACATTGAACCCAGACGAACATTCATTGCCATTGTGAAGATGATATGTAGCTTCGCTATGTTTATTAGGGTCCCGTAAACTCAATCTTTTTTACACTAATGGCTGCTTAAGATGATAAAGATGATAAATACCACTTACTTACCATTGAGACAATAAAAATGGTTGACAGTCCATCCCAAATACAGCTGCTTGATGACTTAGATTGATACCACTGAGCTATATTTGGCATAAATATCATTTAAATAGTATAATCTTTCTACATTTAGGCACTTGTTTTCTCAGTAATTATAGAAAGCAAAGTTTTGAATTTGAATTTAGAATTATTTAATGATAAAGCAAGTTAGAATTTATTTAATGATAATGATAAAGCAAGTTTGAGTTTAAGTGAACATAACATTTGAACTTGATTTGACAGATATGTGATGGAGAAGGTGGACATGGTTCTAGTTGGAGCAGAAGGCGTAGTGGAAAGTGGCGGTATCATCAATAAGGTACAGTAATAAAGGAGTCGTAAGGTCTGTAGTAGCGGAGTCACAGGGTCTTAACAAGTAGTGGTATTTAAATAGGAGAAATCTCCCCAGTGGTAGCATTCGAAGTTCTGACTTGGGATTCAAGAGATTGTAAACTTGCTTCCACAGTTACTAAATTTTGCTGTTTCTGTTTCAAATCAATTGTGCGGAAATTAATTGTGGATTCAAAATATCATTTAAAATGATATCTTTCAATATTTTTAAAGTAAATAATTTGCGGATATGAATGGGAATCATTCATGTATCACATGATACCCAATAACATTTGTTTCTATTGGTAGTGGGATGATGTCAAACGATGACATCCCACGCCAACGTTATTTCAGTGGGAAGATTACAAATAGTTACGTTCCATCACCACTGGAGACACTTGTCCCACACAAACGCTATCGAGTATCACATGGTACATGAATTAGTCCAATTGTTGCACTTTGATTACAAAAGACAGTTGGTAACTGAAAATCTGCAAACCCTAATTAAACTTAGTGTTGATTTACTAAGCATTCATGAATAGGTACCTAATGAAAATTTTGATCAAAACAAATAGATAACTTAAACAGGTTTTAGCTTTAGTTTTAAGCTTTAGTTAATGACGATATTTTCACAGAGATTTGTAAAGATATTATATAGCCAATTTATACTGTCATCAGATGATAGGCTTATCAAAGAGTCATTTATCTCTGGTTCTTATGGTGATTGGTATTCTATATTACAAGTGTTAAGCATTATTGCTTCGAAGACAAGAATAGGTCCTCAGTAATACATGCTAAATGTATTAAATTTTGAGACTTTAAAATAAAAAAGTTAAAGACTTCAAATTTAATTAGTATTTGGATTAATCTTAAGATTTTGCTGTAATTTCTCAGAAAATATTTTTACAGATACAGCCTTTTATAGAAATATTATTCCATTTTCAGATTGGTACATACACACTAGCGATTTCTGCGAAAGCTATGAACAAGCCAGTTTATGTGGTTGCAGAGAGTTTTAAATTCACCCGTCTTTTTCCGCTAAATCAATGTGATGTGCCTAATCAATTTAAGGTTGGTATATCTATGTGACACAGTAATCAGCAGTCGAAATGTTTTTTTTTTCTTTCCCTGGCTTGTGGATGACAAATGTAGATTACCTGTGTAAATTGTTCAGAAAATTTAATTGAAACAATAGGGTAACTTAATATTTTTCATGACTGCTTCATAAATACCTTCCTGATATCCAGGGGGCCAGGTAATCCTATAAGACTTTTTCATTTGCTGATATGAATGATAGGGATATATTAACCCAGTCACAAAATCTTGTAAAATCCTAGGCTTGTGATCCGAAGGTTAGAACATCCCTTTCCTTCATACCCACATAATTATCGCAAATTCTTTTCGCTCGTAAAATTCAATCGTGCACGAAAATGTTTTTATTTACAGTCACTGTAAATCATTTGTTTAGGTTTTGCTGCAATGTAATCTGAAGATTTCTCGCCAGATAATGTTGTCTTTAGACCGAAAGTTATACTTGATAATAGACTGGGTATGTTTTATTCCTTCTAAACTATGTTTAGATGTTGCTTCAAAAGTTGTGAACATTTGAGCACCATGTTATGTAAAACTTTTTCTTGTTGTACAGTACCATGCCAGTACCCTACGGACGACGTCAGACCTATCTAAGGAGCACCCCCTGGTGGACTACACACCTCCATCCTATATCACACTACTCTTCACAGACCTCGGAGTCCTCACTCCCTCCGCCATCTCAGACGAACTCATCAAACTCTACTGCTGATATAAAAAGTTTTCTCAAAGACATTTCCCACTCAGATTCTATGAACTCACAATAAAAATAGAAAGATTAAAGTTCATAGACATTATTTTTCAAAAACATTTCTTTTTTCGGTTAAAAAAAATATAAATTCATTGTTCAGTACTTGTATGTATTGAATTTTGACTCTTGTTGTTGAATTATAAATATGAAATAGAATAAATGTGCTTTTCTCATTTGATTCCGAAGAAATATTTATTGCTTGTTTTCATCGACATGTCAAATGTAAATAAAATTTAACAAAAATGGTACTTGGCAGTTGAAATAATTCATTTTATACAGTTTAAAAATGAGTTGGGAAAAATTTGGTTTAATATTTAAGAACAGCAAATTTTGCAGAATGGATGGAGTGTTTGTAAAGGTTGTTTAGTTTGAAATGGTATCTAGTCAAAACTAGTTTATCAACAAGTAGAAGATAGGCATATCCATTGCTACCTATAAAATCCAACTTGTACAAACTGACCTTCCCTTTGAACAGTGTAACTTGTACAAACTGACCTTCCCTTTGAACAGTGTAACTTGTACAAACTGACCTTCCCTTTGAACAGTGCAACTTGTACAAACTGACCTTTCCTTTGAACAGTGTAACTTTACCCAGGTCGTTTTGGGATCTTGAAATCCCTGTATTACGTGACATTTTCCTCCTTAATTTATAGTAATTAAAACTTGTATACAAGTAATCTGTAAACCTGACTTCACAGACTAATTGGCATCCAGTTGAGAAAAGTTGCACTGTAATCTCAAATACTCCAATAGGCACTGCATTCCGTTTCTTTTGATGTGTTCTGATAGTTACATTTCAACTAAATTTTCTTATGAATTGATCACACAATAATTATTTCTTTATGTATATGTGCCTATATTATACCAAAGATTAGCATTTAAACTCTATAGACAAAATTCCCTGTCTTTGTGATAGTCATCAGATGGTGGGCTATTCAAATCGCCTTTCGTCCGTGGTCCGTCGTCTGTCCGTCCGTCCTTCCGTCCGTCCGTCCGTCCTTCCGTCCGTCCGTCCGTCCGTTAACAATTCTTGTTACCGCTATTTCTCAGAAAGTACAGAAGGGATCTTTCTCAAATTTCACATGTAGGTTCCCCTAGGGCCCTAGTTGTGCATATTGCATTTTGGGACCAATCGGTCAACAAGATGGCCGACTGGCGGCCATCTTGGATTTTGATAGTTAAAGTTTGTTACCGCTATTTCTCAGAAAGTTTTGAAGGGATCTTTCTCAAATTTCACATGTAGGTTCCCCTAGGGCCCTAGTTGTGCATATTGCATTTTGGGACCAATCGGTCAACAAGATGGCCGACTGGCGGCCATCTTGGATTTTGATAGTTAAAGTTTGTTACCGCTATTTCTCAGAAAGTTTTGAAGGGATCTTTCTCAAATTTCATATGTTGGTTCTCCTAGGGCCCTAGTTGTGCATATTGCATTTTGGGACCAATTGGTCAACAAGATGGCCGACTGGCGGCCATCTTGGATTTTGATAGTTAAAGTTTGTTACCGCTATTTCTCAGAAAGTTTTGAAGGGATCTTTCTCAAATTTCATATGTTGGTTCTCCTAGGCCCTAGTTGTGCATATTGCATTTTGGGACCAATCAGTCAACAAGATGGCCGACCGACTGACGGCCATCTTGGATTTTGATAGTTAAAGTTTGTTAACACTATTTCCCAGAAAGTACTGAAGGAATCTTTCTCAAATTTCATATGTAGGTTCCCCTACGACCCTAGTTGTGCATATTGCATTTTGGGACAGATCGGTCAGCAAGATGATCGACAGGTAGCCATCTTGAATTTTGATAATTGAAGTTTGTTACTGCTACATATCTCAGAAAGTACTGAAAGGATCTTTCTCAAGGTTCATATATAGTATGTAGTAAAAGTTTGAAAAGCAGGGAAAAGATCCCTCTTTCTGTTGTCAGACATAGATTATTCTTTGGTGGGCGCCAAAATTCCCTGTCTTTGTGATAGTGATGGAAACTAAAGGTGGTTATGTCTGTAATCAGATCTTACTTAAACACAAATCCTTATTCTCACTCCACTTTGTAGAGCATCTGACAACATTTCATCAAAGGTCACATTCTGGTGACCTTTTATACTCTCATTATGTTAGTTCAAATGCGTGTTTGCACTCTGGCTACAATAAAATACACCACATTTCATAACAGCACCTGTATGCATTAAGTTATGTTGTGCTCTTTGGGCAAAATTACTACATTCTTGAAAATGATTCTGAAGCTCTTAACAAAGTTATCATCCCTGTCTGAACAGTCAGGAGAATGTGACCCAGATGGGGTGTTGTCAGATCCTCTGAAACTGGTTAGGAATTAGGGATTTTGATTGGTTCGTAATCTGAACAAAGGCTAACACAATTCTCAATCATACAGCACTATTTATTATTTCATAGATGTATTAAAGTGAGTGCATCTTCGGTACTGGTTTTCGGAGGATCACAGAAGAATACAAGCATCCAACAAATAATAATGTGATTTACATCTGTAAATCTATGATCACAATCATCAAATTACAGTTTCATATCGGTATACTTTAACAATAAGAACTACAGTGAAGCTGGTTATTTTAGTGGTGATAATATTTTCATGGGATATTGTCATACAATACATACCCTGAAAGAATGATCGCAAAAATTTGATAAAGCTGAAATTTAACATTTCTCATTTTCAGTTGAAATTGGGAAAATTTGACCCTGGTAAATATAACAGCAAACAGTAATTTGTTACTACATGTGTATAACATCAATGAAAACACTGAAATCTACCATAGAGTTAATGTAGTCTTAAATTATGTTCAACACAATCTTAGTTCTATAACAGATGGAAATGTGGCTAGTAAGTAAAATCTGGATGTTCAAGAGAGAGAGAGAGAGGGAGAGAGAAAGAGGGAGAGGAGCAAGAAGATATATTTATGTGGCAGGTAATTTATTCATTATTCAAAATGCACATGGAGTAACGGATATCTAAATTTCAAAACAAACATAACAGCATGCTTTTCCCCCCAAGGAATAGTGATAGAAATATACTATTGGTTGTAGAAGACAGATACACGGAAGTCCAGTAAAATAGTCTTATTAATAACATTGTCATAACAAGATCAACGAGGAAAACTTTAACATAATGTTCCTTAATTAACTCATTCACCCCTGAAGACGACTTGGACTCTTCTGATTCAAATGGTGGAACAGTTCATTATTAATATACAGGGTTGATGAGTTAGTATGTAGTAGAAACTGACTTACAGGAACATGTGATATAAGTATTGATTGATTTAAACATATTTTTATTGTTCAACATAACAACAGGGATAAGGCACAAGTTATCTCAACTTAGAAACGCCTTCTCCCAGAATTACATTGTGTATATACAGATCTACAATAATATACACTTTAACCAATTAGATTTTCTAGAGTTAGATATTTGATACATATTGTATTATAAAATCACCAAGGTAACAAACTTTTCGATGTTTGGCTGGATTTACAAATGAGTGGTAAAATAATTTTTAGGTACTGATATCAGTTATTGTTATTATTATTAATTAATGAGATTTTCAATCTTGCATACAGAACTTAACTTGATTTGCCTGCTTCTACTTCTCTAGTATAACTTCCCATACTCAATTTGAAACTCTTCTGCTTCTGGAAGTTCTTCCATCTATAAACTGGATTATTTTCTTAGAAGAGTGCAAATTGAGTTAACTTTGAGACTATGAAAAATACTTGTATTCTGCACTATACTTTCAGCACCTTGTTGATTGTTGCCTGAACAATCACACATTTTCAGCACTAAGCTGTACAAAAGATACATGACATGACATAACACGTCAAGGTCAATTCAAGATAACACATTATCAATAACAAAACAAGTACACAACACAGAAACAGAATCACATTGTGTTTGTCCTTGGCCCAATAATCAAATCGACTACAAAGGTTTTGTTAGAAGGCTCGTCACAAGGTTTTCCTTTCTTTGTGCATAGTGAGATAGAAGGCTTTCTTTTGGGCTCACAACTAAGCTTCTATATCATTGTTTATGGTGAGAGATACTGTTAAGAGCCATTTGTGACCCAGGACAAAGCTTCCGTAATGTAGATCTCATGTTGTCATTTAGAGTTCATGACTAAGCTTCTATTGCCTAGTGGTTCAAAAGAGCAAGAGCTTGTGGAGAGAGCTCATGTCTAAGATTATATTGCCTTGTGGGCTTTTGTGATAATGGGCTTTTTAGCCTTGTCTTATATGAAGAAGGCCCATGTTCTGGGGCTTGAGACTAAGCTTCCATTGCCTTGTGGATGGTGAGAGCCAGAGCTTGTGTTGAGGGCTCGGGACAAATCTCTATTGCCTGCAGGACATTGGCCATGGCTTCTTCATACTGACCAGACTTCAGGAGTGACCTACAGAAACCCAAAGAAAACATGTTCAGAGTCATCAGAATATACTGCTGTTTGAGGCCAGCAAAGCTCACCTTTGGCAGCTTACTAGCTTAACCATGTAATGAAATCCTCAAAACCCTGTGTTTTCCCCCCTTAAATATGATTGCCCATACCCATGGTATGTGATTCAATGTAAATGCATAAATCAAAGTGAGTTGTAAAGGAAGTACAATTTTACATTGGGCCTCAAAAATTTTCAATCAAGTACACATACACATAATAATCCTATATTAATGTAAAATTCGATGTAAGTAGCTATAGACTACAGTATTTCATAATTTGTACCAAAACCTTAGCCAACAACACCTCTGACATAGTAGTATGTCATAGTAAAACTGAAGGCTCTATGTGTGACAGCTGTGTATAAGACAGAGTAGTTAGGTCATTTTGTGGATATCAAACAGTGAAACACTTGTTTGTGTTTAAAGTTCAGTGTCACTCCATTATAATCTTCCAAAAAAATCTTTGTTGGCCTGTGATTGGTTTTTTTCTCTCCTAAAATGCATTCAGTTTTGCTACGACATTTAGTCCAGGGATGGAATTATTAACAGTTATATCAACCCCTGGAGAAACAACAACCTGAGGACCAAAACCGAAAACACACCTGCCTGACTGGACCAATTCCTTATACATGACCTTCATATCCTCTGAAAGACTGTCTAACGCTGAAATAGAATGAACAAGAATTACACATAACTATCCCACTTTGTGAATAATATTAGTCCATCTGATAAAAGACAAATAGGACAAAAAATTCTCTCTAAAATAGTAGGAACTATTATAGCGAGTAAACATAACATGTTGGTTATTTTTGCTATATACATGATTTTATTGGAATCTGTTAATTCAAAACACTAGGGAAATAATTGCTACATTATCATACCATCATCAGCTCTCAACTGATTATACTCAACATTAACAAGACGCCGTTAAAACTTTTATTGATCTGAATTATTACAAATAGCTTCAGTTAAACTTTGAACTTCATATCCTCAAACTTGAAAATCATGTTTGATTAAAAAATATTTTGATGGTCCGGTCAAAATTTTTATTATCCTCGGATTATTAAATGTTTTACCATAGTCCAGCCAACTTGGAATTCAGGTTTTAATGAACATTTACTATATATTTCATTACACCAAAGGACTGAGAATTCACCTGATTTTCTTTTCGAGTCTTTCCTTTCCTCTTCCTCACTCGTCTCAGCCTCTTCACTGTAGTCACTTTCATCCCTACTTTCATCTCCACTCTCATCATCATCTTCATCATTGATGAAACTATTCTTTTCATCATCCTCAGAGTTCTCTCCCTCCTCATCACTTTCATCATCTGATTCTAATGCCTTTATTCTTTTCCTAGGTTTCTTACTTTCAAAGTTTATATCATCCTCGTCTGAATGTTCCTCCTCCAAACTTTGAGGACTTGCTGTTTTATGAGACACACCTCTCCCTCTAACAGGTGAGTTTTCATCATCAGATTCAACAACTGGTCCTTTTTTACTCACAAGAGGAGAATTGTCTAGAGAACTTTCGTCCCCTTCTTCTTCATCAGATTCAACAATTGGTCCTTTTTTACTGACAAAGGGAGAATTTTCTAACGAACTTTCATCATCCTCTTCATCGTCAGATTTAACAATTGGTCCTTTTTTACTGACAAAGGGAGAATTTTCTAAAGAACTTTCATCATCAGATTTGTCTGCCTCTTCATCACCTAAGTCATCCACTACCTCTTCTTTGTCTAGTAATGGAGAATTTACTACTGCGTTACCATCATCACAGATACTATCAGACTCATTTCTCGGTTTACATGGGGACTCATCCTCATCAGAATCACCAACGACCTCATCCCGACCTACATAAGGAGAATTTTCTATCGTGTTTGACACATCCGGTGTCTGTCCAGTAATCTCCCCCTCTTCCTCGTCACTAGAATTCACTACCATTGTCATACACGCCCGTGGTATCTTGGCTGTATGAGAATCAGGTGAGTCTCCAACAAATGTCATATAGAGATTATCCCTGCCTGCTCCACCTCCATCTGATGACTGTGGAGACGCTTCATGCTCTGATGAACTAGGGGAATTGTTCTGTACATCCGGACTATCGGTGGACAACGCAGAGAAAATGGTAGTGTTTAATGATGAATGTTTCCGCACCTTTGGAGTATTTGATTCCGTCCTAAATAATGACGACAAAGGCTTGGGTTCCACTTTTACTATTGGCCGAGATGCATCTGGTGATATGAAAATCTCCTCATTGACAACGGGGCTGTACTTGCTAGACTTTGGTGTCCGTGACAACCAGGGACTGTGGGATACGCTCTTCCTCTTATCATTCCGTCTCTTCGGTGTCGTCATCGCCATGGTAACAGGGCTATTTTCTTGTGAATCGTCAAACATCACAGGCTCACGTTTAACATCGGTATCAACCTCCATTTTGACAGCTATAGGATCATCCTCAGGATTTTCTGGATCCTCTGTACATTCTTTGTCATCTGATTTTTGTGATTTCTCTATTGAAATTCCTTCACTGTCCGAGTCAATTTCCACGATATCGTGGTTCTCTTCTGGCGGTTCTGTTATCTACAAGTACATATAATACATATTTGGTCAGTTTCTATATATTTCCATTTGCTCGGGACTGTCACTATAAAACCTTATCAACAAAAAAGGGAACTTATGAGATTATAATTCTCCTATAATTCCTGTTAGTGTAGTCAACAACGTCATGATGTAATGATGCAATGCGTGTTTTTTTGGCATACTTGCATGCTACCTGAATAAAAAAAAACAATTGCTCTATGCTATTTGCAACAACTTGTGTAGTTATGATTTTAAAATGTTGAATATCCTAAAGATGGAACATATTGATTAAAATGTTGAAAGTGTACTGATAATTTTATGTATATTTCCATGGACTTTTTTTTTTTACCACGAATGACGTCGGAGGTACTTATGACGTCACAAGAAGAGGCTCCACTGATGGGGGCAGTGGGGACTTTGCTGGATAAGATGGTATATTTAGATTACTATATGAAAATTATGAAAATTGAAATATCAACATATCTATCATTGGTACCTTTGGCTATGCTAGAACACTCAATGTATGTTACACACCAATGCATGTCAAAAATATGAAAGATTATTTGGAAGATTAGTTCAATCTAAATATATCACTTCAATAATAGGTTTATAACGTGTATTATCATCATCAACAATCTCAACACTGTAGATAAACATTCTTTTGCGGCTACTAATTTTTAAGATCCCTATTTCAAAACAAGTTCGTGAAGATCAACATTTGCAAATTTAAAAATAAAAATTATTATCAATATAAATACTTTAGATATTCATTCACCGAAATAAACTTTTCCTAATTAACTTGGATCATAAAATTCGTGAAAGTAAATCACAAACGAAGGAAAGTTGATATACAGTATTATTATATGACTGATGCTTTTGCTGTCTTTTGATTGGCCGATACGCTTCTCAGAAGTATTCATCAACTACAATATCAACCCCGAAATCGGCAGCGAAAAGAGGTTTTCAGACTTAGTCCAGATACCTCTCGCGAGTCCAGTAACCTGTGTCAAAAATAGATCAAGGAAAACTCCCTTGAGATGTGACGTCATAATCACTTTTGACCCAAATATAGAGTAACCGGAGTTTCCCTCATTCAATGACATCGGGATAGTCTATTGTGACGTCATTATTATAGACGGCAACATATATGGCGGAAGGCAGCAAGTTTACTGCGTTCAACGGCGATCAACAGAAATGAACTGCAAATTTCAATTTATGGAAAACGTTCAAGAATGCCAGACGGGCTGCAGTTGATACAATATTCCGGTTCTATCAGTCTACACCGGTAGCAAGAAGCAAGAAGCGTTAGCAAGAAGCATTTGAATATTTACCATTAATACTACATGCAACTACTTTTGTAAACAGAAAGTTTTCAAATACCATCCTGTTTTTGTAGTTAATTTTTTTTGAAGAACCGGGTAAATATATGGAATGTCATACAATAAAAGAGTTATCGACCTATTTTCAGATGGATACAGTGAGTTATCAACCCTCCTGCCTCGGGATATATCACTTACTCAGGTTGATAAATCACCGTATCCACCTGAAAATGGGTCGATAATTGTATAACGTTACACCTAAGTAATAATATCTGTCTTCTTTTATACCTGTATTGACATGTCTCCTAATTTCTCTTCAATGTCCTTGACCTCAAGGTCATCTGTGGATTCATCTAGGACTATAGGATCATCACTCTCACCAGTACTATGGATGGACTTGTCAGGTGATTCAACCGTGGTCAAATCAACAGGCTCAGCTTTATCTAAAACACAAGGAATGGTCTATCAGAACTTAATATTCAGAGATTGTTTTCATAAACCATTTATACATGCTCTCCTTTATTGGTTTAACTCATTCACCCTAAAAATTCATAATGAACTATTCCAGCCTTTGAATCAGAGGAGGTCAAATGTGTCTCCAGTGGTGAATAAGTTAAATGTGAAGAACAGTTTCATCACCTAGTATAATTTCAACAGTTTGCATGTGTAAACATTTTGTAATGTTGATATTTTAATGATAGACATATCTTTTAGCGCCACATTTAGAAAAACTATTGCAAGTGGGAGAAATTTCTAGGGTAAAATCCAAATTTACAGTATTTGAATCAACGAGACAATCCCAAATCTAGACCACAATGACCTCATAATTCTATTGTACTAAACATTGTCTATATCTGATTCTGGTATAATACAAGTCGTATAGTATTGGGAAATCATGACAAATAAATCACTGTCAATCTGAACGAATATACATGTATATGAACAAGGAATTTGTAATTAACACTGTCTGAAAATGTGTAATTAAGTTGCTATGGAAATAAGTTGGTTTACAAGGACTACTGCAAATGTATTGGTCAGTTGCTTAACTAGATGATGACAGTATCCTTTGCTTGAATATCAAAATTCAGGAGTTAAAATAATAAAAATTTTAACTTTGGTAAAGAGTGACTCCTTCATGATGATGATGTTCCGATAACAGTTGTCAAATCTCGACGTTTAAAATCTAAAATGTATCAGATGTGTCTAAGTATAACTTTTAACCTACATTTCCTCTCAGGTTCTTCGTCTCCGGGGAGTGGATAGAATTGTCTTTCACTCGGCCCAAAGTTAAACTGGGGCAGTTCTCGCTGTATTGGTGCTGCTCTTGGATATTTTGAGAAACGTTCTTCCAAGGTTGATCCTTCACCAAGCTCAGACTCCATTTGTAGCAACTGTTGCGCTTTTTGAACCTTTAGAGAAAGAACAAATCTTAACAATAAATCATTACAAAAAAATATAATATTGTCAGAATGTTCCCCAAATCTTGCTGTATTGGATTCATCAATGCTGTCATATATAATATTACCTCCCCTTATCCTGTGTTGTATGTGATTATCTCCCCTTAATACATGTGTTATGTGATTATCTTCCCTCACCTGGTGGTTTAAAGGATGAAATAAAGATAGCATTCATTCATTATTTCTATCTCTCTTTACCCTCTTTAGTATATGATTTCCTCCCTTTACTCTGTGTTCTATTTGATTATATCTAGGGCTGCCGCGGTTAACCAGTATATTGGGGTATTGCAATGCACCACCAAAAACCATTGTACCGCCGCCATTTTCGAATACCTACATGTGTCAAAACAACACTGCAAGCTGATCAGCCCTTTGAAGTTTAAACACGATCGTACGCTTATTTTGTCAGGACAATTGTACATAAATTTGTTCATTAATTATGTTCAAAAGTGCAAATAATTGCAGACACTATCATGTTTAGTTATTGCATTATTAGGTTGCGATCGTCTGAAGCCTAGCTTTTTCACAAACAGACTCGTGTTTTTTAAAACAAGAACCTCACATTTGAACATTTTTGTTACTCAACAACACGGTTGAAATCGATGTAACACTACATAACATAGCGCTGTATGTTTGTATAATGTAAAGGGTGTTTTTATTATGGAATATATACAAAATAGACACCACATATGTTAAGGTAAAAATATTGCAAAACATATCACAATACAGCTGTTGTGTATCACAATATATCGTGGTACGCTTCTGCCGTATCGCGGCAGCCCTAATTATATCCCTTACCAAATGCTTTTTGTATTTAACTAACCCTACCCTGTACTGTATGTTACCTCCCTTTACTCCATGTTTTATATGATTATCTCCCTTCATGATGGTGTTTATCTCCCCTTACCCTGTGCTCTATGTAGTCATTGCCTCTGAGATGAGATTTGGACGGTGGTTCCTCCTGGTCCTCTAATTGATCATCCATAGACTCGCTAGCTTTGTTGAACATCAGGTCATGGTCACTGAGTCCAAACAGGTCTGCAACATTTATATAAATGCAAGTGCCTTGTGAGATGTCTTACTGACAGAGAGGAGGAAATCAATACAAGTGTCTTGTGAAATGTCTTAATGGCAGAGAGGAGGAAATCAATACAAATGTCTTCTGAATTGTCTTAATGGCAGAGAGGAAGAAAGCAATGCAAGTGTCTTGTGAAATGTCTTAATGGCAGAGAGGAAGAAAGCAATGCAAGTGTCTTGTGAAATGTCTTAATGGCAGAGAGGAAGAAAGCAATGCAAGTGTCTTGTGAAATGTCTTAGTGACAGAGAGGAGGAAAGCAATGCAAGTGTCTTGTGAAATGTCTTAGTGACAGAGAGGAGGAAAGCAATGCAAGTGTCTTGTGAAATGTCTTAGTGACAGAGAGGAGGAAAGCAATGCAAGTGTGTCTTGTGAAATGTCTTAGTGACAGAGAGGAGGAAAGCAATGCAAGTGTCTTGTGAAATGTCTTAGTGACAGAGAGGAGGAAAGCAATGCAAGTGTCTTGTGAAATGTCTTATGACAGAGCAATGCAAGTGTCTTGTGAAATGTCTTAGTGACAGAGAGGAGGAAAGCAATGCAAGTGTCTTGTGAAATATCTTAGTGACAGAGAGGAGGAAAGCAATGCAAGTGTCTTGTGAAATGTCTTAGTGACAGAGAGGAGGAAAGCAATGCAAGTGTCTTGTGAAATGTCTTAGTGACAGAGAGGAGGAAAGCAATGCAAGTGTCTTGTGAAATATCTTAGTGACAGAGAGGAGGAAAGCAATGCAAGTGTCTTGTGAAATGTCTTAATTGCAGAGAGGAGAAAAGCAATACAAGTGTCTTCTGAATTGCCAAAATACGGAGGGTTGACAAGTATGTAATGTGATATTATCAAAACAATATTCAGATTAAAATGTTATCATTAAAACCATTAAGACTTTGAATCCAGAAAACAAATCAGATCAGGAATAAAAAAAGTGTCTTGTGAAATGTCTTAATTGCAGAGAGGAGGAAAGCAATGCAAGTGTCTTGTGAAATGTCTTACTAACAGAGAGGAGGAAAGCAATACAAGTGTCTTGTGAAATGTCTTACTAACAGAGAGTAGGAAAGCAATGCAAGTGTCTTGTGAAATGTCTTAGTGACAGAGAGGAAGAAAGCAATGCAAGTGTCTTGTGAAATGTCTTACTGACAGAGAGAAGGAAAGCAATGCAAGTGTCTTGTGAGATGTCTTACTAACAGAGAGGAGGAAAGCAATGCAAGTGTCTTGTGAAATGTCTTACTGACAGAGAAGGAAAGCAATGCAAGTGTCTTGTGAAATATCTTAGTGACAGAGAGGAGGAAAGCAATGCAAGTGTCTTGTGAAATGTCTTAGTGACAGAGAGGAGGAAAGCAATGCAAGTGTCTTGTGAAATGTCTTAGGCAGAGAGGAGGAAAGCAATCAAGTGTCTTGTGAAATGTCTTAGTGACAGAGAGGAGGAAAGCAATGCAAGTGTCTTGTGAAATGTCTTAGTGACAGAGAGGAGAAGCAATGCAAGTGTCTTGTGAAATGTCTTATGACAGAGAGAGTGTCTTGTGAGGAAAGCAATGCAAGTGTCTTGTGAAATGTCTTAGTGACAGAGAGGAGGAAAGCAATGCAAGTGTCTTGTGAAATGTCTTAGTGACAGAGAGGAGGAAAGCAATGCAAGTGTCTTGTGAAATGTCTTAGTGACAGAGAGGAGGAAAGCAATGCAAGTGTCTTGTGAAATGTCTTAGTGACAGAGAGGAGGAAAGCAATGCAAGTGTCTTGTGAAATGTCTTAGTGACAGAGTGTAATGTTATATGAGTGCCTATGTAAGTGTCTTTACTCATTCATAGAGTTGAGGAAGGTGATGAAGGGGAAGGGGCAGAGTGAATAGGGCAGATGTGTCTTGATTTTCAAAATTTACTTACCCAGAGAGTGGAGGAATGCGATGTGTGTATCAAGTGAGGTGTCTGAGATACGACTTCCATGATGCATCTCCTGAAGTTGGACCTGAGTCTTGGAGTGGCGAGGATTGTCTAGGATGAAGAGTTCCTTCAACTCCTGTTTTGTGAAGTACCTGAAATGTAAACCCAATTTTTAAATTGCTATACAATATATAAATATTGCTGCATTATATATTGTTTGAATACCACAAGAGCAATATACCCAGAGCTTTTTCGTTTCCAAAATGATTTTGGAATTGAATGTGATGACATATTTTATAGAAAATTATACAATTAATTCAGAATGAGGCAAATAATTGAAAATAATTTTAAAATTCCACTGTGCTTGATTAGGGTACAAATTCTTCTACACAATTCTAATTAACTTATTTAGTACAAAGATTGATATAAAATTTCACATATGTCTCTTAATCTAACTCATCAAATTTTACCCAAGCCAGAGGAACAATGCACATATTCTAACACAAAATTGGGAAACTGTGGGTAAAGATGCTCCACCGTTGACAAATGGTATTTTTTCACTATCAAAAACAGGAGCAGACGATTTAGTATTTTTCTTCAGTTGCAAAAGTTACTTACTTTACACCATTACCACCATTGAAAAGTTTGAGCTTCTAATTTTACTTTAAGTTAAAAATATGAAAAATAATTAATTGCATCCCGAAAAAATTCTGTGTCACTATATCCTATATGGGATGAAGTAATAATTGTGCATGCACCAAAGGCAAAAGACATTATTTTATACTATTTTTTTGTGTTAATTAGACATATATATACACGATTAAACACCAATTATTGTTCAAATGATTAATATAATTTATGCTCTGTTGGCGGTGGAGCATCTTTACTTGTATGAAACATTTACACAATAAAGAGGTGAATCAATAAGACTAGTGACCTTGCTATGGAATTTACGCCTTTTTTTTTTTACTGTGGTAGTGTGTAACATTAAAGCACTGGCCGTGCACTTAAGTGCAGCAATGTAATTTGCTTCTATGAGAGAAATTCCCAAAAATTACTTATAATAATTATCTTATATAAAATCTCTGAAGGCTTCATACAAAATTTGTAATTCAAAGTTTTTTTTTTATTATTTGAGTTTTCTTCTCCCTCCTCCACAAAAAATGTGTGAAAACCATATGACAAACTTCTAAATTAAGAAAAAATACTAAGACATTTGTTAAAACAAATGGTGACAAAATATTCATTTAGAAAACAGTATAAAAAAAATAAAACAAGAGATCCAAGACGGATCTTGGCGCCCACCAAAGAATGATATATGTCTAACAATGGCAAGTGGGATCTTTTCTTTGCTTTTCAAACTTTTACTACATACTACACGTGAAATTTGAGAAAGACCCTTTCAGTACTTTCTGAGATATATAGCAGTAACAAACAATTATCAAAATCCAAGATGGCTTAATGTTGGTCCCAAATGCAATATGCAAAACTAAGGTCCTAGCGGAAATTACACATGAAAGTTCTGGGGGGCTTGGACCATATAATTCACAATTTTGGTTGACCTTTGGCCAGGGATGGTTTATGCAAAATTTCGACAAATTTGGTTCAGCAGCTTTGGAAAAGAATTCAAAAATGTTATTTGTTTATCGCCATATATATGACGGACGTCAGACATTGATATAAAAAAGGTGATTAGAATAAGATTGAACAAATTTAATATGCATTTATGGCCTCAGTTTCAGTGTCATATGAAGATTTACCTGAACCTACATATCACACTACCATTTGTGACATAAATGGTTTATCATACTGAAAATAATGAGCAATTGATTTAGAAAATATTTCTTAAATTTGTGATGAGTAAAGATTGTCGTATGATGCTTTGTCTGTCATTTTTGTACAATTGGAAGGGGAGATGACTCCATGTGAATGATGGGGCACATGCCCCATGGAAATACGGTCGTAATTATTTGATATGTTTCAATTAATCACAGACACTGTTATAAACATGAGGTATAATAATATTTGCTATACCATCGACAATTTTTTTTTTTTCCCACAAACACACATAGAGCGAAAATACCATTTGTCAGCAGTGGAGCATCTTTAATCATATACAAAACAGGTTGGTTTATAGTGGTTATTATAATTTAACTGTATGTCATTACAAACAGATTCTAAGCCTTATATTACAATGCCTTCCCCTTTTTTTCCCATCCTATGTTATTCCAACTCCATGCAGTAACATATATTCTCTGTACAATGCTATCATTTACAGACTCTTCCCCAGTCCACACCTTCACAACCAACAGATGGTAGAATTATCCCAGCTCAGGCCCCACATTGTCAGCATGCCTATCAACCAATCACTGACCACCTGGCTAGCTAATTAACATATCTCTGATATGTGTCACTAATTACATACATTATAGATGTCAATTAGCTGATCTATGGTCACAACAGACAAATACATTGTCTTAAATCCTAAACAGTCAAAAAAATAGGTCTGTTAGGATTGACTGAAAAAAATCTGGTTTAAACAATCACCTGTAATATTATTTTCAGAATTTTATTCTTTTTTTTTTTTTTTGATTTCCTCATAGACAAATTAAAGTTCAAAAGAAGATTAAAGGCAAAGATCAAATTAAAGAAATGGCATCCCCATGTCATGTCTGTTTATTTAAAAAAAACAACAACAACAACAACAAAAAAAACAACAAAAAACAAAAAAGGAAACTTATGAAATTCACTCAGGTAAATGCTAATATTTTTTTTACATATGCTTATTTAAAATATTTAATTAAATATCCTAACAAATGATAATACTAAAATGTCTTTATTAAATGCAGAAATTAATTTATATTCATTCTGATGATAATTCATGATGTATTATTTTAGTAACCTTCCAAAATATTATTTTCAAATTCAAAAAATTCTCCTTCACTCATTACATCTTAATAGTAAATTATCCTCAAACTTTTTTGATATACTCCATATTTGTTTTCTTAATTTGAATTCCATTTATTTTTCAATGGATAAATGTCTTGTTAAGTAAGTATTAAAACATGATTTTTGTAATTCCCACGAACGTAATTGTCTAAACGCCGTCTAAGCCGGGTATAGACATGAACAGTGGCTGGCTAATTATAATCTGATTACATCACCAGGAATTAAGAGTCAGGTAATCCCTTTAACTTAAGACCAGATTACAAAACGTTAGGCAAGCTACTTATCTCGAGAATTATCTCCCTTACATAACCTGTTAACCTATAGGCATCTGTAGATTTGTGTTTTAGTAAACATATTTGTCCTTGGATATTTTTTGGCACAAACACACAAAAAAGGAAAGCTTAAATAAATCTAATTACTTGATTTTTTTTCCATATTATCTATGAGTTTGAAATAAATTTCTTCTCTTTGATCAGCAGAGGAATATAACCTAGTCGTATATTTTAAATTGAACTAAAAAAAATATCAGAAACTTCTTAATATAAATTGTTCTTCTTGAAGACTTCTCCTTAATTAAAATTATTTACATAAAAACAATGTATAACAAAAACAATTTTATTGAAACTTTGCAATCCTGTTCAATGTACACAAAACAAACCTTTATCTGCCATGTACAATGTATTTTACTAGAAAAAAAAATCTAAGAAAAGGGAAATCTGGATGACAGAATAATTTTCAATTTATTATCATTCAAAATTTTTCATAGCGAATGAAAGTTTGTTGTTTGACAATTTACGTCAAAGGTCTTAATCAAACATCTATATGTCAGATGCCAACAAAATCCTTTATAGAAAAAAAATAAAGTTAACAAGGTGCTATAAAAATTAAAGTACCGTAGATGGCCACTTTTCTTGTGTAACAATTAAAACCCCAATAGCAAAATGTATAGTAATGCAGTTAGTTAAGCTTATATATTTGATATCAGAAACATTTGCATAAAATGCATCTAAGGATAGTAGAAGCTACAATGTTATTATAGACTTGTGGAGTTTAAGGTAAATCTGATACCAAGTTGATGTATCTTTGTAGACAGTAGATATAGTGCTTCACAATATATTTACCAAGCCAAGCATTGTCAGGTATGGCAAGCATGGGTAACAAGGGGAAATTAAGGGAACAAATTCGTTAAATGTTAAAAACAACAATAAATCTTCCCTTGTAGAATTTGGATAATTTAAAAATATGAATTACAATATCTAAAAAAAAATAAAAGAAATATTTTTTTCTAATTTTTGATGGCATAACATTACATTTTGTATCAGAAATTGGATACATTTTTTTGATAGTAAACAATTACCCCTGAGTAGCCCCCCAATCTCCTAAAGTAGACATGCTCTTGTTTTGACTGCCTTACTAATATAGCTGTAGGGGGTCCACACTGTATGCATAGAAACTGACCCCTAATAACTCTGGCCAGCTTGACCAATAACAAATACCCTGGGGATTAGAATCAGGGGTGGCCCAAGCTTGCATAGGGTGGCAGCACAAGCTCTGGTCCTATAAGCCAACACCAGCCTGGCAGGGTAGAGCCTTAATCAACCCCTTTGTTTCTTCAACTCCCTTTCACGGGTTTGGCTGATAGGGTTTAAGGGTGAAAAGTGGAGATCAGAGAGCTGAAAGTAAGAAGCTATTGTTCTTGGCATTCCTGGAACACAATGACACTAATTTACCAGTTTAAGAAGTAAAGAAGTTGTTGCTTGGACTTGTTGATGCCAGCCAAGCACCTAGAAAACAGAGGGACAGCAAAACCTTTCCACACAAAAGCCAGCACTCCTGTGGTAAGTCACACCACTACAACTCTACACAGAGGGAGCAGACTTTGACCACTTTACAAGCTAAAGGTAGGACACTTTAATTTCATCTATGATATAGTTTGTCTAAAACATATATCAAAGAAAAGAACTTTGAATTATATACTTTATATGCATCTGTCAACATAAATAATTTTTGAATTATAATGTTATTATAAACATCTGTTTCTTCTTTGTTATCAAGCAAATAGTTTTATTTATCTTTGAATATCAACTAAAATATTTCAAGGAAAATTTCTCTTTCACATTTTGAAATTGTTAACCTGATGAAAGTCTACTTTGAAACCCTCTATGAAGATATTAAAGGTTGATTTTTGCATATTTTGACCTGTTCTTTCTGATGGTATAGTCGGATTTTTTTCACATTTTGAATATTAAAGAATTTGGACTTGCTAAAATGGCCTAAATTGGGGGTTCAAAATCAGGAGTCTCTCCAAAATACGGAGGGTTGACAAGTATGTAATGTGATATTATCAAAACAATATTCAGCTTAAAATGTTATCATTAAAATCATTAAGACTTTGAATCCAGAAAACAAATCAGATCAGGAATACAAAAAATTATTCAAGGATTTTTTAAAAACAAATTATTTCTTACTTCCAATATTATATATTTTATTTTAAATAATGTTATTGTCATATGACATGTACCTAATATGTCTTAAAATGGTCTTCAAATTCTTGGTTAAAATCACAATTCATACAGATCAAGTAAATATTCTCAGTGAATAACCAACTTCTCAAACATTTTTGGAATTTCCTTCAATCATTATCTTTTGATCAACCTGTTAGAATTGATGTTAGTAAGAATGTATAACTAGGGGCAGTCTATTGACAAAGGTAAAGAAAACTAGATCAATTCATGTAAGAACATGTGAAAGGCCTAGGGCTCCTCTCCATGTGACATGCTTGTGATGTCTTTGTTACGACTAGGCCCCTTGTGTCCCTAAGAAAACACCTGTAGGTCTGCTATTTACCTAGATTATGTAACATGGCCCCTTGCGAGTGGGAGCTTAAGGGGCTGTCGCTAAAATGTTGAGAAACCATGTATAAATTTATATACAGTTCATTCTTGTGTTTCCCGCTATTAAACTTTTACATAGATTTAATTTAATGTTCAGATATATATAATTGAGTAATTGAATTGTATAGGTTAATGAAAAGTAGAATAACAAAATATCCTATGTTTTGCTTCAATTTCAACAATGTTCTGATACCTTAGTAGATCTAAGGAATTCCAATGATTTTATTGAAATTTGATTTAGGAAATTCTGATGCTTTTATTGGATCAATAAGTTTATGAGGCCATCAAATTATTTTAGGAATATAATTATTTATATAATACTCCAACCAGTTACACTGATATCTGCATGCTTTTGACATTGATGATCTGAGGTCAGCCGGTATAAAGATGGTGACTGATAAAATAGAAATTCTGCACCAACTTGATGCCAGGCTGATATCTGTTCTGCTTTCACCAACTGATGGAATTTAAATATATCAACTACAAAAGAACAGCAGATATGTAATACATTTTTTTTTCATAAAAGAAATTCAATAAATTTACTCTACAATTAAAGTTAATGATATATATCATATAACAAGAAAAAGATTTTAAATTGCCAAGTAAACAGCTTAACAATTATTCATGCCAAGAAATTACATTTAAAATTTGTTTTAGAATTTATGCATAAGGAAATGTAGATTCATATTTTTTAAAATAGAAAACTTGTAAGTTAAATAGTCAGTGTTGTGATTTCTGGGCAATAAATCTTCTTGATTATCTCCCCTTCTGGGGCCTCACTTCAGGACAAGGTTGACAAAGGAGATTGTGTAATCTATCTATAGGGACATAGGTAATTGGTTGTCATGGTTACAAACAGGTATGTAAACAACCGACCCAAATCACACCTTTTCCAAGTGAACAAATTACTGGCCATGTTAGCCTTCAGGGGAGACAACTGCCCACCAGTAAAAAACAAGTTTAGGGACAAAAGGCCGAGATAGTGGGTGATAAATTAATTACAGGTAAACCTGCATACCTGGTCATGTCTTTGTTAATTATGTATAGGTAGAGCACACCTGGACAGACTCCTTTATTACCAAAACAACATAGATAAGCTTTACATAGATCCTAAAGACAAATTCCTGGATTTGTTGTAAAGTCAATTTAGTAGTAGGTTTATTTGACAATGCAGGGACAATGAAGCTGTTTACAAAATGCCATTTTCTTGATAAAAATCTGATTCCGGAAAATTCCTGGACATTGTTGTTAGGCTTACTAGTCAGTAGTCACCTCTCCTAGGATAAGCAACCCGTTAACAAACTGGATTTGTTGGAACAACTCGATTTTCTGATCAGTTACATTTTGTTTGAGCATCGTACCAACATATCCTGGGCACTCACATCTGAGCTAAAGAAGTCGGATAAAATAACAGGTATGTAATACAAGGTTAAATTTAATTTTCTATATTTCAGTTGTTATTTTTACGCGAGTTTCCTTAATTCGCTTTTAAGTTTTGTTTTTGTGCTGTTTATTTTTAAATTAACAAACAATTAGACTAAATATTATGAAAGTCTCTGTATCTCGTTTGGTGAAGTTTATTTGATTGGATTACTGCACCAATGTGATGCCGGAGGGCTGTCATAGTAACAAAGACATCATGGAGTTATTCCTCGACATTTTTTAGACTATCAAGTTTATTATTTATTTCTTTTTGAAGCATTGACTTTACAGTTGTAGATTAGAATATGCAAAACAACTTTTTCTCTGCTGCTTTTAATTATTGTACATAAAATTCAACAAGGTCTTGCAATTTAAAATTTTTTTTGCACATAATGGTTGACGTACAGATCACACAACTGTACCCTTAATGAAAAAAATATTCCTAATTAGCCAGTTAAAACCCCTGGGATCTTCTTGTGTGCTGAACATAAAGAAATCTGCACCAATAAGATGCCAGGTGATTTTAAATGGCAAATCAGAGACAGAATCATCAAAACACTGTCTGACAGGGATAATTCTGTATCAGGATGTAAATGGTAAATAATATTGAATTTTATCCCATTTGTAACAAGTCAAAGGTCATGGACAGGTGCTGACCCCTGGTATCTGTAATGTGCATGTAATTACACAGAAAACAAGCACTTACAAATGCTGGGGGCTAACATCAGTGTAAAATACTGACTAACATCGTTCATTGCATCAGACAATTACCATATTACTTTTCAAGGATTATTTAGAGTGTTTATTTTCTACTTATTTGTCAGCAACTCTGCTTAAGTTCAATGCAAACCTCCTTTAATCACTTTAGTTGGACCATTGAAAACTTGAAAAGGGTGTTTGAGTTTTGGAATTAAGAATGGAATTAAACAGGGTCTGTGTGTAATATAAGTTCAAGAAGACACTTACAAAGTTCAAATTCGTGTGCCTTTTCTTTTTCTCTAAATATTTATTTTTTAAACATGTGAATTTTAAATATACTATCAATTCTGTCTCTCAGGTCTGATACTGTCTGTTGTTTCTCATTATTTGTAATGTGGTAGTGTAATAAATAAAACTAGCACTTACAAATGCTGGGGAATGTTGTCAGTTACAACAGAAGACCTGATTGGGGCAGGGGGAGGGTTGAAGGAGGGAGGCACACACAGCAAGGGTGTCAAGATACTTCCACAGTGATTCATTATAGCCCACCATATAAACACAGACAATGAGATAAGATTACATAGGCCCAGACATAACAGTTCCCTGCTGGGCCCTAGTATCAGATTTGGGCTTGTGTAACCTAGCAACAAGCACTTATTGATGCTGGGGTCTGTGTTGAGAACTCACCTTCTGCTGTCTTTACTTTATTAGACAAAATCTACTTTCAACTTCAAATGTTATATTTCAGTAAAATTTAGCAAATCCAATTTTCATCTTTTTCACTTCCCAGAAAATTCAATATAGTTTGGGCAAGTAAGGCCAAACAAAATTAATTCTTAGTTTCTCAGGCTTCGCCGCATCGACATTTAGCCCCCGCTAAAACGTTTTTATGCGCCATAACTTAAAAATTAAAATCGAGACCGCCGCATCGAACGCACCCCAAATTTCCATTCGAACTCGCCCGAAATTTCCATCCGGAAATTGGCTCCAATTTTAGTATGCACCTTTCATTTCCGGTAAAAAAATGGCTGCCGATGTCAGCATTTGCTCAAAACGGAATGTTTCCTCCCAGGATTATGTATTTTCAACTGGTTTTCTTTGGATATAGTGACGATTGAGATATTTAAAAGCTGTTCTTAAAGACTGAGTAAGAATTTACATTTTCTACACGTGTTTTCATTGATTTTCATGTCCTTCAAGTGAGAAAAAAATAAAATGTTATCTGCCGCATTTGTTTTCAGAGAAATAAAAAATAAAAAAATATTCCCGCTGCCCGCACTGACTTTTTAAAAAAGTGGCCTGAGAAACTAATAATTAATTTTTTTTGGCCTAATGCTGGTTTAGTAATTTTTTTGTCGAATTCCCTTACTATTTCTTACCAAATAAGTAATATTCAATATGGATTAAAAAGGCAATCAGTAGAGATATCCTTATTTAATGGACGTTGGGCCATATTTTTTCGATCCCTATATTAATTCTCTTGACTATCACAGTGCAGTGAGAGAAGACTCTGAGAATCTACATGGAATGAAAGACCCACCACCTTCCCAGGATGTGTAATGTTCTGGTGAGATTAGCCATACTAGCACTTACATATGCTGGGGACTTAATGGGTAACAAACGACAAGGGAAACCATTCATGTCACAGAATCTGTAACTATGGAAACCACTCATGTCACAGAATCTGAGACTATGGAAACCTCTCATGTCACGGAATCAGTAACTATGGAACTATGGAAACCACTCATGTCACAAAATCTGTAACTATGGAAACCACTCATGTCACGGAATCTGTAACTATGGAAACCCCTCATGTCACGGAATCAGTACACCATTTTTGTTTTCCCAATGAAGATTCTGTAAAGCAGATGAATTAGAATTTTTCTTCAGTTACAAAAGGGACTTGATCTACACTATTACCACCAGTCTTCTTATTTCACTTTAAGATAAAAATATAAATTGTGTCTCAAACAAGAGGCCCATGGGCCTTAACAGTCACCTTATATTTGATAGAAAGTAGTTATGTAATTTACAAGCCAACTGATGTCTTTTGTTCACAAAATAGGAACATACATCTAATAGGTCTAAATACAAAAATTCATTAAGCTTGGTGCATATTTACTCATATTACTGTGTTCACAAGGTTCAATAATTATTATTGCAAAGGGCAATAACTCCGTAAATAAGTTTGATTGAATCAAGCTTATTTTCAAACTTGTCAAGATATTTCCTATGATAGTCTATAAGCAAAGTTTCATTTAGCACGGATCATATTTATGATGAGTTATCATATTCACAAGATTCAATAGTTATAATTGCAATGGGCAATAATTCTGTAAGTTACTATCTAATTAGGTCAATTTTGGGAACTGTCCAAGATCTTTCCAATTTTAGTCTAAATACAAAGTTTCATGAAGCTAAGTGCATATTTATTCAAATAATCGTATTCACAAGGTCGGGTCCAATTACAATAATTAGTGCAAAGGCCAATAACTCCGTAAATTATCGTCGGATCAAGCTGATTTTCAAAATCCTCGGAGATATTTCTAATGTTAGTTTACATTCAAAATTTCATTAAGCTCGGTTTATATTTACTAAAGTTGTCGCGTTCCCAAGGTCCAATATTAATCATAATTGTGAAGGGCAATTGCTTCGTAAATTACTGTTGAATCCAGCTGTTTTTCAAACTCATCCAAGATCTTTCCAATGTAAGTCTACATACAAAGTTTCATTAAGCTCAGTTCATATTTATTAAAGTTATCACATTTACAAGGTCCAATAATAATTATTAGTGCAAAGGACAATAACTCCGTAAATTGCTGTCAAATCAAACTGATTCTCAACTCGTCCGAGATCTTTCCAATGTTAGTCTACATACAAAGTTTCATTAAGCTCAGATTATATTTACTAAAGTTATTGCGTTCACAAGGTCTAGTAGTAATTATTAGTACAAAGGGCAATAACACCGTAAATTGCTGTCAAATCAAACTGATTTTCGAACTCGTCCGAGATCTTTCCAATGTTTGTCTACAGACAAAGTTTCATTAAGCTAAGTTTATATTTACTAAAGTTATTGCGTTCACAAGGTCTAGTAGTAATTATTAGTGCAAAGGGCAATAACTCCATAACTTATGGTTGAATCACGCTGATTTTCAAACTCGGCTGAGATATTTCTTATGTTAGTCTACAAACAAAATTTCACTAAGCTCGCTTTATATTTACTATTAAGTTATCACATTCACAAGGTCCAACATTAATTATATGTGCAAAGGGCAATAACTCTGTAAATTACTCTTGAATCAAGCTGGTTTTTTTACGAATTCATCCGAGACCTTTCCAATGTTGGTCTACATACAAAATTTCATTAAGCTCGGTTTATATCTACTAAAGTTATCGCGTTCACAAGGAAATGTTAACAGACGGCGCACAAAAGAATATCACAATAGGTCACCATGACCTATGGTCAGGTGACCTAAAAAGTCCATGACACTATGTCTTTTAAATCATGGAATGAATTACTCATGGTACATTCTACAAGATAATAGATATAATTAATTGTGGAGAGGTTCAATTACCCCTTTGTAACTTGTGTAAAAAAGTTTTGTTGAGTAAGTATATAGTTGCTATGGATTTTTCATGTTATCCTTATGGATGTTTACATGTAAGGGATTTTCGGTGTTGTACAACTGTCATTGTGTGTTGCCCAGTGCTTATTCATTTGTAAGAGCCTTTACCAGTAGTTTATCAGGAACATTCTAGCTACATTTATGAGCATTTTGGGTTGTCCTTTATGGTTAACTATAAGGGTTTTTGGTGTTGGCCTGTAGTTTGTGATGGGTTATTTTGTGTTGCCCTATGCTTACCTGTAAGGGTTTTTGGCGTTGCCTGTAGTCTGTCGGGTGATGGAATCTTTAAACACCTGTCGTCTGTAGATTTTCTCCTCAACTGTTCCACATGTGATGAGGCGGTAGATGACCACATTCTTATCCTGTCCAATACGAAACACTCTATCTACAGCCTGAGCATCTGTCGCAGGATTCCAACTTGGATCAACTAAACAAGGAATATCACAATTAGAGAACAAGTTGGTCATATCTTCAGTTACTAAATTCTTATCATTATATGAAAATCTTTTCAAACACTTTTGATACTTTGATATTAAAGGCATAAAATGCTACTTATGTTATGACGGTATTAATACAATAATGAACAAGTACTGACAGAGTTATTATTCAAATCCTTTATGCTTCATCATAAAATGATGAAAAGTTTACAAAATGAGTGGTTTTTTTTTTGTTTTTTTTTTACATCTTTATCGGCACATCTTTTCTATTAAGCTGACATTTGCATGTAAAGAGATTACATGACTGTCATGCCATATATCAGATTGTGTTAGATACAAATCCTCTATATACTGACTTACATATGATTACACGGTCTGCTGCTGTTAGAGTCAGCCCCACACCACCAACCTGAAATAAGGTGAACAACATTAACATTAAATTAAATCAAAGCTGGATCAACTCAAAAATAAAACTGTAAGCCAATGACAAATTCTTCCTGCTATCCATTTTTGGGACCAGGGCAACCAGATTACATGTAATTTTTGAAAAGACAAAATATGATCACCAAATATGCAATGACTCATAATTTTTTTTCTTTCGTATTCATTTTATGCAACAAAAAGAAATCTGATATCTGGAAATATTTGTCATCCATTAAAACCCCTATGCAGCAATTTTCAGCTAAATCGGAAAATATCTAAATTTTTACCAATCTGAAGCCTATGCTATGTTTCCATGGTAACCTATGACACCATGTGATGTGTACAATAATAGGCATCTGCATGTTATATCACTTGACTAAGTTAACAAAATTGATCCAAAGACTATATATATAAATAAATTATTGACCTTTTTACAACCAGTGTGTAGTGACCTAGTTACCAAACTTTAAAGAGGACGAGATTGGGGGCGATGATAACTTCAATTTTCATTTCAACACAACATACAAAATATTAGTTGGCACAACATCTAAGAGGAATCAGGAACTTGGGAAAGTGAAAAAGAAATATTTACAGACAACAGAATTGGACCATAGACCAAAGTTAATGATCAAACCTGGGTGGTGAGTAAGAAAAGATTGTAACTGGTGTCGGTTTGAAACTTCTGGATTCTCTGGTCCCTCTCACAGATATGGGTCACTGTTCCATCCAGTCTCATTATCTTGTGGCCCTGTCAGCAAAAGTATTCAATACATTAACTACACATCAACTTAACATCACACCTTCTAAATGCATGTAATCAAAATCTTAAGAGAAGCTCAAGTGGACAAGGTGATGGTTTATTATGGATAAACATTCCACTTGATTTTAAAAAAATTATTACAAAATATTTATCTACACTACTAGACTTTCTAGTCTAGATGCATAATGCTAAAATGGGGGTTTTGAGATCTCAAAACGATGTGTTAAGTACAGTTTACCTTCAATTAGTCCCACCTTCTGGTGATTGTGACATCATCAAATTCACATCATAAGATGACGTCACAATCAGCAGAAGGTAAATTGTACTTTACCCACATTATTTTTTTATCTCTAAACCCCCGTTTTAGCATCTAAACTAGAAAGTTTAGCTGTGTAGATTAAATTTTTTTTGACAGTAAATCATACTTTATCCATGTCATTTTGGGATCTTGAAACCCCCGTATTAAAAATTGCCCTACCCTGTTTGTGGTGACCTTCTCTATTATATCCAGTATCTTGCGCGACTGTGAGAAGATCAGGGTGCGATGACCTTCGGCTTTCAGCTGTGTAAGTAGCTGGACGATGAAGATTAATTTTCCAGACTCATTGATCAAAATTTCGTCGTCAATGTTATGAATTTCTGTCGCAGCACTACTCAAACCTTCTTCTGATTCAAGCAGAGAACTGTCCATCCTTAAAATATTCAAATCCATAGAAAATGCAAATGTAATTGCTTTTATTAACTTAAAGTGTCATTCAACTGCCTATTTAAACAATCTTTTTATATCCAAATATTACTAAAAACCAAACTGAAAAATTCTGAATATGTTAAAGTGAGTATCCTTTAATCATTGTATCAGAACAAGCTAAGTAATGAAAAGTTGAGGACAAAAGAACTAAATCAAAGTACTGAAAGTACTAAATGGCTCGGTCTCGAAGATAGTAGGAATCTATTTATAAGGTCAACACTACTGTAGTTTTGTACAATAAGAAATAAATTTGGCTGGTGTTCCTTCCAGTTTGGACTTTTGAAGATTCCTTGGACACAAAGGTGTAAAATAAGAGACACATACTAAAATCTTGGAAGCCCATTCTAATATTTCCTATGATGTTATATGTCAAATGATTTTATAACACCTTTAGCATTTTCCTTGTTAATTTGATGTTAATGAAAATATCCATTCTGAATGGCTACTGTCATCAAGTTCCTGGTACCACAGTATCAGTTAACAAGTATTGTTTTGCAGCAGAGAAAGACAAGAGGCAAACTTTTCTATGTCAAAATGTCTTAAATATAGAATATGTCTGTCCTCTAGAAGACTTATCAATATCACCATGTGATTTTTGAATAAATTGGTCAATTGGTCTACTTTTAACAAGTTTTGTAATTATTCTTTTGTAAAACAGCAAGTTGATTGATATACTAAGTATCCGAACTTCAATTCAAACCGGATAACTTGTTAGCTCAGCATAGACCATGAAATTGTTTGTACACTTTCTTAACTTCAGGATTGTTTTACAAAATTACAAATGAATTTTTCTACAATTTTTTATTTTCAAATCCCCATACCTCTGATGAGTATAATAAAACTGTCATTACAAGTGAATCAAATATTTTCAGTTTAAGATGAACAGGAAGAGATACATTCCTTTATTTCTTATAAATAGCAAACACCGATTTAATTGTTTGTTCAGCAGGTTTATTTCCTTTCTTTAAAAACGCTACCATTAACATTATTTTCTGTACCTAGATATGTAAACAATTCTTATAAATCTAATTCTGTATTCCATAACATCAACTGGTGTTGTTGTACCGATTTACGTCTTGAGAATATCACAATTTTTATCATATGATATTAAGTTCTAATTTCCATGTTATGCAATATTGTTAAAATTCATGTAACATTTGTTGTAGACCATCAGATATTTCTGATATCATAACAGTGTTATTGGCAAATAATATGATAAAAAGTTTGGGATATATTTCAATATCATATACCGTAAAAACTGGTATAATTTGCGCAGGTACTTTTTAGGGCTGAAAATGCTTAAAAAATCTACTATCAGTATATTTAGCGCATCAAAAAATGGGGAAAAACAATGTCCAGGGAATCCCAAAACCGATGTATGAAGGTGACAATTTCAATGCAAAATATTCCCCATAAATGCTTGACAACTTGCACAAAAAATGTTGTATTTAGAAGAAATAACATATGAAAACCGCATTGTGTTTATTTTCTTTTATTTGCCACCGTAACCTGAAACTGAAATATCTAGCAGATGTCCAAAACATCGGCGGTCTGGTCCGCCGTACTCCGTGCACATGTCAATGTTTTAAGATATTACACATGAATAGTAATCAGGAATATTTGAAAAGAGTAGAATCAATTCACTTAAATTGGCACAATAAGTAATAAGTGTGTTTGAGATCATTAACAATCAACAGCAATCAGCTAGCAACAATCACAGTGTGCATAATTTGTCAAGATTTGTAAGACAAAATATTTTTTTCCACCAGGTAAGATTCTAAGTCATAAAGGTAGATTGAAAATAGGAAGGGAGATAAAATAACCAGATAAATATTTGTAGCGGGATCAGACTGGGTTGATTATCGGTGATCAGGTACATGTAGCTCAGTCGGAAGAGCTACATTTTCTTCTCTCCTGTTACAGAATTGGCACCCAACTAAATAACCAACGGCTGTGGTGTTTGAAAGGGTCTCGTATGTATTCAAAAAAGCAGGGAGGAGTGTAGCGGGACTGGACTGGGTCGATTATCGATGACCAGGTAGTTCAGTCGGTAGAGCACTCAGCTAGTGTTCGGAGAGTCCCGGGATCGAATCCCGGTCTTGCCGCTACATTTTCTCCTCTCCTGTTACATATGGTACCATACTGTGCATGTAGATATTCAAGGTAAATCAACAATGTTCGCTGATCTTGCAGAATTGCCTTACAGTGTTATAATGCATGTAGTAAATGTATGTCTCATTGGTGTGATTGATTTAAAGGCAGTTCATGTGGTGACCGAAAAAAAAGGTAAAATCAATACTTTCAGAGTGATCAGGGAACATTGATAGTCAAGGCGGGGAAAACATAAGACGACCTGTGTTATACAAATTAATGTTTAATTGATTTTCATTAAATTGTCTCGAAGGTGATGATTAGTGTGTTATGAACGATAAGCTTAATATGTTTTTGACAAAAAATATAAACAGCTAATGTCATATTGTGTTTTAAATTTAAATAATCTTTTATTTATTCATTTCATTTCAAGCATGTACATGTCATAGAATATAAACAAATATCAGGTATATGCTTAAATCATATCACAGTTAAATTCTTAATAAGGAATTTGAAGATGATGATAGTAATTATTTTCGGATTGAAAAGGATTACAATATTAAGCTTCCACAGTTGAAAATTACTTCTTTTTGTTCACACAATTCTTCTCCTAGACTGTTTCCAGTTGAAATGATACATGCATGCTGACATTCTGTAAAACATAAGGAAACAATAAATGTATTAACAGAGTAATTACTGAAAAGGCTAATATCATATAATTAAACATTTTACTCATAAATAGCAATACCAGCATAGAGGAAATATTATTGAAGTTTAATTCCCGCTGTTCTTCATTCCTCCTGTTCTTACAAATAAGAGTTTTGTCCTACATAAATTGATTGTAATATAGCAGTTGTTATATAATGTGCACAAAGAAGTATAAATATACACACGTATCATATGCATGGGTACAGCGGTAAATTAATAAGTTATACAGAAAATGATGGTGCTGATCATGAAAAGCGTAATGTCTATTTTGTTGAGTAAAAAGTTAAAAAAAAACTAACATTGTTCACACCCTAAGATGTAATCGCACTAAAAACAGTGATCATGTGGGCTTTTGTGTGATTGCATTTGTAAGACTGTGCCAGGTGGTAGAGATTAGTTCCGCTCGAGTGATCACACAATGCAAGTGAGAGTCGGGAATATGTTTATGTAAGTTTTAATTGCTAATCTCTGATGCTTGTTGGTAAAATATAACTCAGGATAATTGCTAAACAATTAACAGTTTTCTCTACATTTTTACAGATTGAAACAGCTTTTGAAGTGCCGTTTTACGGAAGAATTATGAAAAAGAAATCGACATTTTCATTGATCTAGTAGTTCAAAAAATATCACTTCGAGTTATATGAACATTCCATATATGATTTATGTCATTCGGCCAAAAATTTACTTTGTATTACCTAGTTTAATGAATATGCTGTATGTATATGATCAGAACGTCAAGCTCCTGTGGTGAAAATAACTAAAATGTTTTAAAAGTATGGTTTAATGGAAATCTCTGAACGTGCTTTAGTATATAGATATAATCTGATATTTATACATGTGCTTATGAAATTATCGATAATTATGGATGTGGTAAATATTCATACCTTATTAACTGCCGTTAGTTTTAAGATTACGCCACCTTGGACATTTACAAAATGTTCACCGTCTGTCACGTGCTATTTTATCAGTAGACCAAGTTTGTCCAAAATTTTGTTAGAGTTGTCTTTCTTCCATTGTAGTAAATCCATGTGCCATAACACAGCCGTGATAAATGCATCTTCATTTCGCCATGAAATGTATTTGCTCCGAGACAAATTTGATTCAAATTACAAAATTATGGTATCAATTTTGATGTTCGAGGTGAAATATTGATTTCATTTTTTCCGTTGCGGGATGACTGTCGCTAATAGGGAGTAAACGTCTGGGGGGAACCAGCTTCGGAGCGAAGCATTTTTGGGACGAAACGTCTTCATTCATTGTAAACACCATTTTGGGGACGAAAAGTCTAGATACTTTGTAAACAATTCAGGTGAAAATTTTCAAACAGAAGATCTTTTGGATAGTGTATATAGTAAGGATATGAAAGTTGTAATATACTATTCCTATTTCAACGTTACAGATATGCTTATTTCAGTAACTTTCATATTCAAAATTTGCTATTTAAAATTCCTGGTAAAATCAAAGTTGTTGAATACACTGCCGCTAGGAGCGCTAGTATCTGCGAGCAATTTCTAAGCCAATCATATTGAGGAAATTGACTGTAAGAGAATTTTGCAACCACGATCACAATGGCGAGGTGACCCTCGAATTAAAAAATGGAGGAAATTACTTCCACTCACATGGATGATTGATGATGATTTAAATACTTACGCTTCTTCTCCGTCCAGCCCTAACTGTGCACATGCTCGCTTAGACAGAAGACGTGGATGGTCAGTAATCTTCTTTAGGACAGTCAGAGCTACCAGTGGGGATTTCTTTGTCATCAGTAGCTACATGTCGACAATTTAAAGTTATATAAATTTTTATATACCTGTTATGTATTATTAAGTAGAGCTTTGTTAACACTTAACTATCTTCAACTGATAAAAAGAAAAGAGGGCTTATTGGCAAGAGGAGGCTTATTATTGGTAAATTACGGTACTATGGATATGTTCTAATTCTTTATTTCTTTTACAAGGATTGCAAACAGCCCTAGGGCCACTAGATGCTTACTACGGATATCACTGACAGTCCTCTTCAACTGAGTGCAGCTTATCTATTACAGTCCAATCTGTCTATAAAAGACCATCCTATGGATAGAGGAAATATAGTCTTTCTAGCCACATGGTTATTGTCCAGAGATTGAATCGTGTTAAAATTGGTTGTTTGGGACCTAGAAAAGTGGACGTTATTATGCAGGTGGGCTTCATACAGAGGTGGTCACTAAGACAGGTTTTACTGTTTTATTTTAATTGATAGTCCAATTGATCAATATTTATTGTGGTTGACCTCCTACATTGACCGAATAAAAATAACACGACAATTGACATGAGTGACTCACCTCTTTCACGGAGTCTAATGAGAGGAAATCCTGGTAGATCTGTTGCTGGGTTCGTGTTAGAAACAGCCACACAATGAAGTCATTTTTCCTTGTCATAGTCGGCATTCTGGAACAAAACATAAAGGTAAACAATTTGCAATACTGTATGAGATGAAAGTGTCATTCATTGAGTCAGCAAAATTTCAGTTACTTTGATTTGAGACTTTTACCATAAATATAGGAATATTTTTTGATATTAAAACAGACTACATAACTCACTAAAGTGAAATAAGAAATGATAAGTTCAGAAAATATGTAAATAATCTATCTTTTGTAAAGTTTTATAATCCTTATAAAATAGAAATATTGAAATATTCTATTTTTTGATTTTCAAAATACATCTGGAGTAATAATGTTCCAATCATTTCTCTTTCTCACAAAAATGCCTTTAATATTAAACATTGTTATTATAATGAATAAAAGAACTTTTAAAATATGTAATTAACTAATTCACCCCTGAAGACACATTTAGACTCTTCCAATCAAAGACTAGACCAGTCCATTATGAAATTTCAGGGGTGAATGAGCTAAAGAATTCACTATGAACTGCAGTGCAGCATGTCCTCCATACTTAATTTGTTTGCGCTCCTGGCCGCTTTCATCTTCTGAAGATTTATCATCAAGTGTTTTTTCTTTCTTTGCCACCTCTGCCTTTGTACGTCGGAGGAAATATGGCGCAATGATCTTCTTCAGACTGTCGGCCATCATCATTCCGAGTTTTCTCTCTCCAGCTGTTGCATCACGCTCTCTCGCCTGTACAGAACAGAAACATTTTCAAGTAGGGATAAATATCAACCTGAGGAATGTTTAATCTTCTAATTCAAAATTGTAATGAACACTAACAGATTTTGTTGTTCAACAATAAATTATGTTCACAGTAGTAAGCTATTGGACAAGTAGTGATGGCTCTGTGTGTTATTATATTTTTTATCTTTAATTTCGAGATAATGCAATGCCGTTTTAAGTGTAATTAAGTTCTATAGAAAAGACAACATAATCCATACAAACTCAAGCCAGAATCACAATTCTATTTGTAGTATAAGCTAGCGCCTTTAATAATTTTTATACTGTGTAGCTGGTTATGTACACATTTCAAAACTTAAACTTTGGAGTGAAAGAAAGTTCTATAGAAAAGACAACATAATCCATACAAACTCAAGCCAGAATCACAATTCTATTTGTAGTATAAGCTAGCGCCTTTAATAATTTTTATACTGTGTAGCTGGTTATGTACACATTTCAAAACTTAAACTTTGGAGTGAAAGAAAATTTGAGCGGATAAACATTTTCAGAATTTGCAATAAGTGCATATATGATACAACCATTTCTCAACATTTTGTGATCATAGAAATGTGCCACAAAATCGTGAAGATATCATTCCAGCCAAAATGTCTAACTAGCTATATGACATGCACATCTGTATACCATACCCTTGTAATAGGAGTATCATATTCCATCTTGAAAGTTCTAGCTGTTCCCAATAGTGTTCCTTTGTGAACAAAATCAAAAAGGGCCCATAACTCCTGATAAAATAAAATAAGCATTTAAATCAAAATTAAATGATATCTAGGTCTTCAACTCAAACATGAAAAATTTAGAAAATATTATACTTTTCTAAAAGGATTATGTTTTTTTTGTTAAACAAATTATTTTCTTAAAAAGGCATTAACATTTCATAGAAAGGCGTTAACAGTTATTGACCAGAATAAAATGAGCACCTTGAGATTATTTTGCACTGGTGTTCCTGTCAGTACGATCCTGTTCTTGGCGCCGATGGCATGCACTCCCTTAGTGGTCTTTGTAGGATTCTTTATCTTATGACCTTCATCTAGGATCATATAGTCCTAGAATAGAGAAATGTTCAAAATTCATCACACAATCATGTATTCCAAGAATACTGAAAAATCCAAAGAAATTTTGCATAACTTTCATGGCCTTTTTTATAGGTAGATAAGTATCAAAGATAGTAGAAAAAAATGGTAGTTTCTAACTCAATGATAAAAATAAAAATTAAGGCTACATTTCTTACCCATTGAAACTCCCTTCCTTCCTTTTGACCGAGTTGCTCGAAGCTAGTGACCACCAGTCCGTAAGAGGTCAGACAGACCCCTCCTCGTCTCTGGACCTTAGCTAGGGCACGCTCCTTCTCGCGTTTACTACTCCCATGGAACAATGTCACTCGTATACCAGGTGCCCTGTATCACACCACCAAAATGGTTTTAATTTATTAAGCTATTTCCCCAAATCATCAACACAGAATCCATCAAAGACAATAATTCTTTTGGATAGCTCTTACATTAACCAGATTAATAGTTTTTGGAAACATTTATGCAAGGTTTTAGTTCTATAATAGATAGAGACATTTGAACATATAGAGCGTACGATTTCACTAACATTAAACAATGTACTTACACATTACATAGACATTATATAGACATTACATTGACATTATATAGACATTACATTGACATTATATAGACATTACATTGACATTATATAGACATTACATTGACATTATATAGACATAACATTGACATTATATTGACATTTATTCATTGGAATAGGAATTGAATTTTCCCAATGATCAAAGAAAATCCATTTCTCGAAACCAGTCCTCAGTTATAATTAAGTTTTAAACAATCATATGCCGTTATTGTTTGAAAAATTGATTCAAATATGGATTCATTATCAATTTTGAACAACATGCATTTCATTCAGATATCTTTTATTTCATTTCTGCAACATTACGTGTGTACATACCAGAGAATAGCCCTTACCATTTTTTGAATTCCTTCTCCCAGTTACTGATTAAAGACACAGGCATTACGATGAGAACTGCGTGAACCTTGTCCATGTCAAACAATCCTGACAGGAACGCTATCATCTGTATGGTCTTTCCCAGACTGAAATGTGTACAGAAATCAACAACTGTAAAACTTCCACTTTTGTCTCTTAACATATTTTTCCAGGCATTTGACACTATTTTAATTCAATGGTACAATAACTACTTTCTTGTGGCTATATTTGCTTAGTTATCACTTGTACTATTAGGTAGGGTGATAGAATTATAACTTCTGTCCCTTATTTCATGATGCAATTTTCCCTTTCATTTCTAATACTGTTAAGATACTTATTTTAGCAGTAGTTTTATTTTAGCACTTTTCCTGCTTATTCGTGTATAGTGCTAAATTATGTAAAATGGTATTTCCCGTATTGAACAACCAAATTGTGCTCATTTATATCTGTGCCAATTAAAAAACATTTTTACGTATTTGCACTAAATTTTGAATGTTCTAAAATAAGTAAGTTTACAGAATTCTTCCCCAATACAATATATCCCTTGACAGTGTTATATTTTTCACACCAATTAGAAACATATTGGGTTCTGACAAATACCATGTTTTGACTTGTAGTTGCTTTTCTCATTTATACATATATATAAAATGTATTCTATTGGAAAAAAGAAGTCATCATTTTATTACCAAATTCAAGTCCTATACACTACATTTGATAGTTTTCTAAGGTTTAGCCAGGGTTATTTTACCATTTTACAAACAAGCCTTACCCCATGTCATCACCTAGGATACCGCCCTTGCGTTTTTTGTGTAATGACCAGAACCAGAGAACCCCAGCTTTCTGATGGTCATACAGTTTGTTATAGAGATCTTTGTACAGGTAGAATTCATTCCCTACCAACACCATCCCATTATCATCTTCCTCCTCAGACTCTTCCTCATCGCCATACTGTTCTAGGTAGGCCTGAAATCATAAAACATATCACCGTACTGTACTAGGTAGGCCTGAAATCATAAAACACATCACCGTACTGTTCTAGGTAGGCCTGAAATCATAAAACATGTCACCGTACTGTTCTAGGTAGGCCTGAAATCATAGAACACATCACCGTACTGTTCTAGGTAGGCCTGAAATCATAGAACACATCACCGTACTGTTCTAGGTAGGCCTGAAATCACAGAACATGTCACCGTACTGTTCTAGGTAGGCCTGAAATCATAAAACACATCACTCTACTGTTCTAGGTAGGCCTGAAATCACAGAACACATCGTCATACTGTACCAGGTAGGCCTGAAATCATAAAACATGTCACTGTACTGTTCTAGGTAGGCCTGAAATCACAGAACATGTCACTGTACTGTTCTAGGTAGGCCTGAAATCACAGAACATACCACCATACTGTTTTAGGTAGGCCTGAAATCATAGAACACATCTTCTACTGAGTTTTACACATTGTCATGTATGATCCTTTGTAGATTTGAAGTAATTAAGTTAGACTTGAATTCATCAAGTTAGATATAAGTTTTTTTTAGATCTGTAACATCTGTAGCATACCTCCATCTTTTGTATACGTCGGACCAGTTTGTCCTTGTGGTGGATCTTCAGTGCCCGCTTGTTCATTTCCAGAGCCATTCTAACCTGTCCATCAGCTGCCAGCTGTGAAGCTTTCGTGACCAGGCGATTAAATTTCACCTGCTCATCATGTGTCAATTCCTCTTCACTCATATGACGAGGCTTCACATTTTCTGTTCAGATGATGACAATGACAAGATCAGCACATTTATGAGAAAATGTATAATTTTTTTCTATCTCAAACAATACGAATAGAAATTTGGCATTTTTGAAATAACAGAATCCATATCATGAAGTTAATGTAGTGTCTCATTAAAAAAATAAAACACACCAACAATGAATGAGATATTCTTCATTATTCTTTCATATAATTTTTTTCAGAATTAATAGTTAAAAAGTATTCATTTGAGATTTTATTTTTACAGTACACATCTATTTCAAGAAAGCATGTGAATCGAAACATGTGCGCTCAGTCTAAAAAACATAAACAGCACCTAGTAGTTTCCTTTGTGTATCACCTACTAATATGTAAATGAAGCCCTTACCTGTAAATGCATATGGGGCTTAATTATTTTAGCATGAAAACATGTCAACTCCACTAAGCTGTCATTTAGATGTTTCTCAAAATAAAATATCCACACAAGTGAATTGAAATCCAAACAAAAATATATCCATATATCTCCACGTATAGTATAATTAAAAATGTAATTGTAATTAATTGCAATTAATTACATTTTTTCAAGTAATTGAAAGTAATTTGTAATTAAGAAATATTTCAATTACATGTAATTGTAATTGTAATTAATTACATTATAAAAATGTGTAATTAACAATTACATTTCAATTACTTTTCAATTACATTTATATATTTACTAATGTCTAAATAATTACCAAGATTAATGAATGTATGACATTTATTTGGCTATGTAGAAATTTAAACAGGTAACATATGTGAGACCTGTTTTACCTGTAGTTTACCCCTCAAGCAATATACAAGCTAGGTGTGAGGTGTGAAGTTGTGAACACAAAGCCTGTGATTACAACTCACAAAGGTCTTGCTTATATGACACCTGTTGATCACCTAATTAGCAAATCTAATGAAGGCAAAAATATTGATGATAGCTCAGATTTGTCTTCACTGCCCCTGCCAAGAAAATTTTAACAGAAGACTTTAGTGAAGATTGCAGAGAAATATTGTGACCCATTAAAGTTCTGGAAAGATTATTCTTGCAAATTTCTAAATTCGTCTTTTTTAGCTAGCAACTACTTAGCTATACCAGCCACTTCAGCTCCAGTAGAGAGATTGTTTAGTGTTAATTGCTGGCAAAGTATTCCGACCAGACAGATACAGACTGTCTGATGATGATTTTGAGATGCTAATGATGATAAAATGCAATAAAAAATATCA
The DNA here is from genome assembly GCF_041381155.1 of Argopecten irradians. Classification (NCBI taxonomy): domain Eukaryota; kingdom Metazoa; phylum Mollusca; class Bivalvia; order Pectinida; family Pectinidae; genus Argopecten; species Argopecten irradians. The sequence continues at coordinate 29,420,686 of NC_091142.1, read as the reverse complement.
ATACCTGGTACATAAAGCTGACGCATTTGACAATATTACTGCTAGGTCCAATAAAAATCTACAATCCAAACAAAAATATATCCATATATCTCCACGTATAGTATCATACTCTATGTGGTCGATTGGAAAAACATGCCGGTCACATGCACATGACCACCTGTTATATATAAACTACTAAGGACACACGTACACATGTACATGTAAACCTAGTGTATATTGATGTGTTTTATTAGCTTGTTAGACATATTTTGGGATCTAGCTGACAATATTACTTCAAAGAAACCTTGTCAGGTGAGTGCAGTGTTAAATTTCAGTTTGGTAATGTAATCTGCAGTATCAGGGCATCATGTGTGAGACAAGATATGTTTAGAATGATGTATGTGTGTCAGGTTCCGTGCTTTATATAGGGGGTTGGCCAGTAGAATGTAACTAAGCAGAGCAAAAACAAACTGGTTACCACTTCTTTGGATATAATTGCAAGATCAGCAAATAACTGGGGATCTTAGAAGCAAGTGATTTCTATAATAAATTGATGAAAGAAATTTATACACAAGTCAGAACCATTTTTTGTGTCTAATAATTTCATATCTACATAAAATGTTAATAATATAAAATAAATGTATTTCTTTTAAAAAATACAAAACCAAAAGCCATCGTTATTTGTGTACTATGTATGCATATAGCCACGTATCCCACTCTTAATCTGTCGTACGGCAAATTATGTTTCAAAATGCCAACCAAGGATCAATATCATCTACGTTCTTGGCATAAAAAAACTATGATAACAAATAGTTGTGAACATTTTAAGAACTAATATAATTGTTATTTTGTATATTGTGTGTTTTCTTCAACAAGTCTTTGCTTTCTGACTTACAGACGTGTGTAACAACCACATGCCCGTTCATGTCTAACTTCGTGCACAATGTCAAACACGTGTAAATGGCATGTGCCGTAGCCTTTATATCTTATACCACCGACGATAAATTCGAATAGATTCACATACATTTAAAATACTTATAAATTATCTCACTTTATTGTATCCGAAACTCAGAGCGATATATATTCTGCATGCGAGACCAGTAAGGTAATCGACAGCATACGTACATCTACCCAAACTCAAACTGCATGTTTAAAAGCGTGTGGCTAAAAATATATTGCATTACAACACTGAAGTTTGATCTCCTATAGAAAACCAATGAACCATTACATGACTGCATGTACCCTTGTGAAAGGTGTTCAGGTAAACTCCCGTGGCTATGACCTGGCAGCCGTCATTATGACAACACACACTAGTGTTATTCGTCATTTGGCAGTGTGTATTTTAAACATAGCTGTAGCTGGCCTTGGATTTTCTTGGCACATGGCAACAATTGTCCGGATTATTGCGGAATTTATTAACGAAAAATTACATTCCGTTCCCAAAATAGAGATTCGATTTCAGAATACGCATTTCCGGACTAGTGAGTATAAATAATGTTAAGGAAATCCGTTCCCTGACATTTCCGTCCGGATTGCGAGACCAGTAAGGTAATCGACAGCATACGTACCTCTACCAAACTCAAACTGCATGTTTAAAAGCGTGTGGCTAAAAATATATTGCATTACAACACTGAAGTTTGATCTCCTATAGAAAACCAATGAACCATTACATGACTGCATGTACCCTTGTGAAAGGTGTTCAGGTAAACTCCCGTGGCTATGACCTGGCAGCCGTCATTATGACAACACACACTAGTGTTATTCGTCATTTGGCAGTGTGTATTTTAAACATAGCTGTAGCTGGCCTTGGATTTTCTTGGCACATGGCAACAATTGTCCGGATTATTGCGGAATTTATTAACGAAAAATTACATTCCGTTCCCAAAATAGAGATTCGATTTCAGAATACGCATTTCCGGACTAGTGAGTATAAAGAATGTTAAGGAAATCCGTTCCCTGACATTTCCGTCTGGATTGTAAGTTTTCCGAACTATCAGCGTCCGTATTATTGCGGGTCCGCTGTATTACAGTATTGTTTCACATTTATTAATTTTACATTCCCAATATTCATGTTGATTGATCATCTAACTCCTGTAGATTTGTATACAAACCCTTCGTATCAGCATCTTCTATTGCACGAGATGACAGGCTATTTTTGAAATCGGGTTCATCTTTGAGCTTGATGCTATTCAATGTATTGCAAGCATCCTTCAGAGCGGTCTCCATTCTTCTTACAGCTGGGGTATCACTCACAATAAGAGTCTATAAATAATAAACACTGATAAAAGAATTATCAATCAACTATTCTGCAAAAGATAACGTATTACAACATAAACAATGCAGATCTAGCTATATAGAGGGACCTGATTTTCAAACTTTGACTAACAAACAATAAGATCGCAGCCTGTCAGCAAAATGTCATTAAGAGCCAGCACATTACAGCAGGACGACTACAAAAAGATTTACTAAGCCTGCTTTTCAGTAGGCCTAGATGTCAAAACTTTTTTTTTAATTTCATTTGAAAACTTTTTGATATCCGACCCTGACAAACGTGGATCTCGCAGTCCGTATAAGCAGTCAAATTATGAACGAGAGTAGACATGAAGGCATGTCGTTACTCATTTAATTGTGATATTGTTGCAGTCGACGCTGGTCGATGGGGTGGAAAGATGAACAGATGAATTTGCACGTTTGTCACATTTCCTCTAAGTTTTGATTTGTGCTGTTTTATCCAATTATGAAAACAGAGTATCGATAATGCAAAAATAGATTAACCTACCTTTGTCTTTGCGTATAACAAACAGATCAGAACAGCATAATATTGTGATTTTTTTCAGTCTTTGAAAATTCCGCCATTATTCTCATGATGTCATGTGGAATTTATCACCGAAAAGCTAGAAAGAAACCCTCTGTACGATTCAAACATCTGTGTGATCTTTCGTCATTCGAACTCTTCTGCGTATGAAGATACGATTAGCCTTCGACGAAAATAAAAGTGATGAGTGCTGAAATGCTGAGATAATCACATGAACTGCGAAGTTTCTTGTGACATTCTTAAGTGATAAACTAATGTTGTTCTTTTCACATATGATTTCTCATGTCCGATTCAATGATTTCTCAGTTTGAGATTACGGAGTCCAACGAAGTGGACTTCGAAAACTTTATCTTGGTGAGAGTAAAACATTACAGAGCCGATCACAAATATCGGTTCAGTTACAAACGAACATCAACTCAATGCCACACTACAGTGGACTTCGAAAAACTTCACTATCTTGGTGAGTTTGTCACCGAGTAAAAAGCATTACAGAGAAGCGATCGACATATATAAAAAAAAAAAAAAATCTATATCTGGGTTTTTGACGGCGTGGCATTTCTGGGCCTATCTTTTATATGATACCAAGGTGCTTTTATGAGGAAATCCACAGAAAATTGCACATCACATATTTTATGTTTGATTTTTTGTTGTTACTGTAAGAAATTGAAGCTTGGCGATTTATTGTTACTGTAAGAAATTGAAGCTTGGCGATTTAATTATTTCCTTATACAGTTATACGTGACATGCTATTTCACCACCTAGTTTATATTCAAACAGAACGAATTTGTTTGATTTAATTTGTCTGCGTTGGATCTTGTAACCGTTTGTGTAAAACTGACAGACATGTCGATACAGACTGGGGAAGAGAGCTACAAATTCATATTCCTGTTGTTATGTTGTCATATTCATGCAGGCACAAAATGTGAGAGGAGCAGAAAAATGAATGGCGAAAGTTTGGACATGGATCTTTAGCTCAGGTCTAGCATTCTACCAATTGAATAATGAATTTCTAGTGAAAAAAACCCAAACTTCATATGAAAAGATGTCAAAGGTCGGAAACATATATATGTTTCTGGAAAGGTGTAAAAAGAGCTAAGCTCTTTCGAAGCTCTGTTCCGGTAACATGTATATAAGCAGTTCTTCCAAAAATATTGAGATCAATGACCTGCATGCATGGATGGCTAAAATTTTTTGGTACTGCCGGTTTAACCTGTTCCGGTTGTGCGTTGCTCTGGTATTGCTCTCCCCAGTAAATATATACATTGTATTATTTAACTAATGCAAATGCATAACAGGAGTAATTAAACATTTTTTATCATTTTTTAAATGCTATGGAATGCAGTCAAAATATCCACCAAGCGAAGATGAGCACAAGGAATCATGATGTCACTTCATGTCGGCAAATGGCGGGAAATCATAGGATTTGCATACGCGGCACTCCAGGCCTTGCATGGTCACAGAGAAATCCAAATTTTTGAGTTCATTTCTTTAAGTTTATGCTAGACATTTATTATATCATATACTTAAGCTTCTTTAGTTTAAAGTACATTTTTATTTCTAGATTATGTCTACTACATGAAATAAAAAATAAAATAAACAAGTAGAGCTTCGCTCTTCCCATGCGGTGCAAGATTCATATTATCTTTTCCGCTACAACAATAACTATCAATTAAATTTTGTTAGCAGTTCAGAACCACTACTTTTTTATAACTGGTTGCCTACACTAGTAAGTGTAGCTGTCAGCTTAAAGGTTTGTGATATATATGTACTGGCAATAAATATGTGATGTCATATACCAGGACATGCATAAACCTGTGACCTCAAATATAAGATACATGTAAATGTATGATTTTAATGATAACTATATACAATTAAAAATCAACACAATGAGTGGAATGACTGGTTTAATTTGCTCATTATCAGTACACGTATAATATGAACGGGTGGGGTTTGTTTTATGTCTTTCAGCAGCATGCTTCTGTGATATAGCACTGTAAAATGTTCAAACAGTACAATTGTCACATTTAAAATGGGAAGGAATTTCACTATCATAAGGACACACAACACGTATACATGTATATCATAAAGCCTCCTAAAACATATAGATATTCACACATACAATGCATTGCAGCTTTAAAACTTGATGTTTTATTTTAAGTATCCATTAAAACAGATGTTAGTTTAATTGATGTTTCAGCTCCTGATTATTCCTTGGATGAAGAATTCCAGCAGAAGTCTAAGAAAACTTATGCTGAATCTTTATCCTGCTCCTTACAAGAGAGGAAGGACAACCCGCAAACAACAGAAGATTTGATCAAAGAGTGCCAAGGAAATAGAAAGTTCACAGAATATACAATAGAGACATATTATTATGGTATGCTAATTTAATAATTTTATAGCTTATTTAAATCTTTTTTGAATTATATTGTTGTAATGGCTCGGGACAAGTTGTGTTTCACAGGAGTTTGTTCAACTCTCTCTATTATATGATATATTTGGTAGTTTTTCTTCACAATGTCTTCATGATCTATCTGTAATGTTTCATATTAGTTTTTATCTCCATTCATAGAAGTAGGATAAGTACAAAGGTTTTTTGTGATATAGATTTGTTTTCAATGAATTATAAAAAAATATCAATAATAGACATATATGTCTTACAGAAGATATGGAGGAAAGCAAAGAAGAAAAGACTAATATGCACTATAACAGAACCAGTCAAGATCGTGATTCACCTAACATGCATAAACAAATGGAAAGAAAATCTTGCTCCAGAGAGCCAGAATTAACAAGATCTAGAGAAGGATCAGAGTCCTCTACAACGTCCATGGGAGGAGCTAACAAAATGGGGCCAAAGGAGGCATATTTCAGACCAATCCGGTCCTACATGGATGAAGGGCCGGGGCCAGCTCCCTCTCCGCCAAGGTCTTATGGAGAGGAGGGGCCAGGTCCAGCCCCTTCTCCGACCAGTGGTGGATCATCTCGGCCTAGTAGTGGTAGGAAAAGCCACAGTCCCTCGGCCCGTTACCCGGCAACCATACACTACTACTCTGGTAACCCTGCTGTGGAGTGTGTTAAAGGTGTACTACATCTGTATAAAGACAAGTGAGCTTCAGAATTTCTCTTTACGTTAACTTACTCATTCACCCCTGAAGACACATCCAGGTTCTTCTAAATCATAAACTAGACCAGTCCATTATGAAATTTCAGGGATAAATGATTAAACTCATGAAAATTTATCTTTGAAAATGAAATTTACCATGTATCAATTCAAGATATTCAATATTTGAATACAGCTACAGTCCAATCTTGTTACTTTGAAGTCTGCTGGACCACATTAACACTTCGAGTTGTATCCATTATTTGAGCTACTGTAAATTAAACCACTTTACTTTTGTGAGATACAAAATTTCGCATAATTTTGTGACATAGCATGAACACAAATTCTAATGCTTATCATAGTAAAATATTTGTAAAAGTGTATACATGTACTTGTAACAGAGCACATGATTTGATACAAAGACAATCACTGCCTCTGCCAGGATTCGAACTCGGGACCTGTGGGTTACTAGTCTGGACGCTCAACCGATCAAGCTAAAGAGAAGTTCTCCCTAGCTGAGCGGTATATTGCAGCTAGTATTCACCAGGGTTACGTACTTCCCTCTCAAGGACAGAACTCGTCCTCAAGTTTCCGGGGGTTAACAGCAATACCGATACCTGTGGGGCATGGCTGATTTTTTCCCGAGTCCCTACATGGGCACCAAAATGTAGCCGAGCACATGATTTAATACAAACATAATCACTGCCTCTGCCAGGATTCGAACTCGGGACCTCTGGGTTACTAGCTTTATATATATAGTCTGATGCTAAACCGATCTAGCTAAAGAGAAGTTCTCTCTAGCCGAGCGGTATATTGCAGCTAGTATTCACCAGCTTTAAAAGTGTATACATGAATATCATATGAATGTACTATTGTCAGTAAGAGCCCTTGATCATGAATTTATGTATCATGAATATGTTCAATGCGCAAAAAAAAGTGTTAAAAAATAGGTTTTGCTACATACTCCCCTCTCAAGGACAGAACTCGTCCTTGAGTTTCCAGGGGGTAACAGCGATACCTGTTAAAAAATAGGTTTTCTTGAAAGCATGTATGTGGTGAAAAGTTAAGTTGAGAGATAACAAATTTACTGAATAAAACAGAATTTTCAAGTTTTGTGAGTCTGTATTAACAGGGTTCTGCTTTATCTTGTTAGAACCTAGCTGATGGTGCAATATGAAAATGGTCCTTTTATAGATTACAGAAACTTTAATCAACTTCAGATTTAAAAGAAAATCTCTGATTCATTTCCTTATCATTAAACTTACTTCTGGTCATTATATATATATCAATGATAAGTAACCCTAAGATTATTTATTGCAGTAAGCCAACGCCTGTCAAGGGAGATCACCCACGAAGTGAGTTGATATGCATGCTGTCTGTTCCAGGGGCCTACACTGTCCATGATCTTCTCAAATTCACAGCTCCAGTCAGGTAAGGTTAAAGTTAAAGTGGGGGGGGGGGGGTACATCATGAAAAAGATCTTACCTGTAACATAAAGAAATTAATTATTAAAATATATGTTAAAATTTAAAATTATCATGATTTGATCTAAAAAGGAGAAAAACCTATTTTATTTTTTAGCGGTTTAAATTATCGCGATATGGATTTAAGGGTATATATAGTTTAACCAATTTTAAATATTTCACAATCCTAACAATGTCCCTCGAAATTGGGAAAATATCATACCTGTGAAAATATCCAGCAATACGGTAAACGTATATTTTTTTTTTTTTTTTTCCTATTTTGACTTTTCTTATTCCATATACATGTTCGGACATAAGTTATGGGATATAGTTACATAATTTAAAAAAAAATATGTTCTGATGCCCATTTTGCTCCATTTGTTTGTCATAAGATATTATTATACTAAATGTCTTTGAAATATGATGATGAATACAATGATAATTATAGATAGCAAATTTATTACTTTGTCCTCTGTTGTCAAAATAACCGGTATGCATTAAAATTTTATTGCACCAAATTAAGAATGTTTGCATTAATCAAATTATGATTAATTTGCAGTGAAGGAATAGAGTATATGAGAGTTATACGAGATCCAAGTCCAAACCAGTTTATGGTACTGGTCAAGTTCAGGAGTCAGGTCTGTATACAGTGTATCGTAAAAATTTGTGCACCACTGTCAATTACGCAGGTACTTTTTGGGAGTCCCAAAATCAATGTATGAAGGTGACAATTTTCAATGTTGAACATCCCTTAAAAATGCTTGAAAACAGGAAGAAGTGATGATGTTAAGAGGAAATAACAAAAATTAGAATTGCACAATGAAAGATTCTTTTAAGAGTCCATCTGTTAAATGTATATTGAAATAAACTTTACTTCTTCGTGTTGATTTACTAATTTTGATTCAATTTTAATGAAATTAATTATGGCTTGAATATGGAAATGTGCTTGAGTCAGAATATAACCAAAATGTGCTAAGGCTGTTAGTCCACAAATCTTAACCCCTCTGTCTGTGTAGCCCCATATTTGTTGTTTGAAGTTCTGAATGTGTTACACCTAAGTTGCTTGAATTGATGTAAAAAATTAAAATTTTGAAAAACAAAATGTCTATGTAAACATGTTGTGACAGATTCATACACTATTCACATTACTTAAGCATTTACTTTTGATAATCTTGAAATAAGTACTCTCATAACCATGAAACAGAATGATCTACTTTTGTCATTGTGTGTACCACTTAATATAGAGGGGCGTGGTATCTGAATGATGAAGATGTTCCAACATATTACAACAAGTCCTCTACCTCTTGGGTCACAATTTTGAATCCTATATCGGGCAGTTGCCAGGTACTTAATTCTGGTTGATGGTTTTTGTCCGTGTTCTCTGACTTTCCTTTACAATCATCTAAACCTGGCATGTCCTCATGTCCAAATGTTTTTGTTGACAGGACCAGGCAGATGAGTTTTTCACTACCTACAATAACTCCCCTTATAACTCCATAGAGCCTGATATCTGTCATCTGATCTACGTCGCCCGAGTCGAGACCATAAAGGATACAGAGGTAAGATATAGCTGAATTATACAGTGAACCACAATAATCTAAATGTTGATAGTCTGGAAAATTCACAATCTTGATAGAAATATTGGGAAATATATTTTATTATTGACTACATAATTTGAATATGACACCATGAAAAATTAGCATTCTGGACAGCTTTGGTTGAGAACACAAGTGTTTGGATTATCTAGGGTCCACTGTATTCCTTTATAAAAAGTTAATCTGATAGTTATTCATGAAATGTATTCAACTTTAATGGATCATCTTTAATATTCCAAGGGTTACTATCACTGTCGTAAATTCCACCCCTAGACTATGTCCCAACCCTAGACTATGTCCCACCCCTAGACTATGTCATAGAAAAACTGAAAGGATTACAATCAACCACAGTGTACCATTATTCTATGTCTTTGATGTCCATCAAAGGATTAACTACCTGTCACATCTGTGGATGCACACTGAGCCTTCAGTTTTGCTGTAACATAGTACAGGGGTAGATATAATGACCGTAATGATAATAACCTCTGGATTATCATGGACAGGATTGATTGAAATAATGTACATAATAATCGTGGTCCCGACAAAGTGTTGTCTTTTCAAAACAAAGCTAAAAGACACAATTTATTTGCTTAAAATCTGTACAAACTATAGAGATGTTATTTTTTTGACTTTATGATAAAGAAATGCTATGTGTAGTACTAAAAGGAAAATGAAAGTTTAAGAATCCAGTAAGAAACTCCATTAATCATTAGTGTCTAGTTTTCTATCTGTATTTTCCTTTTTTTGTGTACAGGGTGCATGTCTTCCTACACCTGGTATCACTGAACTGCCCTGCTGTCCTGTCTGCCTGGAGAGAATGGTAAGTATGTCGTAAATCATCTAGTGTGAGGCCAGAGCTCTTAAGATCCAATATGATATCGCATGTTGTTTGCCCTTTGGGTGAATGTAGCTGAAAAAAATGTTGAATTAACACAATCGACCTGCCGTGATGATGGTATGTTTAATCAGGTTGTATTGTATATAGAGGATTTTGCTTCGTGGCTATGTAATATGAAGTTTAGCTTTCAAGTGTCCAAATGGCATATTAAATTATTTGATGTCTAAATGAGTTTACCAGTAATTAATTTCATGTAACATGGCCTCCAGTATAAGATTCTATTTATTACATACATGTGACTCTTTCAATTTTGTTGCTCCATAAGAGTGGCAAAATCAGATTCAGACATTTCTGTCTATGGCAATAATCGTGCATCTTCATATTTAGATTGTGATGTCATATTACCTGTGACATCACAATAGTGTTATCACATTTGTGTCTTACGATATTTATGACATGACCTTGGTCTTTTTTGTTGTGACTATTATTTGAAGTATGTTGTTCAACCTGAAGATATTTGTCTTCGTTTTCTTATGTCAAAACCTGCTAATCAGTAATACATTTTAATTAACGAGGATGTGTTGACTATCATAGGACGAGTCTGTAGATGGGATCCTGACAATCCTCTGTAACCACGCCTTCCACACAAAGTGTTTAGAGCAGTGGGGAGACACAAGGTAAGTTTTACATCCTCAATGCTCCAGGGGTTACTATCATTCTCATTGTATCCACCCTGGACTACTTTTTACACAACTAGAGATCTACCATTCTCCATACTCCAGGGGTTACTATCATTCTCATTGTATCCACCCTGGACTACTTTTTACACTACTAGAGATCTACCATTCTCAATACTCCAGGGGTTACTATCATTCTCATTGTGTCCACCCTAGACTACTTTTTACACAACTACAGATCTACCATTCTCGATACTCCAGGGGTTACTATCATTCTCATTGTGTCCACCCTGGACTACTTTTTACACAACTACAGATCTACCATTCTTGATACTCCAGGGGTTACTATCATTCTCATTGTGTCCACCCTGGACTACTTTTTACACAACTAGAGATCTACCATTCTCGATACTCCAGGGGTTACTATCATTCCTATTGTATCCACACTGGACTACTTTTTACACAACTACAGATCTACCATTCTTGATACTCCAGGGGTTACTATCATTCTCATTGTGTCCACCTGGACTACTTTTTACACAACTAGAGATCTACCATTCTCGATACTCCAGGGGTTACTATCATTCCTATTGTATCCACACTGGACTACTTTTTACACAACTAGAGATCTACCATTCTCGATACTCCAGGGGTTACTATCATTCTCATTGTATCCACCCTGGACTACTTTTTACACAACTAGAGATCTACCATTCTCGATACTCCAGGGGTTACTATCATTCTCATTGTATCCACCCTGGACTACTTTTTACACAACTAGAGATCTACCATTCTCCATACTCCAGGGGTTACTATCATTCTCATTGTGTCCACCCTGGACTACTTTTTACACAACTAGAGATCTACCATTCTCCATACTCCAGGGGTTACTATCATTCTCATTGTATCCACCCTGGACTACTTTTTACACAACTAGAGATCTACCATTCTCGATACTCCAGGGGTTACTATCATTCTCATTGTATCCACCCTGGACTACTTTTTACACAACTAGAGATCTACCATTCTCGATACTCCAGGGGTTACTATCATTCTCATTGTATCCACCCTGGACTACTTTTTACACTACTAGAGATCTACCATTCTCGATACTCCAGGGGTTACTATCATTCTCATTGTATCCACCCTGGACTACTTTTTACACACATTCTAGAGACTACTTTTACCTATTCTCGATACTCCAGGGGTTACTATCATTCTCATTGTATCCACCCTGGACTACTTTTTACACAACTAGAGATCTACCATTCTTGATACTCCAGGGGTTACTATCATTCTCATTGTATCCACCCTGGACTACTTTTTACACAACTAGAGATCTACCATTCTCCATACTCCAGGGGTTACTATCATTCTCATTGTTCCACCCTGGACTTCTTTTTACACAACTACAGATCTCTCATCTCATTACTCCACGGTTTACACAACTAGAGATCTACCATTCTCGATACTCCAGGGGTTACTATCATTCTCATTGTATCCACCCTGGACTACTTTTTACACAACTAGAGATCTACCATTCTCGATACTCCAGGGGTTACTATCATTCTCATTGTATCCACCCTGGACTACTTTTTACACAACTAGAGATCTACCATTCTCGATACTCCAGGGGTTACTATCATTCTCATTGTATCCACCCTGGACTACTTTTTACACAACTAGAGATCTACCATTCTCAATACTCCAGGGGTTACTATCATTCTAGAGATCTACATCTTCATTCCAGGGTTACTATCTTCATTGTATCCACCCTGGACTACTTTTTACACAACTAGAGATCTACCATTCTCGATACTCCAGGGGTTACTATCATTCTCATTGTGTCCACCCCTGGACTACTTTTTACACAACAAGATCTACCATCTCAATACTCCAGGGTTACTATCATTCCATGTGTCCCCACTACTACACATAAATCTACCATCTCATACTCCAGGGGTTACTATCATTCTTTTGTATCCACCCTGGACTACTTTTTACACAACTAGAGATCTACCATCCTCCAGGGGTTACTACATCCATTGTTCCACCCTGGATACTTTTTATAGATCTATTCCTCATTGTATATCCACCCCCTGGACTACTTTTTACACAACTAGAGATCTACCATCCTCCATACTCCAGGGGTTACTATCATTCTCATTGTGTCCACCCCTGGACTACTTTTACACAACTAGAGATCTACCATCCTCTATACTCCAGGGGTTACTATCATTCCTATTGTATCCACCCTGGACTACTTTTTACACAACTAGAGATCTACCATCCTCTATACTCCAGGGGTTACTATCATTCCTATTGTATCCACCCTGGACTACTTTTTACACAACTAGAGATCTACCATCCTCTATACTCCAGGGGTTACTATCATTCTCATTGTATCCACCCTGGACTACTTTTTACACAACTAGAGATCTACCATTCTCGATACTCCAGGGGTTACTATCATTCTCATTGTATCCACCCTGGACTACTTTTTACACTACTAGAGATCTACCATTTTGATGCTCCGGGAGTTACTATCATTCTCATTTTAACCACCCCTGGACTACTCTCAATGTCTTTTCACATGACTAGAAATTTCTCATCCTCAATACTCCAGAGGTTACTATCATTCTCATTGTATCTGCTCCTGGATTATGTCATAGCAAAACTTGAAGCATTTCAAGAGGCAAAAAATTACCAAACACAGGCCTACAGGGAAAATTACATAGAGCTAAGCGCAAAATTCAAAGCCACACAGTGTACCATTATTTAATTCTTTTGATGTACCTCAAGGGAACAAACTATCTGTCACATCTGTTGTCACACACTGAGACTTCTGTTATTACATATTTCATGGCTTGATATATAACGACAGTGATGGTAATGCCTGGAGGTCATGGATTAAGATTTCAAGATGTGATATTTCAAATTTTAAATAGAACTTTGTACTGTGATTTCATCACTGAAGTTTTCTAGTTGTTAGATTGATTTATCAAGTAATAACAGAGATAAACATATTGACATTGTGCTGAATATTGATTATGTTTGAGAACATTGCAGTACATTTTCATTCAAAGGAGGTGTTGCATATAGGGTGAAAATCCGCCCACGATAAATTTTTGATTTTTGAATTTAAATTAGTTAATTGCGTTAATACACATATGTCTATAATACTTAAAACCCGATTGGACTATTATTATTACTACAGCGCCCCCTACATTAACACTGGTAAATTTAAAGCATATTGGGCCTTTTACCTGGCATAAGTCATAGTAAAAACACTGAAATCGCGTTTTCGTTGTGATTGAAAATACCACATAAAAATGCCTTTTTAACGACATATCACACTTGGTTGTATCCAATATCATCCTATCACAAATCGAACAATATCAAATATGACAGAAAATACGACTTTTTGAAGTTTTTTATTTTTCGTTTGAGCGACAGAATAAGTAAGGCACTACTCGAGTACCCTAAAATTTTGATGTTTAAAATTATATTCAGATTATCATCGTTTCACCATAAACAGCTCAAGTTGATGAATCACTGGATATGCCACGTTTTTTTAGATTAATTTCCCCTACCCCCTGTTTTTTTCCATAATATCAAAGTACTGAGAGTACACTGTCATATATTATCGACTTTACTGTAAGAGTAGAACGTGATGATGAGGTGTGTATTTCGACCAAACCTTGAAATTATCATCATAAACTCGTGTTTATAATATTTTTCGGAAATTCTACTTATCCGTTTTGAAGGGTGGGACACATAATACTGACAGTTGTGATTTAACATATACACAATGACATGTTGCATTCCAGAAACTGTATAAGCATTAAGGTAATAAAGATCAAATACGACAGTATGTGTCCTTTGCCCACGGTTAAAGGGAACAATCAGTGTTGCCATCGTCTCATGAAGGGCGTTAGAATTGCACCTGCTATACCAATTGCATGATCGTAAAAGGTGACAAAATTTGGTACCTTTTTTGCTGGCGTCAATCAGACATCAGACGAGGCTCTATGTCTCAGTTTACCTTTAGTAGCCTATAGGTATCGCGAAATAATACTAACAAAACATTTACCAGGTACTGATAATATAAGTATAAGCTTTTTTAGCCCACCATCATCAGATGGTGGGCTATTCAAATCGCCTTTCGTCCGTGGTCCGTCGTCCGTCCGTCCGTCCGTCCTTCCGTCCGTCCGTCCGTCCGTCCGTTAACAATTCTTGTTACCGCTATTTCTCTAAAAGTACTGAAGGGATCTTTCTCAAATTTCATATGTAGGTTCCCCTAGGACCCTAGTTGTGCATATTGTATTTTGGGACTGATCGGTCAACAAGATGGCCGCCAGGCAGCCATCTTGGATTTTGATAGTTAAAGTTTGTTACCGCTATTTCTCAGAAAGTACTGAAGGGATCTTTCTCAAATTTCATATGTAGGTTACCCTAGGACCCTAGTTGTGCATATTGCATTTTGGGACTGATCGGTCAACAAGATGGCCGACCAGCCGCCATCTTGGATTTTGATAGTTAAAGTTTGTTACGGCTAATTCTCAGAAAGTACTGAAGGGATCTTTCTCAAATTTCATATGTAGGTTCCCCTAGGACCCTAGTAGTGCATATTGCATTTTGGGACTGATCGGTCAACAAGATGGCCGCCAGGTAGCCATCTTGGATTTTGATAGTTAAAGTTTGTTACCGCTATTTCTCAGAAAGCACTGAAGGGATCTTTCTCAAATTTCATATGTAGGTTCCCCTAGGACCCTAGTTGTGCATATTGTATTTTGGGACTGATCGGTCATCAAGATGGCTGCCAGGCAGCCATCTTGGATTTTGATAGTTAAAGTTTGTTACCGCTATTTCTCATAAAGTATTGAAGGGATCTTTCTCAAATTTCATATGTAGGTTCCCGTAGGACCCTAGTTCTGCATATTACATTTTGGGACTGATCGGTCAACAAGATGGCCGCCAGGTAGCCATCTTGGATTTTGATAGTTAATGTTTGTTACCGCTATTTCTCAGAAAGCACTGAAGGGATCTTTCTCAAATTTCATATGTAGGTTCCCCTAGGACCCCAGTTGTGCATATTGCATTTTGGGACTGATCGGTCAACAAGATGGCCGCCAGGTAGCCATCTTGGATTTTGATAGTTAAAGTTTGTTACCGCTATTTCTCAGAAAACACTGAAGGGATCTTTCTCAAATTTCATATGTAGGTTCCCCTAGGACCCCAGTTGTGCATATTGCATTTTGGGACTGATCGGTCAACAAGATGGCCGACCGGTGGCCATCTTGGATTTTGATAGTTAAAGTTTGTTACCGCTATTTCTCAGAAAGTATTGAAGGGATTGTTCTCAAATATCATATGTAGGTTCCTCTAGGACCCTAGTTCTGCCTATTGCATTTTGCGACCACCATCTTGGATTTTGATAGTTTAAAGTTTGAAAAGTAGAAAAAAGAAGTGTAAGTTTGAAAAGCAGAGAAAAGATCCCTCTTTCATTTGTCAGACATAGATCAATCTTTGGTGGGCGCCAAGATCCCTCTGGGATCTCTTGTCTCATCCAACATCCTTCATGAAAGTGCATCCTTCAATGGCCATTGCTTTCTAGCAGCTTCATTTTGCTAGAGATTTTCGTCTAACTTCTTAGAACAAAAGGAGACCGTAATACGCATATCAATTAGTTTAAATCATAATATGTCGGTCAATGTTGATATTACTATTTAAAAAAAATACTATTGTTACTAAATTAATTCTGGGGAAAAATCTCTTGGTTCTGTCCTTTGGTGGGGCAACACCGTAGAATATATCAAATGACATACACCGGATGCCGTCCTTAAATGACTATAGCTGTAGTAGTACGTCAGTAAAAATCAGCGAATCAACCAGTTTGCTTTCGCGGTAGACCGATTCCTGCATTCTTGACTCTATAAAATCGTTTTTAATGTTTGTTTGATTAAATCAACGTCCTATTAACAGCCAGGGTCATGTAAGGACGGCATCCATGTATGCAGTGTCTCGCGTGTATGAAGTGCCTGGTATGTGATATGGGATACTGCATTATATTCATGTTGTGTCTTCTTCTATAGTGGAACTCTTGTCCTTTTCATAGTGCTATATCACTGAAACATGCCGCCGAAGACACCAAGCAACACATCCCACCCAGTCACATTATACTGATAACAGGCGAACCAGTCGTCCTACTCGCTTAATGCTGAACGCTAAGCAGGGTGTGTCTCGGCAAGGAGACAGAGCCCAGAGCCTACCTCACAATCGAAGACATAACGTGAGAAGGTGTCAAGGGTGACGTTAGGAAGTATAAAGTAAGTTAGGAAGAAGAGATGCTAAGATACGATTCTGAATTTGGTCGCCTTATAAGATCATGCAATAAGGACAGCGGGTACAATTCTAACGCCCATTAGTTCATTTTAATGTCATGAGGTCATCTAACCCGAAGGGTCAGGATGACCTATAGTCACCATGCTTCATCCATTATCGTGCGCTGTTTGCATTTCGTCCTTCGTAAACTTGTCACCCAAACGACTTCTTCTCAATATCCGAAAGGCCCAAAGAAACTGATATTAGGCATGTAGAATGCTGGAAGGACTACCAAGTTTGTGGAAATGAATTACCTTGACCTTCATTCAAGGTCACAGAAGTCAAAAAAGCTAAATCTTTAAACGATTTCTTGTGAATAACTAAGATGCCTAGATACCTGATAAGGCCTGTAGTATGCTGGCATGAAAGGCTACCAAGTTCATTTAAGGTTACAAGGGTCAAATAGGCTAAAAACTTTAAACGACTTATTGTGAATAACTAAGAGGCATTGGAATCTGATATTGGGACTGTAGAATGCTAGCATGAAGGACTACCAAGTTTGTTCAAATGAATGACCTTGACCTACATTATGGTTACATGGGTCAAATAGACTAAAATCTTTAAACGAGTTCCTGTGAATAATTAAGAGGACTAGAGACCTGGTATTGTACATGTAGCATGTTGGGATGAAGGGCAAATGTTCTTAAATCATCTTGCCCGATAGGTCAGGGTGACATAGTGATCGTACTTGGTGCGCCGTCCGTCGTGCATACACTTTTCATTCAAACGACTTCTTCTCAATAACTGAAAGGCATCGAAACATGATGTTAGACCTAACGTATTCTTGAATAAAGGGCTACAAAACTGTTTGTCAAATGAATGACCTTAACGTTAATTCAAGATCACAGGGTCCAAATTGGCAAACATAAACGACTTCTTGACAATAACTAAGACACCTTGCAGTATTCTGGAATAAAGAGTTTCAGACAGGTCTAATGTATGAAAATCTTAAAACAGCTTTTCAATAGGTGAAATGCCTAAAGAACTCAGATAGTGGGTCCGTACTACTCCACATAATTTGTTTACTTGACCTACTTTCATGGTAACATTTTTTTAAAAATATATCAGACACCAAGTACGTCTATTGAAGAGCTCCTAGCGTGCAATATCCAATGTGTTGCCCCCAAAAAGTTACTCAATTTCAGTCCACTGGATTCTTTTTTCATTACTGTATATAGTTTGACCATGTTTTATTGTGTGAATAATAGTCAGACATGAGGTGTTTGGCTTAAGAATGAAATCCTAGTTATCCATGACATGTTTATGACATATCAAAACAACGGTATATTCTTTTGAGAAATATCAAAGGTCAACATATAATATATTACACCGGTATACGTTTTGCTTAATGATGCATTTGCTTATCAATTTGTAAATAAACCCATGACGACAAAAATAGGAAATACTTCTGACAAGTGGTGTAGGAAATATATGTGATATTGACCTTATTTTGCTTGATTGTCTAGTCAAATATATGACCCTAAAATTAACATTTTGTGAATAGTCCTATATGATATATACGCAAAACTAGGTCAAAGGTCAATACATGTCAGTTCGACCGAACTTTGGTACACCAACTTACATGGGATACGTTTTACTCAAGTAATATTCATGATAGAGCCGAGAGAAGGACAGTTTTCGTTTTACATTTTTAAGTTTCAGTACTCTCAGTACTTTGATATTGGGTAAGAAATAAAGGGGGTAGACGTAAAAAAGTGCTAAAAAGTCGGCATATCCAGTGATTCATCGACACAATATTTTCATGCTTCAATGAATGATATATGAAGATATTTTTGATTGCTAAAATTTTAGGGTACTCGGGGTTTGTCATTGTTATCTAAGGAATTAATTAAAAACTAATGAAATGAAATTGCTCTATTTTCAAGAAAAAATAAGAGCAAAACAGGAAATTGCAAGAAAACCCCAACAGATATGATGAAGCATTGTATATCGTTAAAAAGATAATACAAAATGCTATGTTATTACACCAAAATAATTTATCTTTGGCTTTTGTATGCCTTAATATGATACATTAAAGGCGCACAAGTAGGAATCGGACGTAAAACTTATAAAAGGTGGCGCTGTATTCGCAAGATTAATCTATTCATGGAATAAGTACTGTTCCGATATGTATTATGTGCCGATTGATGTATTTGCACCAAAAAATTAAAAATCGATCGTGGGCGGCCATGCAACACCTCCTTTCACAAAAATAAAAATTCTTTGACTCATTTCGTAAATCGCATTTTATAACCATGCACTCACTTTTGATAAGATCTAATATATATGTGTATCTCTATATTAATTATGGTATACAGAATGAGTTTTCCTTTCCAGCTGTCCTGTATGCAGATATAGCCAGACTCCAGAGGAATCGGCCAACCATAGGTGTATGAAGTGTTCTTCACAAGAAGTAAGATTATCACTTTATATTCTCTCAGTATTACAAGCTGTTGGAGGAAATGCTAGATACATGTATAAGAGTTATTGATAGTTATTCTTATAGTTATGAATAAATATTTGTTTTGTTACCTGATTTTCTTACAAGTTGTCTGTACCTATACAACAAAAACATTTAGAATTGATCCTTGGAAAACATTATTTATTGGACTAAATTTGAATGACTTGAAGTTAAATTCATATAACCAGTATGATGGTTTGATTGTCACCATAGTGACATTTGCTGATGTAGTGTTAGAAAGTTTCAATCCTGACCTTAATGACCTTGACCTTGCTGTTACAGAGTCTGTGGATATGTCTGATTTGTGGTCACATCGGATGTGGACGATATGTTGGTCTCCATGCTTACAAGTCAGTATTCTCAATACCCTGGACTAATTCTCTGTATTTAGTACTGTTGTCTCATCTCATTTCTCTGTGGTCCATTGTCTTCCAATAAATTTCTCTTATTGTATTTCGCAAAAAAACATTATCATATGTTCAATAAGCTGGACATCATCAGGTCATTACCTGTATTTCCATGGCCTACCAACAAACGGAAGGCATATAGTGTTACCCAATGGCCATGGCTGTCACTTCTTATCCTATTTATATATGTAGATAGGGACAATTATATATCTTACTGATATTTTTAGTCTTTTTAGCTCCCTACTTTCGATAAAAAATTGTTATAACTAAAGATGAGTGGAGTGAAGAAGTAATCCTATCCATGTAGACAAAATTTCCGAGACAATCCCCCACATTATCACGACAAACAGAAAACAAACATAGTCCCAGGATATAGAATTAACATTACAAGATGACAAAGGAGACAAATATTCTATTCATGTAAAATGCTATAAACTTTTAGGCAAGTGCTGGTCGAATGCAGAAACTGGGGAGTTTTTGTCGTAGTTTTCAATTAAGGAATAAGAATAATGATCTTCATTTTTTCTTGACACAGACACTTTCAGGAGACACAACACACCTACTCCATGCAGCTTGGCCACAACCAAGTATGGGACTACGCTGGGGACAACTACGTCCATCGTCTGGTGCAGAGTAAGGGTGACGGAAAACTTGTCCAAGTAGGGGAAGGCGGGAGTAGTCAGGTCCAGGGGGAGAAACTTGATTCCCTGAGTTTAGAGGTTGGTGTTTGGCAGTATTTATTTGCCCAATATATATATAAATGCATGTAGAAAGGGGAGTCTTTATTTGGCCGCCAGATACAAAATCTGTTCAGTGTAGGAGCCTGTGTAATATCTGCTATTAAGTCAATGTCTAGCTCCAGGATCATGACTTAGGTATAGACTGAGCCATTCAGAATTGACCTAGACTTAAGTATAGACTTAGCCAATCAGAATCGATGTAACTTTTTGTAACATCATCTTTGATTGGCTAAGTCTAAACTTAAGACAGTTTTGGACTTCAAATTGTTTCATGATCCTGAGACCATGCTATAAAACTTAATATGGCCATGTCTGGTGAGCAATCAAGTCTATACTGTGAAATCATTAATTTTCGTAGGGGTTTAATTTTCGTGGATTTTGTTTTTTGACCAAAATCAAAGAATTTACATCCCCACGAAAATATATATACCTATACCAATGTCATGTAAGTTTATGCGTTCATTGTAGGATGATTATTACCTCACTACATGAGGTCTATTTCAGGGACAAGCATGACAAGTTCAAAGTTGGAAAATATTGTTCGAACAAAGATAGTTTTCAGAATTTCATAGACTTCATCTACATGAACAAACAAATAATTGATTGAGTATATCATGACTCCATCAATGTGACACGATAATTGTTTGTTGGACACATCTGTAAAAACACTGGCTGAGTACCGACTCTAGCTTGTGATTGTAAATGTGTTGTGTGGTAGAGCTTAGTTCCGCTTGAGAGAAACAATACAGGTGACAGTGTCAACTGTGTATTTTAACGGTAATGTGTAAGGTCTTCTCCACGAATTTAAGTGCCAACGAAATTGTAAAATTTTAGAATTCACGAAAATTGAGCACAACGAAAATAAATGATTTCACAGTAGATAAGTTCCTACTATAGTATGTTCATAAGCTAATTAAAGGGATTCAATATATACTGGTACATGTCCTACATAAAACTTTTAACATTTTGTTTGTTTTCAGTATACCTACTTACTTACAAGTCAGTTAGAGTCACAACGTTTCTATTTTGAAGAGAAGATGAATTTTGTGGAACAGGAGGCTCTTGAAAGGGTAAGACTTTCGGAAATAATAAACATCATTGAGTGGAAATTATATATGTAACAATATTAATCTATTCAAAGATACTACACTGCTGACGAATATTTTTTCTCTATCAAAAACAGAAGTAAGCATTAGCATTTTTTCTTCAGTTATAAATGTTACTTTACACCATTACCATCATTGAAAAGTTTGAGCTTCTGTTTTTACTTCAAGATAAAATTTTTCACTGATTGCTCATGCTCCAAAAGCAAAATAAACTATTTCATATGCATTTTTGTGTTAATTAGACACATATATACACGATTAAACATAAGTTATTGTTCAAATGATTATGTATAAGTATTGTTTATGCTCTGTCGGCAGAATAGCATCGTTAAATAAATATTATCTCAAAAACACAAATGACAAAGGAAGACAAATGTTCTGATCCACATAACAGGGGATGATATGTTGACAGAGTATAAACAGAGTATAGAATGGCACCAGTATCACTATTATGACTTTGGATCAAAATCTCAAAAGTTAACTTATATTTGAAACATTTTCGTGGCAATTCACTTTTGTGATTTCTCATTGTCTGTGAAATACGTGAGAGGACTATGTATGGTTTGGCCCCTTATGGGCCCCCAAATTTAGCAAATTTTCAACTTAGTGTTATGGAATTAAGCTGCTGTATCTGAAATAGTTAGTACATTTCTGATTCATCTAAGCGTATAATTTTCTATTATTATTGCTTTAGTTGCCATGGTAACCATTCAAAATATGTAGAAATTAAGCGAATGTGGAAACTTGGTCATTTTTTGCCAATTTTTTTTTGTAGTTTTTCTCTAAAGAAACAATAGAGCGCAATGTTAAAGTGAACAGTCGGGCAAGGATGGCTAAAGTCGGTAAAAATGGTGTGAATATATCCAGTATAACTCTTATGAAATGGAAAAATAAAATCTCTCTTCAAAATCTGTCTGCGTACGAAGAAATTAATTTAAAGTATGCGAATTCTAAAACGTCCTCCCGGCTCACTATGTTAGTGGTTACATTTCCACGCAGCCTCGCTTTCAATGCTTTCAACTTTTCTTTACTTTAATGGTCAGAACTGGGAAACTAAGCAGAACTTGACAGTCGTATTAATATGTGAGAACTTTTGGAAGGCCAATGAACGCATTTCGACTGGTTTTCTTTGACCGACTATTCACTTTAAACAAAGTCAATATTTACTGAGAATACATCGGCACTTAAGATACATCTTCAGGAGAAATATAAAGTTTGTTCAAGGATGCGCTCTATGATTTCTAGATGAAAAACTACAAAAAAGGCAAAAAAATGATCAAATTTTCACATTCACTTAATTTATGCATATCTCAGATGGTAACCATAGCAACAACAACTGCAATGATACATTACTATCATACTAATTGTATCAGAAATGTACACGAGATTTGAAATTAATCAATTTAATCATCAAAGAACAGGTTTGAAAATTAAACTGATTTTGGGCCCCAAAAGGGCCAAAACCATACATAGTCCTTTATTTCTCGTGGAAATCAGGTGGTTTTCAATTTGCAGATCTGCAATCCAATACATCATTGAGTCAATACACCTGTATTTGTATAATTGACTAGTGCATATATATTGTTTGAACAGAAGAATTGACTAGAAGAATAAACTTAACTTTTCAGATCCAGCAGCTTGAGAAGCGGCACCAGGAAAATTTCAATGAGTACCAACAGGTCCAACAAATGTTGTCAGAAACTCGCAAGGAAAAACAGGGGCTGGAGAAAAAGTCTTCAAATGTAAGATATTTAGTCAAGGAGAGATAAACACAAAACATACACTATAAGCATATCAACACGTCTTGTTGATTTATTTCCATTTTGTGAGGGATTAATGGTATTTTTTACTCCAAACGTAGATCCTATAGCTTACTTGATAGAACTTTGACCTAGTAAATTGTTTATCTCCTTCATCACACTTTTCACTGCTATATTTGCTATTAAGCACCAGTTACCAGGATTGCTGTTTGGTATGAACACCCTAAAAGGGATCCACTCTGATGTTTCATTTGATCTTGCACCATAGAAAACAAGTTTACCATGCTTTGTGGTCTACAATATTCGTCAGTGGAGTTTATACTTTAAGCTTGAGTAGATTTTGAATAATGTACAAAAGGTTAGATATTCAGATATTTTTATTGGGACTCTTAGCTCTATTGAAGACTGCTTTAAATTTCCATCTTACAGGTTCACATGTTTAGGGAGTTATAGACTTTTTATATGTTGTTATTTTATGTAATTTCACAGCTTCATAGCAGACTAACAAAGACCCTAAAGGAGTTACAGGAAGAGCGGGAAATGAATAAATGCTTACAGGAAAATCAGGGAGCCTGGCAGAAACGTGTGGAAATGCTGGAGGGTCAGGTCCGAACATTGTCTGTGGACAAGGAAAAGGTAGATTGGCATCAAATGGAGACTTATTGGGTATATGTGTGGGGTAGAAAGGGAAAAGATATGAGGAGAGGGGTAACAGTTTTAGGTTTTAGGGTTGGAGAAGGTAGGAAAGGAGTGTTTGAAGGACAGAAAGGAGGAAGACCATTGAGGTAATGGATGTGTTAATTAGAGAGGAATACAAGTCTGTGGGAGGCACAGTATACGATGCTTATTGGGGTTAGGGAGTTTGGGTTATAGGAGAAGTGTTAGAAGGTCATGTATAAGAGGATCTTTATGGTTAGGGATTCAGGGTTAGGGCTAAGGTAGTTAGGGGAAAGTGTAAGGGGACCCTGTGGTGGGCAAGGGACTTATAGGAGAGGTGTTAGAAGGGCATGTGTAAGAAGGTTGATGAGTTAAGGGAATGGGATAAGAGGTAGGTTAGTTAGGAGAGGTATGGTAGTGGGGTAGATACAAAAGGGGTGGATGTGTTTGGGGAGGGGTTATTGGGGTCAAAGGAGAAAAGTGTTCGGTGTTGGGATAGGGGTGGTAAGAGCAGGGGTTAAGATGTTAGGGGCAGAAGTGTTGTAAGGGATCGGGTAGAGAGCTGGGTTCTAAGGGAATTTTGCGATTAAACTACATACATGTTCGTGAAAGTTTCTCTCTGTGAATGTAAAAGTACACATTACCGATAGTAATAGACAATATTCCAGTCAATTTTCAAATCCATGAAAGTTAATCTTTGCAAAATTGTTTTGCCATTGGAATCAAGTAGTAGTCATGAATGAAAGTTGGTTTTCAGATGAGTATTCAGGAGTGTGTGGGATAGTTGTTTGGAGGCTTGGATGTGTAAGGAAATGTGTAATTTTTGTTTTCTTATTATGCCCCGCTTTCTCCGAAAATGGGGATATTAATTTGGGTTTGTCCGTTTGTTTGTCCGTCCGTCCGTCTGTAACACTTTGTTTCCGTGCAATAACTGTAACAAATGTAAACCGATTTTCTTTAAACTTGGTGACAAGGTTAAATGCCTTAAGGGCTCGGCCAATTTGATTGCGACTGTTGATTGACCTTATTTAGTGGAGTTATGGCCCTTTGAATCACTAAAAACATCATTTTCTGCCATTTCCATGCAATAAGTGTAACAAATGTAAACCGATTTTCTTCAAACTTAGCAACAAGATTAAATGCCTTAAGGACTCGGCCAAGTTCAATCGCCACTTGCGATTGACCTTATTTAGCAGAGTTATGGCCCTTTGATTTAATAAAAAAAAAGTCATTTTCTGCCATTTCCCTACAATAGCTCTAATAAATATTAATTAATTTTCTTCAAACTTGGTAACAAGGTCAAATGCCTTAAGGGCTTGGCCAAGTTTGATTGCCACGGCATGTTTCAACCAAGGTTAAACCTAACCTCAATAATGTTTACCAACAATATGTCCTGAAAGCGGGGGATGGAAATTCTGCGAATTTGCTTGTTATTATTGTTTATTTTTGTAATTTGAGAAGCTGGGGAGAATTTATGGTGTTAGTATCATGATTGTGATTATACAAATTCTTAGCAATTATTGTACAGGTAATCATTATTACTCTTCCTCTTCTAGGAGATCAAAGAACTGAGAGATCAGTTACGAGACGTGATGTTTTATCTGGAGGCACAGCAAAAACTGGCCTCGACCACAGCTGTATCACAGGAGGAGATACAAGAGGGCCATGTTGTTGTCGGGGCGACAGGATCAAATTCTTCCCCTTCACACAAAAGAGGTAGAAAGAAGGACAGATAACTGTGATTTAAGGCATAATTGTGATATTTGTGATAATGGAAAACATTCTTATTGACACTTAATGCTAGCTAGTTTAATTTTCACACTGCCTGATATATATGTCTAAACCTGTTCTTGTCTATGGATTGACAAATTAAGTTTGGGCATTGTTTTAAAAGCTTTTTACACCAAGACACAGAAATATTATTGATCTGAGGTAAAGAGAATGATAATGTGCTATATTGTAGCGGATGATAAAGACAAGTTGTTCATCTTAATACGCTATGTGTTCTAATGTGCATTAGGCAAGGTGCTTGTTATTATCTTGCCAAGCGAAAAAAGCAGAAATATTTCAGTGCTTTAAATACTTTAAAAAGAAAAGCCTTGTGTATAAGATAATGTTAATGTAGTTGTTGGTAGTGTATATAATTCAGTGTAATATGTTAAAACCGGATGTCATCAGGACCAGCATTTTGATCAGTATAGACTCGTTTCAGGATTATACAGGTTTTAATTACTACAGTAACTGTATAATTAAGAAGGAAAATGAGATACAGTTACGCTGAAGTAGACAGGGCCCCGATTAGACATTGGCCAGTTATGACAAATTACACTGGATATCTAAACAGTATTGTTTGTACGCAGATTGTAAAATAGCTCATCAGGAAAATCGAAACATTAAACAGTTTCTATGATAATTGAATCATATTTAATTTGTAGTTTTCTCAAACATTTCATTTTCTATCAAGAATTCTAAGCTGAAAATTGATGTATGTTAAAGTCCATGTGGCCTCAGTAATAATAGAATTTTCTGTATATGTCTTATTAGAATCAGTGTGTGTGCAATCTGGTAAAGAATAAGCCAATGGGAATATTAAGATACTTAGTGATTTCTACTTACAGAATAAGCCTAAGGGAGGTTTTGGAATACTGTTGAGAAATAACTAGTTATCTGGTTGATATAAGCTTAATTTCATAGTTGATCTTAAAATGCTAGTAATTTGTCTTCTAGTTTTATATTAGGTACTAAAATCAATGCTATAAACTTATATTGTATTTTACATTGATTGTAAAACAAATTATCCAACTTCGCAAATCACTTTCGATGGACCTTATGTAAGCACACAAGTGTGTTAGATTGGGAGGTAACAAAGAGCTTAGAGAAAACCAAGGTGATCGGGCAGCTGTCCTTTGACCTTTCTTTTTAAGTTCGTGCTTGGTGAAAGGTGGTTCAAACACTACACTACCCGATCACCCTAATGCTATGTATATGATATGGTACAAAGTTTGTTAATCTGAAAGTTTACAACCAAACTAATGAATGGAGATCTGATTAAAAAAAAACTTAGTACATTTGTATGTTTCTAAATCTGAATCATAATACATGTTACTATTTTGTTGAAGAGCTTAACGTTGTTGAATTTACCAAAGATGATGAATTAGTATGTTGATGTGAAGTGCTATTAATGTGTCTGAAGTTTGTGTGGAAGGTCTTGTACAGGGGCTAAATCAAGACAGATTTGTTTGTAAATACTGTATATTTATAGGTATTCTGTATTTGCATGTTGCTGAGTTATCTGCCCTTGTTGGTAGGAATTTTATATAATTATAAACATTTTTTAAGAACATCCAAAATGACATCAAATAAAGTAAACATGTAAATGCTAAACGTTCCTTTCTACTACGGGAAGCAATTAGCATTTTGCGTCTAAATAATGTCTTCTCTTCAAACAGGGACGCTTATCTTATTGTTTTAGAAATTGTTCAGACAATAACGTGTGTACTCGAGTGTGATGAGGTATATCGCTAAACAATCACCAGGTGTGAATTTAGGGTACACACGCCAATCCACCTGTCACAGCATCACGGGGGTTTGTGATTTCGGGCACCCTAATTGGCACGCGCGGGTAGTTGCTGGTATTTGACGCAGGTATGGTTTCCCGAAACATCAAAAATGTGTTGCCGATGTGTTTTTATAGTTGAGCAAAAATGAGCAAAAATTAGCTTGCGTATCTATATAACGTTTTTATAACATTAAAGGAAGTAATTTATTGTTTTTAGACGGAAAGAATATTGTTTGTTTTTGATTTCCACGTATTGTTCCTTCTTCATATCCAATCAAAATTCACGTGAAAATATAATTTCTCTATAAGATAATTGACTTGTGCTAATTTTTTCATACCACATATGACCATGGTTCGCGGGAGGAAAATTATTGTGTTTGTGAGTATAAAGTCATATATATCGGCAAAAACATTTTCACCTTTGCACAAAATCTATGACAAGAGTTATACCAACAATCAGGAGCGGATATCTCTGTAACAATGTTGTACTGACGGAATACTTAATATGGATGTGATATTTCTTCTATTATTGTTACATTGTTTGCATCACGCGTCTGGTAATATTGTCTGCCTTCTAATCTTGTTCCTTTTGTAGTTGATATATGCATTATTTTATTGGACAATCTTCTACTAAAACTGTCTGTTATTTCTACCTCCCTCTCCCTTTATCACCCAGACTTTGTGTTGTAGTTAAATATTAGTGTATCATTTAAGCTCACCTAGTCCAAATGTTGAGAGCTATCTTTTGAATCGGCCAACCCTATGTTAATTTAAGGCATAACACCCTTGGAAAACGAAGATGTATTGTATTACATGTTACCTTTGTGGCACATTCCAAACGGGGAAAAAAGGATGTGTGATTCAAATGAGAGATTTTTTTTACATTAATAAAAAGCATTATTTAAAGTATTGTTACATGACTGATAAACATGATTGTAGGTATGAAGTATAAGTATGAAAAGTAAGATTTCCTGATTTGTGCCAATAGTACACAGGTTAAAATATGTAGAGGCAAAGGATACCTCATTTTGTTATCGACTAGTTTCGCCTTCACTGAGGCTTCATCAGGCAAGTAAAGACGGGCCCACTTGATATTAAAAGATGAACCAATGAGGTCTCCTTTCCCAATCTCTCCCAGGGTTCATTGCGGTCCCCACATTCACTCCTGTCAACGAACTGGCTGTCTGTTGACCTCAGGTCAGGGTATATTACGTCAGTCACGGTATATTAC
The DNA here is from genome assembly GCF_041381155.1 of Argopecten irradians. Classification (NCBI taxonomy): domain Eukaryota; kingdom Metazoa; phylum Mollusca; class Bivalvia; order Pectinida; family Pectinidae; genus Argopecten; species Argopecten irradians. Next base: position 29,391,917 of record NC_091142.1, on the reverse strand, counting down.
ATCATCATGATTGTTTAATACATTACGCCCCTTTATATATATATATTACGTCAAAGTCATTGTTGTATGTAAATTGTGACTTTTTACTTACAGGTAAATCTAGTGTTTCCACAGAAGAATCCATTACTGTTTGGTTTAATTTGAATGATCAAATTACATTATGTCAGAACTGACAGTCATTTACAGGAAAATGAAACAAAAGGAAACTTATAATATGTATTAAAGAATTTATATGCGTCCAAAATACGTTTTTTAAAGTGAACAGTCGGGCAAGGATGGCTAAAGTCGGTAAAAATGGTGTGAATGTATCCAGTATAATTTCTTATGAAATGGAAAAATAAAATCTCTCGTCAAAATCTGTCTGCGTACGAAGAAATTAATTTAAAGTATGGAAATTCTAAAACGTCCTCCCGGCTCACTATGTCCGTGGTTACATTTCCACGCAGCCTCGCTTTCAATGCTTTCAACTTTTCTTTACTTTAAAGGTCAGAACTGGGAAACTAAGCAGAACTTGACCGTCGTATTGATATGTGAGAACTTTTGGAAGGCCAATGAATGCATTTAGACTGGTTTTCTTTGCCCGACTATTCACTTTAAGAATCTTGAAATTTCACTGGGCCGTTTACAGAGGTGAATTGTAGGGACCGTAATGCACCCTGGGAGAGATTGCTCCTTTGCCTGTTATGATTGTACCTACTTATTTTGCTTAACTCTTTACTCCAATCATCCTACATATCACTGGATATCCAGCCTAGAGAACCAGGAACCCATTACCCCATCAACCAATAAAACTACCAGTGTTGACTCTATCCCCCACTTTTTTTTTTTGGTTGTATACAAGTTGTGATATCACAGATTACAGACCAATCACTGCGTTTCAAATGGGTGTTGGTAAGACAAACCTTTACCACAGTTTCGTTTCAAGGTAATTATTTTATTTGAGTGAGGTATAAAAGTGGTGTAGGTGGAATTGTAGTATCTGTAAGTGTTGTTCACAGTCTGGTTTTTTCCCTGTCTGTTACTTATTGATGTATTGAACTTTTATAAAATAAATAAAATGTCAAAGCTTCCATTGCTTTCATGAGTTATTATTTATCATATTGTAAACTACTGTAAACTAACTATTTTTACACTTTCGATTTACTTTTGCACATTTCAACCTGACTATAATTGCTAATGTTTATCTCCCTGAATCAAAATGATTATGTTGTCTCATATGGTAAGAAAATTTGTGTGAACTGGTTTTAAAATGAGAACCTAAAATTTCTTTGCTGTCAACAAAGGTTGATTTTACAGTATGTGAGGTTTTTTTGAGTTATCGAAATAGAGTAACCTCACGCCTTTTCCTCTTTAGACTACACAGAGTGGTTATTTAAAACTGCCTCAAATCAACTATACCTAATTCCCAGGTCCCTTTGTCATAAGATATACGACATACAGCTCAAATGAATTAACATCTGATTCCTGTCTTGTATAACTTGCACCTCCTTGTAAAAGAGACCTGTCACTCCGTATTTGATTCCCATGTCCCTGTGCTGTACAACTTTGATTTTCTCCCTTGTTTTAGAAATCAGACAGTCTGTATTTGATTCCTAATTCCCCATAATGAACAATACTGTTGATTGCCTCCCCCTGTTGAAGAAATTTGACAGTCTGTATTTGATTCCCATTTCCCCATACTGAACAATACTGTTGATTGCCTCCCCCTGTTGAAGAAATTTGACAGTCTGTATTTGATTCCCATGTCTCTGCTCTGTATACCTCTGTTTATTGCCTCCCCTTGTTAAAGAAATCTGACAATCTGAAATCAGACATTCTGTATTTGATCCCTATATCCCTGTGCTGAACAATTCTGTTGATTGCCTCCCCTTGTTAAAGAAATCTGACAGCTGCATTTTGTTCCTATGTCTCTGTGCTGTATACCTCTGTTTATTGCCTCCCCTTGTTAAAGAAATCTGACAATCTGTATTTTTGATCCCCTTGTCTCTGTTCTGTATACCTCTGTTGCTTGTCTCCCCTTGTAAAAAAGACTTGATAGTCTGTATCCCTTTGCTGTACATTTCTGTTGATTGTCTCCCCTTGTTATAGAGACCTGACAGTCTCTATTTGATCCCCTTGTCTCTGTGCTGTACTACTGGGTTGATTGTCTCCCCTTGTTCAAGAGACTTGACAGTTAGTATTTGATTCCCATGCCACTTTGCTGTACAATAGAGACCTGGCAATCTGTATTTGATCCCTTGTCCTTTTGCTGTACAACTATGTTGATTGTCTATGTCCCTGTGCTGAACATTTCTGTTGATTGTCTCCCCTTGTTAATGAGACTCTGCAGTCTGAACATATTTTCATGTCTGTGCTATACGACTCAGTAGATTGTCTCCCCTTGTTAAGGACACCCGGTAGTATATATGCGATTCCCATGTTCCTGTGCTATACAACTCCGTTGATTGTTGCTCCCTGTTAAAGAGACTCGACAGTCTGTGTATGATTTGGGTCGATGTTGATTCATTTACGTCGTAATTGCTTACTCTACTTTACAAATAACAAAAACGGTCAGTGACCAGTCTATAGTGGCTATAACAGCCTATTTAGCCCGGCCGGACATATATATTGATGTCGGGGATTACTGGTAACAAAAGCCTAACCCTGTCAGGGAGTTTGGGGGTCTGTACTCGGATTGAGACAAGCTATAACGATTCTGGTTGCTTCATGTCATGACAGCTTTGTTACCAGGGTTTTGTACATTGCTTGTTCTTTAGTTGTCCCTTACAGCAAAGTCACAGACAAACGGACAACTTTTACAAAATGCAAAAGCACACGTACTCCGCGCACAGATCACACACTCTCCGTGCACAGAACACATGCACATACTCTGCGCACAGAACACACATACTACGCGCGGAAACCACAAATACTCCGCGCCCAAAACCCACAAATTACGTGCACAGAACAAACATACTCCGCGCACAAAACACACATTTTTCGTGCACAGAACACCACACACTCCGCACGCAAAACACACATACTCCCGTCCGTGCACAGAACACACATACTCCGTGCATAACATACACTTTACTCCGGCCACAAAATATACATTCTACATGCACAGAACACACCAACTCCGCGCCCAAAACACACATTCTTAGTGCACAAAACACACACATTCCGCACCCAAAACACGCGCATTCTTCGTGCACAGAACACATATACTCTGCACACGAAACACACACTTACCACGGCCACAAAATATACATTCTACATGCACAGAACACACCAACTCCGCGCCCAAAACACATATTCTTGTGCACAGAACACATATACTCTGCGCATAAAACACACTTACCCCGGCCATAAAATATACATACTACATGCACAGAACACACCAACTCTGCGCCCAAAACACACACACTAATGTAATTTGCGCACACTTTTACTTTTTAAACATTCGTACTCTTCGCACACCTTTACACACGTCTTCAAAATATCTACACACACCTTTACAAAACATTGTACTCATGGCATCATCAAAAATATATCCTAATTTCATGCACTCTTCTACAAAACGCACACCTTTACAAAACACATAATGTAACCAAAACACATACTGCATGCACACATTTACAAAATTGAAAAAATCAGGCACACAGTCAACGTCAAACTACCAGAAGCCTCAACATCAGACACACAATCAACGTCAAACTAACAGGAGTCTTAACATCAGACACACAATCAACGTCAAACTAACAGGAGCCTCAACATCAGACACACAGTCAACGTCAAACTAACAGGAGCCTCAACATCAGGCACACAGTCAACGTCAAACTAACAGGAGCCTCAACATCAGGCACACAGTCAACGTCAAACTAACAGGAGCCTCAACATCAGACACACAGTCAACGTCAAACTAACAGGAGCCTCAACATCAGACACACAGTCAACGTCAAACTAACAGGAGCCTCAACATCAGACACACAGTTAACGTCAAACTAACAGGAGCCTCAACATCAGACACACAGTCAACGTCAAACTAACAGGAGCCTCAACATCAGGCACACAGTCAACGTCAAACTAACAGGAGCCTCAACATCAGACACACAGTCAACGTCAAACTAACAGGAGCCTCAACATCAGGCACACAGTCAACGTCAAACTAACAAGGAGCCTCAACATCAGCACACAGTAACGTCAAACTAACAGGAGTCTCAACATCAGGCACACAGTTAACGTCAAACTAACAGGTGTCTCAACATCAGACACACAGTCAACGTCAAACTAGCAGGAGTCTCAACATCAGGCACACAGTCAAACTAACGTCAACACTAACGCAAACTAAGGAGCCTCAACATCAGACACACAGTCAACGTCAAACTAACAGGAGCCTCAACATCAGGCACACAGTCAACGTCAAACTAACAGGAGCCTCAACATCAGGCACACAGTTAACGTCAAACTAACAGGAGCCTCAACATCAGGCACACAGTCAACGTCAAACTAACAGGAGCCTCAACATCAGGCACACAGTCAACGTCAAACTAACAGGAGCCTCAACATCAGGCACACAGTCAACGTCAAACTAACAGGAGCCTCAACATCAGGCACACAGTCAACGTCAAACTAACAGGAGCCTCAACATCAGGACACACACAGTTAACGTCAAACTAACAGGAGCCTCAACATCAGACACACAGTCAACGTCAAACTAACAGGAGCCTCAACATCAGGCACACAGTCAACGTCAAACTAACAGGAGCCTCAACATCAGACACACAATCAACGTCAAACTAACAGGAGCCTCAACATCAGACACACAGTCAACGTCAAACTAACAGGAGCCTCAACATCAGACACACAGTCAACGTCAAACTAACAGGAGCCTCAACATCAGGACACACAGTTAACGTCAAACTAACAGGAGCCTCAACATCAGACACACAGTTAACGTCAAACTAACAGGAGCCTCAACATCAGACACGTACACAGTTAACGTCAAACTAACAGGAGCCTCAACATCAGGCACACAGTTAACGTCAACTAACAGGTCAAATCAGACACACAGTCAACAAACTAACAGGAGCCTCAACATCAGGCACACAATCAAACGTCAAACTAACAGGAGCTCAAATCTAACACACAGTTAACGTCAAATAACAGGAGTCTCAACATCAGGCACACAATCAACGTCAAACTAACAGGTAGCCTCAACATCAGGCATACAGTCAACGTCACAACTAACAGGAGCCTCAACATCAGGCACACAATCAACGTCAAACTGACAGGAGCCATCAACATCAGGCACACAGTTAACGTCAAACTAACAGGAGCCTCAACATCAGACACACAGTCAACGTCAAACTAACAGGAGCCTCAACATCAGGCACACAATCAACGTCAAACTAACAGGAGCCTCAACATCAGGCACACAGTTAACGTCAAACTAACAGGAGCCTCAACATCAGGCACACAGTTAACGTCAAACTAACAGGAGCCTCAATATCAGACACACAACAGTTAACGTCAAACTAACAGGAGCCTCAACATCAGGCACACAGTCAACTTCAAACTAACAGGAGCCTCAACATCAGGCACACACATCAACGTCAAACTAACAGGAGCCTCAACATCAGGCACACAGTTAACGTCAAAACTAACAGGAGCCTCAACATCAGGCATACAGTCAACGTCAAACTAACAGGAGCCTCAACATCAGGCACACAGTTAACGTCAAACTGACAGGACCTCAACATCAGGCACACAGAAAACGTCAAAATAACAGGAGCCTCAACATCAGACACACAGTTAACGTCAAACTAACAGGAGCCTCAACATCAGACACACAGTTAACGTCAAACTAACAGGAGCCTCAACATCAGGCACACAGTTAATGTCAAACTAACAGGAGCCTCAACATCAGGCACACAATCAACGTCAAACTAACAGGAACCTCAACATCAGGCACACACTTAACGTCAAACTAACAGGAGCCTCAACATCAGGCACACAGTTAATGTCAAACTAACAGGAGCCTCAACATCAGGCACACAATCAACGTCAAACTACCTGGAGCCTTAACATCAGGCACACACAGTCAACGTCAAACTAACAGGAGTCTTAACATCAGACACACAGTCAACGTTAAACTAACAGGAGCCTCAACATCAGACACACAGTTAACGTCAAACTAACAGGAGCCTCAACATCAGACACACAGTTTACACCAAACTAACAGGTGCCCTCAACATCAGACACACAGTTTACACCAAACTAACAGGAGCCTCAACATCAGACACACAGTTTACACCAAACTAACAGGAGCCTCAACATCAGGCACACAGTTAACGTGAAACTAACAGGAGCCTCAACATCAGGCACACAGTCAACGTCAAACTAACAGGAGCCTCAACATCAGACACACAGTTAACGTCAAACTAACAGGAGCCTCAACATCAGACACACAGTTAACGTCAAACTAACAGGAGCCTCATCATCAGGCACACAGTCAACGTCAAACTAACAGGAGCCTCAACATCAGACACACAGTTAACGTCAAACTAACAGGAGCCTCAACATCAGGCACACAGTCAACGTCAAACTAACAGGAGCCTCAACATCAGGCACACAGTTAATGTCAAACTAACAGGAGCCTCAACATCAGGCACACAGTCAACGTCAAACTACCTGGAGCCTCAACATCAGGCACACAGTCAACGTCAAACTAACAGGAGTCTTAACATCAGACACACAGTCAACGTCAAACTAACAGGAGCCTCAACATCAGACACACAGTTAACGTCAAACTAACAGGCGCCTCAACATCAGACACACAGTTTACACTAAACCTAACAGGAGCCTCAACATCAGACACACAGTTTACACCAAACTAACAGGTGCCTCAACATCAGACACACAGTTTACACCAAACTAACAGGTGCCTCAACATCAGACACACAGTTTACACCAAACTAACAGGAGCCTCAACATCAGGCACACAGTTAACGTCAAACTAACAGGAGCCTCAACATCAGGCACACAGTCAACGTCAAACTAACAGGAGCCTCAACATCAGGCACACAGTTAACGTCAAACTTACAGGAGCCTCAACATCAGACACACAGTTAACGTCAAAACTAACAGGAGCCTCAACATCAGGCACACAGTTAACGTCAAACTAACAGGAGCCTCAACATCAGGCACACAGTTAACGTCAAACTAACAGGAGCCTCAACATCAGGCACACAGTCAACGTCAAACTAACAGGAGCCTCAACATCAGGCACACACTCAAACGTCAAACTAACAGGAGCCTCAACATCAGGCACACAGACAACGTCAAACTAACAGAAGCTCCTCAACATCAGGTACATAGTTATTGTCAAACTAACAGGAGCCTCAACATCAGACACACAGTCAACGTCAAACTAACAGGAGCCTCAACATCAGACACACAGTCAACATCAAACTAACAGGAGCCTCAACATCAGGCACACACTCAACGTCAAACTAACAGGAGCCTCAACATCAGGCACACAGTTAATGTCAAACTAACAGGAGCCTCAACATCAGGCACACAATCAACGTCAAACTAACCTGGAGCCTTAACATCAGGCACACAGTCAACGTCAAACTAACAGGAGTCTTAACATCAGACACACAGTCAACGTTAAAACTAACAGGAGCCTCAACATCAGGACACACAGTTAACGTCAAACTAACAGGAGCCTCAACATCAGACACACAGTTTACACCAAACTAACAGGTGCCCTCAACGTCAGACACACAGTTTACACCAAACTAACAGGAGCCTCAACATCAGACACACAGTTTACACCAAACTAACAGGAGCCTCAACATCAGGCACACAGTTAACGTCAAACTAACAGGAGCCTGAACATCAGGCACACAGTCAACGTCAAACTAACAGGAGCCTCAACATCAGACACACAGTTAACGTGAAACTAACAGGAGCCTCAACATCAGACACACAGTTAACGTCAAACTAACAGAGCCTCATCATCAGGCACACAGTCAACGTCAAACTAACAGGAGCCTCAACATCAGACACACAGTTAACGTCAAATATAACAGGAGCCTCAACATCAGGCACACACTCAACGTCAAACTAACAGGAGCCATCAACATCAGGCACACAGTTAATGTCAAACTAACAGGAGCCTCAACATCAGGCACACCAGTCAACGTCAAACTACCTGGAGCCTTAACATCAGGCACACAGTCAACGTCAAACTAACAGGAGTCTTAACATCAGACACACAGTCAACGTCATACTAACAGGAGCCTCAACATCAGACACACAGTTAACGTCAAACTAACAGGCGCCTCAACATCAGACACACAGTTTACACTAAACTAACAGGAGCCTCAACATCAGACACACAGTTTACACCAAACTAACAGGTGCCTCAACATCAGACACACAGTTTACACCAAACTAACAGGAGCCTCAACATCAGACACACAGTTTACACCAAACTAACAGGAGCCTCAACATCAGGCACACAGTTAACGTCAAACTAACAGGAGCCTGAACATCAGGCACACACAGTCAACGTCAAACTAACAGGAGCCTCAACATCAGACACACAGTTAACGTCAAACTAACAGGAGCCTCAACATCAGACACACAGTTAACGTCAAACTAACAGGAGCCTCAACATCAGGCACACAGTCAACGTCAAACTAACAGGAGCCTCAACATCAGGCACACAGTCAACGTCAAACTAACAGGAGCCTCAACATCAGGCACACAGTCAACGTCAAACTAACAGGAGCCTCAACATCAGGCACACACTCAACGTCAAACTAACAGGAGTCTTAAAATCAGACACACAGACAACGTCAAACTAACAGAAGCCTCAACATCAGGTACATAGTTATTGTCAAACTAACAGAAGCATCAACATCAGGCACACAGTCAACGTCAAACTAACAGGAGTCTTAACATCAGACACACAGTTAACGTCAAACAAACAGGAGCCTCAACATCAGACACGCAGTTAACGTCAAACTAACAAGAGTCTCAATAACAGAAATAGTGGAGACACCATGACTAAAGGAAATTTACCAACATTGGAGACCACAGGAGACACCAAACCACACAGTCTTTGATTCTAGGGGTAACTATCACTGTCGTCCTATCAACTCCTGGAGTATGTCATAGCAAATGAAGGCCCTGTAAAGGACAACAGATGACATAGTTAATTTGGACCGTAGATGCAATCGAATAATGGTACACTATGTGGTTGACACTATGGCTTTGAAGTTGAACGTTGTCACTGTAACCTGCAAACGAAGTCTCTGCAGGCTTGTCATTGGTAAGGTTTTTCTTCTGAAATGTCTTTCAGATTTACCAATGGAAAAGTCCATTGCTGGATATAACGAGAGTGATTAGTAATATAAACCCCGAAATATAGATGGAGCAACACAAACCTCAACAAAAGAATCACTTGTAACTCCACAACCATTATTATCAGCAGTGGAAACACTAAATTAGCAGAACTAATCACCAGGCGATATGTAGCGTGTACCAAGCCGATGTCGTAGCAACTGTCGTAGCATACATACCGTATTTGACCCAATAAGCGCCCAGGCCTCTTGGGGAAAAAGAAATAAATAAGGGAACTTTTGGACTAGCCTTTCATGAAGTCATTGTACAGAGTAAGCAATAAATCGTTTTGCAAAAGAAATCGATAAAGAAATCCACACTTTTTATATTTTCAGTCTGAATTTGATTCAAGGTAAATGAAATTGACGTCTAAATGGGGGAGAGGGACGCTTATAGGGAAGGGGGCGCTTATTGGGTCAAATACGATAATACAAAATGCAAAATCAGGTGCTGTACCCATATGGTCCTTCAATAGCTGAAACAACTAAAGCAAGAGCTGGTATGGTATTCTCTTGTAAAGGCAACACAAATAAGAAGACATATATAGGAATTGAAGAAACGGTATGAAAATAAATATCACGGAAATCAGAAGGAATCACTATCAGAAAAATGTTGTCCATAGCCAGAGAAAATAAGGGAATACCTAAATGATCGGAAGGAGGGCAATAAGGTAAAGTAGTTGTTTGATACTTCATTGACAATTTGGGATGGTTCCACGTTGACGTATCAACTTACAAACTGTCAATTGCGCTCTATCTTCAGAGTTCTGACCCTTCAACGGAAAAAGAAGACAAATGTAGATTTCCGTGACATGATCCTGGCATCATTTTCATCTTTACGTATGCATGTTTGTAAAAAAAGAAATGTTAGGATATGGATAATAGCTATGTCCGCACTTCTTCAGTATTTTGAAAATTTTAACCATATCGCCAATGCCTTGTGATATTTCGCCACAGGATCACATTTGAAAACGGTTACAAACGAAAATGCCACACCGGCCTTAGATATAATCAACATTGATAATTTCTTTTAAATATTTCGTTGTTTATATATTTTGTACCGAAAAAAAATATGATTTAAATGCAGAATGCATACATGTAAATTGATAGTTTGGAACTTAAATAAGCGTAGCTTGCTATTAATAAAATCTTGTTGATTTAATTGGTCTGTTTATCATCTTGAAAATAAAAGAATTGTCAAATAATGTGTTTATTTTCCTACTTCCTATATGTTGTTTGCATTTAGATTTAATTGAACTGAATTGTTTCCTACTTTCATCTTTTGTGGGATGATAAGGCAAAAAAAATGTCTGTTCAGGGTTACCCCACCCACCGACCCTTTTTTTTGACAATATAACCCTAAACAGACATTTTTTGGCCTTACACATCATCGATCATTTCACATCAGTAAAGAATCTTGTATTTCGATTGGTTAAAACGACGTCACATGATATACATCATATATATATATAGTAATATTGATCGTCGGAAACCCTCGAGTCACCACTCCATCGTCACAAACGATGGAACATTGACTCGTAGCCACTCCATCGTCACAAACGATGAAACATTGACTCGTGGCCACTCCATCGTCACAAATGATGGAACATTGACTCGTGGCCACTCCATCGCCACAAACGATAAAAACATTGACTCGTGGCAACTCCATCGTCACAAACAATAGAACATTGGCTCGTGGCCACTCCATCGTCACAAACGATGGAACATTGACTCGTGGCCACTCCATCGTCACAAACGATAAAACATTGACTCGTGGCAACTCCATCGTCACAAACAATAGAACATTGGCTCGTGGCCACTCCATCGTCACAAACGATGGAACATTGACTCGTGGCCACTCCATCGTCACAAACGATGAAACATTGACTCGTGGCCACTCCATCGTCACAAACGATGGAACATTGACTCGTGGCCACTCCATCGTCACAAACGATAAAACATTGACTCGTGGCAACTCCATCGTCACAAACAATGGAACATTGGCTCGTGGCCACTCCATCGTCACAAACGATAGAACATTGGCTCGTGGCCACTCCATCGTCTCAAACGATAGAAACATTGACTCGTGGCCACTCCATCGTCACAAACGATGGTACATTGACTCGTGGCCACTCCATCGTCACAAACAATGGAACATTGACTCGTGGCCACTCCATCGTCACAAAAATATGGAACATTGACTCGTGGCCACTCCATCGTCACAAACAATGGAACATTGACTCGTGGCCACTCCATCGTCACAAACGATAAAACATTGACTCGTGGCAACTCCATCGTCACAAACAATGGAACATTGGCTCGTGGCCACTCCATCGTCACAAACGATAGAACATTGGCTCGTGGCCATTCCATCGTCACAAACGATAGAACATTGGCTCGTGGCCACTCCATCGTCACAAACGTGTGGGATTGGACGATAGAGTTATCGTTCTTTGCATCTAACGTGACCAGCAATATGATACACTGGTTGCCTGCCGTAGTTTTTCTACTCTCCGTTAGGCTTCACAGCCTATCGGAAAGTACTAAGGCAGGCAATCTAGCAACATGACGGCACGAAATCTCCTAGAGTGCATTGCGGTTACCCTTCATCGCAATGCACTCTGGGAGAAATTGCAAAACTGGTTCAATTTGGTTGGAATCGAGGAGTGTGATTTTCAGTTCAGCTCTGATTATCACAAAGAATCGGCAAGTGTTCATTTTGATTCTTTGAAATAAATGGACCCTAACAAAATAATTAGTTATTCGATGTATGAAAGTGGCCGTTCATGTCAAAAAAACTACATGTTTAACACGTTTACATTTAACGCGTTAAATGTAAAAAACGTTTTAACGCGTTAAATATTTTTTTTTATGTTTAACGCGTTAAAAGTTGTACTTCTTGTTTAAACGCGTTAAACTTTCATTTTTAATACAACGCGTGTAGCGTTTGTTTTATTGCTATCCGGTTTGTAGGACTTGCCCTACAATGATATCTAATGGTGACCTCTTGAACCATTTCATTCATAAACTCCCATTCATAAATTCCCTATTCATTGAATAATAATCCTTTGGACCAATCAGTAGTCATGGGAAGACTGCCTTCTGATTGGTAGAATACACAGAGTGTGTATAGAATACACAGAGTGTTATATAATACACAGCACTATCTAGGTCAACTCCCTGACTGATGTGCCTGCTGGTGACTCCTCTGTCCAACTTACATGTTGGACTTACTATCTAAGGCTTATAGACCTGAAAGTACCTGAGAGTTATAAAGTAAACTAATCAGATGTTCTTTCTGTGTACCATAAATAATGTTTATAAATGATTGTTAAAACAGATCTTAGGTAAAGGCTTATAAGCTGCCCTCATGTGTGCATGGTGTACCAAAATAAGGATGCATTTTTAATGAAGACTTTTTTGTTTTCTTTTGTAATTTGATTTCATGTAGGAACTTTAATTAAGAAAAATGTCATACAAAACATTTGTATTTTCTGTGATCAGTTGAATGTTCTTAAAATAATTGATATCAAAGTCTTTCTAATATGGTTTATATATTTTGATTTTGGAAATTCATTTGAATTCATTCTATTTGTCTGTTTCTACTGCGTTGTATTTGCAGTACGTTGAGTACTTTGATTATTTTATCGTTCCGACCAATCAAAATTAACGTTGTTAAATCCAAAAGAATAAAAAATGGCGGACGCAAGTTTGTCTCTTGATGTTAACCTTACCTCTGTATTAAATCATCTCGCGACGACTGGGGATCGGGTCGACTGGAAACGGGACCGGTGTTACCAACACATTGTTCCAGTACACGGCACCTATGATATGTGATGGGGTCAAGAACATGGGTAACGTCAAGCACATCGGTGACGTCAAGCACATGTGTAACGTCAAGCATATAGGTAACGTCAAACACATGGGTGACGTCAAGCACATTGGTAACGTCAAGCACATGGGTAACGTCAAGCACATGGGTGACGTCAAGTACATGGGTAACGTCAAGCACATGGGTGACGTCAAGCACATGGGTAACGTCAAGCACATGGGTAACGTCAAACACATGGGTGACGGGTCAAGCACATGGGTAACGTCAAACACATGGATGACGTCAAGTACATGGGTGACGTCAAGTACATGGGTAACGTCAAGCATATGGGTAACGTCAAGCACATGGGTGACGTAAACACATGGGTGACGTCAAGCACATGGGTGACGTCAAGCACATGGGTGACGTCAAGCACATCGATAACGTCAAACACATTTTACCTCGTCTGTGTGCAGACACAAGAATATTTCTGATTGGTCGTCAATTTTAACGCGTTTAATGTTAACGTGATAGAATAATCATTGACGTGATAAAAAACATTTTAACGCGTTAAATGCTAAAAAGAAACATTTTACGTGAGAAATGCAGTTTTAACGCGTTAAAAGTGTGATTAACGCGTTAAATGATAACGCGTTAAAATTTGTCGTTTTTGACATGAACGGCCTTTCATATCAATGAAACATAATGAAGTATACTTGAGTGAGTTCAGAACTATTGATTTGTAGTGCGATATCACAAGGAGACGCGCATGCCTATGATGTGTATTCGTGCAGTAACATACTGTCACCCAGAAAGGTGGATGTATTTCAACGACCTTAAATGTTCTAGGAAAACTGTTTTGCTACGTCAACGGTTATTTCCTGCGCACAGGTCATGCATCAGGAAAGCCTTGCCATTTCACTGTATGAGGGGTTAAATTGGGAAAATCTCTCCCTACATATTGGTTGTGTATAAAGCTTGACAACAAAACGGAGTTGGAACCGAATAGATGTGTTTGTGTTGTATACAGAGAATCAAGACAAGTAGCGCGAGTTTCCCAATCCAACCACTCGTACATAACATTGGAACAAGTAATCACTAAGCAAACAGGAAATAATCAGTAAATTATATCCGCTTTCTTCTAACGAAGAATCATTGTGATAAAGTCTTCAAATGGTTGCAATTTTGAAAAAACAATAGTAGCACGTGTTACGTTCACAGTTCCTAATACATTTCAAGTCTAAATGACCCATATACATTACAAACCGGAACCGGAAGTTGATACACTTTACCGTTAAATAATAAACGAAGTACTTTCAGCATCGTTATTATTTTCCTTTGTGACCTATTTTTCCTCGTTTTTGATGTCTTTTAAATATAGATACTACTCGTAGCATCAGTCTTTCGGGGACCCGGAATTATTGGCAATTTGGCGTGTTGTGTAGAACTAGTTTCAAAGAAAATCTCCCGTCGAAGGCTGCTCAGAACGTTGGTTTGTAAATATAAATTGTCACGATAAATTTAACTGTTGATTTCTAACATTAATCTGACACCCATTTTGAAGACTTAGGACCACACCAACCCATTTTTGAAGAAGGGAGAGATTTAAAGATTAGTGGACGGATGAAGAAATGGAAGATGGGCTTGATGTGAGTGGGTGGATTGACCGATGGATGGGTGGTTTAGGGAGGGAGAGAGATAGATAGAGTAGTGGTGGAGGTAGCCTGGAGGTCCTACCCATAATTCCTAGCAGTGGGTTAGAAATTATGGGTATGGCCTCCAGGCTATGGATGGAGGGAGAAACGGATAATGGAATGGAATTGGTGTGTGGGTGGACAATCGGAACTCCTCGGGAAATAACAATTACCATTTGAAAAACCCGATGAGTTCAGGATAGTTGTGGGTGGATTGATAGATGGGGTTTTATTAGAAAAGGGGAAAAGTGCATCGTCTGTATAACGCGAGTGTGATTTGATTATACAATACGGAGGTGTTTATTGGTAGATCAAGACTCTACTTAGGAATACCGAAATCTAAATACCACAAAATGGCATTTAATACTTAAAATATAGTTTGATACTCCTCACTCCCCTGTTGATACTAGAGTTGATACACCGATACTTACGGCCATTGTTCTGGTTTATCGACACACAACAACACGTACATTGTCACAAAAACGGATACTTTGTGTAAAACAATGGTCAATTTCTCCTTAAAACTCCTGATACTCTCCCGTGTGAATTATAATCAATGTACACTCCACATTATACCACAGTTACCACATGGATCTGAGAAGAAATAGTTACAATGTATATCAATTTGGACCAACTAGAGTGCCCATGGACCATTTTTAGACGTTTTAGGGGTCTTCATAAAAAATCGGTAAAATCATATTCTACATAGTATTCATGATATATTATAATATCTACATGTTGATCTAGACCCCTAAAACTTCTAAAATAAATTGATATACATTGTAAACTCAAACTAAATCTCAGATCCCTGCGATAGGGACATGACAATTAGAGTTACAATTTACATAATTGGACTTACTCTGGTATCGTGCTAGGGATGATTGGTAAAATATGGTCAATATAGCAACCATACATAAACTGTATGTAGGTATGGTTTTTTTTACCAATTTTGATCTAGACCCCTAAAACGTATACTATCATCTATGGACACAAGGATACATCCAAGTGGTTCACATAACTAACTGACTACCCTGGCACTGAAAAAAGAGTCTTGTTAATTCCAAATGTGGACTCTCACGGCCATCTTGGACTTATCAGACCTTGGCAACACTTGGCCAGTGTAGTAATAGTAGTGTTATACCTATGACGATGTTTTGTATTAAAGTTATGTCCCTTGCCCCTGCTCCCTTGTACGAGAACCCCGGAATAAAGATATGGGCGCACAAGGTTGCTAGAAACGTGTTTACGTTATCTTTAGTTATAATAATCCTGCCTATCGTCGTCGATGTGTTTTCCGACGGTACAGGAAACCATTACATGGTGTCAGAAGACTACGAACCATGGCTCTTTCCGGAATAACACCACCGTCAATGGACTGGGACTCAAACAATTTGCCGGAAGCGTGGAAAAAGTTTGAACAACACGTGAGTTTGATTTTCACTGGGCCACTCAGCGGTAAGAATGAAGAATCCAAGATTTCATATCTATTACTTTGGGTAGGCCAGAAGGGCCGATATATATATATAATACTTGGACACTAACTGCTGAAGAGAGAAAAAAGATATACATTTTCTATAAGAAATTTGGCGAATACGTGCAACCCAAACAAAACCCTGTTTTCGCGCGGTACAAATTTAACAACGTAACTCAAGGTCAGCTATCATTTGACCAGTTTACGACTAAGTTAAAACTTTTGTCAACAGAGTGCTCCTTTGCAGATCAAAATATCTGTGATGAACTTATTCGTGACAGAATAGGTTTTGGAGTTAATTCTCCAAAAGTGAGAGAAGATTTCATCAAATTGGGTGACAAACTAACTTTATCAAAAGCCATTGAAATTGGTCAGACTTATGAATATGCTCAAGAGCAGCTAAAAACAATGTCTGAATCATCAAGCAGTGCAATACATGGTGTATATTCATCATCTCGTAAAGATAAACGTGAAACAACGCCAGCACACACAAACAGCCCTAGAAGGGATCAACGTAACCAGAACAACTGAAAGAAAAAAAAACATTGGAATAGACCGAAAACACAGAGTGAACAGCAACGCGAATGTAGAAACTGTGGAAGAGGACACGCGCGTACAGAGACATGTCCTGCCAAAGGGAGACAGTGCCTGAAATGTAAAAAATTCAATCACTTTGCCAATAAGTGTAGGTCTGTAAGTGAAATCAATGTAGATGGTGATGAGTCTGCTGAATCTTCAGATTTCTATGTTGACACTATTACTTCTGATACTAAATCAGACCAAGCATTTGTGGTAGTCAAGGTAGGCCCCAACCAGTGTCCCATAAAGTTTAAACTAGACACAGGTGCTCAGGTAAATGTCTTGCCTAAGGGTGATTTTGATAAAATTTCCCCTACCCCAACCCTTGCGAAACCTACAAAGCGTTTGTCCGCATATGGCGGAAGCCCATTACAGAGTTTAGGGCAATGTGTATTAAAATGTCAGTACAAGGATCGTTCAATCTTGTCGTGTTTTCAAGTTGTTGATGTACAATCTACCCCAATTTTTGGTTTTAACTCATGTTTAGACCTTAAACTTATCAAGCTTGTGTATTCACTAGAGAATAAAGATGAACCTGTCCAACCCAATACACCCCAACCAAGTAGCCATTATAACAAACCACTTGACAAGTCTCGAGTGCTTTCTGAATACAGTGACGTATTCAAAGGTATCGGTTGTTTACCAGGCGAACACGAAACCGTATTGATTCTAAGGCAACGCCTGTGGTGCACCCACCGCGTAAAGTTCCTTTCGCGCTCCGCGATAAATTCAAAAAGGAACTAAACCGAATGGAATCGTCTGAGGTCATAGCCAAAGTTAACGAGCCGACTCCGTGGGTCAACTCGATCGTTGTAGTAGAAAAAACCTCAGGCAAACTTCGAGTATGCCTAGACCCACAGGACCTGAATCGAGCTATCACGCGTCCTCATTACCCGATGAAGACTCTAGAGCAGATCTTACCTGATCTCACAGGTGCAAAGTATTTCACGAAACTAGATGCTCGATCCGGCTATTGGGCTATAAAGCTTAGTACTCCGTCGTCTTTCCTTACCACATTTAACACCCCATACGGACGATACCGATTTTTGAGAATGCCCTTTGGTGTTAAATCCGCCCAAGACGTTTTTCAGCGTGTCATAGACGAGAGTTATGAAGGCTAAGATGGTGTCGCAGCCATAGTAGATGATATTCAAGTGTATGGTAAGACTGTAGAAGAGCATGACGCCAACCTCCGCGCCGTTCTAGAACGCTCTCGTAAGGTCGGAATAAAGCTTAACGATGACAAGCTTGAGGTTAGACAGATTGAAGTTCAGTATTTTGGTCATTTGTTGACGTCCGAAGGACTCAAACCTGATCCTGCCAAAATCGAGTCGATCAGGAACATGGAGCCTACTCGCGACAAAGCTGAATTGGAGACTATACTTGGCATGGTCAATTACCTAGCTAAATTTGCACCAAATTTGTCAGAAGTCACAAATCCGCTACGTCAGCTACTACCAAAAAATGTAGAGTTTGTTTGGGACGATGCCCAAAACAAGGCTTTTGAAGAAGTCAAGGAGTTGATTACTAAGACTCCAGGTCCCGTTTTGACCTATTATGATGCTAATGAGCCTGTAACGCTACAGGTTGACGCCTCCAAATATGGTCTAGGTGCTACCATTTTGCAGAAAGGGAGACCCGTCGCGTTCACTTCCAAGTCGCTTACGCCTACTGAGGTGAATTACGCCCAAATAGAAAAAGAGATGTATGCCATACTCTTCGGATGCAAACGTTTTCACCAATATATTTACGGAAGACTAGTGGATGTGGAATCGGACCACAAACCACTGGAGTCCATTTTTAAGAAGCCGCTAGGTGTCGCGCCGGCTAGACTTCAGCGCATGATGCTACAACTTCAAAAGTATGACTTAGCAGTCCGACATGTTCCTGGAAAGGATATTCCCGTCGCGGATACTCTATCGCGGAAATTTCTACCTAATACATACCCAAGCCTTTCAGAAGGCATGGAGGTTCATGTGCATATGGTTATGTTGAACCTATCGGTCAGTAGCAGCCGTCTTAGCGAGATCAAACGCGTATGTGATTCAGATCCTCAGATGAAAACGCTCTCCAAGATAATAAGTAATGGTTGGCCGGACAGAAGGAAGGACTGTCCAGAGTCTGTCATGGAATTTTGGAATTATCGCGATGAACTTACCACAGTAGATGGTTTGTTGTTCAAAGGTCAAAAGATGATTATACCGAAAGAGATGAGATCTACCATGCTTGAAATAATACATGCTGGACACATGGGTGTTGAAAAATGCCGTAGTATTGCTAGAGATGTATTGTTTTAGCCAAATATAAACAAAGATATTTCTGATATGGTGCTCAATTGTGACACTTGTGCATCAATGCGCAATTCGAATCCAAAAGAACCGCTCTTGTCTCGCGAACTGCCATCTCGACCATGGCAAACTGTAGCAACAGATTTATTCTCATGGAATGACCAAGACTTTGTAGTCGTAGTCGATTATTATAGTCGTTTTTTCGAAGTCAGCAAACTCTCCAGTACAAAGAGTTGTACTGTGATCGCAAAGATGAAGGAGATATTCAGTCGATTTGGTATACCAGATTTAGTCATTTCCGACAATGGTCCACAGTATTCGTCTGAGAAATTCTCCGAATTCGCGAAGTCCTGGGACTTCGACCACCAAATTTCGAGCCCTTTATATCCGAAAGCCAACGGTTTAGCCGAAAAGACTGTACAAACCGTCAAACGGATGTTCTCCAAAGCACGGTCTGATGGGAAAGATCCACTATTATCTATCCTAGAATACCGTACGACACCCTTGGATTCAGGGTTCTCCCCTTCACAGTTGCTTATGGGTCGCCGCCTACGATCCATTCTACCGTCTACACCTACACAGCTCAAACCGATGTTTGTCGATCATGCAAAGTTTCAGAAAACGCATCAAATGATGAAGGAACGTCAGAAACTACAGTATGACAAAGGTTCGAAACCTTTATCTGATCTCGATATAGGAGAAGCTGTTCGAATCAAACGCCATACTCATTGGGAACCTGCTACTGTGATCAAACAGAACGACGCTCGTTCATATACAGTAGGCACACCTGATCGTGGTGTTTACCGTCGTAGCCGACAACACCTCCTTAAGACCAATGAGAAAACCGTAGTTAAGTTTTCTACTGAGACACCAAGCGTAGCTGATACTTCTAAAATCCAGAACCCAATTTCCGATGACCCTAAACCTGAAACACTCCCTAAATCAGATCCTATAGAACCCTCAAAAACTCCAAACACCCATTTGGAATCCAAATCCCCCATGCGACCTACACAGAAACCGGAAGATTCAGCTCTCCAATACGTTACGCGATCTGATCGCACTGTTATTAAAAAGGTGCTTGAATCTATGTGAAAGGAAAAAGACAGTTAGATCAGTGATGTGAATTTATTGACAGTATCCATCTTCGCATGGAAATGAACTGAACTGTTCCAAGGATTTTATTAATTTTATGTTCCGAAATACCAATAAGGTACCAAATACGTGTGAAAATATTTTATTTTCTGCAATTCCAGTTGAATGATAGACAATTAATTTTGTTTGTACTATGAACTTTATTACATGAGTGTTGAGTTCAATTGATTGATATATTGAATTGATTGATGTATGTAACTACAGTGAATTTCATATTCAGTAATGCGGATTTTATGTATATCAAATGTTTATTTCCATCAAATACTATTCACAATTTCACCATAAGATTTAATAAATAGTTTCAGCAAAGAATAGTTATAAGTGACAATGGGCAATGAACTTTAATGATGATACCACTGATTATGATATCATGGACATTGAGTGAAATGGACATCGTTCTTAAGGAGGGAGATGTAGTAATAGTAGTGTTATACCTATGACGATGTTTTGTATAAGAGTTATGTCCCTTGCCCCTGCTCCCTTGTACAAGAACCCCGGAATAAAGAGATGGACGCACAAGGTTGCTAGAAACGTGTTTACGTTATCTTTAGTTATAATAATCCTGCCTATCGTCGTCGATGTGCTGTCCGACGGTACAGGAAACCATTACAGTCAGGACCATCTTAGGATGGACATTCTAGGCAAGTTCACCAGTGGAGCTTTAGAGAAAGTTTGAAATAGGTATTATCCTGAAAAACTGCGAATGCATAATCACGTTTTCAAAATGGTCGCCGTAGCTCCCATGACAACGCTTTTTTCGGTGCCAGGAAAAATAGATTTGTTGACAGTTCTTCCTTTGATTTCATCTCTAACAAACGAACTGGAAATCCTGTTTGAAATAGGTATTTTAAGATGGCGATTATATCAACTATCTTGGATTTGGGAAGACCGACTAAACATTCTATAGCCCCTCATACAAAAAAAAAAAAAACCCAAAAAAAACCAACAACTTTTTATCATGAATGCTGTATTTGACATGGAGTGTTTGAAAACCTAACATGAAATTAGATTTAGAGGCGAACTGTTGACAATATAACCTAGTTATATGTCCCACAAACACGTTTCTCTATGTTCCAATTGAACTATAATTCAATTTCAGATGGTTTCAGCTGTGTATTTCAGTTGCTATGGCGGAGAATGGCGGAGACTTTTCTTCTCAAACCCCTAGGCATTTGACTTGAAAATTTTTTTAGACTTATATGAGAATTTTAGTTTTTCGTCCAGTAGAGTTTATAGAACTTAACATGGAAGTCTTGGCATTAACAGGAATTAATTGGGTAGAAAGAACAACAGGGACTTGGCATGAGTCAGTTCCAACCAACAGAAAGGACACAAGGTACATGTGAACGTAGGTGTCAGTTCTCACTAACGTTACCCGGGAGAAGGTTTCGTTCTGTATATAGACCGGAAATATCGACAGTGAAAAACAGTTGGCTATAAGAATTAATTCCCTCCCACGTTTAAACGCCTAGCCACTCTTCATTTTGTCAAGCCCTTTTCGAATTATGACATAAACTGAAAAGAAGATGCTCCACATTATCAAAATTTTCTATTCCGTACGATATCACATTGGATAATTATCGATACAGAAAATAAACTAAACATTAGATTTTAATAAAGGACTAAACAACCGTAATTTAAGCATTCGTAATTATGGCCAGATACTTATACTAAAACTAATTTTCGACACACTATAAACTCAAACAAATATAATGTTTCCCTGTATCCGGTGGTTTGGTTAAACACTGCTTCAAAATGCCAGACAAAGAAGCTGACAATAATTTTAACTGTGTCATATTTCATATCCTAGCCACGATGTCATTACGGATATATGTCCTGTGCGATATTGTTTGATCTATTGTTACCAAGGAAACACGCTGATTACCACGAAAACACGCTGCTATTAACATCCCCGATAATGACTGGTGTTTGGTAAATTTCGTTAAAAAAATTCAGTCTCATATAAAGGAGTTCTGCTATACTTTGTTCAGAACGTTTAATAAAACGTTTTTATTACAAAAAAACCAACCTCATTATAAAAGTGACATAAACTATAGGTGTCGGTTCCTCATTACAACCTATCATTAGGTAAAGCTAGTTAAAGAGGACACATAATCGTGACTCCGTGAGGACAGAGGCCGCTTTTAATCCCCTTTGTCGGTCAGGGTATTTATCACTCTGAAACTGACCTTATATAATCGGAAACACAAGTTACCAATGGCGGAGGATTAACTATGGTAGCTAGACCCCTTATATAAGTGATCTACGTAAATTAGCAAAATTTATATTTGAGGCCATGAAAATACGATCCCGCCTCCAATAATTTCAGTACAGTTATATTAATGTTGTATACTTAACCTGTAAGTTATGTAGCCTTTATATAATACACATTTTGATTTCAATGTATAGTACATTTGTATCTTGTCTATGATATTGTACTAATTACTATGTGATTGTATATATATGAATATGTGCGTATTTTGCACAATTCCAATAAGTTGTAAACTGAAGGAAAATAAAGAATTGAATTGAATATATAAATTATTCCCTTCCTTTACAAAATAAATAAATAAGGCGAGGTATTATCTTGCCCTTGGGTCATAATTGACACAACAGGGTCTTCAATGAAGCCATTAATAACTTTAATATTCATTTAAATTCTAATTTTAGCAGAAGTTGCTAGCCCTTTGAGCAAAATAGCAAACACGCTAGTTTGGGTGATATTCAGACCATAGTTTATTGCGCATTACATAATCATAAAATGTATATATATAACTATACAGTTATTTTTAAAGATCAAACTTAAACTATGATCCTCAAAATCACCCAAACCACGACAGCCATCCTTGCCTTGAATCTTGACATCCAGTCAAAAACACTACTTGTGGAGCATCGCCCATTGGTTCTATCACGCCGTATTTTTAGTTGAAATTTATTCTAGCTAAATATGGTCAATAAATTGAAAGTTAAATTTTATTTTAAATATAACTATGTTCAGAAAATAAACGTTTCTCAAATAATTCTCAAATTCTGTAAGAGTAAGAATTGTGTAATTCCAAAACCAGTTTGGCAGTAAGCTGTAAACAGTTCTACATATTTACCTCAGAATATTCATTCTACATTTAAATGTCTTGATATTTTTTTTTTAACTTAAGATCCACCGCCGACAGAGCATAAATGATATTCATCATTTGAACAATAATTGGTGTTTAATCGTTATATATATGTCTAATTAACACATAAAACAACATAAAATAATTTATTCCGCCTTTGGTGCATGCGCAATCAGTACCTCATTCTATATAGGATATAGTGCTACGGAATTTTTTCGGGACACAATTAATTATTTTTCATATCTTTAACTTGAAGTAAAATAAGAAGCTAAACTTTTCAATGTTGGTAATAGTGCAAAGTAAGTAACTTTTGTAACTGAAGAAAAATACTAAATCGTCTGCTCCTAATTTTGATAGTGAAAAAATACCATTTGTCGGCGGTGGAGCATCTTTAACATTCCTAATAGAGAATATTTCAACACACTGTCTGAAAATTAGCATTTGATTTATTTTAATTAATTTGTTCAAAAGGTGATAATAAGTGTAGTATTAACAGTGCAATAACTTCAAAAGCGACACTACGAAATAATCAATGTCGTTTTAAATTCCCATTAAAAAAATTGAAAGCCATTTGGGAAACGTGGTGAGCCTTTTCCATTTGAAATTCTTTTTACGTGGAGACTGGTTGATGTTAGTATAATTGTACTTGTTGGAGTTGTGTTTTTGTTGTACTGTCATCGTATCTTTGTTCAATAAAATATTAAACCAAAATATTAAACCATATTTTTATACCAAATGCTTTATCATAGACAATTTCAAGTTGCTGAACTTCGTTTAATACGATATGGATGAAACTAATATAAGCTCTTTGCTATATAACTCAAGTTTGAAACTCAATGGAAATGTCACAAGCATTTTCTGAATGTAACAGCTGATATGAAGCAACCAGGATGATCTGAACAAGAACCTAGTTGTATGAACTGAGAGTCGTCTACAGAAATAGAGTATACATGTATATGTTTTTGATGAACGTGATATATCTACAATAAGATTTTTAATTTGTAGCAAGTTCGATAGATTTTTTTTTCGCTGGGGGCGGATTACCAACGCACCGGAGGAGTGACAGATCATTCAGAGAAACCCGAAACACAGACTCCTTTAATTAGATTCGTTAAAACTTTGAAGCAGTTACTAATTGAAATATGTTTCAAATATCGACATCATTACCATAAACAAATCAAAATATTTTCTTCTTGTACCCTCTCTCTCCCCCCAAATAAAAAAACCAACAACCAACAACAACAACCACAACAACAAAAACTGATGCTGTCATCGATCAAAAGTAAATAAATATACCTTCCCCCCCCCCCTCGCATAGAGAGATCATGTCATGGTAACGACCGTGACATACTTAAAGAGGATTGGCACACGGCAGACGCTCGATTCAAGTATAATCGCGAGACAGATACGTCAGCATCGCCTGCCATTTAATCAGTACTGGATTATTGATACAGTTGTAAATGTCGTCGGCTGATAATGTTTGACTTGGAAAACGTCACAAATGGACATCGGTCAAGTAACACTATGATGTTAATACGAGTAAAGTAGAAGTTCGTTTCGCCAATTGATCTGAGCAGCGCGGTATTGTATTAGGAAGGTTGCAGCGTGCCAAGAATAGCATCCTTAATGTAGAAAGTCGCCAAAAATACGAACCGAAAAGCGGATGGTAGAATCAGGATTCATGTCATTTAAATTATGGATTGATTCCGAAATGTTGTATAGAATTCGTTACACAAGCGACCATTTGTCACAACATTCAGTATATAAATGTGTATTATGAAGTTAGTTTACTTGAGATATTCGGAATAACTTTTTTATTTTATAATATAGATTACTCACTTGCTTATTTGGGAGTATCGTAAAAGAATTGTTACGGCGTTGTTTTGCTGAACATCTTATCAACAACAGGGCTATTTATTTAGGGACGATCTGATATGTATGCGTCGGGGGAGCTTGTGAGAAATTGTATTTTGAGAAACAATAGATTATTCCTTATGTAACTTTTTGTGATACCGATATTAGCTACCTATACTATAAGGCTACCTTTGTGAAACATTTTACCGGGGATAACCCTGACGTGTTTACATTATATTGGCAAGGTAACGACGAGATTAAGATCCCAGATTTACTCGCCTGTTACGATCATGTAGTGGGACAGCATATACAATTCTAACATCATATATTTAATGTAGGTGTTGATTGAGATTCTCATGAACCTGTAAAATCGGAATATGCTTAGTTGATAGATGATACTATTTTTTAATATGGCCTAATTTCTCCGTCACCCAGGCCATGGGACTCTGGAATGTAACCATCTTAGGTAAGTCAAGTCAAGATCCAAATGCAGTACTTCACATCAATCTCAAATAAAAGGAAAGTTTTCAGCAAAATCAACTAGATGTTACCTACTTCTTCATTTTGTTATCTGTTTTCTGAACTGAAGTTCACAAATCCTTTGTTAACACCATGAGCCTAGAAAAAAATCGGCTGATCTAAATAGCAAACATTATGCAGCTGACCTTTAGGCATCGTTATGCAAAATGTTTTGTCTATCACTGAATGGCCGTAAGACGTCCAAAATTGATACAGAAATGGTTAGTGATGTCGATAATATATTAGTCAAAACCACTTAGTTGAATAACAACAAATATAATACAAATGTTACGTTTTATGCATAGGTCGAATTGCCAGAAAATAGAATACAAAAAATCGCTCCTACAATTATCTCTTCTAGAGTGAAATGCTGTACTAAAACTCAATGACATGGATGCGATATTATTAAAATATCAACCTGTTTTCAGCTGGATACGGTGTTTTATCAACCGGAGGAAGTAGTATAACACGAATTTGAAATTTCTATATTTTGGTACGACCTAGAGAAGTCCGCTAAACCTGCCTATATTATTACGCTTTTTCATTTCTTTTGCCTAAGATAAAAACTATATATTAGGGGAAAAAGCCCAATAACATAGGCATGTTTAGCGGACTAGACCTAGAGGTTCTAAAACTTTATATAAAATTGGAATTAAAAAAAAAAAAAAAAAAAAAACGTGCATATTGTTGGGTCGATTAGTCCCTGTAGTATGTTTTGTGTTAAAGAGAGAGGGAGAGGAGCCCTGAGACACAGGAAATAATGTGCAGGTGTTATACCAACATTAACTCATCAAGAAAATGGATTGAATGATTCTTGGATTGGATGATTAATGTTACCCATCAGGTTGTAGCCTACAGTCAATATCCGTTCTATGGTAAACTCGTCACATGTTTATTGACAGCTTTTGGAGAAACTAATAAGTGTTGCCTCGAGTATAATAAAAATAACAATTATAGGATTTTATCAGAAATTTTATTTCCAGACCGGCTCTCAACATTTTTTTTCGAAATCTGCAGCGAAAAAAAATCGAAAGCAGATTGTTGAAGAGGAGTTGTTTTCATGTTCTAAAGAACGAGAGACATTGCTTGGATCTGGTGATGATTTAGAGAAAATAGAGGAATATCGGTTTTATTTCAAGAAGTTATGCAAGCAGTGTTAGCTATACATATTTAGCATAAATCCGAAATTAAACAAAAGAAAACACAGGTAGCTGTATTGTTACCTTTTGGATTGTTTTTTTTGGGTTGATAGAAACATAAACATCTTTTGATTCAGCAGTACTTCATTTTAAGTAAATTGATGGAGAGGTTGACCTTGTCTATGGCATTGATTTCTCGACTTTTATTTTTAACATACATATAATTAAACCTATATTTAAAATACATCAAAGGGACAAAGTAAATGTCAATATGAATAAATACTGTTTAAACTTAAATACCAATATACATTATGGTTTGTTGACCAAATGGGGTTGATGGGTGTTGTAGTTGTATAGGGGTATCGTTTATAGAAGGTTTGACTCTACAAACCTCGGAAGTTACTATCATAAATACAGTGGAACTCGGTTAATACGAACTCGAAGAGACCGAGATAAAACTTCGAGTTATCCGAGTGTGCGAATTAAGTAACATTATGTACTGTATTCTCTTGCTCCTCACTTATCTTCAATCTCGTCTGATTTTTTCTCGATTTGTACATTAATTATTTGTAAATACTAATGATACCTTGTTTAAAAAATAATAAAATCACGGTTAAATCAATGAATTGCTGCGGTACCGGTCAAGATTGAAACAGATAATGTACACTTGTATAGTCAAACCTGTCTATAATGACCACCGAAGGACCGGCAAAAATGGTTTTAATAGCAAAATCGTCTTTATACACACGTCAAATTGTGTTGCAATTCACCATTTGAGACCCATGAGAAAGTGGTCTTATTAACCAAGTGTCTTTATACAGAGGTGGTCGCTAAGTTAAGTTTGACTGTATATTGTTTGTTTCATGTGTCTTTGGTTAACAGCTAGCCATTTAGCCATTTTCTTAATGTTCAAGTAACATTTTACCTTTTCTGGTTTCAACATTGAGAATTTTGGATCATTGTTAATTCACTGAGGACAAATTGTCTGAAAGGCGCAGCATATAATCACATGGAATACAAAATAAATAAAAAAAAGAAAAATGACAAAATAAAAATGAAATAAAATAAAATAAGATATCTGTTCTGTTTCCTTTACACAACTTGCTGCCATGCTCTCATTAAAAAGAGTGATACATGTCGGAGAAAATTATACCATATTGTTGAAGATATTAACTAGCTGCGGAAACATGCATTTTATCACAATTAGCATCGGATAATCGATTCTATCGCCAAATTTGATATGGGCACTTCATCTTGAATGAAGGAGATCGTCGTAACGATCCCTTTGTGGCCGACAAATCTGTTTTAATTTTGTCGTTCTGAATTTGCAAGCAATTAACCTGAACAGCATGCAAATCTTCACGACGTAGGGATTTAATTGAAGCCAACGACCACCATTGGAGTCGTATTTAGTGATTAGTGTGGGAAGGAAACAAACGTAATGGTTTATTATATTCAAGGTATCACTTTAGATACTAGTAAAATTCCACTTTCTAAATTGAATTTTATTGCACATGCTTAATCTATTTAGTGATTAAGTTATAAAGTATGATTACGTAGTTCTATCTCGTGTAGTTTACTGCAGCTATTTTTCAATAGGCGTTTGATCCATTTTCAGTACGTTATCTCTTGTTATCAGTGCTAAACATATCCTCATGCATCGTTACAGTTATATGTGCGCTATCTGGGTGAAAAATTTGACATGCTATTCTTCAGTAATCTATTAAAAAACATCAGATTTGACGAATGAAGTTGTGAAAATCATTCAAAAGCACGGACAAACATGCATGATGCCGTACAACCACAAGTTACAATACATAATTTATGCATCTTTAGATGAAACCATACCTGCAAAATCACTGATATCACTCAAAACGTGAAATGAAATGATAGGCCAAAACTTGGCTTCATGGTTTGATCGTGTGTACCTCTTCTTTTGGTCTGTAGACGTAAATATCATGATTTTTGGCATTACTAAAATTCATTATTTGAACTCTTATTTGACTATGCATTATAAGTATTGTAATTATCAAAATGTTGGTACGTTTTAGTAATGAATAACATATTAAAAACTCTTCTTGATTCGTGAGTATGAAAATTACGGCAGATATAACTTTAACACAATGCCAGGTTACGTTTGAATATCCCACTAAAGCTAAACAGTACTTGCTCAATAAAGTCACACATACCTGATAATGAATACAGAGATGAGAGAATACTGGCGTGGTGTCGCCACAGCACTAAGATCGCCCACATCACATCTGAAAACGAAATGTCTTCATGAGATCACATTGGTTGGTTAATGGTTGATTTTGCTTTTTAAGGAGTTTCACAGGACATGTCATATGATTTGAGTTCTTTCCAGATATTCGTAAAATCAAATAAAAAACAAGGCATATTTTCAACTGAGATACCTTCATTTATGTACAATTTCAATTATTTCTACGCTTTTGGAAACAAGATGTAGATAAAGAATATAGATTCAAAGCATCGAGTTTACAACTTGTTATAACCAATTCAACATCTCTGACACTAGTCTGACTTAAAATTAAAACTCAAGAGTAGTTAACATTTTCCCCCATAATATTATCTTGCTTTAGAAATAACAATAGTCCGGTACCATTGGGCGTAAAAAAGGCTTCGGTGTGCATTTCGTGAAGAAATATCAAGGCATATGCCATTTTGTTAAGAACAACCGTGGACATCTAAAAAACAATGCATTGTTCCTTGGAGTCGCGACCAGTGGTCAGTATGACGTCATAAAAATGGCCGATGACCCCAATATCCGTATCACAGAAGAACGAAAATAAAATGTATTTTCTGGTTACATTTATCATAAATATAATTTTAACTTGTTTTATATAGTCAATAATTGTATGGTGTTACTCGTATGCATACAGTTTTAAGATATATCCCGACATTTATTGCATTTTTTGAATAATAACGCCCGACTCCTTGCTAAAAATGAGGTGAAGGTAATGTATTTCCACTATATTCAAAAGATAAAGCACTTTATGATGATTTTAATTTATTATATAGACCACTGATAACTTCCAAACATATCAAAATCATAAAAAAACATGTTGGAAATAAAACCGATTTTTAGATATTTTTTGTTTGAAGTAGATATTATCGAGCTTTATTGTTTCCGGATCCGATGGCCATTTTCTTTAAGTCATTTTCGTACCATCCTAGACTTCCGGTCAAGTTGTTAGCGGTCTACGTTTGGACAAATATGACAATTTTATGTGGTTTTGATAGTTTCTATTAATACATATCTTGTTCTACTGTTACAACAATGTATAAGCAACGAACATTCATGAGTAGAATACGAAATTCCATTTCTGACAAGGCGTTCAGAATACAGGAATCTAAATAAGAGGCTCGTCACAAATCTGTTACCTACTGGAAAATCACGTTTGATGCTCTCAATAATAGCATTTATATTTGAAAAACATTTTTTGTAGTATCGAAGTGTATGTTCATATGCTTAAATATATATTATGGACATGGCGTCAAATTCTTATAATATGACTGCTGAACGTATGGGATTGACGCTAACTAACTGTTATATTTGTGATTTTACAAGTCGCAAAATGAATTTGAATATTAAGAGCTATAATCTATCAAGCATATAGAATAGCTAAGGAAACTATGTGCATGATATTTATGAGCAGCAAGGAAAACAGAGAAATAAGTAAAGAATTCAACCATTAATTGCCTTTTTATATTTTAAGGTGTTTAAGAACATTTTTACAGCTTCATTTTAACGAGTGTATTAAAACAAATGTCTTTTGTACTCGCTTGTAATAGATTCACAATAAACTCCAAATTAAATTACAGAATATATCATTCACCTCTAGGCAACACTCGATTCTGGAAATTACCACTTTTTGGTGGGTGTATTTCGTCTCTTGTCCTATATTCAATAACCCTTATCTGCCCTTACGAATTCTTATCGAGATCAGTTGTATGGAGTCGCTTACAAACAGTTACTGCTGGGCATATCAGCTTGGATTTGTTAACAAAGACAATAGTCATAAAAAATATGTCACATCTACTCTATACTTGGCTGATATTACTGCTGGACCTATCAGCTGTGTTGTCATCTCAAACATTTATTGTATTTTCATTTTTTTGTATCATTGACACACACTGTTTTTATTGTTAGAGATTTATTAGAGGACATGTCAATAAAAGGCCAGAACTTGGCAGCACTGTATAAAACATACCGGCTTTCTCACCTCTTCCTCTCGCCATTACATCTGGTTTTCATGTGCGATGTGATGCCATTGATATTAAATCTCAGTATTGGAACCAAATTCATACATACATATGTTTACCAAATAAATGGCCCATAAGAGCAGTACGTTTTATTATGTGTTTAAATTATAAGTACTTAACTTATAAAAAATAAGAATCGAACAATAAACTGAATATCATAACATGTGAACGAACACGAATAGCATCTATACATTGTATAAACATACAACATTTTAAGAGGCCGAAATCGCACAAACAAATGAAAATAGTTGTTGCAGATTTTACCTTGTAAATCCAACCTTCATATGTTTTAAATCTAAAACTGAAATAAGAACTGAACATTATAAACGTGTCTGTTCTGCAACTGATTTCTTATTTAAAAATCCTACTCAATAAAATATCGGTAACCACTTGGTTTGATTACCGTTAACGTCATATCAACAGCTTTGGATGTTAAATTTTAAGTTATTTCTACGTTTTGGGAAACAAGATGTAACAGAAATGATAAATGGCAGAGCAGATAAGAATAACAACTTATACACAGAATTATGTTAACAACTTGTTATCTCAAACATCTCTGGCGGAAATAAAGTCACTCAGATTTATCATTGAAACTCGAAAATTATGTACAGAATATTTATGATGTTGCTTCAAAAATAACAAAGACGACTAGTAACTGTGGATTTCTCACTTTTATCATGTCCTTTTTATGTTTTAACACGTTCGATAATACATATCATGTACTTTATTTTATAGTTGTAATGGAACGAATGTAATAAAACAAATGTCTAAAGTACAGGACTGATATATGTTTACAATGAACTTCACACTAAACTATAGAACACATCCTTCATTTTTCATCCTTTCAATTTTGTTCGACCATTAAAGAGTTCACTTGAATCATTCTTTGAACTGAAATCCAAACTTACCATAATAAAACACAAATATTGATTGGATGGTATGTAACGTAATCGTCGTTGGCACCTTGAAGCGGTATAGCTTTAATCATGTCGTTGAAGTGCTACTGAACTGGGGCTATTAACGCCTCCTATCATATAAAGTTAGGTCTTCAGCAGTTCTGAAATGATAAGCAGTTGTGTAATAAAACAACAATCATCGACGAGTTCCTCGTTCCCAGTGAATTGTAGTACTCGTGATATCATTATCATTGACAAATTCCTCAGCAGTGAAATAGTTGTGTTGGTGATATCAATGGAGAGTCCTGGAACTAATAAACAGTAGTAATATTGTTTGGACCAGTCATGAAAGGATAAAACATTTGTTTTGTTTCCGTATGCATCACTGCCGAATAACATCTCTGTGGTATTTAAGCATCATTTACGTGTTTCTGAATGGCTTTTGATTTGGTTTATTAGTTTTATCGTCCATTTACAGCTAAGATTATTTCAGGACAGCCCCCCTGTGTACAATGTGTTGTGTATTTTTATACCTGTGTGTTTTAGTTAGCTGTTGTAAATTACAGCGGTGTCTTTTTGTAATAGTGGGTTATGGCCCTTTTTATAGTGCTGTCTCGCTGGAGCTTACCGTCAACGACATCCGTCCGGTCACATTACACTGAAAACAGTCGAACCAATCGTCCCACTCCCTTGATGCTGACAGGTTATGAGGAGCAGATGATTTTTATTCGTTTTGAAACATTATGACGAATTTTAATCCTGAATAGCATAGGTGCAAGACCCGAATTGTATTTATAGCCATATTTGAACACTGTTGACATATTTTATATGTGTAATACACGATAACAGGTTTTGAATTTAAGTATTATTTTGGTTTGATACATGAAGACAATACTGACAAACCAAAGATTTAGACTTTGTCTTTACTCTCAGCAGAATTGTTCGACTGGAAGACAAAATTGTGATGTAGATATATTCCGTATTTGCAAATTACAGAATTATCTGCCCTTGCTGTTATGTATTGATTGTGACGTCATGTATTTGCGAACGTAAGGCCAACTTTTGAGAAAAAACGAAATTTCACTGATAAAATGACGTCACAATAAGGTACCTTCCCCCAAGGGAGGTAACTCTGTAATATGCATATTAATCAAAATGAAGCAATTCGAAGTGCAGAGTTTCAAGGTTGATCTGTAATGTTAGCAGCAGACCGCGTTGTACATGACACTGGTAATTGATTGCTTACTGAAAGCACACCAAGAGATAAGATTTTCCGGAATGTTGGCTGTCGTCTGCTTCAGTGATGATACAACCGCCATTTAATCGTAATGTCGAGCCGATTTAACTAACACCTCGTATTGCAGTGCTCAAATCAATAAATAGAAAAGCGTTGTGTACGTGGTCAAAATTTCTCCTTCAGTGGTGTCTCAAAATCCCATTTGATTGAGAGTAAGTTAGAACCAAACTGAGACTAAGATCCCCTTTCTTGTGTTTAAGACTTAACCGTCTAGGCCCGTTAGTCCAAATATTAAACAGTATTAAGTTCTATAGTTCGGAGGCCAATTATTCTGAAAGACACATCAGTTCAAATCCAACAATTAATGTAAATACTCGATTGTCCAGAGGTTCGTTAGTCCGTATGTCTAACGGTTCGGAGTGACCTCTCGACTACCATCAAATGGTTCTTGCTCATCATGAATATAGCGGGTAGTAATTTTAAAACTACAATCACGGGACAAAATATTTTTGCTTATATTAGTAAGAAAGCAAAGATCAGTGCAATAAGGCGTTATTGATGATAAATAAACTTAATCATATATGTTTTCAATGTAACGTATATTCATTTTCAAAAAAGTACAAAAATAATATATAGATTTAAAATATAAAATGAATCGTGTTAGCCATATACGGAGGATGCTTACATGTTAACAGTTTATCTAAGTTCTCCTACTTTGTATGTTTATTCTTTCTCACACAATTAGATATAAGCGGCTTATGTCAAGGTCATCAATACGATGGCTGGGTAATGATGATAAATGATTTAGAGGAACATTCTTCCTAAGAGGGAGACGTCAACATGAAGTTCATTCAATTGTATGGCGGGCGTTAACAAAAGGTGAATATGAACGGTGGCGGAGAAGGCTCTGAATATGTACACAATCCCATAGACTTGTCACCGACGTGGTGATATTAAAGATACTGTTATTAAATAAATATAGACGCGTCTGGCCGTGTAATTTGATAAATATTTACGTCGAAATTGTTACATACATCCATGGTTATTTTCAATAAAGGACTGTAACAGAACTTTATCTATTTATTACCATCGTGAAAGTAAATTTGATAAAATTCTGCAGAGGCAATATGACAGTTTATATCACTTATCGCCTTCAAATTGGATTCCATGCTCTGTGATGGTTTGAAATATTGTCAAGGACGTACGTTGTTAACTTCTGCTGCTGTCTGTTCTAGAAATAACCATTTAATAAGGTAAGTACACGTTTGACTACTACGACAAAATCCCTCTCTTTATATTTCGACGCATTACTGTATATTGTCAAAAAACATTTCGTTTTACTGTACCGTTATTATACATAGCCATTACGAAGATTCTCGTTCACTGGTTGACCAATTTCTTTGAGAATCATCTCTAGCGCACTCTATTATCGATCAATCGAAACCGTTTATTACGATTTTAAAGAAGGCCAGTAGATATGCAAAAGGGTCAGAGTTGATACGTTTGAGAAAGTTTTTTTTACCTTTATCAGTATGGCAAACATCTGTCGCTGATAAAGTATAAAACAATCATCCTAATATTCCAGGATACCTGAATTTAAATACCATTTACTTTTGCATGTAGCGTATGCAACATCAAGTTCGCTAGCCAAGGGTATTAGTCTGATTCTCTTTCTACTACCCTTGGCATATCTCACTTCAGAACGGCTGGTCCCGCACTGCGCCACCTGCTGGATCACCGCAGTTGCGCCCATTCCATTTACGTAATATGTAACCCATCAAAAAGCTCGTATCATTGTTGTATGGTTGAAAAAATGGCAGCGCCCTATGAAACACGTTTGTTGTTTGCGACGGAATAAATATACCAAAGATGAACATGTGTGTGAGTCTGTTTATTAGTAAGTTCGGACACAAGTTTTTGTGTTTCATGCAGACGTTCTGCAATGTGCAATTTTGTAATGAGATCGCAATATATCTTTTAATTGTTTAATTTATGAAACATAAACCACACACGTAATTTCCAATCTGTTTGGAGAGCAATGTCTCCAAGACGTTCATTTAGCTGGTATAAAACATCTAATTGATGAAATATATAGTAATATAACTTCGCTAGGAGTTGATGTTGAAAGGCATGACATGTCTGATGCCTCATTATACAAATGTAGGCCACTATACTATCGCTTCAGTTCAGTTTTGTTGACATATCAAAGCTGCGTTTTCATTGGTCGCCTGAACCTAGCCGCATCCAATCAGAATTTGAAAGCAAAACACCTGTTCTGAAGTGTGATATGCCAAGTGTAGCAGGAAGAGAATCGGTCTTAATACCCTTGGCTAGCGAAGTTCATGCAACATAGACTGACAAAAGCGAGCTTTTCTCTTATGAGAAAACTCTTGTCAAATATTGCATTCATTCATTCAGTAAATTATCAAAGGTATGATACCTAGGACTTTTTATGAAAAAATGTTAAAAAGAAAAGAAAACTATCACCAGCCCATGCCGATAAATATAATATTTATAGAAGTTACCTGATGACATTTTTGTAGCCTAAAACAGATTGGATTACTCTTCCAATACAAGTTTTATTGATGTTTTGCTGTAGGATCTTTACAAATCTGTCGCAGTTCATTTACTACGCAATAGCTCTTTGTGATAAAATCAACGGACAATCTGTCATATTTACTTTATTGTGTAATGCATCACCAGGGGAAACATCACTCTTCACTAGAATTTGATCAGAGTCTCTAGAGGTCTGTTTCAGATTGTAATAACAATTTTAAATGTCCCCTAACGATCATGAACAATATACCCTGAATCTGTTGTCCCAATCTCTCCCAGGGTTCATTGCGGTCTCCACATTCAGAAGACCACAATGAACTCTGGGAAGGATTCACCGAAAAGTAGTATCTAAGTATCATCAGTTTCTGTGTCATTTCTTTGCATGAATTCCATTTTCCCAAACATTAAAGTTCTCTACGTTATCAATCTATCTCATCTATTTTTATGACAGAAAATACAATCAAATTTTGCAAACCGCATTTGAATTCGTGTAACAAATTCTCACAAAATTTTGCAAATAAAATTTATTTCATATCCCGATAAAAGAAAAGAAAAAAAATCACACCGATGCTTATAATAATTTTGTCAGAATTCCTGTTAAAACGAAACATGGGTAAATGTACGATTCCATTTTTTTCTATGGGATTGTGATTCCAACGATCAATACACATTTTTTTCTATGGGATTGTGATGTAACGATAACATCAGACCTTCGCGCAATTCTCGGATTTTTTCTTCAGAGAAACAAAATCGGTCAATCAAAAATTAGGATTTAGTATGAAAACAAAGAAAATAGTATTAACTTGTTACAAATAATACTTAAGCTGGTCTTTACCGAGTTCTGTAAAATAGCGCAACAAACAGAATAGTAACAATCACGGTCTATATAAATTAAAATAGAAACACATTATCGAAATGGTGTCTGCGCACAAACTAAATACATGTATTTAAACAACTCATTCCCATAAAACGTGGTCCGAAATGCCTTTGGCAATTAAACATGTTGGCTTTGGATGTTTTAATAACGGAACACGTTTAACAATAATCTAGAAAGAAAAAGACATCTGTCAATTTTCCTTCGATTATTTATCTTGTGTGACTAATGGATAAAGTATTGCGAACGTTATATTTTCTTTGACAAGGTATCAAACAATTGTATTTATTCATCTTCAGTCCTGTCACAAAAAACTATAAGAAGGATTTGAATGAACATGGGGGCCACCATATTGAAATACATGGTGACATTTTAATCTAATATTAAATCTATAAATTTCAACATATACATTGCATTGCCATAGCATAACAAACCCTTATAACACATAAGGAAATTTATAACACATAAGAAAATCAAATACAAAAAAAAAAAAACAATTACACAAAATAAAACCAAAAGCTTGCCTGGGGGCTGCCAAATTCCACCAAAAAACCCGCAAGTGAAATATGCAGATTTCCCCCACGTAG
The DNA here is from genome assembly GCF_041381155.1 of Argopecten irradians. Classification (NCBI taxonomy): domain Eukaryota; kingdom Metazoa; phylum Mollusca; class Bivalvia; order Pectinida; family Pectinidae; genus Argopecten; species Argopecten irradians. The sequence continues at coordinate 29,354,468 of NC_091142.1, read as the reverse complement.
CTGCCTGCTGGCAAATAGCCACACTTTGGTTTCCTCCAAAGAGGATGGCCTTGTATTCTACCTAACGGATGGTGTAATTAAATGTCACTACACCTACATTAACATACTTATCTATCTTATCTATATACGGATACTTAGATCAGAATAGAATCCCCAAATTAACTGCCACAAATCGGGTTTATAAGGCGTATAAATGTACAAAAACGTTCTCTGTTTTAGGCGATGGCGGGCGACGGTGTAGCTAGTGTGAACTAAAGACTTTTACCGGAAATTAAATGTCACATTAGACTAGTTTCGTGCTGCTACAAGACTAGTGTTAAAGATTTATATTATACATACGCATGAAGGTTATCGCCAACTGGTGTAAACGACAAAACTGATTCATTTGTGTCGAACTCCATCCCAGTCATAGAGCTGAATATCTGGATTCGATATATAGATTACTATATTAAATTATAGGACCGTTGCATCCTCCCATGCGAAAAATTACATTTCTGGTCATATGTCAAGCTGATCTCTCTCCGTCGACAGGCGGTAGAATCACATCTCTGACCTTAAAACAAAAATGTTTGTATTACTAATATTTAAATAAGACGTTAACACAGATGACGTTAACCTTGTCGACTTTCACAATAATCTAACTTTTACAGCAATGCCGTTGTCTTCACAAACGTTTACTTCACTTACGTTTTCATCACAAGCATTTTATTCATTGACGTTTTTCATCACAAGCGTTCTATTCATTGATGTTTTTTATCACAAGCGTTCTATTCATTGATGTTTTTCATCACAAGCGTTCTATTCATTGACGTTTTTTATCACAAGCGTTCTATTCATTGATGTTTTTTATCACAAGCGTTCTATTCATTGACGTTTTTCATCACAAGCGTTCTATTCATTGATGTTTTTCATCACAAGCGTTCTATTTACTGATGTTTTTCATCACAAACGTTTACGTCACTGAAGCTTTCATCACAAGCTTTTAAGTCACTGCCATTTTCATTCGAAACGTTAACACTGACGTTAACTGGCATTAATTTCTCTGACATTTATTTACATCACAAAGAGTTTCATCAAGACGTTTAATTAAATCACTGCCACTAAAAAGTATACTTAATATCGTTTACGTTACTAATTACGTTTCATCACTATTATCATTTTGATTTTTCCTAATTTGTTTTCAGCGACGTTTGTTATTTCTTTGAATTGGATTTATTTTGATTTTGTTGGTTTTTAAAAAAAAAAAAACTTTATGTAAACATGCAAACACTTTGAAATATTATGATGATGGTGCACCTTTTATCATGTAGTTATTGGAGATGTTTGCTTGAAAAAAGTTGATAGTTTATAAACGTAACAGACAAACAAGATTAGTAACAATAGGTTTACTTTGTTTCTACGAGGAGAAAAGGAAGCTTATATTGATTAGACAGAGCACGTTGTGTTCTTTTGTTCCTCTAACCCTGTAACAAATACCGTGTGTCAGCATACAACATCAGGATACAGATTATATCCGACATCCGTGAAATGTAACCAAACCAAGTATTCGATTTCGTAATTCTCTTAAGGAATTTGAAACAAAAGACACAATGCACCTTTAAAATTCAGCATGAGATAAAAGTGGGATATGTTGCTTGGTTGAGTAAATCAACCTTTCAATACCCAAGGTCATTTACGGACAACTTCCCGTGTTTGCTGTGCGTTGTGTGTGTATTGTGGGAGACAACTTCCCGTGTTTGCTGTGCGTTGTGTGTGTATTGTGGGAGACAACTTCCCGTGTTTGCTGTGCGTTGTGTGTGTATTGTGGGAGACAACTTCCCGTGTTTGCTGTGCGTTGTGTGAGACAACTTGTGTGTGTGTGTTGTGGGAGACAACTTCCCGTGTTTGCTGTGCGTTGTGTGTGTATTGTGGGAGACAACTTCCCGTGTTTGCTGTGCGTTGTGTGTGTATTGTGGGAGACAACTTCCCGTGTTTGCTGTGCGTTGTGTGTGTATTGTGGGAGACAACTTCCCGTGTTTGCTGTGCGTTGTGTGTGTATTGTGCGTTGTGTGTGTGTATTGTGGGAGACAACTTCCCGTGTTTGCTGTGCGTTGTGTGTGTATTGTGGGAGACAACTTCCCGTGTTTGCTGTGCGTTGTGTGTGTATTGTGGGAGACAACTTCCCGTGTTTGCTGTGCGTTGTGTGTGTATTGTGTGATTGTGGGAGACAACTTCCCGTGTTTGCTGTGCGTTGTGTGTGTATTGTGGGAGACTACAGTGTGTTTTGGTTACGCCTGTTTGTAATTATGAAGCTTTATATTTTATAGTCCTATATCACCGAACATCACATCAGTCACATTACACTGACAAAGGACAAACCAGTCGTCTCACTCCCTTTAGTCTAAATGCTTATCAGGAGCATAAACTATAACTTTTATCGAAATGTCACTAAACCTTGACATACTGTGCCTGTCGTGACTACTTCTCGGGGCGATTTATTTTCACTTTTCAAAAAGGTTTTACTGTACCTTCGCAATTAACTTCAACGATTTTATTATATTTATTTAGTTTATTCTATTTATTTAGTTTTTATCTATTTATTAAATTCTATATGTTTATGATATTTCTACGCTTTTCACACCTTTTTCGTCAGTGATATATGAATGGCCTGCTGAATAAAACCAAACCAAAGTTTTATGGCAAAAACCTTTAATCAATAACAACCTTTCGGCGTCAACCGCTGTCTCCTAGTTCAAAAACATGGCATCAACAAAAAATCCTAACGCTAGCAGATAAGTCAGAGTTGGAGAAAACCTTATATCTCTATCATTTATCACTTATTCCATTAAACAAGGGAAGTATGCAACTTTTATCTTTCAAAATTTCTGTCGACAATTTTTTTGCAATAACAAAATAAATCTCCGAGAAAATAAACCTATTCACTGTTTCTTAGGGTAAGAACTGCCTGCCTGTAGGACGCACTTAACTAGGATCTAATACAAGGTTTAGTTCTTTCTACCAGTTTCTGAGGTTTTAGATTAATAACGCTGATCTTATTGGGTTTTTTTCTAGATAGAACTTTTCTAGTATTCCTGTCATATATGTATATATATATAATATTGTGCAGTTTGACGAATGTGATCTTAATGAAAATCTGATATCTTAAAATAGGTTATGTGTCTTTATTCCTGCGGCATCTTTTTCCGTACAAATTCTCGGTACATTCAGCTTTTAATACTGCCTTTCCTAGTAAAAGTAGAACATGCCACATGTACTTATATTGATCCCCTGACTCTGGCTATCTGTTGTAAACACACGGGGACAAATCTATTCCATAACATATGAGATAAGATATCATAACATAGATATGCATAAAAGTGCAGGAAGCAAGAAACCCAATGAAAAATTCATCAAATAAGCTTCGTCCTTAAAACGTTTGCTATCAAATGTTTCTGACATGAACTATATGCTGAAAGCTTTTGGATTTACAGAGAATTCTAGGGTACATGCTGATAGCTAGAGACAGGCAGATGCAAACTGGATGATAATAGTAATATAAAATCAAAGTACTCAAAGTACTGCAAATACAACGCAGCAGAAATAGAAAAATAGAATGAAATCAAATCAATTTCCAAAATCAAAATATATAAACCATATTATAAAGACTTTAATATCAAATATTTCAAGAACATTCAACTGATCATAGAAAATACATATGTTTTGTTTGACATATTTCTTTATTAAAGTTCCTACATGAAAATTACAAAGAAAACAAATCTTCATTAAAATGAGTTTTTTTTTTTTATAATTTTTTTATTTTTCAAATTTTGTACATGTATATAACATTAACAACGAGACAACACCCACACATCACACTATACACACAAACACACACACACTCACACATACACACATACAACTCACATACCCTGATACATACATACACCCTCACACTTTCTTACTAGAATATTTAAATCATACATGATGTGTTTAGTATAATTACATATAATTTTTGTCTTTTTGTTTTTATTTTCATTCCCTCCACACACACTTTTATTCATGGGGGAGACAAGATGTTACATTTACAGGAGAGAAGTTAGGAAAGGAAAGAACAGTCAGAAACGGGATGGATGGGAGGGGAAAAGGAGATAGGAAAGGGATGGGTTGGAGGGTAAGAAGTGGGGAGAGGTGGGGAATATGTGTTGCCAATAATGAAATGGAATAATTAACAAGAGATTATTCATTAAAGAATTATAATTATATATTGAATAAATGTGACAATAATCTGGAACAGACAACAGTGTACCAGTATCATATACTTGTACTGTACGTAAATCATATATAAGAAATATCAATGTAAGTACTGGTGTAAATAGTAACAGCTAATGAAATAATGTTTGCAAGTATAATTATTGACTGCTAACAACGAAGGAAGAAGGGGGAAAAAGGAAGATCTACCTATGTCAGGTATCATCAGACAATGTCTAATTCAGGTCTAATGTAATTAATTTTTGCCATTTCTTAAAATGAGTTTTTATCCTTAATATACTCTTGTTTCTTATGTTGCACATACACTTATTTTGCTTAAACCATGCACATATGAGGGCAGCCTTATAAGTTATTTTGCCTTTACCTCAGATCTGCATTTAACATTTATTTAAAAATATTTTTTAAAGTACACAAAAAGGGCATATGATTAGTTTACTTTAAAACTCTTATGTCTATAAGCCTTAGATAGTAAGTTCAATTTGAATTATCATTAACAGAGATTATGTAAGTTGGACAGAGGAGTCACCAGCAGGCAACAGTTGACCTAGATGGGCTGTGTATTATATAACACTCTGTGTATTCTATACACACTCTGTGTATTCTACCAATCAGAAGGCAGTCTTCCCATGACTACTGATTGGTCCAAAGGAATATTATTCAATGAATAGGGAATTTATGAATGGAAGCTTAGGAATGAAATGGTTCAAGAGGTCACCACTAGATGTCATTGTAGGGCAAGTCCTCCTACTCAGTCCTACACATCAATAGTAAACCGGATAGCATTTATACAAACGCTAGTCGCGTTGTATTAAAAAGCGACTTATTAGGCTTATTAGGCCTAAACGACAAAAATACAAAACGTCAACTTCATAGTCGACTCAAAGAGTAAATATAAAGAAGGTTATATACGTATCTTAGCATTATCTTAGCAGAACGTTTATGAACGAAAGGTCAAAACAACTATTTTAGAGGAAGGGATGAATTCTAATGGATACATTTATATTATATTGTAAAAAAGGATCAGGCAAAATTTATTACAAACCCTCTTCTATTGACTGACCTTGTCAATACTGATAGGCATTATCAATATATTTAAGTGCGTATCTGGAAATACTCGATCAGCATATAGCTGGCTACCACATAATATATATTTTTAATTTACCTCAGTATTGAGTTTTTTTCGAGATGAGTTTCATTCTGAATGAACACATTTGTGATTCAATTCATCACATACCTACAACGGCTTACATTTGTGATTCAATTCATCACATACCTACAAAGGCTTACATTAAAAAAAAACTCATCGTCAGAATGTGTTGCAAAAATCCAGTGAAGGTTGCCATTTTGTCACGATATACTCAAATCCTCATAACCACGTCTTTGACGTTAATTCCTCAAATCAAAATGAAATAAAAACGCAGTTATATTACACAAGCTACATGTGCAAAAATATCACACAGGCAACAAGTCACTGGAAATCTAGCGAATTATGTGAAAAGTAAATAGTGTTTTCACAGAAAATATGAGACTATCGACATGAAATCATCGAATGATTTCCTGCTACAAACAATATAGGGTGAGCTGTTTTATGCATTTTGTAATTTTAATTTGCTGTATAAAACTCTGTGGAAAACCATATGAAACTCCCAACGACTTTCGGATAATGATAGGTGACAGGATTCTTCGCTACATCAGTATCTAGCGAGTGAAGGTTGAGTTGTTTTATGCATTCTTGTAATTGGAAACTCAATTCGTTATATAAAATTCACATGGGCACTATAACCTTTTCAGCTATAAAATGTATAATAAGCACGTCTATTGCTATCTGTATTCATCGCTGGACAAAGATTGAAAAATATAAGTCAAAAATTACGAAACGAGTGTTTAAGAATGGCAATATAGATCCTCATGGCAAACGAACAATTCCTCCAAGAGTCGTTAACCGGCGATGAAGAAATTGAGACCAACCACATAATAATATCATTCCGCGACAGAAATTGCTGAATGTTTGGTTAGCATACTGTGCGAGACAAGACAATTCATGCTGAATTATTCTGATGCAAAACATCATATTTTCACCAATATTTACAGAAAATATCTGTTGCTGTAATATTAAAGAAAACAAAAGCATAAATGTTTTCGAAGTTATTGTATAATTGTGGTTACCATAGAAACATCTTTTGTACTATACACCAAGCTTTGGGTGTTTCAGACCAATCAAGCATCAATGGTTAGGTGTATTGTTCAGCATAGTGACTTTGCCCTCAGTAGAAAACGCCGAAACTGCATATTGGAACAAGCGTCCTGTACTGCTTTGTTAGGTTAGAGATTGGGTTGGGACGCAAATAAAAGCTAGACAATCTGATCTTCGGTGGGTAATTAAGCCGAGGGAACCATCTTGAATTTCTATAATGAATATACAGAAAAGAAAATTGGATTTCTGTGTAAAGTAGCTGTATACCATATATGTTCCAATTACTTGGTAACAATTACCGAGGAACGTTCGTGTTTGCGTTATTTGGACGATTAAATGATGTAAACATTCCTAGTTATAGTAATACAGATGTCATCTTGAAGATAAATCTTTCACTGTAACTACTGTTTCTAAATGACCTGTGGTTAAAAAAAATAAAAATAAAAATGAACAAAAAAGGTTTAAATAGATTCATGTATTAAAAAAAAACTGCGCTTATAAATTGATAAATGTTTTTGCTGAGGTACTGATTGCAAATTAAAGAATATTGCATTGGTTTACAGGGATTATATATATAGTAGGACTGTAACGCGTAAGATGACTTTGTCAGGTATGCAGGTTATGTTAGCTTGTTTAATGCCGAAAAACACATTGCATTAGGATAAGTTCTACCATTATCAATCTGAATTGGAATAATCTGTCGTTGTTTTCAATTTAGATTCTATGTAAATTGTTCTCCTCTCTGGACATAATTATCATTTATGCCTCGTTTGGACACATAGACTAACAGTTGATTCTTTATGACTCAATATCATAATCAAACCTTCAATATTAAACCATGCATATGACCAGAAGAAAATCTGCCTAACAAATTCCTAAGAGATGATAATTTTTAAATCAATTTCTTCGTTTAATGGTTTTCACCTCATTTAAAACTCAATTTCTAAATTCGTTGATGCAAATCAGTGAAGGACCTGGCAGAAGAAAATAATTATATGAATTAACGGCAAGCTGTCGTTTTCGGGTTTCCTCTAAAGTGTATTCCAGAGCCATTGATGAACGAATTCCTAGAAACAGCTAGAAAAAAAAGAACCACACGACATGTTCTCCATTCATATGGTATAAATATCCTTTATGATAATTAATTGTTGTTGATTTTTCCCCAGACATTAATCACCATTATCAACAGCGGGGCTCAATATGTTTAAATACAGGAGCTGTTTCATATCAAAATGTCTTTAAATTATGATTAGCACCCGCTGTCAGCAAAAGTTAATATTATTGGTGGCCCGCTGTCACTATACAACTAAATTATGATTTCAGATTGGAATTTGTTTATTAAAGTGTAACATATTGATACACACACAGAAAAACTAATTTTACTTTACATCATAAAATTGCATAAATATCCAGCCATAACTAGCTTAAGAGACATTATTTGTTACAATTTGACTTTTTCAAGACAAATAAAACCAAACTTTGTCTTCGTTAGTACATCAAACATATATTTTTGCGACAACAAACATGATACGCATTATGAATGGTCAAAAGCCTTACATTACGATTGGTAAGTATAACATTGAAATTTGATTGTTCCCATATCTTAGCTTGTGATTGGCCAATAATAAAGGTTAATTCTAATTGAAGCTTTGTCAATATGCCATGGATTTGAATAATAATTGGTTAACAGTGAGCCTTTAAGATGTCATTTCGATTTGTCATCTCTCTTTTTCTCTCAGAAAATATTAAGCCAACGTATTAACAAATCAAAAAGCGAGAATACATCTGTTCATGTTATTTTACATAATGTGGTGATACAGTCCCTATTACTATTTGTTATGTGATGTTTTATGTTTGACAAACATAGATGTTACTTTAAAATCTCATTTTGTAACCAAGAGAGAATTAGGATTTCAAATATGACATTCCTAAACGGTCTACATTTGTTTCGTAATATATGCCATGACCCATTGATAAACATTGGATGAGTATAACAAAACATAACCAAATTATTGACCTTGGGTTGAAATTAACCAAGAATTATTTAAAAAAAATATAATTACAGTTTTACACCTATGCCAGTATTATCACCCTGTATGATACGAGGGTACTAAGCTAGTATTTGAGTTACCTTGACTTATATATGGATGTATATTCATCATATACAGATTAATTAATGTTAATTAGATTTCTGGTATAAAGTACACGTGATAGCGGCCCTGTCATCGACCTTCATGAAATCCTCTTTACCATGACTGAGTTAATCGTAACCACTATACAAAATGTCTGTTATTTGTGGTAATACTGATGTTGTTCCATGAATTAGGAGTGACATTTAATTGTCCAGGTTATGTTATTTAAGGCCTACACATCATTACATCATGTCATAAATTGGACAAGAATTCGTATGTGTTAAGGGTTTGTCCTTGAGTGGTTGTGTAATGTTAAACAAGAATTCAGACGTATAATATGTGTTTGAATTCTTCGTCAACTTTATATGCTCAGTTTCCTACGTAAGCATAAACAAAGCTATTATATTTCAATGTATTTATAAATGTATTTATGTATGACATTTTTATTGTGTAAAAGATACTAAATCGTTTTTTCTTATTCTCTACGTTTCAATCTTATCTCTGCTTATCTTACACTCTTAGGATTCCGAAATTTGATTTTGTAATATTTAAGTTTAATTTCTCCACACAAGAAATACGTACAAAACTGAAACATTAAGATATAGTGTTTTTTTTTTATTTGTTTCGCTCTTGTATGGCTTCGTTCTGATTCGCATGAGTAAATATTTGTAACATTTTTCAAAAAATGACTTTAGATGAAAAATGAAGATGGTTTCACATCGTCCCCTTACACCATTGCATGAATATATATATATATTTTTTGCAGTAAAGAGACAATTTAATACATACGTCATATATTGTACCTTAAATTTAGTCGCCTATTAATCGTATCACTTCTGAACGATAAACATTAGAACCATAAAACATTTAAACATTGAGGAAACAAATCTGTTCATAAATTCTATTAGGAATGATTCCTGTCTGATATTCTACATGACGCTTTTATCCTGCCAGATACAATATATTTGCATCAGAAAGATCTCAATGCTTTATGTTGGTCCTATTTGGCTGAGATAGAGAACGACAGCGTTTGACTGATGGGACACCATTTATCAAGGTCTCGCGTATGTTTATAAGTAGCCCAGAACAAGAGCTCTCCCAGAAGATACATTTCTATGGGTCGGTTTCAGCTCGCCTAGGAAAACGCACTCATCTACATGCATAACTCAATCAAAGCAATGTATTTCCATCCGCAGTATCGTGTACAATACTTTCAGAAAAAATAACACGGGCTTATTATTGTGATATATCTATCTAAGATTACATCCTCTCTCATCCATATAGAGGCTTAGCTGTTGACGCTGACCTATATCGAATCCCATTGGGTCATGGCTTGATGTACGTATTGCCATTCCATACGACTATTTATTTCGGTTTATACAGAAAACAGTGGGTTGGGTATTTTAATTGTAATATCATTAGTGCTACGTTACTTCCCCTTTTGGTTTAGTTTATAATATCTAGGTGTTACTAACAGCCAGGGTCATTTTAGAGCGACATCTCGTGGATACAGTTTGTTGCGTTTGTGAGGAGCATGTTCTGGGAGACTGCGGTATATTTGTGTTGTGTCTTCTTATATAGTGGAACTCTTGCCCATTTTTTGTATTGCTATATCACTGAAGCATGTTCCCAGAAGACACCAAACAACATACCCAACCCGGTCACATAATACCGACAATGGGCGAACCAGTCAATCGTCCCACTCCCTTATTGCTAAGCGCTGAGCAGGAACGGAAATTACCACTTTTATATATTATCATGTGTCTCGGTCAGAGGACAGAACCATGATCCTTCCTCACAAGGACGAGGGCTCAACCGAAGGTTAAAAGTGAGCTGATGTCAAGGCAGAGGTTTGGAAGTAGAAAGTAAGTTAAGAAGAAGGGAAAAGATAAGAACCTAAATTAAGTCGCCACTAGGGGCAGCAGGTACAATTCTAACGCCCCGCCTATAGGGCGTTTACGTCCCCCGTTTGTGTTTAACCCATACCATACCATACCATATCTTTGAAAAAAAATTATGACGAAGTTTAGAGATCAGAATTTACATCAAAAGTTATACATATTTTATTTGGAACCACATTGACTCAATGTTCTACATCCAATCATTTCAAATCTTATTTCTCAATTGGTGTGGTCCATATTTTGAAGAATTTGATTCCAAAGCTTCACATACTAGATACCGATTTGATACTGAGTATATGGCTTTGCAGTTTAAGCTTTTAAAAATGCGACCCGTCAGTGCTAGAATTATTCAATTGTTGCTAGGCATTTCTGAGGAAAGACAACAAATCGTTTTATAGATTATTGCTTTTGATTCCTTTCGACTGCCGTCAGATGGCGCCACAACATCATCGAGGGAAGCGAACAGTAATCCCAAAATGTCATTCAACACATGAAAAATCTATCCTGCTTACTTCCTAGATGTCATGCTCTTAAAAAAATAATGGCGATGACTTTTCATCTAAGGTTGGTTTGGTTCATTGTGTTACTATCATAACCAAAACATATGACAACGAATTTAATGAAAATTAATCCTAATTCTATCATGTTAGGTTATGGGACTTTTGAGAATGTAGTTTTCTTTCCCTCTTCGTGAGTCTACATTTTTTTTGTCGGTCATACTTTTAAATACGTCATCATTATCCTTTGCTTATTAATCAGCATTAGAAATTAAAAAAAATAAAATGAAATGAAAATATGAAATGATCAATGATGTATTGATATTATTGTGACATTGTCTAAACCGATACGGTATCCAACGATTTCTTGATTAAAAATGGCGACTAATATTGATAAGGAATCCACCACACGGTATGATTAACAAAATGACCACTCATAAAGAAAATGGAGAATGGCTTATCAATTAGTGAATTGCCGTTCCCTTTTAGCACTAGGACCTATGCTAGTGCTATGATAAGTATAATGTGTCTGTGTTGTTATTAGTAAAATACCTCATCAATCTAACGATGGACTATTGTTTACGGATACTACTGTCAAGTAATTTTACTAATGGATGTTTTTCTTATTCATCCAAAACAAATCATCATAAAGTGAAAAGAAAGCATTAATATAAAAGTACATTTTACAGAAATCAAACCATCCAATAAAATTATTTATTTTGCAAGGGAGGTGGGGGTAAATTATATTGAGCAGTTCATTGACTTTGATGTCGTAATGACCTATGCACACCAAGTTTCGTGTTACAAAATATCGATGTTTGTGTTGCATTCATTTTACTTAACTACTGGTCAAATGTTGTCCAGACATTGGTCGCTTAACTAAATGTCCACTTAGCCGGTCGTCTGGGTCGAAATCTGGTCAATGGTGCGGACATAAGATATACGAGCAGAGCTGCAAATGGCTATCAGGCCAGAACGAAGTAATGTATTGGTATATGATATAGCAAACATGATACTGTAACATAAAACAGAAAAACAATATTTGTGACGTCAAAAATGACAGTATGGCGTATTGTTCTGCAAATAGATCAAAGGACTTGCATGCCCTATTGCATGGTCAAACAATGATATTTCTTTTATAGAGTGTTATTTCTTACATATAGTTGATTGATTGAAACCATCTCTAAGACTGAAACAGATTTACGGCCAAGCATTGATCTACCGAATAAAAAGATATGATAGTGGACGGTTTCCCCTGTGCATAATGTGTTGTCGAAAGTTACTACGTATCTGTTTTGGGAGACAGCCGTAGGTTCCAGATATGTTATATGTAATTGGAGAACTAGTTTTTATTTTCTATATTTTCGAACGCATTCAAGTATTAGCCGTGGTGGAATGAGGAAAACAAAACATAAGGATTAATTCGTGTTGATATTGAGGCATGAAGAGTGGCATGGTATTCATTATATCACCTATATATCGTTTTTATAATTGATTCATCGAATGACATGTAATAACAACCAAACGAAGGACTTTTTTTATTTGTATAAGAATGCACGTATTGTAAACAGGTACAATTTTAACACACTACCTGCAGACAGTTGAAGACGCAAATTGTTCACATCACATTCACACTCATTCGCGTACTCATACACGATCAACCGTCCTTGTAATAACAGAAGAAAACAAACCGAGTTTAAAACAGTTACATGAAGAGAAACTGTTTGAACAACAAGTTGCCGAAATAAAGCTGAATGGGTAGTTGTATGTTTTCGAACAGTGAAAAATATCACCATAGATACTTCATTGAGCATTCGTGAAACCAAATGAACTTCACTTTAGAAACTTAAAATGTATATGCTTCAATACACACCATTCAATAATGCGTTTTTCAGTGGCAGGTATCTATAACATCTTTTACCAACTAGTTTTAACAGTTTTCTAAACAAACGAAGTAATATCCCTTTGAATTTCAAATTAATTAGCACACTAAATACACCGCCTAGCCTATCCCTTATTGGAAACATTCTCAGAATACGTTTCCAGAAATCGTTAGCATCCGTCGCGAACCATTGCGTTCGTACCCTTTAACTACAATATATCTCTTCATTATCAAAGTCTCACGGGAATAGAGACACTGGAATAACCGTACTTATAGCTTGGTTTTAATGCATTTTCCCCTCATAAGTACCATTACGTATTGGCGCGTGACAGCGTGTAACGATGAGTGTAAACAAACCATCAAATTAACGGAATGCCTTTCGTCACAGTTTCGTGTGTTAGTCACGACTTCCGGTCTGTGTTGTGCCTAACGTTTTGCGTTTTGCGATGGAGTTGATTCTTGTATTGACTTGCACCAACTTGGCAGTTTTGATTCGAAGCGCGGACGTTAAACCTATAACAGAAATATCATCATGATCGAGTCGTACATCTAGAAAAGCGATACTTGATGTATGTGTCTAGATTAATGTTTTCGCTTACAACGGTTCATTCTGGAATCAATGCTTGTCATTAGACTTATATGTTATTGATCAGTTACAACATTTGTATATTGGCTTTTCTGTCCCATGGCCGATGTAGGACGATCTCTTTATACATATTAGATCTCGTTCAGCATCTGTAAAAGACCGTGGTTCCCCTAAAATCAACATACATTTGCCTCCAGTATGCATCTTACACAGTAGTCGTCCTGTAATGACATTGATAGTTAAATCACTGATCTTTCGAACAAATGTCTAATGCTTACATAATTACATATCTATTAACCTGATGAGGGAATTTATATAAAATTGAAAAAAAAATAATAATAATAATAAAAAATAAAAAAAAAAACCAAAAAAAGTCATTCATGGACAAAAACAACCTGCGGTCCTTTTGTGTTAAAGTAGATTCTGATCTTAGAGAACATTGAGTAACTAATCGACGTTGTACAAGTCCGCGATCAATTATTATGGTGTGTTGCTATCACAGTGATTTGAGGATTCAAAAACAGATATTGCCGTTTTAAGAACATGAAACTTGTTGGAAAACGGATTTTACTAAAGGCAAATCTCCGACATATGTTTAGGTTCATAATCGCCATTCGCATCGTTTAGGATGTAGAAAAACAAATACAATTTACTCTTCTGCTAAATGGACCGACATTTTCTAAAAACTTTCTGCGTGTAGATATATTTATAAATGCAAATCATCGATTGCGTGTCTCCTTATTTTTGACAGGACACGAAGAGAAACGTTTGATCTCTGCGTGACTAAATATCGGAGGTCAATATCCATCTTTGATCGTTGCATGTCGTTTGTTGACACAGATACAGGAAGCTGTCTAATAAACAAATAGGATGACGGTTTATGTATCGCGTGGCAAACGGTCTTTAGGTGCCATCACCGCACGTACTTATCCGCAAATAAAATTCACACTTTCATTCCTTAACGAGAGATCCGTCCGTAATGACCATCTGACCATTGACTCCTGGGAACGGCGGTTTTACAAACGCCATATTTTATTCCGGCCGAAATAAACAGGAAAAGCAGATTTGTATTAACATATTATGCACAACATCCATAACTCAGACTGACCGCTCTATATCTGTCATATTCAATTCGTAATTTACATAGAATACTGTCGATTAACAATTTTCTCTCCTATCTGTTGATGTCCGAAAAGCATGCCCTGTCAGCAGTCGGCGGCTGTTTATCCGTCCGGAAATATTAAGATAGATGCGACTTGTCATATTAGTTATACCTCTGAGGTTTCCTGTTATCGCCCCTCGCCATTTAACGAGACACTGAGAACTAATTTGATATTGGAGGAAACTCGATAGAGTGGGGATGGTAATATTGGCATCCTATCTCTGTCATATGTATTTCTGTTGGTGTCGAACACTTTAACGTTTTGGTCCAGCATATATACGAATATCATCGTGACTGTCCAATATTTCTGGTTCATGCCCAGCGGAAGCGGAGTAGGACCTGCTATAGATTGTCAATGCTAATATGCATGGATGGCAATTTGGTTCATAGATTTCCCCCCAAAATGACACCATTCAGTGAATTCTAGACATGGTTTCAGAAAACCGAGTGACACACAGGAAGAGCAAGATGCAATTTTCGTGGTGTTTCATGTGTAGAATTATCCTTAAACCTATATTTTAATACAAAATTTTGCTCTTTTAGTACATTGTCATATTGCCAGCCGTTGTTGGTTCAACCTATCAGACGACGTTTGCTTACAAAACCACTGTAAAATTCTACCAATTTATATTTAATAAAATTGTAGTCTCGCTCAACCAGCCAGAGTCTTCATATTGGTTTTTGAAGTCAAAACGAGACTTATCGCGATAAGACCAAAGCATTTGATTGGCTAACGGGTATACATCCTAATCAAAATTGCTGCGCCCATACAGCTGCTTCTGTTGTAAATTCCTACAATTTAGTTAATAAATGTTGGGTATTCAAAACAACAAAATCCTTACTGAATATATAATCAATTTTTGAGAGTGATTTTTTCCAGAAATTTATTTTCCTTCTATATACATGTTGTATTTGTAGTATTTGTAAATAACACATGGTGTAGTCTGCTTTCACTTGTTCTGCAACCATTATGTTTCCTTACAATGGTAAATCGGAGCACAGTACTTCGCTCTCGCGCAAGAAAATGTTCAATATCACAGCAGATCTGTTTACAATCGTTTAAAATAACGACAGAGACTAGGCAGAAAATTGTTCACGCTAGTTTTCTGCCTTTAACTACTTATATCATGCATATTCGATAATTCAATCAAACATATTCCCTTTTGTTGATTTTAGCATGTCAACGTGAACGTTAACAATGGACCTACATATTAAGGTCATACTGAAAGTAGTCCCGTCAAATATGGAACAAAATCACATAGCAATCGTATTAACGGATACAGCTCAAATTCATCCTGTAATAGATATCGGTCAGTGTTCGCTGCAATTACAGGATAAAACAGATATAATGGACCCCAAACCATTTATATGAGCGATTTACAAAATAAATTTGGCTTCCTTTTACAAGTAGACAAAAGTAAATCAGGGTTAGAGCTATAGTCTGACGTCACAATCGTGGCTGTAATATCACCAGAGTTCGTTTATTGGTTCCGTGCTAGCTGTATCGAGAACTATGTGATGGATTGAAGTAAGACGGGTTTTGCATATTGACGATCGTATACGCTAAAGAAATTGGGACTGATTTTCGAAAGAAGATGGAGAGCCAACTGCCTTGGGAATTTGTTTTTAATTGCTTTCACTCATTGTAATAGTTTCTGTCAGTGAAAGGCGATTACTAATGACAATATCAATTTGGAAGTCAGATGTTAATGTTGAACAAACACTACCCAAATATATGAAATCACAAAAATGAAAGTAAAATAATACACATGTTTAAGCTAGATGGGACAGGTCGTTCATAGGAAATACTATCTAAGCAAACCGTTTGACTGTGTTCGTTGTCAGTAAACAAAACATGCACATGGAGAAAACCAGTTATTTTATTGGCTAGAAAATTTAAAAAGATAAGATAGTAATTGCTATAAAATGTATCAATAAGTTTACTTTGAAGAATGGTATGGCCCTGTTCACTCTTCAACACTGTATGTATTGAAGCAAAAAGAACTATCGTGATATTCACAAAGAAATGTCATTTTAGATCTTCATCACTATTTCCTTAAGAGTTCGGGACAGCCAGGCGATATGCTTCAAGTGATGTGTATGGTATATTTCCTAAAGCTAACACTTTGTAGTTTAAGCTATGTCGTAATGATAAGTATTAAGTCCAACATTTCATGTTATTTTTTTTAATTTGAAACGTATTTTTTTTGTAACAATGAATTGAGTATTATATTAAACATTGTATTAATAATTCTCTCAAAGTCACACATTTCTTATAAAGCAAGGTCGGATATAAAACACAATTGACCTATGGTCAAATATCGATTGAATATCTTGGAAATAAACTGGACATCAGTAATGATAATTACAGTGTATGTAGCTAACCTTTATCAATACAAAGGGAACGCAGTAAGTGTGAAGCTTGGCATCGAATTTCACTGTATATTGGCCTGAACAATCGGATAGAAGGAAATCTATTAAGTGAGACCAGTCAGGCATTTTGATGCGATGGTCATTTTGCGAACTTGAATTTTTGTGTTTTTACATTGATGAAGATTCTATTGAAAGCCAAAGTATTCCGGAAAAACCCCTACGCTCTATGATCCATATCTGACCAATGCGTCTGTGTAACAAGACTCAACAAATTAATATGTTGTTTTCATGAAGCTTCACGAAATCATTGATGATAGATGAATATGGTGACCCTATTTCTACAAGTTTTGTTGCGTTTAAATACTTTATAAGTAATATGTTGCAAGAATATGCCAGCAAATCCGTTTCGACATTGCGAATATTATTTGCTGATAAAAGTGATAGCACTGATTCAAATTATGTTCAAATAAAGGGAATGGTTTGTATATTCTTCACTGAACAATACAGAACGAGAAATAAATATTGGTAGATAAAATATATACGAGCATATTCTTGATACTCCAGGGGTTACTCTCACTGTCGTCATATACAACCTCTGAGTGGTAAACCCAAGGCTCTATCTGGGATCAGGTACTTTGGTCCTTTGATGTACATAAAAAGAATCGTATAACGGTACATTGTGGTTGACTTTGTGGCTTTGAAGTTTGGCCTCGCTCTATGTAATCTTCAAAAGAAGTTTCTGCAGGCATATAATTTGTAAGGCTTTTTCTCCTGAACTGCGTTCAGTTTTAATATGATATAATCCAGTGATGGATATAACAACAGTGAAAGTAACCCTTTGAATATGGTGAATGCAACGCGATGTGCTTTAGTTGGAATCACACATATGCACAAAGTTTTTATGGACAGGAATACACGATAGTGATATCTTCACCGCTATAAAGAAAGGAATGCTTACATAATATATTTGATGAGAAAAAAGAACAGAATGAAATTTAATATCAACCTTATATGATATCTAAGATTTTGACTAGAATTTAAACTTGAAAAGACAAAAGCTAAATTGATAGCAAAGCAAAGTTCGAATAACGAATAACTGTCTAACTTTACTTTTGCCGGATACGTTAGACAGTTAACGATGCTCCACCGCTGACAAATGGTATTTTTTCACTATCAAAAACAGGAGCAGACGATTAAATATTTTTCTTCAGTTACAAAAGTTACTTACTTTATACCATTACCACCGTTAAATGTTTGAGCTTCTAATTTTAATTCAAATTAAAAATATGAAAAATAATTAATTGCATCCCGAAAAAATTCCGTAGCACTATATCCTATATGGAATTAACTACTGATTGCGCATGTACCAAAGGCAAAATAAAATATTTTATATTATTTTTTGTTTTAATTAGGCACATATATACACGATTAAACACCAATTTTTGTTCAAATGAAGAATATCATTTATTCTCTGTCAGCGGTGGAGCATCTTTAAGTAAAGACAGACATTTCTGCACGTATGCAACAGTTGTATGCAACTGTGTTACTGATTTAAAAGTGATTTGCATGACAACATTCACACACATTTAATTGACGCGTAAATAGAGTGTCGGGTAACAAATTACTACTTGTAAACATTTCGAAATGACATAAGCATGTCTGGGTTTTATCCATCCTATTGTACTTACGTACGCTCATATATCAATTGTCGTAAGTAACTCTTCGCCTCTTTAAGCCTATTCGTTATTCAAACGTCACCTGTTTTGACGGATGCAGAGAAATTAAATATAATCATTTTTTGGTAATTCCTTGGGATGGCTATACTTTTTTTCGGAGATTTCATGTAAGTATTGAAAGCACAGATCTTTATAAATCATCTTAGAGTTTTACTTTCGATCATAACTGATTTTACTCATACCAAATCGTCGCATAACGAATAACAGTCTAACTTTACTTTGCTTAAATAGATAAGAAAACAATTTTAAATAAAATTAGTTAGATAAAAAAATGTAACAAAAGTTCAACATCGAATCTTCAATGGAGCTATAGTTCCGATATAACCCGGGACCTTTAACATTGATCTGTGAGAACATTGTCTCCTTATCACCGGTTTGTAATGTACATGCTGTACATGTTCATAGCTCACTCAAGGGAGTCGTAGTTGAAAAAATAATCTGTTCAAAGTTTTATCTCCCCAAGATACCAGTTTGATGTTTTTGGAAATGTCACAATGCTATCGCCTACCAATATATTCAGGTTTTCTTCAAAGTACATTTCTTTATATCTAAACTCTCGTTTCGCGACATTTTGCGTGATATCATGTTTATTGCAGTTTTTTTTAATATCGATCAGTGGCCGACTTGTTCAAATGATATGGATGCTTTCTGAAGGCCAAGTCATTGTTAACATTTATTGTATAAAAAAACAACAAAAACTTATATTTATCATAATAAAACGATTAAATGTATTCTATTGGATACACGTCTAGGTTTTGCTATTTTGAGAAAAAAATCATTGCGGACAAGCCGACAATCGCTTAATGTGGAGATTTCCATTCTTATCTGTAAAATAAGGAGCTTTTAAACATAAAAAATGTTTGAGTTCAACTATAATAAAACTAACCATATAAAACAGTAAAGCCAGTTTCAATGCACAAAAAGTACATGTTGGAGATTTCAAGTTAGTGCTTACTTATGCCTAAAACAACAACATTCCCTTCTTCTTTAGGCGTCAGGACGTTACTTGATGTACTTGATATTGTTCGGTGAAGTGAATGAAATTGTATTGACATGAGTTTGATTGATAGGATTGTAGATGGGGTTAAATGTACTTTTTACCGTCACAACGTCGTGGTGAATTTTGTTTGTGCATGAAATATAAGTTGTAATATAAATAGTACGTTTCTGGTCCAAATATAGAATTCTATATCTTTTATTGATTATGATAATGCAAGTATTTAGGTGTATATGCACTGTGCGTTACAAATTAGTTCTTGGATTGTTGAATAATCCGAACAAATTATGATGAATATTTCAAATTTTGAAAATTTTAATCACAACGTTGATTCATTTATTGTACATTGTCACCACATGTGTCGCACAGACTAGAGATGTATACAGTATCAGCGAACTTTTAACATCAGTTCTAAGTTAAACTTTTTCAATGTGTCACCGATGCCTTGATAAAATGGTTGATACCATTTTACACATCAGTTGCTCCTACGAACTGACTGTCGGAAAAAACATGATTTTCTATGTTTAGTTCTCAAACAATTTGGTGCAGACTGTTTCCATTCGATGGAAACTATGGAAGATGATTTTTTTCTGAGGGTCATTCCTCAGTGTGAAATTCCCAGATGATCACCATATGGGTAAAGTACACTCTTCCTCTACTGTGCTGACTACATCAGAAAGGCATTTAGTGATTTTTCAATTACCAAATCGCGTGTTCTGGGCTCACTCAATTGAGCTGGGACGAGTTATCTAAATGTCAACTATTTTGTATACATCTTTTTCATGACAATACTGTATTTTGTCAAATACTCAATAATATTTTAACCGAGGATAGAATATCCCTATCCTTCATATCTACATATGAATGTATTGTTTCTCTTACACCTCGACGTTTTATTGCAATTTTATAACTAGGATATCCCGCCGTGACGTCACAAGGCTGAATTGCATTAGTACCTATGTAATACATTCTCAGGAAACATGAGCGCATTGCATCAGACCAGCCAGTTTTACACACTGTAATGACAATCTCTGACCACAGTTCAATCTTCTGGCCTAAACTACTTGATTAGCCGGAGATACTACTTGATTAGCCGGAGAGACTCCTTGATTAGCCGGAGAGACTCCTTGATTAGCCGGAGAGACTCCCTATTTTATGCCTGAATCAACCGTAAATCCCGTTCATCAGCTCCACGATCACACATAAGGTGTTAAATAAGGAGATAAGACTTCATACCAGTGTAGTCAGGGAACCCACCGTAATCACCAGTGGTCGGTCTAGACTGAAATACACTCACCAGTCACGTGGCTCGGTACTCTCCAGTCCCAACACTTTATATTGACTAAGAGTTGAATTTAAATGCGACGTTCATTAGTCGTGTTTAGATAAGGTAACCATAGATGACCGGATGGAACGATGGATCAATTAACTGCATGCATCATCTGTTGTCGCACACACAGTCTTCATTTTGTTACGACAAAATCTATGGGTATGTATAACTACAAAGATAGTAAACCCTAGAAAATCGAAGATGCACATATTTCAGACAAATGTTAACATCGACAGATTTCGTCTAAAAAGCAGTAAAATGTTCTTGTGAAATGATATTAAAAAGCGAAACATTGTGCTTTAGCAGATATATAGAAATTTTCACGGTGAACTATACGGACAAATTTCAGAAAAACAATTTGCTAAAAAATATGAAAAGGTATTAAATGAATGGTTTGAATATTTTTACCATACAATTGAATTTCATTCCAAACAACTTGCCATATTGTATTCTTCACTCACAAACTCATAAAATAAAGCATAAATTCTCTATTCGTACATTATTTCAAAAGTCATCTGAAAAATCACTTGTTTTGAATTTTGATATTAATCTTTATCACAAAGACTAGTAATTTAAGACTTCCGGCGCGTAACCATGGTTACAGAAATGCATTGATATATCATCCCCGCTGTAGATTAGTCCCACCACAGGGACATCCATACCTAATATTTGACTAGACATCTGATCAGCAACAAAATGTAAACCTACACTCAATCTACCGTATTGCAATATATTGCAACATGCCGGGCAGCTAATACGTTTATTACTACTAAGACATCCACAACCATATCAATGACCACAGGAGCCTAACATGTGGTTTTATCCTTTATTTATACCAAGGTGTCTTCTTATCTTTTAATAATTTAAGTCAAGAATTCAGCCCTATCGCTTCAGTGAACTAACTGACAAAAGAAATTTTGATGACAGTAAAATGTTAATTGAAGCACGCCAGAATAACAATAATAATGACAAAAAAACTTTCAAAATAATCATAGATCCAGTTTAATGAAGCCTGCTGCCTTCAATGATATTTTTTGAAAAGCTGAAAGCCAATATTATGATTTGGTTCTGATAGCCATTAAGAAAAGATGATAAACACCTTCAAATATAACGAAAACCGATAATAATAGAAACACCATGTCGGTTGAAAAAAGAAACAGATATGAAAAAACATATATCATATATGCTTTGGGATGCATGTGTAAATTAGACTGCGAATAGAACCGCACGTCCAGGAAGAATTTGCCGTCTCTAATTCAATGACGAATACTAACACCATTATATTAAGGAGCATATTCGGTAGCGGTGATGACCGTCGGACATCGAGCAAAAGTTCCAGGGTTGTCTCTGCTACTGCGGATCAATGATTATTCCCAATGAACGTAGAAAACAATGATTTATTATCCAACTCTTTATTATAAACAAAAAAACAAAAAACAAAAAACAAAAACAACAAGAAGAAACCCCCCCCCCCCCCAAAAAACAAAACAAAACAAACAACCCCAACGCCCCCCCCCCCCCTCAAAAAAAACTCCAACCCCAAATAGAAAAAAAAAAAAGAAACAACCAAACAAACATATCAAGAATATATCAGGAACAGTGCTAATATATTTTATAGCTTAATTAACAACAATGAAGTGATTAGGTCAACTGTGACTCGAAATGAGGGGAAATTTCTACGCAAGATGTTTGGCGCATGTAAGCAACAGTTGTATGCAACTGTGTTGATTTAAAAGTGAGTTGCATGAAAACATTCACACACACTTAATTGACGCGTAAATAGAGTGTCAGGTAACAAATTACTACTTGTAAACATTTCGAAATGACATAAGCATGTCTGGGTTTTATCCATCCTATTGTACTTACGTACGCTCATATATCAATTGTCGTAAGTAACTCTTCGCCTCTTTAAGCCTACATGTTGAAGTGGTGTCTGGCTTGGTTCTGTCTATCTTCTCTCTACATTACTTTGTCTGATGGCTGACAGTAACTGGGTTTGATGGAGTATTGTAAGGTGTTGTAAGGCATTATATAGATACAATGTCTTCTCTCTACTTGTAATTTCTCTGTATGTCTTCAAGTAATACTCTTATTACATCTACGACGACATAAAAACATACCTTTTCTTAACGAAGACAAGTTTTTTTTTAGAAAAATCAGATTAAATGACCACGCTTAAGGTCTTTGAGATGGTAAACACTTAAAAGAATAGTCGACATGTTCGCTTATATAAATGTTGTGCATCTCTTTCCATAGAAAGCAATGTCTGTTATTTGAATTATATAAAATTGATATAAATTTCTCACATACCTCACAGGATTATCCCGCGTTTGCCAGGGCAAAGATTACTTGGTCTTTTACCGGGGTAGGGAAAAGATATCTCACACGCGCTTGACAATGACGTCATCAATACATACGGATCCTATTGTCGAGGACGTCATTAATCGTCGAAGCTATAAGCATAATTCCTTATCTGATTATTTTAAAAATATGGGATACAAATAATCAAACATGGGTCTGTCAAGTGGACAGTAATATCTCAACCCTCGTGAAAGATTTTGGCCACCAAACCTCGGGTTGACCAGCAAAAATATTTTACTCGGGTTGAGATATCCCTTTTCACTTGACAGACCCGTGTAAGATTATATTAATTTTCTCTTTGAAAACTGTTTCTGTTTTTCGAATAATATCAGAAATTTATTGCAACTTTTGAGTAATTTCGTTCTCATTATTAAAGAGTCTTTAGTACGCTTGAGTTGATTCTTATCCTATACATACATATACATGTAGAATATACATACAATAAAATTTGAAAAAAAAAACAATAAAATTTGAAAAAAAAAATCGATTTTATGCATAATTACATTAATGTGCAATTTGATCGATGTAGATATTGTAATGACTTAAAAGTGCAATAAAATTGAAAATGGAATTCCTTTTGTCTTTTCTGTCATCACACTTGATAGTGCTCGTGAGTGACATTAAATCGTATACTGTTCCTGTTCTCTTTATATTTGATTAGAAACTGAATATGTATAACAGAATGCGCCAGGTTGCGGGTTTTTTAGAATGGCAGAAATGTCACAGCATCAATTCAACTTTAGACCAGATTTCCAGCTATGGGGTAAATAATCTTTGTTTGACTTTATTCATACTTAACCAGACACTTCCAAACCATTGAAGAAGAGTCAACTTCAATGTATCTCTCCAATCATCATAGTCCCCAGAATATACACAAGCCATTTTTGTAAAAGTTAGTGGGGAGGTCGTCTGTGAATGTCTATATGTTATCCCCCTATACCGACCACCATGTTAAGTTAGTGGGGAGGTCGTCTGTGAATGTCTATATGTTATCCCCCTATACCGACCACCATGTTAAGTTAGTGGGGAGGTCGTCTGTGAATGTCTATATGTTATCCCCCTATACCGACCACCATGTTAAGTTAGTGGGGAGGTCGTCTGTGAATGTCTATATGTTATCCCCCTATACCGACCACCATGTTAAGTTAGTGGGGAGGTCGTCTGTGAATGTCTATATGTTATCCCCCTGTACCGACCACCATGTTAAGTTAGTGGGGAGGTCGTCTGTGAATGTCTATATGTTATCCCCCTGTACCGACCACCATGTTAAGTTAGTGGGGAGGTCGTCTGTGAATGTCTATATGTTATCCCCCTATACCGACCACCATGTTAAGTTAGTGGGGAGGTCGTCTGTGAATGTCTATATGTTATCTCCCTGTACCGACCACCATGTTAAGTTAGTGGGGAGGTCGTCTGTGAATGTCTATATGTTATCCCCCTATACCGACCACCATGTTAAGTTAGTGGGGAGGTCGTCTGTGAATGTCTATATGTTATCCCCCTATACCGACCACCATGTTAAGTTAGTGGGGAGGTCGTCTGTGAATGTCTATATGTTATCCCCCTATACCGACCACCATGTTAAGTTAGTGGGGAGGTCGTCTGTGAATGTCTATATGTTATCCCCCTATACCGACCACCATGTTAAGTTAGTGGGGAGGTCGTCTGTGAATGTCTATATGTTATCCCCCTATACCGAACCACCATGTTAAGTTAGTGGGGAGGTCGTCTGTGAATGTCTATATGTTATCCCCCTATACCGACCACCATGTTAAGTTAGTGGGGAGGTCGTCTGTGAATGTCTATATGTTATCCCCCTATACCGACCACCATGTTAAGTTAGTGGGGAGGTCGTCTGTGAATGTCTATATGTTATCCCCCTATACCGACCACCATGTTAAGTTAGTGGGGAGGTCGTCTGTGAATGTCTATATGTTATCCCCCTATACCGACCACCATGTTAAGTTAGTGGGGAGGTCGTCTGTGAATGTCTATATGTTATCCCCCTATACCGACCACCATGTTAAGTTAGTGGGGAGGTCGTCTGTGAATGTCTATATGTTATCCCCCTATACCGACCACCATGTTAAGTTAGTGGGGAGGTCGTCTGTGAATGTCTATATGTTATCTCCCTGTACCGACCACCATGTTAAGTTAGTGGGGAGGTCGTCTGTGAATGTCTATATGTTATCCCCCTATACCGACCACCATGTTAAGTTAGTGGGGAGGTCGTCTGTGAATGTCTATATGTTATCCCCCTATACCGACCACCATGTTAAGTTAGTGGGGAGGTCGTCTGTGAATGTCTATATGTTATCCCCCTATACCGACCACCATGTTAAGTTAGTGGGGAGGTCGTCTGTGAATGTCTATATGTTATCCCCCTATACCGACCACCATGTTAAGTTAGTGGGGAGGTCGTCTGTGAATGTCTATATGTTATCCCCCTATACCGACCACCATGTTAAGTTAGTGGGGAGGTCGTCTGTGAATGTCTATATGTTATCCCCCTATACCGACCACCATGTTAAGTTAGTGGGGAGGTCGTCTGTGAATGTCTATATGTTATCCCCCTATACCGACCACCATGTTAAGTTAGTGGGGAGGTCGTCTGTGAATGTCTATATGTTATCCCCCTATACCGACCACCATGTTAAGTTAGTGGGGAGGTCGTCTGTGAATGTCTATATGTTATCCCCCTATACCGACCACCATGTTAAGTTAGTGGGGAGGTCGTCTGTGAATGTCTATATGTTATCCCCCTATACCGACCACCATGTTAAGTTAGTGGGGAGGTCGTCTGTGAATGTCTATATGTTATCCCCCTATACCGACCACCATGTTTAAGTTAGTGGGGAGGTCGTCTGTGAATGTCTATATGTTATCCCCCTATACCGACCACCATGTTAAGTTAGTGGGGAGGTCGTCTGTGAATGTCTATATGTTATCCCCCTATACCGACCACCATGTTAAGTTAGTGGGGAGGTCGTCTGTGAATGTCTATATGTTATCCCCCTATACCGACCACCATGTTA
Source organism: Argopecten irradians (assembly GCF_041381155.1). Taxonomy (NCBI): domain Eukaryota; kingdom Metazoa; phylum Mollusca; class Bivalvia; order Pectinida; family Pectinidae; genus Argopecten; species Argopecten irradians. The sequence continues at coordinate 29,328,034 of NC_091142.1, read as the reverse complement.
AGTTAGTGGGGAGGTCGTCTGTGAATGTCTATATGTTATCCCCCTATACCGACCACCATGTTAAGTTAGTGGGGAGGTCGTCTGTGAATGTCTATATGTTATCCCCCTATACCGACCACCATGTTAAGTTAGTGGGGAGGTCGTCTGTGAATGTCTATATGTTATCCCCCTATACCGACCACCATGTTAAGTTAGTGGGGAGGTCGTCTGTGAATGTCTATATGTTATCCCCCTATACCGACCACCATGTTAAGTTAGTGGGGAGGTCGTCTGTGAATGTCTATATGTTATCCCCCTGTACCGACCACCATGTTAAGTTAGTGGGGAGGTCGTCTGTGAATGTCTATATGTTATCCCCCTATACCGACCACCATGTTAAGTTAGTGGGGAGGTCGTCTGTGAATGTCTATATGTTATCCCCCTATACCGACCACCATGTTAAGTTAGTGGGGAGGTCGTCTGTGAATGTCTATATGTTATCCCCCTATACCGACCACCATGTTAAGTTAGTGGGGAGGTCGTCTGTGAATGTCTATATGTTATCCCCCTATACCGACCACCATGTTAAGTTAGTGGGGAGGTCGTCTGTGAATGTCTATATGTTATCCCCCTATACCGACCACCATGTTAAGTTAGTGGGGAGGTCGTCTGTGAATGTCTATATGTTATCCCCCTATACCGACCACCATGTTAAGTTAGTGGGGAGGTCGTCTGTGAATGTCTATATGTTATCCCCCTATACCGACCACCATGTTAAGTTAGTGGGGAGGTCGTCTGTGAATGTCTATATGTTATCCCCCTATACCGACCACCATGTTAAGTTAGTGGGGAGGTCGTCTGTGAATGTCTATATGTTATCCCCCTGTACCGACCACCATGTTAAGTTAGTGGGGAGGTCGTCTGTGAATGTCTATATGTTATCCCCCTATACCGACCACCATGTTAAGTTAGTGGGGAGGTCGTCTGTGAATGTCTATATGTTATCCCCCTATACCGACCACCATGTTAAGTTAGTGGGGAGGTCGTCTGTGAATGTCTATATGTATCCCCTTACGACCACATGTTAAGTTGTGATGTCTATATGTTATCCCCCTATACCGACCACCATGTTAAGTTAGTGGGGAGGTCGTCTGTGAATGTCTATATGTTATCCCCCTATACCGACCACCATGTTAAGTTAGTGGGGAGGTCGTCTGTGAATGTCTATATGTTATCCCCCTATACCGACCACCATGTTAAGTTAGTGGGGAGGTCGTCTGTGAATGTCTATATGTTATCCCCCTGTACCGACCACCATGTTAAGTTAGTGGGGAGGTCGTCTGTGAATGTCTATATGTTATCCCCCTATACCGACCACCATGTTAAGTTAGTGGGGAGGTCGTCTGTGAATGTCTATATGTTATCCCCCTATACCGACCACCATGTTAAGTTAGTGGGGAGGTCGTCTGTGAATGTCTATATGTTATCCCCCTATACCGACCACCATGTTAAGTTAGTGGGGAGGTCGTCTGTGAATGTCTATATGTTATCCCCCTATACCGACCACCATGTTAAGTTAGTGGGGAGGTCGTCTGTGAATGTCTATATGTTATCCCCCTATACCGACCACCATGTTAAGTTAGTGGGGAGGTCGTCTGTGAATGTCTATATGTTATCCCCCTATACCGACCACCATGTTAAGTTAGTGGGGAGGTCGTCTGTGAATGTCTATATGTTATCCCCCTATACCGACCACCATGTTAAGTTAGTGGGGAGGTCGTCTGTGAATGTCTATATGTTATCCCCCTATACCGACCACCATGTTAAGTTAGTGGGGAGGTCGTCTGTGAATGTCTATATGTTATCCCCCTGTACCGACCACCATGTTAAGTTAGTGGGGAGGTCGTCTGTGAATGTCTATATGTTATCCCCCTGTACCGACCACCATGTTAAGTTAGTGGGGAGGTCGTCTGTGAATGTCTATATGTTATCCCCCTATACCGACCACCATGTTAAGTTAGTGGGGAGGTCGTCTGTGAATGTCTATATGTTATCCCCCTGTACCGACCACCATGTTAAGTTAGTGGGGAGGTCGTCTGTGAATGTCTATATGTTATCCCCCTATACCGACCACCATGTTAAGTTAGTGGGGAGGTCGTCTGTGAATGTCTATATGTTATCCCCCTATACCGACCACCATGTTAAGTTAGTGGGGAGGTCGTCTGTGTGAATGTCTATATGTTATCCCCCTATACCGACCACCATGTTAAGTTAGTGGGGAGGTCGTCTGTGAATGTCTATATGTTATCCCCCTATACCGACCACCATGTTAAGTTAGTGGGGAGGTCGTCTGTGAATGTCTATATGTTATCCCCCTATACCGACCACCATGTTAAGTTAGTGGGGAGGTCGTCTGTGAATGTCTATATGTTATCCCCCTATACCGACCACCATGTTAAGTTAGTGGGGAGGTCGTCTGTGAATGTCTATATGTTATCCCCCTATACCGACCACCATGTTAAGTTAGTGGGGAGGTCGTCTGTGAATGTCTATATGTTATCCCCCTATACCGACCACCATGTTAAGTTAGTGGGGAGGTCGTCTGTGAATGTCTATATGTTATCCCCCTATACCGACCACCATGTTAAGTTAGTGGGGAGGTCGTCTGTGAATGTCTATATGTTATCCCCCTGTACCGACCACCATGTTAAGTTAGTGGGGAGGTCGTCTGTGAATGTCTATATGTTATCCCCCTATACCGACCACCATGTTAAGTTAGTGGGGAGGTCGTCTGTGAATGTCTATATGTTATCCCCCTATACCGACCACCATGTTAAGTTAGTGGGGAGGTCGTCTGTGAATGTCTATATGTTATCCCCCTATACCGACCACCATGTTAAGTTAGTGGGGAGGTCGTCTGTGAATGTCTATATGTTATCCCCCTATACCGACCACCATGTTAAGTTAGTGGGGAGGTCGTCTGTGAATGTCTATATGTTATCCCCCTATACCGACCACCATGTTAAGTTAGTGGGGAGGTCGTCTGTGAATGTCTATATGTTATCCCCCTATACCGACCACCATGTTAAGTTAGTGGGGAGGTCGTCTGTGAATGTCTATATGTTATCCCCCTATACCGACCACCATGTTAAGTTAGTGGGGAGGTCGTCTGTGAATGTCTATATGTTATCCCCCTGTACCGACCACCATGTTAAGTTAGTGGGGAGGTCGTCTGTGAATGTCTATATGTTATCCCCCTATACCGACCACCATGTTAAGTTAGTGGGGAGGTCGTCTGTGAATGTCTATATGTTATCCCCCTATACCGACCACCATGTTAAGTTAGTGGGGAGGTCGTCTGTGAATGTCTATATGTTATCCCCCTATACCGACCACCATGTTAAGTTAGTGGGGAGGTCGTCTGTGAATGTCTATATGTTATCCCCCTATACCGACCACCATGTTAAGTTAGTGGGGAGGTCGTCTGTGAATGTCTATATGTTATCCCCCTATACCGACCACCATGTTAAGTTAGTGGGGAGGTCGTCTGTGAATGTCTATATGTTATCCCCCTATACCGACCACCATGTTAAGTTAGTGGGGAGGTCGTCTGTGAATGTCTATATGTTATCCCCCTATACCGACCACCATGTTAAGTTAGTGGGGAGGTCGTCTGTGAATGTCTATATGTTATCCCCCTATACCGACCACCATGTTAAGTTAGTGGGGAGGTCGTCTGTGAATGTCTATATGTTATCCCCCTATACCGACCACCATGTTAAGTTAGTGGGGAGGTCGTCTGTGAATGTCTATATGTTATCCCCCTATACCGACCACCATGTTAAGTTAGTGGGGAGGTCGTCTGTGAATGTCTATATGTTATCCCCCTATACGACCACCATGTTAAGTTAGTGGGGAGGTCGTCTGTGAATGTCTATATGTTATCCCCCTATACCGACCACCATGTTAAGTTAGTGGGGAGGTCGTCTGTGAATGTCTATATGTTATCCCCCTATACCGACCACCATGTTAAGTTAGTGGGGAGGTCGTCTGTGAATGTCTATATGTTATCCCCTATACCTATACCGACCACCATGTTAAGTTAGTGGGGAGGTCGTCTGTGAATGTCTATATGTTATCCCCCTATACCGACCACCACCATGTTAAGTTAGTGGGGAGGTCGTCTGTGAATGTCTATATGTTATCCCCCTATACCGACCACCATGTTAAGTTAGTGGGGAGGTCGTCTGTGAATGTCTATATGTTATCCCCCTATACCGACCACCATGTTAAGTTAGTGGGGAGGTCGTCTGTGAATGTCTATATGTTATCCCCCTATACCGACCACCATGTTAAGTTAGTGGGGAGGTCGTCTGTGAATGTCTATATGTTATCCCCCTATACCGACCACCATGTTAAGTTAGTGGGGAGGTCGTCTGTGAATGTCTATATGTTATCCCCCTATACCGACCACCATGTTAAGTTAGTGGGGAGGTCGTCTGTGAATGTCTATATGTTATCCCCCTATACCGACCACCATGTTAAGTTAGTGGGGAGGTCGTCTGTGAATGTCTATATGTTATCCCCCTATACCGACCACCATGTTAAGTTAGTGGGGAGGTCGTCTGTGAATGTCTATATGTTATCCCCCTATACCGACCACCATGTTAAGTTAGTGGGGAGGTCGTCTGTGAATGTCTATATGTTATCCCCCTATACCGACCACCATGTTAAGTTAGTGGGGAGGTCGTCTGTGAATGTCTATATGTTATCCCCCTATACCGACCACCATGTTAAGTTAGTGGGGAGGTCGTCTGTGAATGTCTATATGTTATCCCCCTATACCGACCACCATGTTAAGTTAGTGGGGAGGTCGTCTGTGAATGTCTATATGTTATCCCCCTATACCGACCACCATGTTAAGTTAGTGGGGAGGTCGTCTGTGAATGTCTATATGTTATCCCCCTATACCGACCACCATGTTAAGTTAGTGGGGAGGTCGTCTGTGAATGTCTATATGTTATCCCCCTATACCGACCACCATGTTAAGTTAGTGGGGAGGTCGTCTGTGAATGTCTATATGTTATCCCCCTATACCGACCACCATGTTAAGTTAGTGGGGAGGTCGTCTGTGAATGTCTATATGTTATCCCCCTATACCGACCACCATGTTAAGTTAGTGGGGAGGTCGTCTGTGAATGTCTATATGTTATCCCCCTATACCGACCACCATGTTAAGTTAGTGGGGAGGTCGTCTGTGAATGTCTATATGTTATCCCCCTATACCGACCACCATGTTAAGTTAGTGGGGAGGTCGTCTGTGAATGTCTATATGTTATCCCCCTATACCGACCACCATGTTAAGTTAGTGGGGAGGTCGTCTGTGAATGTCTATATGTTATCCCCCTATACCGACCACCATGTTAAGTTAGTGGGGAGGTCGTCTGTGAATGTCTATATGTTATCCCCCTATACCGACCACCATGTTAAGTTAGTGGGGAGGTCGTCTGTGAATGTCTATATGTTATCCCCCTATACCGACCACCATGTTAAGTTAGTGGGGAGGTCGTCTGTGAATGTCTATATGTTATCCCCCTATACCGACCACCATGTTAAGTTAGTGGGGAGGTCGTCTGTGAATGTCTATATGTTATCCCCCTATACCGACCACCATGTTAAGTTAGTGGGGAGGTCGTCTGTGAATGTCTATATGTTATCCCCCTATACCGACCACCATGTTAAGTTAGTGGGGAGGTCGTCTGTGAATGTCTATATGTTATCCCCCTATACCGACCACCATGTTAAGTTAGTGGGGAGGTCGTCTGTGAATGTCTATATGTTATCCCCCTGTACCGACCACCATGTTAAGTTAGTGGGGAGGTCGTCTGTGAATGTCTATATGTTATCCCCCTATACCGACCACCATGTTAAGTTAGTGGGGAGGTCGTCTGTGAATGTCTATATGTTATCTTCCTGTACCGACCACCATGTTAAGTTAGTGGGGAGGTCGTCTGTGAATGTCTATATGTTATCCCCCTTACCGACCACCATGTTAAGTTAGTGGGGAGGTCGTCTGTGAATGTCTATATGTTATCCCCTTACCGACCACCATGTTAAGTTAGTGGGGAGGTCGTCTGTGAATGTCTATATGTTATCCCCCTATACCGACCACCATGTTAAGTTAGTGGGGAGGTCGTCTGTGAATGTCTATATGTTATCCCCCTGTACCGACCACCATGTTAAGTTAGTGGGGAGGTCGTCTGTGAATGTCTATATGTTATCCCCCTGTACCGACCACCATGTTAAGTTAGTGGGGAGGTCGTCTGTGAATGTCTATATGTTATCCCCCTATACCGACCACCATGTTAAGTTAGTGGGGAGGTCGTCTGTGAATGTCTATATGTTATCCCCCTATACCGACCACCATGTTAAGTTAGTGGGGAGGTCGTCTGTGAATGTCTATATGTTATCCCCCTATACCGACCACCATGTTAAGTTAGTGGGGAGGTCGTCTGTGAATGTCTATATGTTATCCCCCTATACCGACCACCATGTTAAGTTAGTGGGGAGGTCGTCTGTGAATGTCTATATGTTATCCCCCTATACCGACCACCATGTTAAGTTAGTGGGGAGGTCGTCTGTGAATGTCTATATGTTATCCCCCTATACCGACCACCATGTTAAGTTAGTGGGGAGGTCGTCTGTGAATGTCTATATGTTATCCCCCTATACCGACCACCATGTTAAGTTAGTGGGGAGGTCGTCTGTGAATGTCTATATGTTATCCCCCTATACCGACCACCATGTTAAGTTAGTGGGGAGGTCGTCTGTGAATGTCTATATGTTATCCCCCTATACCGACCACCATGTTAAGTTAGTGGGGAGGTCGTCTGTGAATGTCTATATGTTATCCCCCTATACCGACCACCATGTTAAGTTAGTGGGGAGGTCGTCTGTGAATGTCTATATGTTATCCCCCTATACCGACCACCATGTTAAGTTAGTGGGGAGGTCGTCTGTGAATGTCTATATGTTATCCCCCTATACCGACCACCATGTTAAGTTAGTGGGGAGGTCGTCTGTGAATGTCTATATGTTATCCCCCTATACCGACCACCATGTTAAGTTAGTGGGGAGGTCGTCTGTGAATGTCTATATGTTATCCCCCTATACCGACCACCATGTTAAGTTAGTGGGGAGGTCGTCTGTGAATGTCTATATGTTATCCCCCTGTACCGACCACCATGTTAAGTTAGTGGGGAGGTCGTCTGTGAATGTCTATATGTTATCCCCCTATACCGACCACCATGTTAAGTTAGTGGGGAGGTCGTCTGTGAATGTCTATATGTTATCCCCCTATACCGACCACCATGTTAAGTTAGTGGGGAGGTCGTCTGTGAATGTCTATATGTTATCCCCCTATACCGACCACCATGTTAAGTTAGTGGGGAGGTCGTCTGTGAATGTCTATATGTTATCCCCCTATACCGACCACCATGTTAAGTTAGTGGGGAGGTCGTCTGTGAATGTCTATATGTTATCCCCCTATACCGACCACCATGTTAAGTTAGTGGGGAGGTCGTCTGTGAATGTCTATATGTTATCCCCCTATACCGACCACCATGTTAAGTTAGTGGGGAGGTCGTCTGTGAATGTCTATATGTTATCCCCCTATACCGACCACCATGTTAAGTTAGTGGGGAGGTCGTCTGTGAATGTCTATATGTTATCCCCCTATACCGACCACCATGTTAAGTTAGTGGGGAGGTCGTCTGTGAATGTCTATATGTTATCCCCCTATACCGACCACCATGTTAAGTTAGTGGGGAGGTCGTCTGTGAATGTCTATATGTTATCCCCCTATACCGACCACCATGTTAAGTTAGTGGGGAGGTCGTCTGTGAATGTCTATATGTTATCCCCCTATACCGACCACCATGTTAAGTTAGTGGGGAGGTCGTCTGTGAATGTCTATATGTTATCCCCCTATACCGACCACCATGTTAAGTTAGTGGGGAGGTCGTCTGTGAATGTCTATATGTTATCCCCCTATACCGACCACCATGTTAAGTTAGTGGGGAGGTCGTCTGTGAATGTCTATATGTTATCCCCCTATACCGACCACCATGTTAAGTTAGTGGGGAGGTCGTCTGTGAATGTCTATATGTTATCCCCCTATACCGACCACCATGTTAAGTTAGTGGGGAGGTCGTCTGTGAATGTCTATATGTTATCCCCCTATACCGACCACCATGTTAAGTTAGTGGGGAGGTCGTCTGTGAATGTCTATATGTTATCCCCCTATACCGACCACCATGTTAAGTTAGTGGGGAGGTCGTCTGTGAATGTCTATATGTTATCCCCCTATACCGACCACCATGTTAAGTTAGTGGGGAGGTCGTCTGTGAATGTCTATATGTTATCCCCCTATACCGACCACCATGTTAAGTTAGTGGGGAGGTCGTCTGTGAATGTCTATATGTTATCCCCCTATACCGACCACCATGTTAAGTTAGTGGGGAGGTCGTCTGTGAATGTCTATATGTTATCCCCCTGTACCGACCACCATGTTAAGTTAGTGGGGAGGTCGTCTGTGAATGTCTATATGTTATCCCCCTATACCGACCACCATGTTAAAGTTAGTGGGGAGGTCGTCTGTGAATGTCTATATGTTATCCCCCTATACCGACCACCATGTTAAGTTAGTGGGGAGGTCGTCTGTGAATGTCTATATGTTATCCCCCTATACCGACCACCATGTTAAGTTAGTGGGGAGGTCGTCTGTGAATGTCTATATGTTATCCCCCTATACCGACCACCATGTTAAGTTAGTGGGGAGGTCGTCTGTGAATGTCTATATGTTATCCCCCTATACCGACCACCATGTTAAGTTAGTGGGGAGGTCGTCTGTGAATGTCTATATGTTATCCCCCTATACCGACCACCATGTTAAGTTAGTGGGGAGGTCGTCTGTGAATGTCTATATGTTATCCCCCTATACCGACCACCATGTTAAGTTAGTGGGGAGGTCGTCTGTGAATGTCTATATGTTATCCCCCTATACCGACCACCATGTTAAGTTAGTGGGGAGGTCGTCTGTGAATGTCTATATGTTATCCCCCTATACCGACCACCATGTTAAGTTAGTGGGGAGGTCGTCTGTGAATGTCTATATGTTATCCCCCTATACCGACCACCATGTTAAGTTAGTGGGGAGGTCGTCTGTGAATGTCTATATGTTATCCCCCTATACCGACCACCATGTTAAGTTAGTGGGGAGGTCGTCTGTGAATGTCTATATGTTATCCCCCTATACCGACCACCATGTTAAGTTAGTGGGGAGGTCGTCTGTGAATGTCTATATGTTATCCCCCTATACCGACCACCATGTTAAGTTAGTGGGGAGGTCGTCTGTGAATGTCTATATGTTATCCCCCTGTACCGACCACCATGTTAAGTTAGTGGGGAGGTCGTCTGTGAATGTCTATATGTTATCCCCCTATACCGACCACCATGTTAAGTTAGTGGGGGAGGTCGTCTGTGAATGTCTATATGTTATCCCCCTATACCGACCACCATGTTAAGTTAGTGGGGAGGTCGTCTGTGAATGTCTATATGTTATCCCCCTATACCGACCACCATGTTAAGTTAGTGGGGAGGTCGTCTGTGAATGTCTATATGTTATCCCCCTATACCGACCACCATGTTAAGTTAGTGGGGAGGTCGTCTGTGAATGTCTATATGTTATCCCCCTATACCGACCACCATGTTAAGTTAGTGGGGAGGTCGTCTGTGAATGTCTATATGTTATCCCCCTATACCGACCACCATGTTAAGTTAGTGGGGAGGTCGTCTGTGAATGTCTATATGTTATCCCCCTATACCGACCACCATGTTAAGTTAGTGGGGAGGTCGTCTGTGAATGTCTATATGTTATCCCCCTGTACCGACCACCATGTTAAGTTAGTGGGGAGGTCGTCTGTGAATGTCTATATGTTATCCCCCTTTACCGACCACCATGTTAAGTTAGTGGGGAGGTCGTCTGTGAATGTCTATATGTTATCCCCCTATACCGACCACCATGTTAAGTTAGTGGGGAGGTCGTCTGTGAATGTCTATATGTTATCCCCCTATACCGACCACCATGTTAAGTTAGTGGGGAGGTCGTCTGTGAATGTCTATATGTTATCCCCCTATACCGACCACCATGTTAAGTTAGTGGGGAGGTCGTCTGTGAATGTCTATATGTTATCCCCCTGTACCGACCACCATGTTAAGTTAGTGGGGAGGTCGTCTGTGAATGTCTATATGTTATCCCCCTGTACCGACCACCATGTTAAGTTAGTGGGGAGGTCGTCTGTGAATGTCTATATGTTATCCCCCTATACCGACCACCATGTTAAGTTAGTGGGGAGGTCGTCTGTGAATGTCTATATGTTATCCCCCTATACCGACCACCATGTTAAGTTTGTGGGGAGGTCGTCTGTGAATGTCTATATGTTATCCCCCTATACCGACCACCATGTTAAGTTAGTGGGGAGGTCGTCTGTGAATGTCTATATGTTATCCCCCTATACCGACCACCATGTTAAGTTAGTGGGGAGGTCGTCTGTGAATGTCTATATGTTATCCCCCTATACCGACCACCATGTTAAGTTAGTGGGGAGGTCGTCTGTGAATGTCTATATGTTATCCCCCTATACCGACCACCATGTTAAGTTAGTGGGGAGGTCGTCTGTGAATGTCTATATGTTATCCCCCTGTACCGACCACCATGTTAAGTTAGTGGGGAGGTCGTCTGTGAATGTCTATATGTTATCCCCCTATACCGACCACCATGTTAAGTTAGTGGGGAGGTCGTCTGTGAATGTCTATATGTTATCCCCCTATACCGACCACCATGTTAAGTTAGTGGGGAGGTCGTCTGTGAATGTCTATATGTTATCCCCCTTACCGACCACCATGTTAAGTTAGTGGGGAGGTCGTCTGTGAATGTCTATATGTTATCCCCCTGTACCGACCACCATGTTAAGTTAGTGGGGAGGTCGTCTGTGAATGTCTATATGTTATCCCCCTATACCGACCACCATGTTAAGTTAGTGGGGAGGTCGTCTGTGAATGTCTATATGTTATCCCCCTGTACCGACCACCATGTTAAGTTAGTGGGGAGGTCGTCTGTGAATGTCTATATGTTATCCCCCTATACCGACCACCATGTTAAGTTAGTGGGGAGGTCGTCTGTGAATGTCTATATGTTATCCCCCTGTACCGACCACCATGTTAATTGGTTTCCTTTTAAAATTGCCCTCATCGTTTTAGTATAGCGGTACCAATTCGCAGCGACCATGACATAAAGCGAATATTCCAGTGCATTATATCATAAAAGTGTGTGTCGTTATTTATTTTTTAACATACTAGTGACCTAATTTAAATGGAAACGAGATTTGTTCTATTGCTTTTCACGCACCAGAATTACAATAATTATAATTTATGGTTTTTTTTTCTTAAGTAATCTTTTACACCTACTTCCAAAGTCATTTTCCTGCCCTGCAGGTTGGTAATTTAAATTGTACGTATTGTTTCCATAGTATGATCGTAAAAAGCGACTAAATCTATATATTATTTTTTTTCTCTAACGGATTCTTTTTAACTCTTGACAGTGTCTTATTTTTGACAATGAGTTGAATGTTCGTTATGTGAGGAAGGCCCTGGGTTCTGTCCCCTGGCCGAGACACACCAGAGTCTATAAAAGTAGATAGTTTTTAAAGGCAATAGGGAAGACTGGTTTACCCGTTGTCAGTATAATGTGACCGGGTGGGGTGTGTAAATTGGTGTCTTTGGTGGCATGCTTCAGGGGGATAGCACTACTAAAAGGACAAGAGTTCCTCTATTACAAGGAACCACAGCACGAACATACCACATCCCCAAAACATTGCTTTTATACACACACACACACAAATTCACAAATTCATATACACACGAAAAAAAAAAAAAAAAACAGGGTAGACCTTCCTTAAATTCTGTTGTTAATAACATCTTTATTTTTAGTTAATCCCCCCGACAGGTAATACATTGAGATGTGATAGTCAGGTACATAGCTTTCTATCACTCTTGGCTTACGTTCCTTTAGCGATGTTTGTTGTAAACCAACCGACCAACCTCAAAGGAGCGACCGACAGAGACCAAATGTATATTGGCCAGTCTCACCGACCTATTCACACTATTGACCCAACCAACCGACCTTCTTAAACGACCGACCGACTGACCCAAACATCTACTGACCCATCCATGTTAATTCAGGAATTATATTTACGTCATGTAGTTTAAAATTTTTTTTAAAATTTCCAAATAGAATAAATCCTGTTAAACTATAAAGCTGTATAAATACATGATATGTAAACCAAGAATATAAAACAAAGCACGTCAATATCATTTTGATACAACTATAGGCAAACAGTCCCCCAAACTCTTAGTCAAGTTTTACTTCGAGCAATAATGACAGGTTGTTGGTCTATTAACGTAAACGATATTCCATAACAAGTGCCGCAACGATGAGAAAGAGCGACAGAAATGGTCTATGATGTTCTTACCGGTTTGTTTTACATCGTCGATAATGGAACAAAGAACGAACCAAAGCCCATCTCAAATCCCAGGGGAGGCTTGCTCGCCAGCCATTCTGTTCGCAACATAGACATGTTGTCATTTATAAGCTGTAAATCATTTATACCATTATAGAAGACCGGTCATTAGTCAAATGAACATTTAGTAGAATGTCTCAATTGTTCTCACGTTGAATTGGTCTACTTAATGGAAATATTAATTTCCATATTACCTATTTATATCCATGTATTTGTAAGACAAATACCTATATAAACAAAACGATAGAACGACAGTATAATATTACATCTAGCTTTTTGCATCAAACTATCTACATGAACAACCCTGCTAACACAATTGTGATTATTTTCTTATAATTCTTTTATTATATATATTCATATGCTTCATATTTTCTTCATCAGTGAGGTAGTATGATATAAAGTCAGGAGTTTCATATTATGTGGAGGCACATAACGGATATACCGCAGCCTCCCTAAACGTACACACATGAGAGACCCTGACTGCTAATGGGACGTTAATCTAATGCACCGAATCAAACTTTATACGGAGCCTGATCCTTACCTTCAGTTGAGAAAGTAACCAGCGATGAGGAGGTTTGGCTCTGTAAACTGACAAAAATATTGCAACGATCTAATTTGATTTGATAAACGTGTTGTTGAAAGCCGCTAAATAAATATTGTTACGTTAGACTTACGTCAGAATTAGGCTAAAAAGAGGCTAATTAATGAAACATAAGAAGTTTATGGTAGTAGCCCTATAGATATTTTCAGTCGAAAATCGTGATCCCGAAATACTAAGGGTAGCCGAATATAGTTCAATCAAACCGAAATTCGACTGAATGTTTCGTGAATCAATAAAGTACAATCAATAACGCAATCACTGGCAAACGTGATGCCTCGAAAATGTATAATTATTACGGATTCCATTAAGGGATACTTCAGCGTTTTTTTTTAAATCGGAGACCATATATTATAGTAACCCGAGGCCATCGATTGAAAAATTGAAGTACCTCCCTAGGCCATCGATTGAAAAATTGAAGTACCTCCCTCTCGTGGTATTAGTTTCGATTAAAACGCCATCATAGTCGTTACCATATCGGTGTTGAGGACAAAGGAGGGATTACGTCCGGTGAGATGATAGTAACGCAAGCTTTTATCTTAAAGATGCTCAACTGCTGACAAATAGTATTTTTCTCTAACTTTTTTTCTAAAAACATGAGCAGACGAATTAGCATTTTCTTTAGTTACAAAAGTTACACCATTACCACCATTGAAAAGTTTAAGCTTCATTTAATTCAATATAAAAATATGAAAAATAGCTAATTGCGCCCCGGAAGATTTCCGTGGCATTATGTCCTATATGGAATTAATAACTGATTGTGCATGCACCAAAAGCAAATATATTATTTTATATGTATTTTTGTGTTAATTAGATACATATAAGCACGATTATACACCAATTATTGTTCAAATGGTGGGTATCGTTTATGGTCTCTCGGCGTATCCAATACAACCAGTTATTGTCAATTTCATAAGTGTAGATTTCGCTTTACATGAAATAAAATGTCGGCAAGCAAATAGACATCAACTAATATTTCAATTATGAGAAATACAAGTATTAATGAAGAGCAAAGGTAAAAAAGTGACAAATAAAACGATTTCTTCGGATCCGTTTGATTTCATTTTGTAAATAAAATAATAAAGCTGATTTGGACATTGATGTACCCGCACATGTATCAAGTTACAATTACCGGTTTCTATGGACATTTATTTATATTATGAGTGAGGAACAATGTTAATTAGGCGCCTTAAACAGCTGATCTATTACTGAAATGGCGTCACAGAGTTTTACTTGACCGACATATTTGTTAATCGTGGTAATCTCGATGACATTCTTCTCAAACAATTAAGCAAGGACGACCATATCATGTTTAGCAGCTGACAAAATGAGAAGCATTGGGTCTAGAGTTTAATCATTGAAGCAATAAATCGTCTCTCAATTCCCTCATCAAATGTCAATAAAGCTGCGGATGCATTTCAGACCAAGCCCTATTTGTGAGTCGTTTTCATCTTATCTAAACTAAGTGGAAACAGACGCAGGGACATTGAGGCTATTGCATAAGGATTTAACAAAAATCGAATGCAAGGCTTCAATTTGCTAAAAAGAATTGAATTGAAGAAAATGATTAATTTCTTTTTATGCTGTTTTTCATGAATTTTATTACATGCTTAAGGAAATAATAGAAAAAATAGCACTTAAACAAAAAAGACGAGGGCATTCATTGGTTTCAGATATTGAATTCTTTTGTTTTTAAAGATTAAAGCATATAATGAAAGTCTCATATCCATATAAATACTACATTATCTTATGTTTAAGCGAGCAGAGAATTTCTAAACTGAAATCTGTAGAGTAATATTATATCTAAAAGACATAACTTACAAATCATGTAGCAATCAAATGATCACTATGTGTAACCCAGCAAGAACACTTAGTAATATCCTTGGGCAAAGCATTTTCTCCGATCGTTTTATTCAATTTTATTTCTGTACTTCAAAATATAAAGCCTTATAGCAATAGGGAATTCATTGAAGGACAAACTGTTTTAACCAATCTGCAAATTTTAACTACATCTGATACTTATTGTGGTGACAGATGAGTATCTTAACCTGTATAGACAAGATGACAGTGATTTTATGAGACGCTTCTGTCGAACAAGGTATCAAACAACACGAGGTAAATAGGAAAGTAGAAGTATCGAAACCGGAGGTTTATTTCAAATAACAACGGTCAATACCTTGTTACCGGTTTGGTTATGAATTGTTCCATTAGAAAAAAAGTAAAACGAACGTATGCTAAGTTTAATTGTATATGCAGCGGAATTGGACTTGGTCGATCACCGGCGCCCAACATGGCGCCCAACAAAATACCCATGGTGGCATAAGGGCTTCGAATGTCTTCAAGTGTAAAAGTATGAGAATGAGGGAGGAGTGTAGCGGGATTGGAATGGGTCAATCGGCGGTGACTAGGTAGCTGAATCGGTAATCCATCCAGCTAGTGTTCAGAGGTCCCGAGTTTGAACCTGGGATTGTCGCTACATTCTTTCCTCTCCGGATACCAAATTGAATTCAAACAATGCGAGTATGATTAGCAGGGATATGCGAACTTGTCATTTGGTGGTTTTGAGCCGATGTCTTATAGAAAGAAGGGATGAATGTGGTAGAATTAGACTGAATTGATCATCGGTGACCAGGTACACTGTAGAACAATCGGTAGATCATCTGACTAATATTCGGTGGTCCCGGGTTCGATCTCGGGTCTGGCCGCTGCAGTGTCTCATCTCGTGCTTCATACATATTATATAATCTGTATATCGTCATCGAAATGGCAGTTGTAAGTTCTGTGTTTGTGAATTGCTTTACTGCTTTTGACATGTATTTTATGTGAAAATTAAAGGGTATTACCGGTATTAAGTCATACCTATGTATGTAAACCTACATTTGCAATTATCGATTTAACCTGTGTGCCAAGTTCTTGAAGTCTTTATGCTTTGTTAGAGCTACGCTATTGATGTAATTTTATTGTATTCATTGAAGGATGTTTGGGGATATCAGAGAAAAAGATGTTTATAAAGTTACATCAAACGGAAATGCAAGATTCAGAACAATTTTCATTTTGGTATGTCAATTAACAATATATAAGCAAATGAATCTGGGTAAAAAATGAGTCGTCGATAGTTTCGTCAATCGAAAAAGACAAGGGTCAAAAGTTACTTTTACAAGATCGATAACGAGTAAGGCCACCGTCTGTGGTTATTCAAGATTGGTATCGGCGTAGCATAGATCCCGTTAGATTTGTGAAAATTGCATGTGGAATGATGTACCGAAGCCGCCTGGAAAGCATCGAGGGTTCACCAATGATTACCTAAAATTCTATACTGGTAACTACCGACACTTTTCATGCAGAATAAATATGTACAGTTTCTTTTTACCATTAGTATATGTATAAATTTGTCATCCTCCACACGCCAATTTGTCCCACGGATGCCGGGACTCAATCAATTAATATATACATGCAATACATTCATAGATGCATTTTACTGATATAAGCTAGGCTTTAGCTTCGCGTTGTAAATGCTATAGACCCACTGCCTATGGAAACATGCTAGATGCATCCCATTTTAATCAAATACATATAATTCATTCTGTTTCCATGTTTTTGATAACAAGCTTAACCTCGATATGCCCTTGACAGCATCGAATCCATTTCTTGCCAAGATGTATCACATCTAATCAGCGAGGAATATACAGCTTTAGAGTGGCTTTTTATGCTCGATATGAACGCCAAATAGATTGCCGAGCCTAATTAGTAACCGGTCTATGAAGGATATGTCTGGAAAGTGCTCCTACCATGTGATGCGTATTCTAGCAGGCGGAGTTCTGTTGGGGGTAAAGCTTCCAACGGTTGGCATGGTCAACTGTCTACGAAAAGTTCAGAATTTAAAAATGCATTTGATATGTTTCTTAAAAAAAATCTACGATTTCTGCCAGTTATTGTCGACATTGCAAGTTTGATGTAGAAATTTAGGGTACAGAAGTGAAAAAAATAAGTAAATAAAAACAACAAAATGCTAAGAAAATAAGAAAAATAAAACGCTTCAACATGTATGCTACATTGCATAAAAATGATATCTAACTGAGACGGGTTTTAACTTCTTTTTCAATATTTCTATTTCTCTATTTCTTTTTGAATACATGACATGTTGGTAACTTGATACATTGCTGGTAAAAATGAATGAAGTATTTGTTACCGATGCGCTGTAGAATAGTTTAATTGATAGTATGTCAGACAAAGCTATCGTTATCTAATTCACACCATTTCAAAATATCAGCTACTTTAAATTCATTGAAAAATTATTAAAGTTATATAAACCAATTAAGATATGAATTCAAATATGATCAATGATACATAATAGGTTAAAGATGCTCCACCGCTGACAAATGGTATTTTACACTATCAAAAACAGGAGCAAACGATTTCGTATTTTTCTAAAATTCCGTAGCACTATATCCTATATGGAATGAAGTAATGATTGCGCATGCACCAAAGGCGAAATAAATTATTTCATGTTATTTTTGTGTTAATTAGGCATTTTCATCAGTTAACGTTATTGCATTAAGTGTTTGAAGACACTGGCAGGATATAAGCGTATTAGTAATAGAGTATTAAGTTCGATAAATTTAGTTACATTTTCAGATCCAATGGGTTGACAATACTATTGTGTTATCCGACTAAACTGGAAGTAGGGACACAAAGCATACAATTGCTGTGACCAAAATGGCATGTTTGTCGCCGAGACAATCACTTCTAGCCTAAGATGTATGATCTGTATATATTAATTACACATCGTTTTTTTCCTAGAAAGAAATTTATAAACACATAAGTCAATAGACAAAAGGCAATCTCATTATTCATTACCGACACGACCCGGACAAGGGCATGCTGGACGTTGTTAGTGCACGAAGGGTTATTCAAAGACATTTTTACACTTTTCCGAGATTTTCTACCGAGTGTTAAACTGGCCACCAGTATTAAAACATCACTAAAAGGCTTGAATATTTTTGTCTCTACTATAAGTATAAAACTCTGCAGAGAAAAGTTTATCAACTTAGGATTTGGTGGTCAGTGTGACCGGGTATTCTCTATTTACAAATTACAGATTTATCTGCCCTTGCGGGTAGGCATTGATTGTGACGTCACGTGCTTACGAGCGTAACGTTAACGTCATACTTTTCGGAGAAAACGACGTCACAATGAATACCTACCGACAAGAAAGCTTTTTTTTCTGTAATATGTAAAGAGTGAATATTTGAAGGCTGGTTCGTTGTTTGATTATCTTTATCGTCAACTGCTTTGGTCAATGCTTGACAGTTTTCGCTCTTATATATACAATGCACCTCCTGGTGGATTCGACCTTTTTGTAATGCTGTCATATCTGAATATAAGAAGAGATTACGGTTTTTGAAAGAAGGTAAATAATTTCAAAAAAGATAACGAAATTAAGATGCAACCTATCTGGACATTCTGCGAAACACAACCTTCCGTGAATAATGTCAAATATATCGAACTTATGGAAAGTCGAAGCATTTGAAGCATCTAATTACCGTTCATCTTTTGATTTTGCTTGGATACATTTAGTAGTTTGTTGTGAGGCGGAGCATTTTGTTCGTTGGTAGATTGCTTGCATTTAGTTATTTGTTTTAGTTCTCAGCTATTTCATTACTTAGGTTGCGAAGTGGTTTCTTGATTCTCAAGCCAAATAAAAACTATTTTTTATTTGTAAGCCAATTTTCGGCTGTTATTTCGTTATTTAAATAGTTCTTTTGATCAACAATTTTCGCTGCATCACAGGAAATTTATAATTTAACTTTCTCAATAAGTTTACAATAAATCCTGGAAGAAATCTATGAAATGATTGAGGCAATTTCAATTTCTGCCTTTACTTTTCCAGGCTACATAACATTGAATATATTTAAGCGAAGGAAAGTTGACCAAACTTTTCAGCTGTTTGAGATATTTAAGGAAAGAGGGTATTTGAAATACAATTCATTCCACACAATTCTGTATGAAAATAGTAAAATCTATCAGTTATGGTATTTAGATTTAGTTTAGCGGAGAAATTCCTCCCTCGTAAAATTGATTTGAACTGTTTAAGATTGATGTACAGTTAAATACATTATACAATGTTTTTGACAGCCAACAATGATAAATTAAAGTGCTACGAATAGAAAGCAGATTTACAAGTTTTTTTTATAAATCATGAAATCCCATAATACAGCGAGTCCCTTGTTAAGATTATAGATGAAGGATGAGTTTGATTTGCATAAACCCAATACCATGAATGAATGTCTGATCTGAATTCATGCATCATCTCCTAAATAGGGGAGAACATGATGGAGTGATTCCTGGTTGGTCTGGCCGAGATTGCGGAAGCTTCTTGGTGGCAGTGTTGGTACAGTTTTCTGATATCTATGAATTCTTTCTGTCATTTTAAACACATATGTTACGACATTGATATATTCTGTATTTGCATATTACAGAGTTGTATGCCCTTGTGCGTGGGTATTGATTGTGACGTCAGATGTTTGCGAGCGTAACGTCTTAACTTTCGGAGAAAACGACGTTAATTGCGCTCACAAAATAAAGACGTAAAATTCGACATCGACGCCTACTCCCATGGGAGCTAACTCTTGAATATGCAAAATGGAATGCTCATGTGTTGACTTCACAACATAGATATCTTGACACAAATACGCCACATTAAAACATTCACACAACAGAAAATACATAGTATGTACTGTTGTCGATTGGTCGTTATGGTGAAGCTATATCGTAAACGTTATATTTTTTCTATCAACTATAATGTGATGGCAGAAGAGCATAACAATACAATATTAAATGTTACACTTATAAGTTTAAGTAATGAAAACGTGTTTACAATTAGTATTATAACGATTAAGAAAATTACTAGAACATGAATGAGAACACAGAAAAAGTAGTATCTTGGATGGTGCAGACTAAGTATAGCGGTGAGATGGCTTGGCCTTTAATAGTTTATGTAATATCCTCACTGCCTTTCATATGATTTTCCTATATTTTAGCACATAATAATTGAAAGTATTATATACCAAATTTCTTTCGTGGCTACTAAATTTCGCAATTTCAGTTTCAAAACTATTACGCGGAGTTTAATTTTCGTGGAATGAAATTTTATTAGAATTTCTTTTCAATAACATTTATTGGCGGAGATAAACATTCGCGAATTCACGAAGGGAAGATGGTTTACTGGTATTTATTCTGTATTTTAAGAGTCTATATAGAAGTATGTGTATCACTATATAGATAAGCCGACGGCGGTAATGTAATAAAGAGAAGGACTTGAAACTATCGTCGGCCCTTTCTTTAATACCGTCACCTTAGGCTAAAGATAAGTTGGTAGCTGATAGAAGGTGATGGTGGATAAAATTTTACTATCAGAAGGGACATCTTCCATCTTTGACCGGGCAGTTGTAATTACCGACAGTTTCCATTTATAGATCTAAGGTCGATGTGTACTTGTACTCCTAAGATTGACTGAATCTTCTTTTGTTAGCGCACACAAAGGAAGGCTCCCCAGATCTGGCACCAATTTATCACAGGAGCGCTAAGGCGCTGTTATTAGCAAAGTCTGTAACATGTGCGTGTAAAAATCTGATTTGGAGAACAAAACAGATTCGGATGCTGTATTTGTTCGATGCTATGTCCTCAATCAGGTAAGTCGGTTACATTTAGCATCACGATGTTTTTTCATAGCGTATCGATTTCAGATATCAGGGCTCAGTTTCATGAACATCGCTTAATATAAAGAAATTATTTCACTAGCTTAAATTGCCCATAGGAGAGCATTATAGAAGTTAAGTAACGTTCTTTAACTTAAGATTTTCTCCTGACCTTTTGTAATGTTTCCTATGGTAAATTTTAAGTTAAGTTCGTGAAACAGGGCCCAGGGTTTATATATTTAACGTCAACGCTTTACATAAGGTGAACAAAACCATTTGGCACTGTCTATCGATATAAACTACATACTAAATCAAAGGAAAATGATCTTACATAGAAGCATATTAACATCAATAGTAGTTCATTGGTTACCAATGTCATCCGTATTTTAAGACTATAATTGCAATCAAGTGAACCTATAAATGTACATTAAAATGTATTTCGGTTTTCATGGTTTCCTTTCCAAATCAATAGGAGATCAACTTAAGAGAAATTTAAGTTGTTATGGTCTAGATAGTTAATTGTGGAGATAAACATTCACGAATTTATCTCGATCACGAAAGTAACCTTTGTTAGCCGTATCCTTATTTAAGAATATAAATTCAATCATGGCAGATAGACTTACAGAAAAGTTGAAAAATTCGTTTATCATTGATAATTGCGCATACTATTGTTTTAACACATTACAACATGACGAATAAAATGACGAGATACCATGGCACATGATATCACGTTATAGACATTATATAGAACACTTTGTTAAAACGAAGTATTGCATTATCTTTCCGAAATGATTTTTGTTTTTTTAAACGAGAATTTAGTAGTGTATCAAAGTCATTAGCTTTACGTTAAAAGTACATCTAACACCAACTTCTGAACAATTAAATCAAAATAAATCAAATGTTAATTTTCATAAAGCGGGTCGTATTATGTTTCACGCCGTCGTTCGGATTACTGAGCGTTAATTGACTATTGTTTGCCAGACGGCAAAATAGCGAAATGAATCTTCACTGGTGACATAGATAACGTAGGAAAACTTGTATTAGTATGATGTTGGTACCTTATGTTTGACCATCGATATACGTTTTCTTACGTTATACAATATAATGTTATTGTTTTTAAGTAACTTTTTATTTTGTTTCTGAATGGTAGTGGGCCTATCAATGTACATTAAAATGTATTAAACTTTTTACGGTTATCTAAATTTCAGTGTTTACTTTCCAAATCAATTGGAGATTAACTTTAGAGATATATTAATTGTAATGGCATAGATAATTATTTGTGGAGATAAACTTTCGTGAATTTATCTTTATCACGAAAGAAAACTTTGTTTGCCGTATGTGGTAAAAAGATTAATAAGATAATTGGTGGAAACAGGGAAACATATTAGGATAGATGTTTCATAGTTTGAGTCTGAGTTAAGCTTGTACTTCTTATGCATTTTTCATACAATTAATAAAACAACCGCCGATTCTTGTAGTAGGCTTTCTGTGTTGAAACGGATTTTAGGTTTTAGGGAAGTGGTATAATAATGACATTCCATGCAAACAGGAAAGGCGTTACACTAACCCAGAACGCGGTTCGGTAATAGCTCTTGTTATAGACTACAAACACTTGTCAGATAATGAAACTGTATGTTGACTGTAAAAAATCAATTCTCCTGAAGTATGAAGATGACTTTGTGTTAACGTTTTGACGACACATAATGTATCCTCGAGAGTTAGATAAAGGATATCAGTTATTGGTACTATCGATTAATAATACACTTATATTTCACTACCGACTCCAAGTATTGACTCTTTTTTTAATGAAGTGTTTTCCGGTTTTGATGGTTGCCTTATATTTGTAGAAGAATAGGGAAATACACCTATGATTCCTGTCGAGTGCCCCGACTAGGAATCGAACCCGGGTCTCCATCACATGATGCTTCACACAAAAGGATGACGTTATTCAAAGAAACTAATGAGATAACAATCAATGCGTTCTCATTAGAGCAAGAAAAGCTGCACTTTCTAAAAACGAACTAGGTTGCAAAACTCTCTTCTGATCTTATATTGCATTGCTGTTTCTGTAGATGATAATGCGTCTATTGGACTATTTCTTCATAGCGGTTTCGTGTTGAATAAAATTTGATAGAAAAAGCATAATACTAATACTCCAAATCAATGCA